>NC_140938.1:104381553-104981553 GCF_014529385.1 Adiantum capillus-veneris | reverse complement strand
GTTTAAGTATTCCAATAATGTTCTTAACTCCTTTGAAGTTACCGTAAGTAGTTAAGAATGTTCCCGGGACATCCTCCTTGAGCTCCTTCAAGATATCCAACATCATATCTCTAAAATGTAAAAAAGCTATATGTGCTAATACTAGGGGCTTAGCTTGACCTCCCAGCCAAGAACAGAATAGGGTGAGGAGAAACTCTGTAGGTTTGTCTGGAAATAAGAGTTCCAAATGGTTCAAGGTGTACCAAACAGCATGGTTGAACCAGATGATGCTTGATTCACAACCGGATTTGTTGTCAAGAAATTTACAAGCACATTTGAGGTACGGCCTATAAATATTCCAAATGGACTCTATGTAGTAGTCTGGGTTACTTTTGGAGAAGATCATCATTCCTTTAGTTCTAGCGTAAATCCCAGCATTGGACGCACATTTGGCCGGATCAAGGAAGTTCATGTTGAATGGTGCCTTGATAAGATCTCCCTTATCTAGAAACTGAACACCCTTAAGAACTTGCAGTCTGCATTCTTCCATGGTTGCTACAGGGAGGTTAGCTAAAAAGACCCAAGTTTCTAATTTAATGGGGGCAATGAAAGATTTATTAGACAGAGCCCATAGTTGATGATCGATGCTTAGAGATTCAACTTCAATCTGTTTATAAGGCAGAAAGGGGAAGAACTTTGATACTTTAGGCACCATTTCCAGGAGGGTGGCCTCACTAAGTGTACACAAATTATTTTGGAACTCCTTTACTGCTTTGAGAGCTGCTTGGTCCCGACAGAAAAGCCCACCATTTTGCACCATCGGTGTGGCAGGAGTAGAGACAAACACCGGGTTAAGACCACAGAGTTTTTTCAGAAAATTAGACAGTTCAGCACCGTTGGAGGAAAAAGTAGCTAAATCCAAATTATGACCTTTAATTAGAACTGGAGATTGCAAGGCCAAATCAGCCAGCATCTTCCGTCCTTCAGTGACATTCTTATCCAATGTAGCGAGGATTTTGACCCAGTCATTAAAAGATAAGAGGTGAAGCAAAGAAGACTCCTCCTCTGCGGAGGATTCCAAAATAAGGCCAGAAGCTTCAGGATCATTTATACATCTTAAGACCATACAGCTGGCCATAGAGATATGTTCCATAGGTATATCTATCCCTTGCGCCAGAGTCAAAGTCTATTCAAGTACAACCAAACATTAGTTCTTATTTGTGGGGAGCTTGTTTTTAGTAGACCATGGTAAATACGGTCTAGTTCTAAAAATATGGTAGGGACATGTGTGGTCAAGTCATTGGGCAACATGTATCTTTACAAATATGATGGCCGTCACAGACCGGTCAGCAATTGCCCTCCTACGAGAGGTTAGTGTGTATTGCTTTTCATGAGAAAAGTAAGTGAATTGAAGCATGACAAGATGGGTGTGGATAAAAAAGTCATTGGTAGTTCCTCCTTCTTAACTACCGGTCATCCCGTAGAGGATATCGCTACCAGGAGGAGGAACCCCACCCTAGGCTAGTACAACACCACCTAACACCTAGCAACCTTTTCAGGGTTTACAGTAGTGGGTGTTAAATAGTGTTCAGGCTTAGTGTACCCAGGAGTCCGAGCCCTGACTATCGCAAAAATTCCGATAATCTTGTGTTTAAAAGTGTGTGTGTTTCATTTATTCTAGGGCTACAATAACCACAACTGAATACTTACATATTCAATAGACTCCATACTCCTGATTCTCACAAAAGATAATACAAAACATCCCTTGTTATTACAGACATTTTGCATTATTACATTATACAAAATCCATCAAGCTTGGAACATCGTAAATGGGGGGATGATACAATCACCCATCTGAGCCGGATAGTAGTAAACAAAGCAACAGCAAACAAGATAGACCCTTACCTGCATCCATACAAACAGAGCAACATTTCGTTAGATCTGGCTGCGTATAGACAGGTATCATCAGGTCTAGTCAGTTGTTATCCATGTCAATCTACTGAAAACTTAAATTACTGCTACACCTAATAGTGCAGACCATAAGGGTCTAAGTATATAGGCCATAGTTTTCCCCATAGGTCATGACATCCTAGGGGAGGCCAGTGAAGTGCCTAATCCAAATATTTACAAAATCTCCCCACGTCAAAGTATCATTAACAAGTCAGGTTACCTAAAAACAATGCAAGGTTTTCAAACATGCGTAGAGTGCAGGTGGCCAAGTGGTGGTGTTTTACAATCACCCAATTCGTGCATAACACCCAATGTTTTTACTGAGTTGTGTCTAACGAAAATTCGAGTGTGATTTAGTGCATACGATATAGTATATAGCTTATCCTCATATTTCCCAACCATAACGACGAGTATGTAAAAAATTTTGCCAGAGTTTTGTTTGAAAAATGGATTATTTTTCAAAAAAAACCAGCATCTCTCAAGGAGACCCTCAACATGAGGATTTGTAGCATAACCTTGTCTTTGAAATTAAATCAAATTCTTTTCCAAAACATCCTCCTGAATCCCATAAATCTATTTCCAAGAAGAAGCTATCAGTGATACAGGATCTTTAGCACGAGTTGACATAGCCATAGTATGAGGGACTACACCTCTTACTACACAAAATGTTATACCTACCTCTACAGATGCATAAGATTTTAGTCATAGGCCAAAACTTAGTGTATACAAACAAGGGGTATACAAACCAGTGGTTCATTTACTGTGAGCTCAAAGTAGATCAATCATTGATTAGCCGAGTGGTACCTGCTGATAGTGATAAAATTAAACAACTAAATCCAGCAACAATGTTTGTGAATATTATGCAGAACGGAAAGGCCCATCCTAGGGCCATACTTTGCTGTAAATACCCGATTATGATCTTTTTTTTTAAAACCTTTATTTAGTCTAGTCTGTACACAAGTTACATATTGCAAGCCATATATTTTTTTACAAAAAGTAGAATTCAGGCCGGATTTCCCAGCAGCAGCAGCCTTCTCAGCCAGAGTTATTCCAGACATACCATACCTTCCATCTCTCAATCCATGTTCATATGCCAGACCCCTCTTAAAACATTCATAGGGTAGGTATATTTAAACACCATTATAGTAAGCTCAGACAATGACCAGTTTATGAAACCTTAGTGTTAATTACTGATGGAGAATCATCGCCATATACAGTATCCATAATCAGCCAAACGAATTTGTGACTCATATGCAGTTAGGATGCACCTTACCAGTACCATATACATTCCGATGATCCATGTCAAACCAACTAGTTAGTCATAGTTTCATGATTCCCTTAGTTTGGCAATGTAACAAAACGCCCTGAAGAAGTACCAATGTCAGTATAGTCAAGCACACTCAGCCAGTAGTTAATTTATTCTATGTTAACAACCTGATGTATTTCCACAGTTTAATGTAATGCTATTTTACGGATGGACATCTGTTGAGCGAGCCAGCAGAGGATCACACCCACATTTTTGCTCACACTCATCATTTTTGTAACCATTGATTGTAATAAATGTCTTTCCGACATTGATTTTGAATTGAGCCATTCATTAAGTAACGGGACTCAATTGAGTTTCCAGCTTGTAATCCCGAAGTAATTTCACTTGCTGATGTAATTAGTTAGAGATGTTCTCACCTCCAAGGCTGAGGTATATAAGCCAAAGTTTTTGTAACCTAAGGGGATTCAGCTTATTAATCAAGGTGAGTTTTTGAGCGCCGTGACTGTGTCTGAGAGAGAGTGAGAGAGAGAGAGAGAGAGAGTCTTATCTACTTGCTACGCAAGCTACGGAGCCGCCATTGGAGAAGCGACACCGCCATTGTGTTAGCAACGGCGAGGTATACGCACTGATACCAAGAGTGCGTGCTATCGGCTTCTATGTGTGGTAAGTTCCTACGAGCTTCGGTGTGAGTTTTCTTCCAACTCGTTTGTCGGAATAGAGTGTGCAGCATATCTATAGAACCACAACGAGTAGAGCTACGCATTAGTACCATCGGGGTCAAGTTTCGGTCACCTGTATTTTTCGGCCTGTCTTCATACGCGTTTATTTCACGGAGTGATTATAGGATGATTTTGCAGTTCAAGTCTTTAGGGTGTTGTTCTTACCTAGTGTATAGACTTCCCCTTGAGTTTGAGATCGATTCAATGATTCTAGATCCTGTTTCATATAGCATTCGTTCGTAGTACGGATTTCAGTCACTTGCGTATTTTAGAACTTAGATTTGATTTCCTTAGTAGTGATTGTCATTAGAAGGTCGATTAGGTGATTTGACACCCACCTAGTTGTTTCCATGCGCCTGCGGGTCAAGCTTCGTCCTCGTCTGACAAATTCTGTTGTTGGTTGAGTTCTCGCTATTTAGCTTCCGCTAGCGGCGTAACCGCCTTAACATTTGGCGCCGTTGCCGGGGACGAGAGCCCTAAGTAGGTGACCTTAGACTAATCCTATGAGGTGAGTCGTATAAACTACTTTGTATACTTTAGTTAGAAAAGATCTAGGAGTGGTGGACTACGAAGATCTCGAGAGATACTAGGAAGTGGGGTATTCCTGGGTCTTCCGTGTTGACAGTATTTTTAGTTTAGCTTAGATTTGTTGTTGTTTTGTTGGTATTGAGTAGTTGTTGATAGAAGAAGAATTTGCTAGTCCGTGAGTGACAGTGGATCTCTTCAAAATCACAATTACCAAACCCATTTTATGATTAGTAATAGCTTAGGTAGGACTTCATTTGATCCTGATCTGGAGCTAGTAATCATTGGAGTATTTGCTTGATATGGTTGATTGCATGTTAGATCACTCAACCGTCGAGTTAGTAGTGAAACTTGCAATAAACAAAAGTCAGAGAAATTTTATGTGTATCTAGGAGTTGCTGAGCACTTGAGAAACTTTAGGAAGGATTCTGTGCCAAAAAATTGGAAATCTGCAACTTTAGACATTATACGCGTATGATGTCTAAATGACCAAACAGAGACCAAAACAGAAATTTTGACTTTACCAGAGTGTTCAAAAGGGGAGTTATACCCTAATTTCAACTTAAAACAAGAGCATTAACACTCAAAGAAACCCAAAAAGACAAGTCGGAGTCCAAGAAACGCAAAGAATAGGAAATTTTGGATTCAGATCTTGTTTTTACATTCAAACCTGACAAAAACACTTGAAACTCAATTATAAACATTGGAGAAGGTTTAAAACCAAAAAATAGTCAAAATCTGGGACAAAAGACATCATACGCGTATAATGTCTTTTGGCGCATCCACTGCTTATTTTTTATATCTGACCTGACAAGATTGTTACAAGCACTGTAGGAAGCATAAATATCAAGTTTTGACCCAAATTGATGAAAAAGACATCATACGCGTATGATGTCTTTTACCTAATTTTGGACATATTTTGATACTTTGCTAACACAGATCCATTGTAATAGCTGTCTAGAGGTTATATTTCAAGTTTCATCCCATTTGCATCACAATTGACCCAAAAACAAGTCAAAAGCGGAAAATTGCCAAGAAAAGCCTAAATTAGCCATAACTTGCTCAAACAGAGTTCAAACTGAATTTTGTGAGTGAAAGAGCATAAGGGGCTACTGAGAGTGAGCATAACCAAAATAGTCTAAATCTGTGAAAAAAGACATCATACGCGTATAATGTCTTTTTCAGCATAACTGCAACAAAATTCTCACTTGATGAAACAGAAGTTGTCCAACTGACAAGATTAAACAATTGACCAAGTATCAATCAGTTTGGATCAATTCTGACCACAAAAACTTGGGGAAAACAAATTGCCGAGACGGAAAAGTTAAAGTCCTTTAGGGGAATTGATGAATTTGAGATCGGGCAGGAACCTCCAGAATAACCAACCAAAACAAGGGGAACCAGCAAGTGTCATATCAACCGAGGGAAGTGTAAACCAAAGTTGGGTGCAACCATTAGAGCCGATCTTTGAAGGAAGTGTCTCTGATACTTCTTCGGAGAGATCTTACGAGATTTTCACCGAACACGTGGAACACCTGAACCTGAACAACAGAAAAAATATGGCAGCAGGATCATCAAACCCTTCCGCCACAATGAAGCTATTGTTCATAAAATACCAGTACGACAATGAGCAAGGTGCCAAGATCTACAAAGATGGAATGGACCGCTATTGTGTGAAGATAGAAGATAGACCTAGTGAGTTCAAGGACTTAGTGCCTGTGAGCTATAGCGGAGATAGATATCTAGATGACGAGGGTACCATGTACTTGGTAGTCCTAAACCCTAACATTGTGGACAAGTGGGGATTGATGGGCACCAAAGCCAAAGTAGATGAAGAACTTGAGGAGAAGGCACCAATAATGAACTTCCTTGATGCGAGGTTAAGAAGAGAGAATGAAACTACAAGGATCAACACTGATAACATCTATGTGGGGCTATACAAATATAATAATGGGGAGCAAGATCTCTATTATAGATGTGAAGAACCCTACACCGGAGAGTTGACAGACCAAAAAAGACTTTATGTCTTTACCTACACAGAGGGATCGGAAGTGAAAATTGCCGCTTACGACAAGTATGGCAGGCAATACTCAACAATGGGCAAGAAAGAATTAGAAGGATATACATACTTTGGGGGACCACTACATCAGTATTATGTTACTTCTAGCTCACAAAGACCAGCACCAACAAATGGAGTGCAAAACCCAATGACGACAGGAGGACAAAGAACTCAGGCTGCTGACTCTTTCAGTCAACCTCAGTACTCGAAGCCCGGACCAATGGGATCATTACATTCCAGAGAGTCAATGGATACGAATCGAGGTAGTGCAGTTCCAATCCCCACATATACCACTCCAGGTCCAAGGTTCGAAGCGGAACCATCACATTTACCTCCTAGTAGTAGATTCAGGGCAGGGGAACCGACAAGGGTAACCCATGAAGTCCATGATGCTAGAGAAAGCTTTAGCCGGGACACAGGAGCAATGAGATTGGTAGCAGACCATAGACGTATGAGACCATCTCAAGTAGCCAAGTGTATGCCAAAGAAGTATGGTGGTTCAGGAGATCCGTATGCACATGTGTCACTCTTTAAGCAAGTCTTAAGAGCTGAGCAGATAACAGATTTCCATACACAATACGAGGGATTTGGTCTTACTCTAGAAGGTACGGCATTGACATGGTTTCAACCACTGAACATAGGGGGATTCCATGACATTGACCATTTGCTAAGAGAGTTTGCTGAGGAATTCTCAAAACGAGGGATTAAGCACAATACGGTCTCACAAATATATGCTTTTAAACAGAGAGAACACGAAAAAGTGAAGGAAGCTTCACTTCGCTTCAAACAATACATTGAGAGATGTCCAGTACGTGAACGACCACAAGATGACAGACTATCTGTTCTCTTTATTGAGGGACTGAGAACGACACTCTCAAGAAGGACTTGCACTTGAAAGCTTGTACAAGTTTCGAGCAAGTAACGAGAGAGGCATTGTACTTAGTGGATAACTGTACGGTTTATGGAGAGGTGTCAGCGGATACAGATTTTGCATCCAGTAGCTCTTCCTCCGTAGCGAGCGAGACTACCACTAAAAAGAATGTTCAAACAACAACCATGCCAAATGTAGAGCAAATGATAGAAGATGCTCTAAAAAGGATGGCACCATACCAAAAACCATTGCCAAAACCACTGAAATGGTGTGCTATTGAACAAAAATGGACAAACCATCCAACAGAGGAGTGCTATTACAACAAAGGGTATGTAAGGAGCGTCAGTATGCACCTCCTGCTCAATTAGCACCACCTCAAGTACATCCAGTACCTCGATACCCAACGGGAAATGTACCAGGACCTATGGGGATAGAAAGACCGCAACCGGTATTGGGACAACAACCACCTTTACCAGGAGCAAGACCAGTGGGCATTAGATATGCACCAACCTTAGAGAATCAGGAAGAACAAGCCTTAGTGCCTGTTCAAGCCTATTATGAAGAATCTGGTGCACACATGTCTCCAACTGTGTATTACCCACCAGAAGAACCCAAACAACCAGAACCATGGGGCATGATTGGGAATGTTGGAACACCAACAGTTACAAGTGCTTCTGATGAAGAGAGATACAATTTGGACGCAAGAACATTGATGTTCATAGCTCATGGAGGGTTAACAGGACAAAGACCATCCTATCCACAAAGGACGAATCAAGTGGGACCAAGACCAGCACTAGGACCCTGTTACAAGTGTGGAGGTGACCATCTGATGAATGTTTGTCCACATACGAAATCATTAGAATTAACGCTTATTGCACTGAGTGTGGGGTTACTCACTTCATTGAGGATTGTTCAAAGAATCCAAACAAAGTGCAAAAGACGACATTGAATATGCTAGAAACTATTCCTACCAGCAGTGGGTCTGAAAATGAAACTCTGATACCAACGCAAGTTGTTACTAGAGCTCAAGCTAAGAAAACCACTAGAGAACCTGAGAATGGAAAGTTAGCGACTGAAATGGTTAGTCAAGGACCGCGGAGTCAGAAAACACATGGAAAGCTAGAAAAGCACGCATGAAGTTGAGAAAAGAACGTGAAGACGCTATTCTAGCTGAGGAACTAAAGCGAACTAAAGATAGATTAGAAAAACTTGAGAGTCAAAACGGGAAACGAGAGATGAGCCCGGAAAGAACGAAACAAAAGAGTATCAAAGAAACAACGAGCTTAAGCTCAGGGGGATCAGTGCTAGTCGACAAAGTACACGAACCATTGGACGCACTGATGAGAGCTTACGAAGCTAGGTTAAAGAACAACCAAACACAAGAACAGAGGTGGATGACATACCCAAACGCGGAATTGGAAAAGCAGAGACTTGAAATGTGCCAGAGAATGATCGAGACTGCACAAGCCTTATTAGAACCACCAAGAGAAACAATGAATTGTGGAACGGAAAACCCAATTCAGCAAGACTATTGTTTCACGGGTAGCTGAAAAGACTCCCAGTGCACAAAAGCCTGAAAATACACACAAGGATGACCGCATAGTATTGAACACAACCGATCAGGAGATAGAGAGTTTTCATCCAGTCATACAGAGGTCTTACGGAAGAGATGAGGATTACAATGAATTTTGGAAACAAGTGAGAGAGGCAAACTTTGCAAACGAGCTAAGTTGCCAAGCTAATCAGAAAAATGGGAAAAGGACATCAGGAATCCTCCCATAGTGGAATTTGAGGCAGGATCTCAAGTGGACTTGGATCTGCAATCTTACTGGGGAGATGGGGGCTCTGTTAGAACAATGGAGAGCAAACCTCATTCACTGAATACCTTACCTTCATACTTAGGAGAGTATGAAGCAAAATCCGAGATTAGAGCACTTCCCTCACGAAGAATCTCATCAGAAAAAGTCATGGACTCGCAAGGATTGATAGAGATCTTGTCAACACCAGTGACATGCACTATCACTCTAGCTGAGCTTTTGAGGCTAAGACCACATATGTGGACCACTGTAGGAAAATGCTTGGAGAAATTTGGGATAAAAGACCCAACATCGAGACTGCAAGAGGGTATACAAGAGCTGAGTAAACCACAAAAGAACGCTAAGCCTGTACCCTTAAACAAGGTCGGAGAGTATTGCGAAGGTGAAGAGGGGAATACAACCTTACCAGTTGAATTCCAAGGAGTGAAGACGATGGCAATACTAGACAGCGGAGCTGGGGTAGCCATTGCTACAAAAGAAATCTGGAAAAAATGGGGGAAACCAGCAATAAGGAAGACTAGGTTGAAACTCCAATTAGCAGATGGACACATGGAGAAACCTATGGGGTTATTAGAGAAAGTCGTAGTGACTTCTTGCGGCATTGAATACGAACATACTTTTGCTATTGTCGATTTTGGCAAGGAGAATAACTATGATATCATACTGGGAAGACCATTCATGAGACAGTTGAAAATGGTCCAGGATTGGGGCTACGATCACATATACCTGAGAAATATGGAAACCACTACACGTGTGAACCTGAAAGACCATAGCTACAAAGATGTGAACCGAACACCGGTGGAGGAGTTTGATTCAGCTACTTTGGCGGGATCCGAATTTCCAGCTTGGTTAGGTAAACCCAAGGAGTTATGGATGTGTGGAGCTTCGAAATGTGGAAGTCTGAAACGAGAAGAATGTGTTTTAGAAAGGGCTATCGAAGACGAAACTTATATAGGAGAACCCTTTCCAGAGGACACACTTGAACCATTAGAATGGACACACATTCTAGCAACCCTAGATGTTTGTGCAATTCCGGATGGTCCCACAACAAAATTTTGCGACAAGGACGGGTACGACGTGGTTCCGTACTTCATGTTGAGAACTGTACTCGAAAAAGAAACTGAAAAGAACGATACACTGGAAAAGGAAGATGAAGAAGAGGTGTTTCACGACATTCCCGATCATCCTGAGTGGGGAAATGAAGCAGACAACGAGTCAACGGACAATTCAAGCGGAAACGAAGAAACTATAACGGATGTCCGATTTTATGATTTTCCGAACCAAACTAAACAACGCCAGAAACGCTATAGAGCAAAGAGAAAAACAAAGGGGGTTAGAACCAATCCGATGCCTAGAATAAGAGGAAAAAATCAATTCCTAATGCTAGTAAAGGCGGAAGATTGTGTTAAGGACAAGATTTCTGGAAGAATGAGAGGCAATGATCAAAAGAGCTTACGAAAAGACAAAAGAGGCTCAAGAAATCAAGTTCAAAGGAATGGAACGAAAACTGAAACTGAAAAATCAGAAAAGAACAAGCGCAACAGAGAACACACGGAGTCCAAGCTAGAACGTAGAAACAAGTACAGAGAGCTCAAGAAAACTCTGAAAGAAGTTTGGACGACAGAAATTGAGAGTGGAGAGGACGAAAACGCCAAAATCAAGGAAAACATGGATGTTCCCTCTCACTATAGGAAATTCACAATAGAGGATAGGAAGGTGGTATTAACCCAACCTATTCGAGAGAGAAGGGAGAACGAATCTTATGACGGACCGGAGGATGCAAAAAAAGTTGATTTAGCAGCTCCAGGTGAGACACCTAGACCGGTGTACATAGCCACAGATTTGTCTCCAGGCGAGGAAGAGAGACTTTTGAGTCTTCTCAGAGAGTATAGGGATGTGTTTGCATGGTCTTATAAGGACTTAAAGGGAGTTGACCCATCGATATGCCAACACACAATCCCACTGAAACAAGACGCAAAGCCTAGCAGACAGAGACCATACACATATAATGATACTTTTGCTAAGCGAATCAAAGAAGAGATAGATAAGCTAATGGAAGCTGAATTCATATACGAGATTGAACACACCGATTGGGTATCTCCAATTGTGGTGTACCCAAGAAGAACGGAAAACTCCGAGTGTGTGTCAACTTAAAGAAAGTGAATGCTGCAACAATCAGGGACAATTATCCCCTGCCGATAACTGATCATGTTCTAGAGCGTGTATCAGGGAAAACAGCATACTCTTTTCTTGATGGTTTTTCAGGATATAACCAGCTAGCCATAGCACTGGAAGATCAACATAAAACAGCTTTTGCAACGGAGTGGGGAATTTATGCTTATCGGGTTATGCCTTTTGGTCTAACCAATGCTCCCGCAACCTTCCAGAGGCTGATGACGCATGCTTTCAAAGAATACTTAAGGTTGTTTCTAGAAATATACATGGATGACTTATGTGTACATTCTCTTCTGAGAGATGAGCATCTAGAACACCTAAGAAAAGTATTTGAGAAATGTAGGACATATCGCATTTGTCTCAATCCTGAGAAATGTGTGTTTATGGTCCGACAGGGCAGAATTCTGGGACATATTGTCTCACAAAACGGAATATCCACGGATTTAGAGAAGATAAAAGTTATAGTGGATATGCCTAGACCAACCAATGCGAAACAAGTACAGAGCTTTATGGGACATTGCGGATATTATAGACGATTCATTTACATGTACGCTATAATAGGCCAACCACTTTACAGGCTAATAGTGAACTTTGAATGGACAGAGGAGTGTGAGGAATCGTTCAAGAAATTGAAAGAGGCACTCATTACTGCTCCAGTCTTGAAATCACCAGATTGGGAGAAGATATTCCATGTGCATATAGATGCTTCGGCATATGCAATAGGATGCATTCTGGCTCAGCCAGAAGAAGGAAACATGGATTTTCCTATCTGTTACGCCAGTCGACAGCTCAACAATGCAGAGAAGAATTACACCACAACAGAGCGAGAAGGATTAGGAATGATATATGCTGTGAAGAAATTTCGGCATTATCTTCTAGCCAACAAGTTTGTGTTTTTTACGGATCACCAAGCCTTGCTCTACCTAGTGAATAAACCATGCAATACCGGGAGAATAGTGAGATGGTTCATTATCTTACTGGAATTCGACTTCACGGTAGTAGTAAAGAAAGGAAAAACACATCTTAGAGCTGATCATCTTTCGCGATTGACGAATGGAGAAGACCCTATAGGAGTAGATGACGACATGCCAGACGCGTACTTGTTCAACATAGAAATGATACCGAAGTGGTCTCAAAATGTCGTTAACCTATTAACCTATGGAGGAGAGTTCGATAGAAGAGAATACAACCAGAAACATATTGCTATTCAGCAATCCAAGAATCTTCAATTGGTTGCAGGAAGGTTGTATCAATTGGGAAATGATCATGTTTTACGACTATGCATCAATCCTGAGGAATATAATATATATCTGCGCGAAGCACATGTTCAGGAATGTGCATTTCATTGTTCAAGAAGGAACACATATAGGAATTTGTTACAATTGGGAGTCTATTGGCCAGGAATGAAAGAAAGCGTACATGAATATGTCACTGTATGTATTGTATGTTCATCAAAACCGCCAGCAGAGTATTCGACATTATATCAGATAATGATCGCTCCAGAATGGAGTCAGTATATTGTTGAATATCTCACAAATAGAACTTTCCCAGAAGGAACGTCAAAAGCTCGTCAGAAATCTGTAGAGACAGAAGCTAGAGATTACGCTTTAATAGGAGATCAACTCTATAAGAGAGGTAAAGACAACCAGCTTAGGATTTGCGCATCAGAGTCTGAGTATGTGATAATCCTAGAGCAAGCTCATGGAGGAGTAGGTGGAGGCCATTTCTCAGGTGATAAGACAGCAAAACTTGTCTTAGCCGCAGGAATATGGTGGCCAACATTACATATGGACGCTGAGGAATACGTTAAACGGTGCGATGACTGTCAGCGGACCAAAGTACCACTTAAAAGAGATGATATGCCGCTTAGACCAATGATGGGGGCAAGAGCTTTTGCAAAATGGGGGATTGATTATGTCGGACCCATTTCACCTCCTGCATATAAGACTCATGCACAATACATCGTTGTGGCTACAGACTATCTAACAAAGTGGGTCGAAGCAAAGGCAACTCACAAAGCAGATGCCAGGACCACGGCACAATTTCTATATGAATACGTCTTTGTACGATATGGATTGCCAATAGAAATTGTGAGTGATCGAGGCACAAATTTTATAAATGAAGTGATAAAGATCCTTCTAGATGAATTCATGGTAATCTATAGGAAATCAGCCCCGTATCATCCACAAGCAAACGGACAAGCTGAAGCAACAAACAAAACCATATGCACGGTCCTTACAAAGATTGTATCTGAGTCGAGAACTGACTAGGACCAGAAGTTGCATTCAACATTATGGGCATATAGGGTAGCATATAAAACATCAATAGGAACGACCCCATATAACATGGTTTTTGGGCTAAATGCTATCTTACCAATAGAATTCTTGATTTCAACCTTAAGGGTGGCTAAGGATCTAGAGTGGACAGGGCACGAGCTTTTTGATAGAATAGATGACCTGGAAAAGCTAGATGAGCTTCGCCTAAAAGCAGTAGCTTCTATCTACGCTCAAAAAAGGCGACAAAAAGAATTTTTTGATAAGCATGTGCGGACTAAAGAGTTTAAGGTTGGGGACTATGTCCTAGTTTACACTCTGAAACAACATGCTAAGAAGCTTAAAAAGCGAGGGATGGGACCTCTGGTGATTAAAGATCTATCACCAAGTGGAGCCGTCAAGCTTGCTACATTAGACACAGAAGAAATGTCCAATTGGATTAGTGGATGCAGAGTGAAAAAGTATCTTTTGCCGCTAACCCAAGACATGCTTCTCAAAATACATCAAGAAAAGCTGCGTGTCCAGAAAAAGAAAAAGATTGTGGAGGAAGCGCAAGCCGAGGCGAAGGAAAGAATGGAGAAAAGAAGACTACTGCGTTAGAAACAGCGCAACGAAGGAGCAATACGAATAAACGCAGTCAGTATAACAGAAATGGATAATGACAAAGAAGAACCCATCATTGAATGCAAAGTAGGAACCAACCAAATCAAAGCCAAAGCACTATTGGATTCAGGAGCTCAAGCTAACCTACTTTCACTCAGTTTGTATAGACAATTGACAAATGACACTAAACTACAAACTGCCAAGCAAGAGTTAAAGAGTTACTCTGAGAATTCAATCAAAACTGTCGGATGCACAGTTTTACATATACAGATTAACCAATATGTGTATCCTCATATGTTTTACGTGGTCGAAGACCAAGCTACACAACAACCATTATTGCTAGGACAACCATGGCAGAAACAATACAATGCAATGATTGACTGGAGTTCTAAATCAATGCTTATCAAATACGAAGGTGAAAGTCAATCAGTTAAGTTCACCAAAGGAGCAGAGCCAACTCCAAAGGACGAATCCAAAGACAAAGGTAAACAACAACCAGAGAAAAAGAAGAAGCAATGGCAACCAAAAGTTTCTTTACAACCGGATTACTCTTCAACGAGGAACTCTCAACAGTGGAAATGGAAGACAAGCAATAATATAAAAGCTCAACCTTGGGAAAAAACGGAGTCAAAGTTGGTATGGAGACCAAAAAAGGTTGTGACAGAGGAAACAAAGGTGGAAAACAGAGTCTTCAATACCAGACAACAGAGTGATTCCAAACAATCAAGGACAGTGAAACAGATCTGGATTCCAAAGAAGTTCATGACGGCACAAATCTATAGCAAGCAAATTTGGATCCCAAAGATTTGTAAACAGGAATTCCCTTTAGTACAATCCAAGGAAACTCCTAGGTATTTCAAGGCGAGGAAATCAACACAAAGAACAAAGCAGGTTTGGGTCGCAAAGAGTTTGTGGCAAGCACAAGCAAAGCGGAAGCAAATTTGGATTGTGCAAAAGAACAACAAGGTAAAGAAGAATCCATCTACTGATTCTACTACCGCAGTGCCAAAACCAACCCAAAACCCGACCACCAATCCTTCAATCAAACAAAGAGCAGCTTTATTGGAAAGACTGTTGTATCATCGCTCTACAATTGCAGTGGGAACTTATGACCAAAACAACTACAATGCTTCGCCCACAGACACTTCATAGTCGTCCGGGAGGACTCAGACTAGGAGGGGGGGAGGTATACAGGTATACAGGAGTTACAAAGCAGCTACAAGCGCCAAAAACAAAGAAAAACAAAAATTATATTACAAGGGCAGTGTCTTACATGATTTTGCAATTTTTATGTTTGATTGCGGATATTGATAATATTTATGCCCTTATATACCTTGTTTTTCAACAAGAAGAGATCAAATGATGAATTTGGGTCTCTAGACGTGTAAATATCACTAAATAAGAGTGTTTTTGGAGCAAAAAAGTGAAAAAAAGTGGTAATCCAAGTCCAGAAATCACAAATAAGTGTATATTCATATACAAAGGGTTACCAGCTATTGATCGTGTCTGTTTGGAATTTTTTGGCTTCAATTTGCTATTTTTCTTTATTTTTTATGATTTTCTTGATAAAAGTAAAAGAAAAATAAAAAAGCAGGTGAAATGAGATCGGAAAAAAGAAAAGAATAGACGGTGATGGTCCTAATGACAAGGGCACAACCGCCTAACCAAACCTTGCAAGAACTTAGAGGTGGGTTACCCTAACATAGAAGATGGGTTTCTAACACTCAAAGCTCGAGAAAGAACGACTTGAAAAACCCTAGGTCAACAGAGCCTGCAAGAGGCAAACAGAAAAAAGTTGTCGAAATGACACAAAACTTCTCAGGAAGCTTAACAACATCGAAGGCAATGCAACTATGGAGTATCTCCGGGTTTGGATCACCAAAAGTAGGTCGAAACAACCGATTCGGCTGCGGACACACAAAGCGTCATTTTGGCATAACGGCTAAAATTGACGACCAAATGACATGAAACTTCACAAGCAGCTTTAAATATACATGGATGACTTATGTTTGCAAGCAAAACCCAAAAGAAAGCTGATTCACTTACCGATGGTGAAAAAGACGCTTTCGGGCAACCAAATGGAGAAAGATGGAGAACTGGGAGCCAAAGTCAAGTTCAACCAAATAGGTGGCTTCACAACATATCCAATGAGCTGGAAATGCAACTCTCGAGAAGAAAAGTTGAAGAAATTCAACTCCAAGGCAAAAAGACGACTTCGGAGACCGAAATGCCTATAAAGGGGCTTTTTAGCTAAACTAATGACTTTTTAAGTTGAAAACTAGTTAGCAGGGCTTAGGGCACTAGCACAAAGCATTCTTTGCACAAAAAGACCAACATTTCAAGAAAAGACATCATACGCGTATGATGTCTCACAGCATGATTTTCACATCCATTTCAACATTTGAGTGCATAGCCTCATTCCACATGTTAATCACATCCTATGAACCAAGTATCATGAGAATTGGAGTTAGAAAACCCAAGGAAAACCAAAAAGACGCAAAGTAGGCCATAAAATTTATTTTTGGTCCTAATTTTGTCAAAATAACTCCAAACTCATTGAAACTTTGTAGGATTGTTGATTAACACATCTACAAGCTATCTAGACCCAAAAAGCACCATTTTGACACAAAAGACATCATACGCGTATGATGTCTATTTGCACTTACAGAGCCAAAACTGCTCATTTGTCATCATACATCCATTATATATATCTAATACATGCTACATATGAAGTTTGGAACCATTTGGTCAAGTGGATCACCCCATTAGCCCAATTGAGGGAAAATCCTTCATCCAAAGCCTATTTTAGCCCAAATCCAACATACTCAAGTCCAAACCAAGATTTGAGTAGAGACAATCTTTCACTAGTACATGGGGAGTCCACAGAATCAATCCCATGAAAAATTGATGAAAAAGACATCATACGCGTATGATGTCTCCAGAGCCATTTTTAGCCCAAAATCTATCCAAAATTCATAAATCCACTGAATAAGCCTATCTAAAGCCATATCCAAGCTTATAGACAAATTTGGTCCAAAAATACACTAAAAGACATCATACGCGTATGATGTCTCACTATGTGATTTTGGCACCTCAGGGCTTCAACCACCAAACAGAAGTGATCTACATGCCATTTGAAGGTGAACCACCAAGTTTTATTCAATTTGGATCATAAAATCCAATTCCCTTTCAAAATTTTGCCAAGAGCCTGATCTGGACTAACTGGCCAAAACTTGACCAAATGGAATCCAAACTCAAATCCAAGCATATGATACTCATGTATACACTATCAGCTACAAGCACAACCAATATGAAGTCATTTTGACACAAAAGACATCATACGCGTATGATGTCTCCAGCATAATTCTGAGCCCAGTTTGCATATTTTTTCACCTACCCTGCATCCTTAGGCCCTGAATAGCTCATGTTTCAATTTTCAAGTCATTTGAATAGTTAAAAGCTTCATTTCGGCTTTCCGTACTAAAAAGATGCTAACTTCTGAAATTGGAGTTACAGGATCCATGGATTCCGCCAAGTCATCAGCAACAAAGAGAAAAAGACCGACAATCAAAGATGCTCTTGCAGAAGCAGAATCCTTTGACATTCCAACAGAAACCCTCAAGCCAACCAAAACTTGGGTGGAGGAAGCAGTATTGGAGAAAGAGGGAATAAAGATCTACCAGGGGACTTTTAGAGATCCTCAAGGGCAAGCGGTGGATATACCGATGATCCCACAAGAATTGGTGGATTATAGCAGGTCAGAGAACATCAGCAGGTACCTGGAAAGGGCAGACTTGCACAGATTCTTCACCTCAAGACCATCAGGTGTAGATACAAGAAGAGTGTATGAGTTGGCAACCTCCATTCAGAAGGATGGGAAAGCCACATTGACAGCAATAGATGGAGAGAAAGTAGAGGTACAGATCACTCCACAGCTCATTGCAGATGCATTGAAGCTGCACAACAAAGGGAGCTCTGTCAGGGAAAGAAGGGAGGCTATAGAGGTTTATGGGTCCAAGAAACAGAATGCAACTTATGGAGATATGGCAGACCAAAGAGCGGCAACCCTTTGCCGCCTGTACAACCAATTTCTCCATATTTGCAGTAAAAGACCACAAAAGTATACGACACCGCCCCATGCCATAGCAACTACCATCACATGGGCATTGAAGAGCAATATGCCAAAAGAGGTGAATTACGCTCAACACATCCACGAGCAAGTAATTGCCATGCACAACGAGAAGCCAAAGTATATAGGAGGAGCTGAAGTTCTGACAAGAATAGCTTATGAAGCTATTGGAGCCAGAGATCAATGGCCAAAGGTTCCCTCCCAGAATGAGTGGCTTAGAGAAGCCGATGAGGAGGAAGAACAGCCTGAAGTATCCAAGAGGGCATCCACAAGAGCACGCAGGAAACTAGAAATAGTTTCAGAACCTGCAGAGGATGTGGATGAGCCACTTATGAAGAAAGCAAAGAAGAAGGTTTCTCCCAAGCAAACCAAAAGTCAGAAAGCGGCAAGAATGGAAAGACTGGTGGAGCAGTTTAGAGCGGAAAGAGCTCTAAAGGGGGACTTTGAAGAAAAGTGGGTGCCAGACCCCACTAAAGTCGGAACTAGCTCAGCTAGGCCACATGTTGATCAATATGATCAATATATTAGAGCTTATGAGGAGTCAGAGGCTATACTGGAGAAGCAACCTGTCGAGCCATACACTGAAGAAGAAGAACAAAGGCTCCATGACCAAATAGAAAAGTCAACAGAGGAGAGTGCCAAGGCGGAAATGGAATGGGAGAGGAGACTCCTAATCTCCATTAGACTTCAGGGATTATACACAAAAGTGCTCCATGAAGAGTGGATGCAACCCAGCCTGCCTTTCCCTTTGATGAAGTTTGAAGTGATAAAAACGAAAAAGAGAATAGAGGAGGAGCAGTATGTCGCTCTTTACGAAGGCGACATCACAAAAGAGGAACAATCAAAGAAGATTGTAGATTCGCAGCCTAGATGGAGGAAAGGTTGGCTGAACAAATACCCAGCCTACCTCATCTACTTGGTAGAGGCACCAAAGGAGATTCGGGAGGATGCAACCTTCTGCCCGGTGCCAAGAGTCAGAAGTTGGAAAGAGCATGGCAGGATTGCAGAAAAGAAGCCAAATTGGCTTAATTACCCAAGGATGCCAGGACCAAAGGCAGGAGAGAGAATAGGTAAAGCCTACATGGTGAAAACCCTAACGGGTACCATCAAGCTCTTTACTGGCTCTCCTGACCTTTCGTGTCAGATGCTCAAGAAAATTTGCAGGACTCTCTTAGCTTGCATTGAAGTGTTCGCGCCAGATAAAGCCACCACCTCGAGTCTACTATCGACGGCCGACACAGTGACTGATATGATGTATGATCTTTCATTGCAGCCTTCTCCAAAAGTGTTGCACCTCCTATACCAGAGGATTATGTTTTTTCCTAGCTTCCACATGCAAACATTCGAAGAAGCTTTCTACACCGGCTTTTTCACCCACGAAAGCAAAATATTCGGCCCAACCTTGACCATCGACAACCTGCGATACGAATCACATTTGCAGATGCTCAAGACGACAGAACTTTATTGACCAAGCATAAAGGTCATGTCAGGGACGACATGAACGCGGAGGGGGGGAGTGTTGAGCGAGCCAGCAGAGGATCACACCCACATTTTTGCTCACACTCATCATTTTTGTAACCATTGATTGTAATAAATGTCTTTCCGACATTGATTTTGAATTGAGCCATTCATTAAGTAACGGGACTCAATTGAGTTTCCAGCTTGTAATCCCGAAGTAATTTCACTTGCTGATGTAATTAGTTAGAGATGTTCTCACCTCCAAGGCTGAGGTATATAAGCCAAAGTTTTATTAACCTAAAGGGATTCAGCTTATTAATCAAGGTGAGTTTTTGAGCGCCGTGACTGTGTCTGAGAGAGAGTGAGAGAGAGAGAGAGAGAGTCTTATCTACTTGCTACGCAAGCTACGGAGCCGCCATTGGAGAAGCGACACCGCCATTGTGTTAGCAACGGCGAGAGCTACGCACTGATACCAAGAGTGCGCGCTATCGGCTTCTATGTGTGGTAAGTTCCTACGAGCTTCGGTGTGAGTTTTCTTCCAACTCGTGTGTCGGAATAGAGCGTGCAGCATATCTATAGAACCACAACGAGTAGAGCTACGCATTAGTACCATCGGGGTCAAGTTTCGGTCACCTGTATTTTTCGGCCTGTCTTTATACGCGTTTACCGCACGAAGTGATTATAGGATGATTTTGCAGTTCAAGTCTTTAGGGTGTTGTTCTTACCTAGTGTATAGACTTCCCCTTGAGTTTGAGATCGATTCAATGATTCTAGATCCTGTTTCGTATAGCATTCGTTCGTAGTACGGATTTCAGTCACTTGCGTATTTTAGAACTTAGATTTGATTTCCTTAGTAGTGATTGTCATTAGAAGGTCGATTAGGTGATTTGACACCCACCTAGTTGTTTCCATGCGCCTGCGGGTCAAGCTTCGTCCTCGTCTGACAAATTTTGTTGTTGGTTGAGTTCTCACTATTTAGCTTCCGCTAGCGGCATAACCGCCTTAACAACATCCATCTAGCTCACTCTATCTTAGTCCCAGTGCTACTCTAGATTAGTCATGCCATGCAAAAGCCAGTAGTATGTACATCAGCATGGACTCAACAGCAAGCCCATCTTACAGGACTAAATTAAAAATTGTGTCTTTACTATATAGTCAGAGGAAGGAGCAACAATACAGCAACCCATAAGTGCCTTATATTCACAGCCAGCTAACAGCTCAACTAGTGGCCCACATATACTGAGCCCTATACAAAGCTTAGCAGGGTCAACTACTAGGTGATCTTTCCTTATGACATTTTTCAAAATATTCCAAGTATTATCAGGGCTTTAAAGATGCAATAGACCAATCCCCACCTCAATCCAACCAACAATAGACCAAGTACGGTGAACCAGAGCTGAGTAAGGTGAACCAAACATATAATCACTGTTTATACGGGCTATCAACCAATAACAGATGTAGTTCCATAATGAACAAGTTAGCAAGCCTGAGTCATAAGGGCCAGGATGTACAGTAAGTAGCCCAATGGTTATGGCTAAAAAGGAAACATGTAACTAGAGTCCCGCAGCTATTGCCGAGCCAGAATCAAGAGGAGTTAAATGTAAGACAACAATCATTATATTATGTTTCTTCAGAGAACAGACAAGTAATCCAATTTTTCAAGCCACAGCCTTCAAGAAGCATGCTAACCTACGTAGCCTCGAGTTCATTCCCAGCAGTCGGTGTTGTCTTCTTAGGCATGATTACTAATGAAAGAATCTCTCCCTACACCTCACTTAATCCCTCAATGCCAAAAAACAGACAGTAGCACAAACGATCTAAGTGACAAGCACAAAGGGGCTCTTACCTTTATACATACCAGGACTTGTAGGAGTACTGAGAGGCATTCAAGGTGTTATTTCCCCGAGGCTTCGGCACGTCTAGCCATGTTGAGCTCCGAAACCAGTTGTACGACACAATAAAGCCTCCTGTAGAATCCGCAGGCTCAATTAGATGGTGTGGCATAGGCAGGCACAAGTCCCCATCAAATATCCGTGGAGGCATCGCCTTGTATGGCGCAATTTCCACATGCGCAGAAATGCAGGGCTCGGTGAAGAGCAAGCCACGCTACCACTAGGTAGTCTCACAGTAAATTACCCAACAGTGAGAGCCAAGTCTTTAAAGGACTCGTCCCCCTTTTTTTAAAAACCCCTATTGGTCCATGTGCTAGGGTAGTATCATGTGTTGAAAGGTTCGACTAGGGACACTATCGGTTAAGCCCTCAGCCACCCCGTATTTTAATCCAATACGGTCAAGCCTGCAATTAGTTGGATGTAGCTTGCAGACATTAGGTATAGTTTTTTTTACGCGGTGTAGCGAGCAAACCACATGTGTGTATGTTGTATATGTGTGTACTGTTTATGCGGTCCCATCGGGCTTAGTATAGAATTATGTAGTGCAACAAGCCACTACCTGGGTGTGTATGTGTGAGTGTGTGTGTGTGTGTGTGTACGTGTGTGTGTGTGTGTGACTTCTGGAAATCAGACCGATTGTGAGCATGCCCGGCCATTCAGGCTAACAAGACCCATATGTGTGTGTATGGTTGATGCAGTTTCTTCTAGCATAGTATTTATGTAGCGTAAAGAGTCACCACTTGTGTGTGTGTGTGTGTGTGTGTGTGTGTGTGTGTGTGTGTGTGTGTGTGTGTGTGTGTGTGTGTGCGCGCGCGCGCGTGAGCGTGAGTGTGTGTGTGTGTGTGTGTGTGTAATCATGAAAATCCCCTCATAATTGAACCATACTTAGACAATTGTATTGAATAACAATATTTTAACACAAGATGTCATAAACATCAACTATCATTTCATATACACCAATACAACATTCTGTATCTAATGGATAATACGGTCATTTAGATCAAAAATTTGATCTTTGATCATTACAAATTGATATCTTAGTGTTATGTCTCTGTGTGTCCAACCTTTGGGATGACACAAGCTTGCCAGAACTAGCACTACCTGGGAAGACAAGTGTCAACGACTCCCTCCCCTTGTTATTGGTGTCAAAAATTACAAAAAAAACTAACACCATAACATAGATCAAATATTAAGTTTAAAAAATGAGTCCTTAATTTACGATAATGTTTTCATCTTTTAATTCTAGAAAAAGCGTACCGCATATCCTTTGTATTTTGAATTAATTTTCAAAAGTCCAATCCACTGCCATCTCATCCGAGACCCTCACGTGAGGATTAAGGCTCTATTTAAAAACATTGGAGTATGTTCAAAGTAAAGCACTAACACCAAATTTAAAAGTTATGCATCTATTCAACAAGGAGAAATTCAAGGTGAATATACTCAGCTATACAGCCATACGCTATAGTCATACACTTACCACCATAAATGTGAAAAAGGCCAGCATCAACTGCAAAAAACCATGTGGTGACAAGAAGTTTGAACCAAGTAATAACATTTTACTAAAGATCTTCCGTAACCCAAATGACTAACATAGTTAGCAACCCAGGCAGATAACAGTGCCAATGGATCCCCAACTCAGGTCTACCAAAACCATATTGTGAGGCGGATGTTTAAATTTTGTATAGTCAGCCTCCAATTATTATTAAAACTTAAGAGAGGTAGCATTATAGGACCCAGAAAGTGAATCAAAGAATGCATCAAAAAGTACAAATACGCAAACTTTATCATTACAGCGTGACTATCAAAAAAATCCATATGAGAAATACCTAGCAGCTTATGAGCATACTACCAAAGTATTAACAGTAAGCGTGTCTATGTGTGCTATGAATTGCGTGTCTATGTGTCCTTATGCATCCTTTAGTAGTGACATACTCTTGATACATTTCAATTGTAACTCAAGAAAGATTGTATGTACATGTATGTACAAGGCTTGTGAAGATTCATGTATGCATGTGTGCAAGGAGCATAAAGGTACCCACATATGCTGGTAGTCTGAGTTGAACTTGTAAGAGAGACATAACATGTCAAGCATCACCGCATAGTACTACAACTCGACACAGAAAATTGCAGCCCAGTGGTGTTATGTAAGTGAGAGGGAACCCCAATAATAAGGCACGAAAGTCAAGGCAACGAACATGAAGTGTGAAAGATGTGTAGGATAATCGGCAACCATTAAAATTAAAAAACCAGCATTCAGCCTGTACTTTGATCCAATTTTCCACAAATCCATCATTTGTCATTTTTATACAGACCCTTATCTAGGTTCTGAGGCATGATGTTTATCATGTTTTCATAATAATCAATCATTAACATATCAAGCTCAAGGTTTACGGCATACATTTGTAACACGCCTGATTAGCTCGGGGAGATAACACATCAGTAATAACCATTAGAAAACCAAAATTAATTTAGTAGGCTTCTTGACAACATAGCCAAATTAACCATCTAAGCTCAATCTTTTGAAACCATTTCGACTGTAAATGAAGAACTGTAGTTTGATCTTTATTTATCAAACTATAGATCAATAAAAAGCTCAAAGTGTCTATCCATAGTTCCATGTACCATTTATACTATTATGCCCACAATTCCTACAACTATACACACAACTTGGACATTTGGTAAGTTGTCGGGTGGCCTGCTTAAAACCCATGAATTATCGTTTAATTTACTTCAATGGATTAAAAAAACATTGGATTTGGATGTCTGCATAATCATGTTTGTTTTTGAAACTGCATATAATGGTTATATATTGAATCCTAGGTGTCATTTGGAAGACGTTACACTTGCAAAGGTTATTCCTTTGCTTAATCCATACTTGGTGTATTTTGCATAATATGGTTGTTATACTATCCGATCTATACATGACTTTGTAGGACGAATAGATGGTTAAAAGACTTCTCGACTCAATGAATGCATAAATACCTTAGTCCTGGCTTTTTTTCTTTCTAGAAGGGCTATTGCTTTGATGTATTTTTTAGAGGAGGACGAATGGCATCCTACTCACTTGTTGGACTTAAAAATTATTGTCTTTGGTAAACCATGGTAATATTTGATTTTGGAGAGGACCAAGGTATTCAAATGAGTAGGATACCCAATGGATGGTTTGATATGTATACACACAATGAGTTGTGGCAAAAGTAGTAATTAAAACACTTGAATAAGAAGGGGTGGTGGCCTTCTGATCAAAATTTTATGTACATAAATAGTTATTTAAATGATTTAAAATTGGGTTATTTAATAAACTTATCTATATAAACATAGCTAAATTCACTTGTATCTCAAAGGAGTGATGACTTTTTTTATTACAAGCTTAAAATGAACATAAAAGGAACCAAAATACACCTTAAATTTGGAAATACTAGAATTCATAACTACTTTGGACAATGGTTTTAAATTAAAAAGTTTGTAAGTTGGACGTGGATAACAACTGATATAGTCTATTGACACCTGTAAAACGCATCCAAGGCAAACATATGTGTTGTCTTGTTTGCATGGATGTAGGGGAGGACTATATCCTTTCTTGGATTTTTTTCGTGTAATGGAATATGGCTAATAACATTGTTTGTAGTGGAATTAAAGTAACAATAGTGAGCATTTCTTTAAGAGAGTTCTTAAAGAGCATAAGGAGAGTACTTGATTAAAGGTAGCAAAGTGAACAATATACATAGTTAGATTGGCATCAACAATAATTGAAAAAGAGATAGAGAATTAAAGAAATTGACAATAGTTGAGGACCGGATTTACTTGGAGCCGGCAGTCCCCCCTCCAAAATGCTTTTGTATTCCCTTGAAGACAGACTTGGTACAATACATACTTTTCGTTCCTTGAGACCATGCTGATACCATGAAGATCGTAAGCTTCATGCACCAATATTATGTCCATAACTAACTTGCAAAAGCATTAACTTGTCCCTGGCCTCAATCTCAAGACCTCAAACAACTTAAAAGGTGGATAAAGCTAGCATAGGGAGTGAGGAAAGGGAAGAGGAAGAAGAAGTAGCATACAAGAAAGAAGTACTTTCCTCACCATAGATTACTCTTGGTGCTTAGCTTAGCATAGTAATATAGATGGTAGAGAAGATAAGATTTCCGTTGAAGCTTGACTCTTGGTTGGATTTGCACTCCATAGCCAAGAGATGTTGGTGTAGGCTCTCTACTTCTCAAGCTTGGAGAAGGAGATGGAGTTCTTGCTCAACACATGAGAGATTGTGTGAGTGTGAGTGTCAGAATGTGCAAAACGGAGAGTCCTAGCATGCCTTGGTCGCCCCCTCTCTCTTCTGGAACTAGCTTGCACCCCATTGGCTCATGCCAAGGCTGGCCAATCACAAGTTATGGTCAAATCAAGCAATAGAGCTAGCATTTGGACAAGTGTCCTTCTTTCCCCTTTGAGAGAGAGAGAGAGAGAGAGAGAGAGAGAGAGAGAGAGCTTAATTAATTTTTTAATGCATCTAAATTCTCATTAGACCTCCCTAAAGGCAATCCAATAGGATTGAGGCACACCATGAGGGAAGCAAGGCCAAGGGCTTAAGATGTGTCCTTGATGCATCTTGAAACTTGGGTTTGCCTTGAGTGTGTGTGTGTGTGTGTGTGTGTGTGTGTGTGTGTGTGTGTGTGAGTGTTCTCTCTCATGCCCCTACCTTAGACATAGGACCTTTAGGTACTTTAGACCTTAGGCAAGCTAGGCATGTGCTTGAGGTGCTTGAGGTGCTTGAGCTGACTAAGGTGCTTGAGGTGCTTAATGACTAAGGTTCTTGAGGTCCCTTGAAATCCCCATTAGCAGTCACAATATCTCCCATCTCAAAAGCTTGTATGCCCATCTTAGTGGCCAACTCCATTGATATGAAGTTGTGAGTAGAGCCAGGGTCAAAAAGAATAAAGGTATCATGCTCCCTCACCTTTCCCCAAGCAAAGGATGATCCTTTGTAATGATTATCCTCTTTTGGAGCTTTGACCATGGAAGCTATAGGAGTCTCATTGCATGAATTTCTTTTGGGGCAAGAATGATAGCTATGTCCTTACTCCCCACACTTGAAACATTTATGATCTTTGTCAAAAGCCTCTAGCTCTTCAAGAGAGAGTTTATTTTTACCTTTCTAAACTCATTTCTCCTTGGTCTTGTTGTTGTTGCTAGAATTTCCTTGGGAAGAATTTTGAGCATTGTTCTTCCCTCTAGGTTTATTTCAGTCTCAGTTTACATGGGCTTAAAGTTCATTGTAGTCCCTTGTTGGAAATTGATTTTTGAAGCAGTCATAGTATGGTGAATCACTTCAGTAACGGTCCTAGGCCTTTGAGAGTTGACATACTCGGCCATATCTTCAGGTAGTCTCGCACAAAATTGTTGCTTTTATTCGACAAAGTATATCTTTTGGTAGACCGTAGCTTTGAGATGTAGATCCCCAAACTTCTCCACATACTTGTGGATAGACTCATTGAAAGATAGCTTCAAACTTTTCATTTGGTAAGCACTTTGTCTTTGGCATGGCTTGCAAGAAACTGCTTCATTACGGAAACTCATAGAGTTTCCCATGTCTTTGGAGCCTTACCATTGCCTCGTAGATCAGCCCACCATTGTCAGGCAGACTTTTGAAAATACATAGCTACATGATGTATCTTGGAGGACTCCATGAAGCCTTCATCTCCAAAGGCCGTATCAAATTGTTGGATGAAGGCCAAAACTTTGTCCGTAGCACCAAAGGTGCCATCATAGGTGATAAAAGAGATGGTATTTTCTCCCTCCTTGAACTTATTTAGCTTGTAGGACCTTTTCCAAATAGCATAGGATTTGCGATGTCCTCTCCTCTTGTACTCTCTATGATAAAAACCGCTGCTTTCATCGAAAGAGGAGGAAGATGATAAAGACGGAGACGAGGGTGACCTCTTTCTCGCATGTTTCTTCTTTTTATTCCTCTCTTCCTTCTCAAAATGATGAGGAGAAGGACTATAGGATGATATTTCCTCTTGGGAGGAGTTGGGGATTGTCAAGACTGCCGTCTTTGTGGAGCCACATCTTTCAAAAAACTTGGAGATTCACTTCTTTCTCTTTCATAGGATTCCTCTTATTCTCTCACTAGAGAGAATCTTCTTTTGGAAGTCTTTACAAGAGGCTTCCTAAGCTCTCTCTCTCTTCTTGGGGAGTTTGGAGAATCCCATGGGTGCAAAGTTGTTGGTTAACTTTGGCTTGCAAAGCAGGATTGCCCATAGCTTGTGGTGGCAACCTAGTAACAACATAGTTTGCAAAAATGGGGGCATCATTAGTAGCACCTTTATGTGAAAAATCAAAGTTGTTAAATTTTTTTCTACTCTCTTTATTATTTTCAGCCATGCTAACTAAACTTATATATGTGCTAATTTGTTCCTTGGAAACTTCAAAACTTTAGTTGCTACTCTTCTTCACTTTTGAAAGTTAGGTCTCAAGAAGCCACACCCATGGTTTATAGAATATTGATTGGAAAGAGTAGTGGAGAGGGTCTAACAGTGCTCATTTGATTATGATTCTTCTTGAGCTTGCTAGTAGCTCAATAATGGTTAAGCCAAAGGCAAGCCCCAAAAGACTTCATCATTAAGTCTACAATTCCCAATGGTGTACCTCAAACTTAGTTCATTCCAACCGGAATAATACATCTCTCTCCCACTTACCCTCTTGCAATGAATGACTCCAACCTTTCATGAACAACTTAAGGACCTCTCTTCTTAAGCAAGAAAACAAAAACCAATAGCTCTGATACCAATGTAATGGAATATGGCTATTAACATTGATTGTAGCGGAATTAAAGTAACAATAGTGAGCATTTCCTTAAGAGAGTTCTTAAAGAGCATAACGAGAATACTTGATTAAAGGTAGAAAAATGAATATTATACCTAGTTAGCTTGGCATCAACAATAATTGCAGAAGAGAGAGAGAATTAGAGAAATTGACAATAGTTGAGGACCAGATTTACTTGGAGCCGGTCTCCCCTCCAAAAGGCTTTTGTATTATAGATTCTCCCTTGAAGAGAGACTTCGTACAATACAAACTTGGTGTTCCTTGAGACCTTTGTTGATGCCATGAATATGATAAGATTCATGCACCAATATTATGCCTATAACTAGCTTGCAAAAGCATTATCTTGTCCCCACCTCAAACACCTTCAAAGGTGGAGAGAGCTAGCAGGGGTGAGGGAAGGGAAGAGGAAGAAGAAGTAGCATACGAGAAAGAAGTACTTTCCTCACCATAGATTACTCTTGGTGCTTAGGTTAGCATAGAAACATATAAGGTAGAGAAGATGATCATGCCATTAAAGATTCACGCTTGGTTGGATTTGCATTCCATAGCCAAGATGTGTTGGTCTAGGCTCTCTACTTATCAAGCCTTGAGAAGGAGATGGAGTTCCCGCTCAACACATGAGAGATTGTGTGAGTGTGAGTGTGAGTGTGAGAATGTGAAAACATAAGAGCCCTAAGATGCCTTGGTTGACACCTCTCTCTCCTAGGACTAGCTTGCACCCTATTGGCTCATGCCAAGGCTAGCCAATCACAAGCTATGGTCAAATCAAGCAATAGAGGTAGCAGTTGGACAAGTGTCCTTCTTTCCACCTTTGAGAGAGAGAGAGAGAGAGAGATTAATTAATTATTTAAATGCATCTAAATTCTCATTGGACCTCCCTAAAAGACATCCAATAGGATTGAGGCACACCATGAGGGCAGCAAGGCTAGGGGCTTGACATGTTTCCTTAATGCCTCTTGGTTCTTGGGCTTGCCTTGAGTGTGTGCATGTGAGTGTTCTCTCTCATGCCCATAACTTTAGGTCTTACCCCCTCCTTTGTAGGACTCATCTTTGACTTGAACACCTCAAGCACCTTGGTCATCAAGCACCTCAAGCACCTTAGTCATTAAGCACGAGAAGCACCTCAAGAACCTTAGTCAGCTCAAGCACCTCAAGCACAAGCATGGCTTGCCTAAGGTCTAAAGTACCTAAAGGTCCTAGGTCTAAGGACTTTTAACACTAACCTTTGGAGGTCTTTAATGAAGCTAATCATAAGGTCTTGTAAGCTCCATTACCTACTCATTGCTCTTTGTTAGACCATCTCCCTTTTTGGAACCTTCATGAGATGTAGACTTCTCTTCCTTTGGTCCCATGCTAAGATAGGTCCAAAAGCACATATCTATATTCTAACTCTTGTTCCCATTCATTTTTCCACATTTAATGACCAGCTTACTATGACAAAATTGTTTGGGATAGGTAGATATTAAATTTTATGACATTGGGCTTAGCTGTTGTCTGTCCTTGATGTACCAGATTCTTTCCACTCTATGGAACAATTATTATAGATTTCCCTATGTATTTTAACAGTAAAATGAGGCCTCATTCTTATAGCTATGTACAAAAATAATTCTAAGACAGAGTTTTTTTTTGTGCTACCTTTGGTCACTTGTCTAAAGCCAGCTATCTTTTGAACTTTCAGTTCTTTTGTGTTTATTTATTAAAGTAAAACAGAAACACACATGCCAATCTCCACAAAGCAAGTGAAAACTACTTTGGAGATGTGGCCCAACCAAAATTGGAAGAGAAGTTCTAGAGTAAACTTATCAAAATGGAGGGGTTGATGTGGCCTTAGACTTTTAATTTCCCCTTCCATTAATTAAATATCTGAGACAAAAAAGCGGGTAAATTCGGGTTGCAAACGCCCAAAAAACTAGGTGAGCAGCCTTTATCTGCACTCACCAACACTTCTAGAGTGTTGAGGTCACATGCACCTATGCTCTGGTCCTTTGCTAGAGGATGATCACGTAGAGAGTGTCTCCATTCACCCAGGGATTCATTATTCCCCACATTAGGCTCTAGGCCCTCAGCGGGAACCCAAGGTAGTACCACTCAAGAACCACATATTGCATTTAGTGACTCTTCCTCTGAGTACGCCATCATGGAGGGTTACCCGATCCCTAATCTCAATAGCTCAAGCCAAGACATGCATGACATGGGTCCACGGTCCGGGCTGAGTGTGCTTTGACGCTTGAAGGAAACCTTTAGTAGAGCCACTCGCTCTAAACACGGAGCTAACAATGTAAATGAGGTGGGTAGGGAAGTAAATTTTCCATTCATGACCAACGTAGACCCCATGCTCCTGGAGAGTGTGCACGTGAATACTCCATTCCCTACACCCCTGACTCTTTAGAGCTGTTCCCCTCCGAGGTTATACTACGTGATGGGAGAAGCCTTGACAAAGTGCAAGAGGTTGAGCGATATATCCTTGTGGCTAGGGAAAAGGAAATTGAGAGCTTACGTAGGGTAGAGCAATAAAGAGAGTTAAAAGCAAAAGCCCCTATGTCAACATCCATGCTAGGAGAGCAATCGAGTGCTCTTGAATTGGCGACCACTAATGGTCAACCCATAGAGAGCCACATTGCATATAGTTCAAAGGAGACCCCTAGCACCTCAATCCTAGATAGAGCATTCCTAAATGAGAACTGGGAGTATAAACTACAAACAAGAACTCTAACCAACCTATACATAGGTCACACCTATCATGTGGGTTGGTTAGATGCCCTACGATCCACAACGGGGGCGTAGAGGATCAACAACAAAGAGTTTGTGATGTCATCCATAGGGTTATTGAGCTAGAGAGGCAAAACAAAGGGATCTACATGCCTTCAATGGGTCTGATGAGATTCTTGGATATATGGAAGGCTAAGCAACCAACCTTATTGCAAATGGAGACCCCCTCAGTAAGTCTGATGGATCCTCCATAAGTTGTTTCTCTAGGGGTCTCTGTACAATCTGAGCCCACAAGTGATAGCTTTACCTTTCCAAGTCTAGCTCATCTCTCTCTTGATGACGTTGTGGCTACCATGCCTACTCCAATGATGGGCATGCCAAGGAACATACCATGGACCTCATTTGTTAGTAAAGCACCGCTACATGGTAGCTCAATGCCTGCACCAGCAGTACCTACAAGTGTGTACCAATCATATACACCTATGGTTCCTCGTACTCATGTAGCTCCTACCCCCCCTCCCATTGTTTCAAGAACCTATGCTCCACAACCACAACATCCAAGATCTTATTTCAATGGGACCATACCAGCTAGCATTAGCATATATACCAACTACCATGTCTGCTATGCCCAGGGCCACACATATGAACTTTGGGCCACCACATGGCACAACACCGTACCAAACTTGGAACCCAAGGGCTTCCTATGCACCAAGCCCAATGCCAATACCTACACATGTAGTCTTTGGAGCGTCTTCACCCTTGGTGCCTGCTCACTTAAATGACTTGGCAACATTTGCTCAAGCTATCGATCGATCTATTGCTGAGAATATGTGTAACATGCCTGATAGAGAGTCTAGAATTAAGGAAATAAAAATAACCAAGCTCACACAAAAAATTAGTGGAGACAGGGATGTGAGAAAGCATATCAAAGTGTTTGAGCAACAATGCGGTTCACTAGGAGAACACAATGCCCTGCATGCTTTAAGCCTGACCTTAAGCGGAAAGGCTGGAGATTGGTATAGAACCCTAAGGGTGAAGGCAAAAATGATTTACCCTACTCTTAGGAGAATGTTCTTGAAAGAATACATACGAGAGGGGAGCGCTTTGGGGTGTAGCATCTCAGCTCCAAAAAGCCCAACGAGAGGAAGGAGAGTCCATGAGAGACTTTATTAGTCGCTTGAAGAATTTGAATTCTCGTTGTAATCCAAATGAGCACTTCAATAATAACCGATTTCTTAATAGATTCATTAGGGGATTATGACATGAGGATATCTACAATGGCCTAGTCATTAGAGGTATCACCACTTGGGAAGCAATTACCACCAATGCGATCCAATTGGAGTATAATTTAATGATTCACGGAGAAATAGTGTCTATTGAGCCTAAATCTACTAGCTCGCAAGCATCGGGGCATCAGCCAATGACCCTAAAGCCTATTGCTAAGGAGCCAAATATATCTAAGATGACCTTAGCAGATCTCACCAAGGCCATTCAAGAGAGTCTTAGAGACAATCGTGCTCTATAAAACAATCATATGTATCCAAGAAGGGAGCAACAATGGTTCTCATTTTGCTATGGTTCTCATAAAGCCATTGAATGCCCTACTTTTACAGTAAAATTCAATGGGCATTGCAATGCCTATGGGAGGTATGGTCATCAAGAAAAGGATTGCATAGTATTTAAGTGTGCAATGGCTAATAGACCAACCTTAGCATGGACAGACACACCTCGAGTGCCTGCATTGATGTCGGCCCCACCTCTTGAACAAATGTCAGAACACATGGTCCCTAGGTCCCATAATGTTTTTCAAACAACACCCTTACCACCTCCAGTGTTGGGACAGCAACCACCACATCCAAGAATCACTTCTGTAAATCAAGTGAGTTGTGAGGCATCTATTGCTTGTTTGGAAGGCTGTGAGGAAGACATAGACCCTAATATTTCCTATGGGATTGATACACTTGAAGAAAGTTCACAATACTACACGGAGGACTATTGGGGACAAGTCAAACTTGTCTATCAAGTAGCTACTTTTGCTGCAAGAGGCCAAAATATCAATTACACTGCCAAGAGACCACCTCTTCAATGCTATGAGTGTGAGGGTCCACAATGTGTAGCCGGATGTCCTATTAGGCTACAAAAGAAGGCTACACTAATGCAAACCAATCAAGCGAGCACGTCTAAAATGCCGATACTCATGTGTAATCGATGTGGCATAGATCATTTGATTGCCCAATGTTCAAATAATCCAAATGCATCGAAGATCACACCATTAAACTTGATTGAGGTTACTGAGGAGCCAACCCAAAGTATGCATGTGGTACCAGTAAATGTACTTACACGATTGATGCTCCAAAAACAAAATTATATTCTTGAAGAAAGAGACATAATATCAACTACCCAATCTCAGAAGAATAATAAAACACAAAGAAAGAGATGGAAAAAAGCAACGAAGTCAGACCCCAGTTCAAAGACCAACATAGGGACTGGTGATGAACCAGTATATATGAATGATGCTGAAGAGGATTTTGATTCAGGTGAAATCATGGAGACCAAAATGACCACTAGGAAAGAAACCAACAAGGAAGATCATCATGAGCCACAATGGCCAGGACCCAAGAAGAAGATATGAACTTACCCAAACCCTACAAAGGAGATCGAGCGAGTCAAGCAATTAAGGAGTTTGGTAGAAGAGACCCAAAGGGCTCTAGAGCGAGCACCTAGGTAGATTCAGATTACAGACACAGTGTTCCCTACGCAACAACAACCTCACAAATTCCATAGACCCCTAGCCATACCTAGTGTCATCCAAGAAGAAAGTGACTTACAGTCATGGGAAAGTGGGCATACTCACTTCTTGTTGGAAAGAATGTTTATAGAGGGACTACTTGACCCTATCGAAGAAATGGAGATCCCATCTTTTCCATGTCAAGGGACTAAAGCCCAAAAGGTGTCGTTAAATATTACCAAATTGATGGATTTCATGGCTTCAGAAGTTAGAACCACCATCATGTCCAAACTATATGGAGACCCCGAGCTATTCTTAGCTCTTCGAGCTTTCCTCAATGGGGAGCTGAAAGGCTAGGGAGATGCCAATAGAGGAGGAACACTTAGATCCACAACCCAACCTAGATGAGAACTTAGTTGTAGAAATACATGTTAACAAGTTGGGACAATACTTTGAGGGTGATGAATGCAATGCAACCATACCAATCACTACCGAGGGATGAAGGGAATCCTTGATGGTGGTGCTAGGGTAAACATTGTGATTAAAAATTGCTGGGAAACTATGGGAAGACCTCACCTTGGGACCACAAACATAGTGGTAAAGATGGGCAATGGGACTATTGTTAAGCCTATTGGGATGCTAGAAGATCTCAAGATCAAGGTCTTTGGACACAAAATAAGGAATACCTCATTGTTATGGATTTCTCCAAGCACACTATCTCATTTGAGATGATCTTAGGACGTCCTTTCATGAGGGAAGCAAAAGAGAAGATAACCATCTTGGACATTGTATGGCTCCTTTTTCTTCCCTAGTATAATAGTTGACATTACATCTTTGACGTCTAGATCTGTAGCATATTCATCTATCATAGAAGATAGATCATTGCGAGTAACTATTGATATAACATTCACCCTTGTTCTATGTGAAAAAAGCATTGACCACTTGGTTGTGCGTAGAAGGTATGTGAGCAATATGAAAATCAAACCGTGAAAGAAAATTTCCCACCTCATTTTCTTGTCACATAATTTAGTTTGCGTCATAAAGTACTTAGGACTTTGGTAATCTATGCATTATTCTGTGCATCTAAGGCATGCAATACAATTAATAGCTCTTTTTTATATATGCCTAGATTATTTTCTTTGTCATTCAATCTCCTACTTTCATATTCTTAGCATGCCCTTTTTGAAGCAACACAGCCCCAAAGGCAACAAGCATCACATTGGACTTTGAAAGGTTTTGAGAGTCTGACAATATTAATACGGGTTGAGAGATAAGCTTTGCTTAAATAGACTACAAAAGATTCATTCTCTTTTGTAGTCTATATATATATATAATAATTTTTTAGTTAAATCATGCAATGGCCTTGGTATGAATGAGAATTTTTCTATGAAGCATCTATACTATGCACACATTCTTATAAAGCTTCTCAATTCAAGTAGATTCATTGGTATAGGCTATCCTTTTATTGCATCCAACTTTTCAGAGTCCATTTGAATCCCTACTTTGGATATAATATGACCTTGACATTGAATATAGTTTAAGAAAAAACACACTTTTCTTTTTATTAATTTAAATATTTTTATCTCTCAAAACTTGAAATATTACATGAAGACGCTGCTTTTGTTCCTGAATAGTCTTGGAATAAATGATAATGCCGTCAAAGAGAACTCTTGTGAAGCTTTGATGATGTCTAAGGAGCCTCTCCATCATTTTATCTAAGGAAGCTGGTACATTAGTAAGCCCAAAAGGGAGTACTAGAAATTCATATAATCTAAATTTTGTTCAAAATACCGTTTTATGAATATCTTCAAGAAAAATACTTAGCTGATGATAATTGCTTTTGAGAGCTATTCTACTAAAGTAGGTAGACCCTTTTAGCTGATCAAAAAAATCTTATATCCTAGGAATATGAAATATATTCTTTACGGTTATTTGATTGAGTGCCCAATAGTCCAAACACATTTGATAAGTATCATGCTTCTTTTGTAATAATAGAACTAGTGAACAAAATGGAAATGTACTAAGCTTGACCATCCCTTTTTCCACAATCTTTTTCACTTGCCTCATAATTTCCTCTTGTTGATCCGGTAAGACTTGATAAGGAGACTTATTAGGATGTAAACTACCATATGAAAGTTCTATGGAATGATCATCTTGTCCTCTTTTGGGAGGTAGTACCCTAGGAATGTCATTCGTAAACACATCTTGAAATTCATTTAGGAAACTAGACAATTCTAACTCCTTTTTAGATTCACTTCTGACTTCATTAGGAACACATGCATCTTCCTTAGACTCTTAAACAAAAACCATGTAACAAGAAAGATAACTTTTCATTACCTTGTCTAAAGATTAAGTTTGTACAAGTGGTATGGTGCTACTTGCACTATTTACATCAAGGCTAACATCCTTGCCTTTATAGGAAAAGAGGATTTTTCTTTCATAATACTTCATAGTAGCATCCATGCAACCAAACCATGGTGCCCCTAGGATAACATCTTCATGCAGCTTGAGTGGGGAGATGAAGAAATATTCTTTGTCTACATAGCTCTATACATGGAGTCTTAGCTTCCCAATAAAAAGAGTGAATAAGGCCTCTTTACCTTTGAGATCTCCATCTACTTTCACCACATCTCCCATGTCAAAGTCATGGACTCCTAGCTTAGTAGTGATAGCCATTTTTTGGCTTTCCATAATTGCCATAGTAAGCTACCTCACCCTATCAAATCACTCAAACATTTTGGTTATCCCTACCATTTCACTGTACATAGGCGTGTGTGAGTTAGTGACTTTCTCCATATTTTCTTAAAAACCCTCAGCTAGCTAGTCACTAGGCTAGTTGAGCCAAAAAAATAAATAAAATCAAAAAAATAAAATATATTATGGCCCATTTGTGTGTAAATATTTCATTGTATATAGAGCCTAAATAAAAGGGATTTTTCATAATTATTTTGGTATTTATTTAAATATTTCTACCTATGGTGTGTTATTTATGCTATGTACATTGACTCACCATTACCACATTTTTTCTTACCATTTTGCATACTGTTTATTCCATATAAAAATGATTTCATGCAAGCTTCTCTTATTTTTGGTGTAACTCAATCCCAACAAAAATCCAAAAATACTAGTTTTATTTATGTGTATATTTTTTCACTATTGTGATTTTTCCTTCCTACATCTATTCTCTTTTACTCTCATAAATTAGAACACCAAAAATCTTCATCTTTTTATGGTAGACTTATAATGAGAGAGATTTATTTTGACCCCTTTATATTTTTTCCACCTATATTATTTATATTTGACATGTACATATTTTTTTAGACCCCTCAATATTTGATTTTCTTAGTTGTACTATTCACTTATATCATAATCTCAGCAATATCTTCAATTATAGACCTACCAAATAAGGTCAAGGGTATGTGGCATGCATGCATGCACCATGGGGAGCTCACTCTTGGAGGTATTCAAAAGAATCATCCAAAGAAGGACCTCACAAGGACCTTGTGTAGTGGAAAAAACAGTCGGTTTTGCTGAATTTTTAAAGATCACATGCTCCCCGAATTTGAAAAGGTGATACAAACAAAAGTTGTAGCTCGTGAGCTGAACATTCACCTCAAATTGTTTCAATTTTTTTTGAGCTACGAGCTTTGAGCTTAGATTTTATTGGTGGACCCCAGTTTGCCCATGCTATGCAGCCACACTCCCTCTTCCACTTTATCATTTTCCTCTTTCACACACACTCCTCCCTCTCCTTTCCACTCCCAAACCTGCAACTCCCATGTCTTAATTCACCCTTTTCACCATTGCCACATCTCTCACACCTCCATAGCCTTCATCCTCCATTTCTACACCATATGTGTCCCCCTTTCTCTCTACATATATGTCCATATTACCATACTCTCTTCAGCTTTGTAAAGAAATTCAAAAAATCAGCAAAAATCCAAGGATAACCTCTGCAAATGTAGGCTTTTATCATGAATTTTCCAAGGTTTGAAATAACATAGCTTCATCGACACGCGCTGCTTCGCCATGCTGACTGTTTCTTCTTCCGGTGCTGTAAAGAGGTGAATGTCAACTTCTTCAAAGCTTCAACCTCTCTTTACAAGCTCATCCCTTCTCTAACTTTTCTCATCATATATCTCACCATTTGGTGAATGATTTTGTAAATATTTTCTATAATTACTAACTACTAACCACTAACCTTATTGTAAAATGCACCCCTACTAGAGTAGGCACTCCCCAATTATTCACTCAATCCTCTCTCCTTTCATCCTCAATAATTCTCTTCCCTTGAGCCCACATCCATGTGACTCAAAGGACAAGAGAGACCCACCCTCATAAAAAAAATAAAAATATGCATAATCTTTTATTCCTTCAAATAAACTTGATTAGGCCTAATCCTAATCGGGGCTTCTAAAACCTATAAATAGAGTCCTTCTCTCCCTTGTAAAACATCACATGATCACACTACACCACACCATTCTCAACACATAACACACCACTCTTCAAGCCTAGTTGTGTAGAGTGTGTGCATTGTGAGTGCTCTATTCCATCACTAGACATAGGTGCATGGTGAATCTTGAAGTTAGTTATGCCATCTAGAGGAGTGGAGTGATACTATACTCAGCAATCACACTTGTAGCCTACTCTTGTCCATAAATAAGATTCATAGTTTTGGGTGCAATTGTATGTTGCAACTACGACTCTTCTCTCAAATTGACTTGATAAGTTGGCTCATCAGGTGGTTGAAGGTATATTGTCCTTGAAGCTTGTTGTGCCATTTCATGCTTGGTGGTTTGAGGGCTTGTTGAATTGTTTGCCAAAACTTTCAATTGTAAGAGGGTGCTCGGTGAGAGGGCTCCCGTGACCCTAAGACAATTTGTGTATTAGAAACAAGGTCAAGTTTTGTGTTGTCTCTCTATTTCTCATCAAGCTTTGTGTGCATCTAGTCGTTAAGGCTAAGACTGAGTTGCTCAAGTTGATTTGTGCGCTTTACCTCTCTCTAGCGTGGTGAATGTTTTTGTTTGGTGTGTGTGGCTATCTTGCATTCCCCTCTCTTTGTGCGTTTGAGTATAAGGAGATATCACGTTCGTCCTAGTTCGCATCTACAACTAGGTGGTGCCCCTTTTCTTGTTTGGTTTCGGGTTGTGGGTTGTTGTTGTCTCTGATTGTGCTTGCCCCAGCCCCAATTGAGCATCACGGGAGCCTCGAAGGGTGTTTAGAGGCCACTCTTCTTGTTGCCCACCCCGAACCGCCTCAAATTGGTGCCCCCACTAAGGACGTCTTGTGTATGTTTTGTGTAGGCTCAACCTTTAGCATAATCAAGTAGCTTGCATGAATCACGACAATTTGTATGATCCCTTCATTCCCATTGCAAGGCAAAAGGTACACATAATTGTTAGTACTAAGTTTCAATTTCAACGTGTAATTCGTAGAATTTTAGGTCCTCTTAGGTTGGCAGAGATAAACGCATCAGTATATCCTTTTATTTTGCCTCTCATTAGGTACGACCTTAGTTTGGACTTCAATATTTTTTGTTTTTTTTTAAGCATAACGTCATGCATAGACAATGGATAATTGCCCAAGAATAGAGGTTTTTCCCTTTAATTTCACTCCACACATTAGAATAAACATTGCAATTAGTAGAAAAATCCATTTTCAACAACGTATGGTGTTCATGTTTGGTGCCCAAAGAGTAGGAGAAATTCTCGCATCACCAAATCCTGTCATCCTGCCTCTTATTGATTATCATAGATCATTTGATGTGAATATTTTTATTTTGTTGTAGAATAGATTGCAATTTAGAAAACATTATTGTGTAAATTGTTTTAAGAAAGAAGAACAAAAACGTGTTCTCACTTTGAAACCGATTCAATGGAGGCCCAACGCCAAATGTCCGGATATCCTCTTTTCTTTGGAGAGCCTGGAGAGGATGCAAAATTATTTTTAGCAAATTTCAAGATGTCTTGTCGTATCAAGAGGATAGTAACTGATCAAGAACGCATAGAGATGTTTGAAGTGATCCTTCGGAAAGATGCTAGCACTTGGTTTGACTCATTGCCTGAGGAAGTTAAAGGGAATTACACGGAAGTTGTGAATCATTTCAAGAGATACTTCTTTGATCCCCCAAAACACTCAAAAACTATGGCAAGACATTGTTTCTCATAAGCAAAAAGACCTAGATGACTACTACTTATACAAGCAAGAGTTTCTACGTCTTTGGGCTGTATGGGTGAGAAATGTTGCTGACCCTGGTGATGGTGCAGAGTTCCTAAAGAAGGAGAGGTTCATAGCCGGACTCTTTCCTGACCTTAAGATAAAAGTTGAGGCGGGTGCACCTGCTACCTTTAATGCAGCTAAAACTAGGGTTGCTATCATAATAATCAATATCTAATTCTCCTAAATGATTTTCTCATATTAAACTGATCATTTAATGTGGGGAGGTACCAGGGGAGAAAAAGCTAGAATACTGGTTAAGCTAGCAGACCGGCCATAGTAGGGATCCAAAGGAGGGAAAATAGGGATCACAAGAGGGGGCCATCTGCAAAAGAGCCATGTGCAACAATGGGCTAAAAAGACCCTAAGGTTCATCCCATTAAGACTTCCAAAATGCTAAGGTTCCAAAATTCAAAGGTTGTGTCCAAAGGTCAACCCTAGGGAAAATTGGATGCTTAGTGTGTGTACAAAAGTATTCTTCAAAGCCTACAAAGGAGGGGGCGAGCCCATTTAGTAGGGGATGAGAGAGAAAGCCACACAGACACACACACACAGGCTCCCTTTACACAAAGGGAATTAGGGACACATGTCAGCTCCCTAGGCCAGATGCCCACAAGGTGTGCCCAATTCCTATTGGAAGACCCTTGAAGTGGACCAATAAGAATTAAGCTAGACTAAATATAGTTTAATTAATTTAAAAATATTTAATAAAAGAAACCAATGAGAATTAAGTCTCCTAGAAGACTATTGGGCAGTCTTCCAAGAGGTCCAATGAGCATTCAGGAGCCCAATGGCTTGCCTGATTCCTATTGGCCAGGAGGCAAAGGGGTCCAATGAGAGTTTAGTTTAATTATTTAATTACCTAAAGCTCTCACAAAAGGGGAAAGGGGGACACATGTCAGAAGGCTATCACTTATGCTGCTTAACACCCATTGGCTTGACTTGGGGAGGTCCAATGAAGCAAATGCCAGACCAATTTAGCAGGAAGGGCTCGCCCAAGAGAGAGAGGGGGGCTGATTTTTGCAAGGCATTATCACACACACGCTCACACAAGCTCATGTGTAAAGAAAGAATACTCTATCTCCTCCCAAGCTTTAATGGAGAGCTCATCACCTACTCCAAGCTTGTGAGATAGAAGCCTACATCAACACTCTCTTGGCATGTGGATGCAAATCCAACCAAGGGCCAAGCTTCAATGCATGCTCATCTCCTCCACCAAGCTAATTACTAAGATAAGCTATGCTACATATGAGTGATTATGTGAGGAGATGTACATCTTTCTCGTAAGATACTCCTTCTTCCTCTCAATCTACTCTCATACCCTGCTAGCTCTCACCATCTTCGAAGGTGTGTGAGGTCTTGGGTCTGAGAACGGGGATAATTCAAGTTGTGTTTGATTAAGTGTTTTTCTTAGTGCATGAAGCTTCCATCTTCATTGCACTAGCTAGTCTTGAAGGAACACAAAGAATTGTATTGTACAATGTCTCTCTTGATGGGAGAAACCATAATACAAAGCCTTTTGGAGGGGGGACCGGCTCCATGAAAATCCGGTCCTCAACTGTTGTCAATAGCTTAATTTCTCTCTCTTTTGAAATTATTGTTGATGCTATCTAACTAGGTGTTATGCTTTTTGTTGCTCTCTCCACCCAAGCACTCTTGTAATTCTCATTAGGAATCTATTCTAATGAAATGCCCACTATGTTCATGCTAATTTCCGCTACACATAAGTTATTAGGCCATTAAATGTTACATTGGCATCAGAGCTCAAGGTTTCTCTTTTCTTGCTCAAGAAGGGAGGTCCTCAAGCTAGCTACAAATGGTTGGTATTATTAATTGCCTGTGAGTAAGTAGAATAGGGATTTTTCAGCCTTGCAGTGCGCCTGCCTTCGTGCAGTTAACGGGGCATCACCGTCGAGATCTATGGTCTTAATAGTGGAGTCCTACGGGGCTTGCCTACGGCTTAACCACTATTGAGCTATTAGAAGCTTGACAAGAGCCGGTGTTGTTTTGGTGTCGAAAGACCCTCTCTTCTATTCCTTGCAATTAATGGTATTCGAGCCGTGGGTACAGTAGCTTGAGTGCTTTTTCTAAAGGGGTAAAGAGGAGTAGCAACTAGGGCTTGAAGTGCCAAAGTACACCTAAAAGTCGTTAGAATGGCTGACAATAGTAAAGAGAGTGAAATTAATGTTGATAACTTTGATTTTGCTCATGAGCAAGCTACTAATGATGCTTCAATGCTTGTTAACTATCTTGTTTCTAGGCTTCAACAAGCCATGGGCAATCCATCTCTCCAAAGTGAAGTGCAACGGCAGCTCCGTGCTCACGGGATTCTCCAAGCTCATCACCATGACGAGAGAACACCTAGGGAGCCTCCTTGTGAGACTACCAAAAGAGGTCTCTCTCCAATTCGGGAAGAAGAAGAGAATCCATATGAAGGGCTCAAGAATTTACTTCTTGATGATGCATCTCCTTCCCAAAGGAGAACTCAAGAGCCTCCACAGAAGGAACGAGAAAGAAGTGAGTCTCCCGCCACCTCGGCGGAGATGGCTCCATGAAGACGGCGGGCTAAACGCTCTCCATCACCACCAAAGCGGAGAAGACCATCATATTATTCTCCCCACCACAATTCAAGGAGGAATAATAAAAAGCAAGAGAAGAAAAAGGCGAGAAAGAGGACACCCTCTTCTCCATCTTCTTCATCCTCTTCCTCTTATGAAAGCTATGGTGAAGATGACAAAGATCAAGACAAGAAAAAGGCAAGAAAGAGGTCACCCTCTTCTCCACCTTCTTCAAATTCTTCACCCTCTGAAGAAAGTGATGGTGCAACCTTTGAACCATCAAAAAGAAGAGGCCATAGGAAATCCTATGCCGCATGGAAGAGGCCGTCCAAGGTGAAGAAATTCAAAGAGGGAGGGAAGAGCATCTCTTTCCTTACCTATGATGGTACCTTTGGTGCTACGGACAAAGTCCTGGCCTTTATCCAGCAATTCGATGCGGAGTTTGTAGATGAGGGCTTCATGGAGTCCTCTAAGCTACGCCATGTAGCTATGCACTTTCAAAAGTCCACCAGACAATGGTGGTCTAGTCTACGAGCCAACGGTAAAGCTCCACGAACATGGAAAGCTTTAAGAGCTTCCATTATGAATCAGTTTTTGGCCACTGATGCCAAACACAAAGTACTCACCGAATGGCGAAGCTTAAAGCTCTCTCCCAATGAATCTATCCACAAATATGTAGACAAGTTTTGGGACCTACAACTCGAAGCCACTGTCTTCAAAAAGTTGGATTTTGGAGAGCAAAAGCAACAATTTTGTGCGGGCTTAACCGAAGAAATGGCGGAGTATGTCAACTCCCAAAGACCACGTACCATATCGGCGGTAATACACCACACTATGGTCGCCTCTCGAATCAATTTCCAAACGGGGGCAAAAAGAAATAATAAGCCCCCAGAAAACAAGGGTTCCAATGAGCCTAAGGGGAAGGACAATTTCCAAAAGTCCCCTAAGGGCAACTCCAACAAAGCTAAAGAGAAGGGAGTTTATAAAGGAAAGAATAAACTCTCTCCTGAAGAGCTTGAGCGTTATCGTAAAGATAACCGGTGTTTCAAGTGCGGCGAACAAGGGCATGCGTACCGCACTTGTCCCCAAAAGAACAACCACCAAGATCCTCCTAGAGATTCCTTGGTTGAAATCCAAGAGGAGGAGACTCACCAAACTCACCACAAAGGATCTCCTCTATGCCATGCTTGGGGAAAGGTAACAGAACATGATGCTTTTATTCTCTTTGACCCTGGTTCTACTCACAATTTTATATCTATGGAGTTAGCCACCAAGCTATGCATACAATCCTACGAGATGGGAGATGTCCTACCCGCAGACAGTGCCTTCAAGGGGCAAGAAGCTTCAGTCACTCCCTTAATTGGGAAATTGAGGCTTCATGTCCAAGGCTATGTGGACAAAGAGGACTTCTTTATCTCTCCTCTTAAGCATGAGGATGTAATCCTAGGGGCACCATGGTTTGACCGTCTGGCTATCGATGTAAAATTTCCTGAAAGGAGAATCTCCTTTAAGTTCAGGGAAAAAGACATGTATATAGATGCTAAGGAAATGGGTAACACCATCCCCATTGTACATACACCAGCTTTCAACAAGTCAATAAAGAGCTCTATTTCTGTGTACATGATTTTTGTTAAAGACTCTCAAAATGAACCTAATGCTTTAGCAAAAGAAAATAAAAGCAACCAAAAGGAATTAGAGTTATCCAATTTCCTCAAGGGGTTTCAAGATGTTTTTATTGACGATATCCCTTGTGAGCTACCTCCTAAACCAAGGAATCTTCATGAACTAAGAAGCTTCATAGGTATGTGTGCATACTATAGACGCTTCATAGAAAAGTTCTCACAAATTGCGGGACCATTACATGACCTAACAAAGAAAAGCGTTAGGTATACATGGTATGCTAAGGAGAACAATGCTTTCAAAAAGCTTAAAGAAAAGCTTATCTCTCAACCTGTGCTTACACTAGAAAAGTTTCCTATAAAGGCATTGAGGTGGATCCTTCAAAGGCAAAGGCTCTTATTGAGCTCCCATCACGCAAGAATCTTAAAGAGGTCATCTCATTCATTCAAAAGGTGAAGTATATGTCACGCTTCATTCACTTAGCTTCGGAGTTGCTTCACCCTTTGCAAAAGTTGACACAACAAGTAGAATTTGCATGGTCTTATGAGCTTGAAAGGTACTTTTGTAACATTAAAGACATTTTGTCAGAGCTACCAACACTCATGCCTCCTTGTTGGGAGTACACATTCTTTGTTTGCTCTAGTGTTGGGAAAGAAACAATTGGTGCGGTTTTGCTACAACAAGATCCCCACAGTACCAGAATGCGACCCATCTACTTTGCTAGTAGGGTCATGAATGCTTTAGAGAGAGGCTACACAGAGACAGAACTCATGATGCTTTCTCTCATGTTTGCGGTGAGAAAGTTTAGATCCTACCTGCTACCAAAACCTTTTGTAATTCTCACTGCAGAAAATTTGTTCCGTTGGGTGTCATCTCAAATGAATCTTAGTACTAGGATCTCAAAGTGGATTATGGAGTTGCAAGAGTTTCAATACTCTTTCAAAGTAGAAGATAGTGTGCGTGCACAATTGGCAGGTATCCTTACTTATAGGGTACATGAGAAGGAGATTAAGGTGCTTGAAGTACAGACCCTACCATTGCCACCACCTAAAAGTATTCATAATGCTTTTACCTTGTTCTTTGATGGAGCTTTTCGACGAGCCACAGGAAAAGCAGGGGGAGGGCTAGTATTGCTCAACCCAAGTGGAGAAGTGGTCATGAAAGAGAAGGTCAATCTACCAGGTTCAACTAGCAACAATGAAGCAAAATACGACACACTACTTCATGGTTTAAAGATATGCATTGGCCAAGGTATACAACGTCTCATGGTAAAAGGGGATGCACTTCTCATTGTGAAGAAAATTTTAGGCATTTGGGCATGCAAGAATGAAAGCTTAAGGACCAAAGTTCGTGCCATTCGTAGGATGTTTAATCAGTTTGAAGAAGTGCAACTATATCATATTCCTAGGAAACAAAATGAAGATGCCGATTTACTTGCACAACAAGCAGTTACATGTGTTGAGAAAGAAGTGCAGGTCATCATGGTGGCAGCAGCTGTCAAGCAACCGAGATACCAGGGATTGGAGTCATTGACTCCCATTATTAGCTACATTTTGGAGGGTGAGTTTCCACAAGACTTCACGAAGTCTCAGAAGAGGAGACTCATGAAAAAGGCAAGCGCGTATCTCTTCCTAGAAGGATCCCTCTATCAAAGAGGGAATGATCAAGTGTGCAGAAGAGTACCAACTATCAAGGAGATTCTAGCCATTCTAAAAGGTTTGCATGAAGAGGCATGTGGTGGTCATTTTGCCCAAGAGTTAACGGTGAAGAAGATTTTGCTTGCGGGGTATGTTTGGCCAAGTCTGCATGTGGATGTCCAACATTTGTTGTAAAAGTTGTCACAATTGTCAGGTAAATGGGAATAGAAGATTGGTGTATGGTCCAAGGCAAATCGTGCTTGCAAATGGACCCTTTGAAAAGTGGCGAATTGATGCTGTGGGTCCTCTCCCTAGGACAAAAAATGGTAAACTCTACATTCTAGTGGCGGTAGACTATATGACTAGGTGGGTGGAAGCACAAAGTGTGGCAAAGGTAACTGAGAGGACAATGAGCAAATTTGTATACATTCACATTTGTTGCAAATTTGGCACACCTTTGGAGATTGTTTCTGATAATGGTCCAGGGTTTAGAAAGAGCTTGCTCACAGAAGTCTGTGAAGAACTTCACATTCTACATCGTCATAGTACACCCTACTATCCCCAATCAAATGGTTTGGTAGAAAAAGCTAATGGTGTCATTGCAAGCATCATTAGAAAGATGGTGAGAAACAAGACAAAGTTGTGGGATGACTTCTTGGATGGTGCCTTGTGGGCGTATCGAACCACATATAGGGAAGCCACGGAGTTTACACCATTTCACTTGGTCTATGGTCAAGAAGCTTTGCAACCAATTGAGCTAAACATCCCAACAATGCGACTTCATGGCAAAGCAGCACAAGATGATCAAGTAGCATGAATGGATAGACTTCTTACCTTAGCTGAGCTTGAGTGGAAAAGAGAAGCAGCATACAAGTGCTACAAAAGGAAAGCTACGCAGGCGAAGGAGAAGCTTGACAAGAAACTAAAGGACAAAGGCATCAATGAAGGAGATCTTGTGCTAAGGTATGACAATCGACTCGATAATCGTTTTAATGCCAAATTTGAAACTAGATGGCAAGGGCCATACATAGTTAAGAAGGCTTTCAATTCAAGTTACTATCAACTTATGGACTTGAATGGGAAAGAGCACTCCAGGAAGGTAAACGGGTATCGCTTGAAGCCTTATTCGAGTCGCCTTCTACCAAAGGATCTACCAAAGATCTGTCAAAAGGCAGCTATCTCATGTAGGTATTGTTACATGAAGCATGAGTGTAACTCCAGCCAAAATGCCGAGGGGCCAAACAATGAAGATCTCATCAAGGAATCTGAAGCACTCTCTTTGGAAAAGATGCTCTATGATGGTACATGAATATACCATCATCCTGGGGGAGGGCTAATGATAGCCGTTTTTTGGCTTTCCATAATTGCCATAGTAAGCTACCTCACCCTATCAAATCACTCAAACATTTTGGTTATCCCTACCATTTCACTGTACATAGGCGTGTGTGACTTAGGGACTTTTCTCCATATTTTCATTAAAACCCTCAACTAGCTAGTCACTGGGCTAGTTGAGCCAAAAAAATAAATAAAATCAAAAAAATAAAATATATTACGGCCCATTTGTATGTAAATATTTCATTGTATATAGAGCCTAAATAAAAGGATTTTTCATAATTATTTTGGTATTTATTTAAATATTTCTACCTATGGTGTGTTATTTATGCTATGTACATTGACTCACCATTACCACATTTTTTCCTACCATTTTGCATACTCTTTATTCCATATAAAAATAATTTCATGCAAGCTTCTCTTATTTTTAGTGTAACTCCATCCCAACAAAAATCCAAAAAAACTAGTTTTATTTATGTGTATATTTTTTCACTATTGTGATTTTTCCTTCCTACATCTATTCTCTTTTACTCTCATAAATTAGAACACCAAAAATCTTCATCTATTTATGGTAGACTTATAATGAGAGAGATTTATTTTGACCCCTTTATATTTTTTCCACCTATATTATTTATATTTGACATGTACATATTTTATTAGACCCCTCAATATTTGATTTTCTTAGTTGTACTATTCACTTATATCATGATCTCAACAATATCTTCAATTATAGACCTACCAAATAAGGTCAAGGGTATGCAGTATGCATGCATGCACCATGGGGAGCTCACTCTTGGAGGTATTCAAAAGAATCATCCAAAGAAGGACCTCACAAGGACCTTGTGTAGTGGAAAAAACAGTCGGTTTTGCTGAATTTTTAAAGATCACATGCTCCCCGAATTTGAAAAGGTGATACAAACAAAAGTTGTAGCTCGTGAGCTGAACTTTCAACTCAAATTTTTTCAATTTTTTTTTAGCTACGAGCTTTGAGCTTAGATTTTATTGGTGGGCCCCAGTTTGCCCATGCTATGCAGCCACACTCCCTCTTCCACTTTATCATTTTCCTCTTTCACACACACTCCTCCCTCTCCTTCCCACTCCCAAACCTGCAACTCCCATGTCTTAATTCACCCTTTGCACCATTGCCACAACTCTCACACTTCCATACCCTTCATCCTCCATTTCTACACCCTATGTGTCCCCCTTTCTCTCTACATATATGTCCATATTACCATACTCTCTTCAGCTTTGTAAAGAACTTTAAAAAATCAGCAAAAATCCAAGGATAACCTCTGCAAATGAAGGCTTTTATCATGAATTTTCCAAGGTTTGAAATAACATAGCTTCATCGACACGCGTTGCTTCGCCATGCTGACTGTTTCTTCTTCCGGTGCTGTAAAGAGGTGAATGTCAACTTCTCCAAAGCTTCAGCCTCTCTTTACAAGCTCATCCCTTCTCTAACTTTTCTCATCATATATCTCACCATTTGGTGAATGATTTTGTAAATATTTTTTAGTGATAATTACTAACTACTAACCACTAACCTTATTGTAAAATGCACCCTCTACTAGAGTAGGCACTCCCCAATTTTTCACTCAATCCTCTCTCCTTTCATCCTCAATAATTCTCTTCCCTTGAGCCCACATCCATGTGACTCAAAGGACAAGAGAGACCCACCCTCATTAAAAAAATAAAAATATGCATAATCTTTTATTCCTTCAAATAAACTTGATTAGGCCTAATCCTAATCGGGGCTTCTAAAACCTATAAATAGAGTCCTTCTCTCCCTTGTAAAACATCACATGATCACACTACACCACACCATTCTCAACACATAACACACCACTCTTCAAGCCTAGTTGTGTAGAGTGTGTGCATTGTGAGTGCTCTATTCCATCACTACACATAGGTGCATGGAGAAGCTTGAAGTTAGTTATGCCATCTAGAGGAGTGGAGTGATACTATACTCAGCAATCACACTTGTAGCCTACTCTTGTCCATAAATAAGATTCATAGTTTTGGGTGCAATTGTATGTTGCAACTACGACTCTTCTCTCCAAATTGACTTGATAAGTTGGCTCATCAGGTGGTTGAAGGTATATTGTCCTTGACGTTTGTTGTGTCATTTCATGCTTGGTGGTTTGAGGGCTTGTTGAATTGTTTGCCAAAACTTTCAATTGTAAGAGGGTGCTCAGTGAGAGGGCTCCCGTGACCCTAAGACAATTTGTGTATTAGAAACAAGGTCAAGTTTTGTGTTGTCTCTCTATTTCTCATCAAACTTTGTGTGCATCTAGTCTTTAAGGCTAAGACTGAGTTGCTCAAGTTGATTTGTGCGCTTTACCTCTCTCTGGCGTGGTGAATGTTTGTGTTTGGTGTGTGTGGCTATCTTGCATTCCCCTCTCTTTGTGCGTTTGAGTACAAGGAGATATCACGTGCGTCCTAGTTCGCGTCTACAACTAGGTGGTGCCCCTTTTCTTGTTTGGTTTCGGGTTGTGGGTTGTTGTTGTCTCTGATTGTGCTTGCCCCAGCCCCAATTGAGCAGCACGGGAGCCTCGAAGGGTGTTTAGAGGCCACTCTTCTTGTTGCCCGCCCCGGACCGCCTCAGTAGCTAGCTCAATAGAGATAAAATTGTGGGTAAAGCCAAGATCAAAAGTATGAAAGCATTATGCTCTCTTACTTTTTCCCAAGCTTTAGAGAGTGGTGTTCCTTTGCAATGGACTTCCTCTTTTAGAGCTTTCACCATGGTAGCTCTAGGAGGATGATTATGTTCACTTCTCTTAGGAAACACATGCGAAAAATGTCCATGCTCTCCACACTTGAAATACTTTTGTTATCTTTTCAATAACATTCTACTTATTTTAGATCTTCCACCATGGTAGCTCTAAGAGGATCATTATGTTCACTTCTCTTAGGACACGTGAAACATGTCATTGCTCCCCAAACTTGAAACACTTGTTATCCTTATGCTAACATTCTACATCTTCAGATGAAGGTTCAATTTTTACCTTTTTATTATTTGTCCTTTTCCTTGGATTTTGCCATTGGATTGTTTTTCCCCTTTGGCTCAACTGGTTCCTTAGCTTCCATTAGCTTGGAGTCCTTGTTACTCCCTTTATGGAAGTGCATCCTTGAGGTGACCATAGTGTGATGTATGACTATTGAGATAGTTTTAGATCTTTGTGAGTTGAAATACTCACTCATCTCTTCAAATAGTCCAGCACAAAATTCTTGCTTTTTTTATGCAAAGTCCATCTTCTTGTAGACAGTGGCTTTGAAATGAAACTCCCAAAGCTTATATGCCTATTGTTGAATAGACTCATAGGGTGCCATATTCAAACTTTGCCATTCCATGAGGACTTCATATTTGGCACATGCCCACTATTGACGGGCTGAAATTTGGAAATGCGTAGAGACATTGCAGATCTTTGAAGATTTTGAGAAATCTTCATCTTCAAAAGCCACATCAATTTTTTTGATAAAATCCAATACTTTATCCATTGCTCCAAAGGTTCTATCATAGGTAAGGAAAGTGATGTTCTTTCCCCCTTCCTTGAACTTTTGAAGGTTGTGTTACCTCTACCATGCCACATATTTCCTCTATTTTGTCTCTTGGGTGGTGAGTCATTGATCTTCTTGTTAGAAAATGGTGATGACAAAAAGGAAGAGGAGGAAGAAGAAGAAGCAATGATGGTGACCGATTTCTCCACTTCCGCCTCCTTGGGTTGCTTTCTCCCTTCATAGGATTTTTATGGGAGGGAGCATCTAATGAACTCTTATTCTTAGGAGGGCTTAGTGATCATTTTACCTATCACGTTCTAGGGGGCGCATCACTTTCAAAGGTAGTAGGGGTTTCATTTTAATACCTCTCCCTTGAAGACTCTTGATGCATAGCATTCTCATTGACAAAGTGCTATGGAGGTTCTCCTCGCATGTCCTCTTCATTACCCAAAGAGTTTCCTCTTTTGGATATCTCATCTAGGAGGCCTAGCAGGAAGTCTCTCTTCTTGGATACTTGGAGGAATTTGAAGAGCTTGCAGCTGGCTTTGAACCCCACTTTCAAAGTAGGATCTCCCAACACTTCTTGAAGCTTGTTAACAAGATAGTTTAAAATTTTTTGACCATCATCAATGATTACACCATGTACTAACTCCAAGTTTCCAATTTTTTGACCATCATCAGTGATTACACCATGTACTAACTCCAAGTTGCCAATAATAGTCTATCCTCTTGATTACATTCACTCATGATTAGATTTCCTTATAAATGTATACTGGATCTTTCCTTGGCACTATCAAAGATTTGGTTACTACACTTCTTATCCCTTGAAATTAACACTCGAGTAAATACACCTGTGGTTTAGAATATTGTTAATTACAAGAGTAGTTGAGTGGGTTTAATAGTGCTAAGTAGGCACCGGTTTCTATCAAGCACCTAATAGCTCAATAATGGTTAATAAAGAGGGAAGTCTAAAAAGACTCCATTATTAAGACCATAGTTCTTGATGGTGTCCGATGTATCGTGTAAACAGACATGCCAATCAAGAAACTAAATCCCGATCTCACTTACCCTATTACAATGAACAACCTTTTCATAGATTACTCAAGGACCTATCTTCTTAGGTGATAAAAGAGAAACCTTAGTCTTATACCAATGTCAAAGAATCTAATATTTTCTCATGAACATAGAGGAATTCAATTATGAAAAGGAAGTTTCCTTTAAGAGGATTCTTTCAAGGACATCTTTAGATTGTGATGAGATGATTTCATTTCACCATTTACACACAGTAGAACATTAAAGCATGCACAGAATTTAAAGATAGTGACACAATTAAGACTAGCAACTTATTAAGGACTGGATTTTCTTTGAATTGGTCCCGCCCCCAAAAGGACTTTGTATTATAATTATCTCAAAGAAAGCCTTGATTACAATACAAAATTGGTCTCTTGCAGAGCTTCCCTTGAACCAAGAAGATAACGAGCTTCATGATTCCATGGTGTGACCCTCCTTCCCAAGCTCTAGACACCCTAGCAAGGAGAAATAATTTCATAGAAGATAAATATTTCTTAAGCAAAGAAGCAATAATTTCTAGAAGGTTTACTCCATGAGCAAGATTTAAGCATAGATAGAATAATAGAGAAGAAGAAGAAGATAATGAGCTTCATGATTCCATGGTGTACCCCTCATTCCCAAGCCCTAAACACCCTAGTAGGGAGAAAGAATTGCAAGGAAGAGAAGTATTTCTTAAGCAAAGAAGAAATGATTTCTAGTATGTTTACTCCATGATCCAGCTTTAAGCATAGTTAGAATAATGGACAAGGATAATAAGAAGAAGATGAGCTCGCTTGCTTCAGTTTGCATCCATTGCCAAGTTCTTGTGCAAGAAGGAAACCCATCCTTGAGCTCCCATGTGAGAGGGAGTGTGAGAACACTTTCTTAGCCACCCTTGGATACCCGAGAATGACAGAAAAAAATGAGAAAGAGTGAGAAAATTTCATGAGCCCTTTCTCTTTTTGCTCGTTCCCCTCAAACCAAAAGTTCTTAATTGGAATGGTTATTATATGGAGCAATAAGAAGTAAACATTAAAAATTCAATTAAGTGCATACTTTGACGCTTGCCTCTCCTTGCTATCTTGAAAATAACTTGCCCCCTCTTCTCTTTTGACTTGTCTTCAGCAACGGTGCACACACAGACACATGTCACTTTCATCTGTGGCTTACTATCCTGAGAATGGATATTTGCTGATATTTAACATTATATGGATGATATGTATAAGTTAAAAAGGTTTTAAGTAGAATATGCATAACAACTGATAGGTTTGTTGACACCTGTAATACATATTCAAGGCTAACAAATGTGTTGTGTTGTTTATATGGATGTAGGTGAGGACTCCATCTTTACTTAGGATCTTTTTGGCTAAGCTGCTATCCATCACTGTCAAACCTGGCCTCTTTCACTTCATAATAAGTTGTCCTTGACTATCTTATGTACAAAACACTAGAATGATACCTCATTCTCACTATGTTGTACAAAAATGAATCAAAGACTGAGTTTTTTTTTTGCTAATCATTGTCCTTTGTCTAAATCCATCTATCTTTTGAGTTGTTATTTTGCTTTATGTATAAGTCTAAAAACAACAACATACACACGCATGCATGCACACGTGCATTCGCGTGTAGACACACACGCACGTGCACACACACACACCCCAATTTCCAGAATGTAAGTGCAAGCTACTTTGGACACGGTGGTGTAGCCAAAGTGTGTCGACCATAGTAGAGCACAAAAGGAAGTATGGATGGGCTAGCAAGTGCATGTCAAAGTGCTAAAGTAGGTACCAACATCCTGGGTAGGTAGGTGGTAGCAACTGTGTATGTCTAAAAAGGTTTCTTAGGCCAAAAAGGACTTCAAAATAAGCTTCAAAAAGACCTAGATGGGATAGTAGATGAAGGATGAATAAAGTGTTGGTTTCTTGCTTGGAGATGTAGAGCTTGAAGTGGTCTATGAGCTGGTCTAGACAACTCATCAAACGGAGCTATGTATTGCAAGATATGGATGTTTGAATCTGGAGTGCATTGTAGATCCAAGAAGGTAGGTGATGACAGATGGTCAAAGCTGGTCTCAGCAACAAATAGATGTGTAGAGCATGTGTTATGGAGCGTGTCAGTCCTTTTGGATAGTCAATCGGAGCTAGAATGAGGGACATATGATCAATTAAAGTTTTGGTGGGGACTAGTTCTACGCCAATTGGGTAGCATTGGGAAATGTGCCATTTGGGAGTTTTTGGGCCTTGATAGGGTTTTGGAGTGTGGTACGCACTATATGGAGTTAGTAAGAAGTGACAATACAAAAATCAGATCGGGAGTGCAAAACAATAACAAGTTGAAGTTTGACAATCGTGGTGACTGTAGTGATCAGATGATTTTGGGTCAATATGGGGTGCATCATTCGAGTCCATACAGAAATCAAAGTGTAGTAGGGTTTGTGTGGATTGAAGTCGGCATTGGAAGATTTTAGCCGGTATTTGTGGCTTGGTGTTTTTACCACTGGGCAAAAATTGGCAGGCAAGTAAACGCGAAGAGAAACACGAGACTTATTTCCGATTTTTGCATTGAAATTTTTGAAGCTTGGGGTTCAACCATAGGGCACCACGTGTCAGCGTGGAAAGCCCACATGCAAAGAGGGGGAGCTGGAATTTGGTGTATAACGGATGGGCGTCCACCCTTATATGGGCATCACAAGTGGAGAGTGTGGGAGCTCTTTAGCTTATGGCTATGGCAGACGTCTCATGGGAACTGTTGCACGCAGAAGCTGGAAGATTCTGCCAATTTTATGCGATGCTTCCTACCATCAAGGGCATTTGTTGGTAGAGCCGAATATTGGAGGCATTTTGAGGATAGTGATGATGTGGTGTGCCACAAGGGGCCTCTACCTATGCCCTTACTTTTGAAGGAAACTGGGTAGGCACCAACGGCACCGTTGATGCTCCCATAGGGGTCGCTCATGTGGGACTTGAGGTGCAAGCTAGCCAATAATTGCAAAGGGTGTTGTCACCCATGCAAAGGGGTGGTTCACTTAAGATTAAAAAAGGAAGGCAGTTCAACCAAAATATAAGGGGAATCACACGGCCTTAAGGGGGCCAAATTTTTGGAAGGAGGGAGCTTTTCTGGATGACGAGAGGTTCTCAAGATTTACCCTTTTTATATTACACTAGATAGAAAATGTATATAACCCTTTTTTGAAAATGTTCACTTTATTTGCGTGTGAAAGTTTTGGAACCCTTCATGCCTTTTTGATTCAATCACTTACTATTCTAAGAGTCATTTCCCTAACTAAGCACGGGTACACAGTCACAAAGGTCTCGAAAGCACGATAGACGACACAATGATCCCATCCACAAAGTTCAAAATTCAAAAAAGATTGCTCTCATGAAGAAAATAGATGGAAAGCTTGGGAGTGCAACCAATGCTCAAGAGCAAGACTACATATAGATGTACGATGGCCCATTTTTAACCATAGGGTTTGTTGAGGGCCCTATGGTAAAAAATTGGTGTTTACAGAGTTTTTGATTGGTGAGATGGTGAGCGATGGACATGAAAATTTATAGGGGAAGGGGGTAGGATGCATTACCCTCCCATGTAAGGCTTCATGGCCTTCAATTATGATCCATCAGCATGGAGCTTCATAATTGCTAAATTCTTATCACAAAGCTCGCTAAGCCAATGTTAAAAATTTGAGGTTTTCAAAGTCCCAAACTAGAGAGATGATAAGCGATGACCATAAAACTTTGCAAGGGAAATGAATAGAGTTCAGTACTAGCCCCTTAGAAATTTTATGACCATCGGTTATCGTCTCATGGATGTGGGGACTTAAATCGTTAATTCTTTGCCATAGGGCTTGCTAAGCGTCCCATGGAAAAAAATTTGACATTTGTGAAATCCCAGACTGGCAAGATGGTAAGTTATGGCTATAAACTTTGCAAGGGTGGGGAGTAAGGTGCATTACTTGCCCTTTCAAAGAATCATGGCCTTTGGTTACCGTTTCATTGGTATGGGACTACACAATTGTACATTTCTTATTACAAACCCTATGGTCAAAAATTGGCATTTGGAAAATCCCTGATGTTGGGAATGGTGTAATGGTGTGTGTGTGTGTGTGTGTGTGTGTGTGTGTGTGTGTGTGTGTGTGTGTGTGTGTGCGCGCACGCACGCACGCGTGCATGTGTGTGCTCAAGGCAGCTTAAATTTATAGGCATCCATAGCTTACACATACACACACACACACACGCACACACATAGAGAGAGAGAGAGAAGTACACTATTGATAAAGTGATTCAATATACAAAGTGCACAATAATACATTAGCATATGATAGATGTGTATAGCAAGGATTTTTATTTATAATACTAAAGATGGATATCCAGTTGGGGCCTTAGAATTTCATAAAGCCATACAAGGATAATAATATTTAGTATGGTAAAAGCTTATCTTCCACATAAACTTGGTACAACTAGACGTTGCTTCTCACCAAAGAATCAGACTAGGCTTAAGACATGCCCACACAACAATCCTCCCCTTGGGCATGGCCTATACGGAATTGAGCTAAATTGAGACTCAAGATATGGTGTCACACAAACTTACGAATCCTCCCCTCAAAAAAATAAGGCTGAAGACTGTCCGTATCTACAATACATCAATATATTCACAAAACATATTAGGGGTGGTACAAATATGCAGACAATTGTCTTCCTTGTCTTTTTCATCTTTTTCTTCTTTGATGTTCTCTATAAGGTTGATTTTTCCTTTTCCTCTCATGTTGCTGGTGCTATTCTTACCTGGGCATTTTTATGGTGGATGTCCTTTGATGTCGTAGTTGCTATAGAACTTGTTCTTGCCAAGAAATCTTTTGAGAAATGCCTTGGTTTGTTGGATTTGTAAAAATTATTATTTTTGATCCTTGTTGATGAAGATGCATTTCTAGATGATGATGATGCAATGTAAACTCCTTCATTTACTGCCGCCTTCTTTGCTTGCTTCTTTTCTTCTTCAATTAAGGCATTTATGACTTGTTACAATGTGGGTGTTGGTTCCTTCTGTGGGAGGCTTTTCTTAAGAGCTATGGTGTAGCTTTGTATGGAAGCCATCTCTTGAAAAACTTATAAAGTTTTATTACTTTATTTTGTGTTGTTGTGGGAGCAACCACTACAAGACCTTTCATTTTATGAAGAAAACAATGAGAATGAGAGAGTGAGCTTGTTACATGATAGTTGGAGGCCAAAATGGAGTAGATGCCATCGAAGTGGGGAGGGATGCCAATTTTCAGCCGTGGCATGATCTAAGTGCACAAAGAAGGCCACCCTAGCTTTGCAACTACATCCGTGAAAGCTGATCAAATTGAGATTGAAGGCCAAAAAAGCTCCAGAAAAAGCCTTGAACAGCAAAAACTTTCCATTGTTCAGTTGGTTGAACTCGTTCATTGTTGTAGTAGTTTTTTTCTACCAGATGAGTTTGCAGGTCAAGGGAAATGGCTTCAAGCACGAATAAAAAGAGAATGCAATATCAGCTATTTTCCTACCTCTTGCTCTCATTGTCATACTTTCAGTAGGCAGCTTTAGTGCTTCAACCACTATGTCTTTGTTGATGACTACCTCAACTTTCTGTCCTTGCTAATCTGTGATCTGGGCAGAACCATCCTCTTTAATGGTCAATAGTAGTTTGTAAGCCCTTTGGAAATCTACTCCACATGGTTCTTGATCATAAAATGCTCGAAGTCCCAACCTCTTGTTGGCTTCTTTTGTAGCTAGCTTAGCTGCTACATCATAGACTTCCTTTGGTAGCATCTGTAACTCCACCTGACTTCCATCTTAACTTTTGAATCTGCCAATGAAGACTATGGTGTTGTGCTCCTTAAGCTGTTCCTTTGACAGGTAGGTGACTTTGGCCGTTTTCATAGAACTGGGCTCCAACTAATATGGTGGCAACTCTTGCAGCTTTTCTTTTTGGGTCTTTCTCTTCTTTGCTTTCTCAGCATCTTGCATTGCACCTATTAGGAGAATATAGTTTCAAACTTAGAAAATTTTGCTATGACATGCCCTTTGTCTGAATTGCTAGCAAATGATGTCCGGTTTGCTTCAAACCAATGTTGAAGCATGCATAGATGCATAAAAACATGTATAGATCAATATCATTCAATCTAGGCAAAAATTGCAAAAAAAGTAAATAATCGTGATTATTTACAACAGGGGATTTTTTCCATATTTTTGCACTTTTTACTTAATAGGCTTGAAGAACATGTGATTTAGAACTTTGAGTGAAGTGTGAGCTCATTTGAGTGTGGAAATGGTGCCACATTTAGTCTTCAAACTGTGAAACAGTAGATATAAAGGAGTTTTGGGTTTTTGAGGTCCAAATGTGATCAAACTTTATTGGTGGCCTTGTCACATCATCTACGTTGGTCCCATGAGGTCAAAAATGAGATTTAGGCTCATTTGGGCAAAAATATAAATAATCGTGATTATTTACTTTTGCATTAATTTGAGCATTTTTTCTTTCAAATTGATTGTAGACTATCTACAGACCCTTTGTGTGAGGTATGGGAGGTTTTGGATCAAAAAAATGTGACAAATAACTCAAAATTTGGATTGAAGAGCTTTTAGTGCGTTTTTTGACAAAATCTAAGAATTACTGAACATTTTGGGCTCATTTTTAAAATTGTGACATGATGTAGATGTGTACTAGTGACAATTGAAGGATGATGATTTTCAAGCCAATTTTACAAAAAGAGTAAATAATCAAGATTATTTACAAACAATTGAATTTTATGCTTGAAATGATAATTTTATGACCTACACATCTTTCTTATATCTAAAACAAGTTCTAAAATGAGTTTGGTAAGACTTGGTCACGTCGGCATCACTTTGTGCTCTTCTCGACTCTAAAATCACCGGTTTTTATTACCATTTGGTGTGTAGAGACGTTTGGTCATTGTTGAAGCCATGGACTTGTCCGCTACACACATAGTTCTGATGTTGCTCAACCAATTTGGGCTCATTCAGAGTCAGTTTGACTCCATATGTCAAAATTGACACTTTGTAGTCTGCAAGCTATTTCCTGCTATTAGAGGGCTTTTCTTGACTGGTTTCTTGAAACCATCTAGGTATATTGTTTATAGACCTTGTCTATATGCTTCCCGTGGCATCAGAATTCAATTCTGGTATGTGGCAAAAACCTAGATTATTTACTTGGGGACCCCCTCGACCTTTGTCAAATGGTCATCTAATGATATGGAAGTATTATACTATCTAGGGGCATGCTAAAGTTCATATCTTGTCCAATTCGGTTGAGCTGATAGGCCACTATGATCATTTTTGTGTTCTAGGAATCTGTACACAGCTAGGATTCTAGGGTTTTTCCTGGGAACTATTCCTACTAACTGACTGCATAGAAATGTTCTTTGATGAGTTTAGAACTCACCCCTCATGTCTCGTCTGAAACGGCGTTGAAAATGGGTGACTGTGGACTCCGAAAATCGCGCGCGAAGAAGGTCGAGAGCTCTCTTCTCCAAGCGTGACTAGTAGAAATGAGGTGATTTCGGGCTACCTAAGCTATCTATACTCAAACTTCTCAAAGTACTTTTCCCAGATTTCCTTGTCCGTCCTAATAGGCCGTGAACTCTACGTTAGACTCGAAAAGTTCCTCAATCAGACTTCGTTAGCTCATTCTGTAAGAATTTGCAAAAACAGGCTCTGACGGTCTATTTGTCGTTTTGATCAAAAAAATTTATGCATGCCCGTCTTGTCTTCCTGATCAACAGTGTATTTTCAATTCCTCCATCTGAGCTCATTTGCTATTTATTATTAATGTTTGACCTATTTATTAAAAAACCAAAGAAAATAATAAAATGCAGTCAAATTTTTTTTTGAAAGATCAACAATCAAGCAAATCCATTGAAAACACTATTTTATTACTTTTTGGTGGATTTCTCCATATTTAAGCTACAATATCAAGAAAAATTAATGAAAATAAACAAAAAGGGCTATTTTTAAGTGTAATTTCTTAGACTATTTACACTCATCGTGGAGATTTTATCATCTAAAATTCCCTTGTTGATGATTTTTAAGGGCATTATTAGGTAATTTTGTAAAAACCCACACGTTAACATCCAACTTTTTTCTCCCTCTTCAAACATTGGCCTTAATTAATGAAATTTCCTTCCACCCCTCCTAGATGGAGTACTCCAGAACAACTGTGTGCATGGGTTGAACAATCATGTCTGTGCATAGCCGGCGTGGTTGGCTCTACAATGCTTTGAAGGTTAATGCAATTCAAATCAGTATGCGGTGCAAGAGTTGGGTCTTGAGTAGTTAACTCAAGGGTTTCCGTGGTCGAGGTATATTGTTGATGTTTTCTAAATAGCAAATTTTGTAGTTTATGTGCTCTTTGCCTGATTGTACCATCTGGATGCTTTGGCACACTGATTTCCTAAGCTGTTGTAACAATGGTGATGGTTGCTAAGATTTAACTCTCCATTGCTATTTCGGTTTTCTGTTAATGAACTGTTGGTGGAGTTTTTTGAGATTTAACTTCCCACTGATTCATCGGCTTGACTGTTTGTGGGAGAAGATAAAGGCTCCTTTGGTTTCCAAACCCATCAAGTGCTAGTTTCTCTTATGAAAGATGTTTTTCTCTGAGTTGTTAGATATGAAACTTCCTTTAGTATGGTAGATGAGTTTTTGGGCACCCAAATTTGAGTTGGATTGTCCTTGAGTTGTGCTTTTGGTACCCAAATCTGCAAGACTCCTTGCATGCTGCTTGTAGTGTTTGCTTGTCTAGAGGATGACATAGATTGATTATTCCCTGGTTTCTTTTGTGAAAAACCTATTTTCCATTCCTCTTTGCTCACACCCCTCTCATGCTTGGTCCACTCTCTCTCTCTCTCTCTCTCTCTCTCTCTCTCTCTCTCTCTCTCTCTCTCTCTCTCTCTCTCTCTCTCTCTCTCTAGTAATATTTAATTATATCATTTGGCACATGTGTCCTCTTTTTCCTCTTTGAGAGAAAGAACTTAATTATTTATTTTTATGCATCTAAATTCTCATTGGACCCCTTTAAAGCCTATCCAATAGGATTCAAGCACATCATGAGGGCCACATATGGATAATTTTGCCATGTGTCTTTTATGCTTCTTAAGTCATTCGGTTTGAATTGAACACTTCAAGCACTTAGTCAATCAAGTATGGAAACTGTTTATGCCTCTCAATGAGAGTTTATCTTTGAATTGAACACTTCAAGCACCCATTTTAAGCATAAAAATCACCTCAAGTTTTGGGCAAGGTTCCCACAAACACTTTAAGCACTTTAGTTAGCAAGCCAGCAAGCACCTCATGCTTGGGTAGGGTTCCTACCTCAAGGTCAGTCCTAGCTTGACTAAGGTCAAAGGACTTTTTAATACTAACATTTGGAGGTCTTTAATGAAGCTAACCCTAAGGTCTTTAAGCTCCATTAGATAACATTGCTCTTTAATAGACCATCTCTCATTTGGACCCCTTTAATCTTGGCCCCATTTTGAGACAGATCCATAAGCACATGTCCATAATTAAACCCTTGTTCCCATTTATTCTCCCACATTAAATTATCATTTTTATATGAGAAAATCATTTGGGTTGGTTAGATGTTAGATTTTATGACATTACCTCTCTCTTGAAATCATAGTCGTCCTCGACTATGAGGTAGAAGAGACAAAGTCTTAGTCATTAGTCTGCGTTTCTTAGCGGGTAGAGAATTCCTCTTTACCCTGCAACATCATTCAAGAATGGATGACTAGTCGATTTGGTGCTTGGTAGACGTAGCTACCACAAGCATGTCTACTCTTTAGTCCATATCATACTCCCAAATTAGAGTGGCAAATTCTACTTGGTCTTTGAGTGATGTCTTCATCACAAACATGAATCTAAGCATGCATACTATTTAAATTTGTGCACAAAAGAGGATTAGTCTTATAAGACAAAAACATTGTTCATTTAGAAAGCATTCACATTTGCTTACTCTAGTGCAACATTGTAAGCATTGACAAGGTTCATACTATCCTTAAGTTGTATTCCTTGCATCCATCTAGCATCTTCAAAAGGATAATTTTTGAACTTAATAAGATACCATCGGATAATCTTACCATGCCATAGTACCTTGTCTTCATGCCGATGGATAGCTTTGGATTGTAGCACCTCTTCTTGGTCTTTGATTTCTAGAGAGTCTTCAATAATTGGTTCTCTTGGTGTCTCTCCTTTGTAGGGTTTAAGTAGGCTCAAATGAAAATCATTGTGTATGAGCCAATGGTTGGGCAACATGAGTTGATAAGCCATGTTATTATTGGCTTCAAGATTTGAAAAGGACCATAGTATCTTTTTGCTAATTTAGCATAATACTTGTGATGGACCATAGGATTTTTGCCCGTCGTTTGTCTCAATCGAGCCTTGGGAAACTTAAGTAAGACCCAATCATTTTCTCTGAATGCTAATTCCCTTCTGTGCTTGTCAGCAAAAGCTTTTTTCCTTTATTGAGAGATGGATATAGCCTCCTTAACCTTTTGATAAGATTCTTGTAGGTCACGGCTATACTCATCAAGCGTAGATCTTCCCATGTACTTTAAGTAGCAAGGGACTTTTACGTCTTCCCTCTATGATCTCAAAAGGTGCTTTTCCTGTAGTAGTATGGACAATAATATTGTATGCATACTCTACAAGGGGTAAGTACTTCTCCCATTGTGATCCTTGATCTACTTCTGTAATATAAGTCTTTAGTAGATCGAGTATCGTAAGATTGGCTATCTCACTTTGGCCTTCCGTTTGTGGGTGGTAGGCCGAAGATAAATTCAATCTTGTACCTAGATTTTCAAAGAGACCTTTCCAAAAATTGCCGATCATTCTAGGATCTCTATCCGACACGATGGATGTTGGTAATCCATGGTGTTCAAAAATCTGAGATATGAATATGGTTGCCATTTGGTGTGCCTTAATAGTCTTTTTAACAAGAATAAATTTTGTTTGCTTGCTAAACTTGTTGATTATTGTCCATATTCCCGTATTCCCATGGATAGACTTGGGTAATCCAAAAATCCATGGATATACTCTCCCATGGTGAATTAGGGACTGGCAATGGCTGGAGTAATCCAGGTTTCTTCCCTCTATCATACTTAGTCTTTTGGCATACGACACATTTTGAAACATACTCTTGTATGTCCACTTTCATGGTAGGCCAAGAAGTACGTCTCTACTCCTTGAAGAGTAGATTGAATGCCTCTATGCCTCGCATAGGGAGGAGCATGGTATTGACACATGACTTTCTCACGAAGGGAGTGGGTAACACATAGTCTATTTCCATGGAGAAGATAACCATCCTGCAAGGTGAATGGTTCTCTTTCTTCCCTAAATCAAGGGCTACCATTACATCTTTAAAGTCAAGGTCAATAGCATACTCATCTATCATAGAAGATAGATCATCATGAGTTGCTATGGACACCGCATTTTGGTCGCGTGAAAGTGCATTGGCCACTTGATTGTGCTTACCAGCAATGTGAGCAATAAGAAAATAAAATTGTGAAATAAAATTTTCCTACCTCATTTGTTTGTCGAAAAGCTTGGTTTGCGTCATGAAGTACTTGACACTTTGGTGATCTGTTTGTAAAGTGAATGGAGTCCCCAATAAATAGTGCTTCCATGTGTCTACGGCATGTAGAACACCTAAAAGCTCTTTTTCATAAATGCCCAAGACCCGTTCATCCATATTAAGCCTTCGCCTCTCATATGCTATGGCTTGCCCTTCTTGGAGCAAGACTGATCCAAGGCAATCACCACAAGCATCACATTGGACATCAAATGGCTTTGAGAGATCCGGAAGCATGAGGGCTAGTTGAGAGGTAAGCTTCTCTTTGAGCTTGTCAAAAGCATTTTTCTCCTTAGAAATTCATGAATACTTAACGTTCTTCTTTGTTAAGTCATGTAATGTTCTTCTATTTGAGAAAATTTTGCTATGAAGCATCTATAGTATGCACACATACCAATAAAGCTTCTTAGCTCATGTAGATTCCTTGGATTAGGCCATGCTTTTATTACCTCCAACTTTGATGGATCCATATGGATACCATCTTGAGAAATAATATGACTTAAGTATTGAATCTCTTGAAGGAAAAAATCGCTTTTCTTTTGGTTGAGAAAAAGCTTGTTCTTTCTCAATGCTTGAAAAATCACTTGGAGATGTTGCTTGTGTTCCTCCAAGGACTTGGAGTAGATGATGATATCATCAAAGAACACTGCAATGAACTTGCAGTAGGGTCTAAATATTTTCTCCATCATGTGGCTAGTGCATTGGTCAAGCCAAAAGACATGACTAGATATTTATAAAGACCAAACATTGTACGAAACCTGGTCTTTAGAATATCTTCATCCACTCCCTCAATGCTTGAAAAATCACTTGGAGACATTGCTTGTTTTCCTCCAAGGACTTACAGTAGATGATGATATCATCAAAGAACACTCCAACGAACTTGCGGTAGGGTCTAAATATTTTGTCCATCATGGGACTGGTGCATTGGTCAAGCCAAAAGGCATGACTAGATATTCATAAAGACCAAACGTTGTACAAAACGCGGTCTTTAGGATATCTTCATCCACTATCCTTGTTTGATGATAGCCACTTTTAAGATCAATCCTACTGAAGTAGGAGGTAGAGCCTTGTAGCTTATCAAACAGGTCTTCTACCCAAGGCACAGGAAATCTATTTTTGATAGTGATATGGTTTAGAGCTCGATAATCCACACACATACGGTATGTACCATCTTTCTTTTGCACTAAAAAGGACTAGAGAACAAAAGGGAGAGAAGTTATGTCTCACCATCCCTTTGTCTACCAATTCTTATACTTGCCTCATGATCTCCTCTTGTTGAGCTTGGGAAACTCGATAAGGAGGCTTGTTAGGCGGTGAGCTTCCTGGTAGGAGCTCAATTCAATGGTCATCATCCCCTTGTTTTTTTGGAGGTAAGTCCATAGTGATATCATCAATGAAAACATCTTGGAATCCATTTAGAAAAGTAGACAAGTCTAACTCATCTTGATTCCTACCATTTTCATTTGATAAATCATTAGCAGTGGATTCTTTGACAAAAATCATGTATGCAAAATTCAAGCTTTTCACCAACTTATCAAAAACTGGTGAATATTGGTATAGTATGACCAAACTCATTAGCATCTATATACATGTTCTTTCCCCTATAGGTGAAGTAGATTCTCCTTTTAGGGAACTTCATGTTGGCAGCCATGCGATCAAACCATGGCGCCCCTAGGATAGCATCCTCGTGTTGGAGAGGAGAGATGAAAGAGTCTTCTTTGTTGACATAGCTTTGGACATGAAGCCTCAACTTCCCAATCAAGGAAGTAATGGAGGCTTGTTGTCCCTTGAAAGTTTTGTCAGCCATTACAATATCTCCCATCTCAAAAGCTTGAATGCCCAACTTGGTTGCCAACTCCATTAATATGAAGTTGTGATAGAGCCAGAATCAAACAAGATGAAGACATCATGCTCCCTTACCATTCCCCAAGCATAGGAGAGAGATGATCCTTTGCAACGAGCATCGTCTTTTGGAGCTTCGATGGTGGAAGCCCTAGGAATCTCATTGCGGCATTTTTCTTGGGGCAAGAATGATAGCCATGTCCTGGCTCCCCACACTTAAAACACTTATGGTCCTTGCAAAAAGCTGCAAGCTCTTCATGAAAGAGTTTGTTTTTGTCTTTTCCAACTCCCTTCTCCTTGGACCTATTGTTGTTGTTGTTGTTGTTGTTGTTGTTGCAAGAAGTGCCTTGGGAAGAATTTTGGGCATTCGTTTTCCCTCTGCATCATTTTTTTCTTTGTTTTCCATGGGCTTGACATTCCATATAACCCCTTGTTGGAAATTGATGCGGGAAGCAACCATGTGGTGGATTACTTTGGTGATATAACCAGGCCATTGGGAGTTGACATACTCGGCAATTTCTTCAAGTAATCCCACACAAAATTTTTGCTTTTGCTCGGCAAAGCCTATCTTTTGGAAGACAGTAGCCTTGAGATGTAAATCCCAAAATTTGTTTACATATTTTTGAATAGACTCGGTGAGAGAAGCTTTAAACTGAGCCATATTTTGTGGTAAGTACTTTGTCCTTTGCATTGCTTGCAAGGAATTGCTTCATGATGGAAACTTGTAGAGTTTTTCATGTCTTTGGGGCTTCACCATTTCCACGAAGGCTAGCCCACCATTGACGAGCCGATTTTTGGAAGTGCATAGCTACATGGTGTAGCTTGGAGGACTCTATGAAGCCCTCGTCTCAAAAGGCCGCATCAAATTGTTGGATGAATGCCAATACTTTGTCGATGGCACCAAAGGCATCATAGGTGAGAAAAGAGATACTCTTTCCTCCCTCTTCGACTTCTTGAGCTTTTGATCTTTGCCATGCAGGGTATAATTTGTGATGTCCTACCCTCTTGTATTCTCTAGGAGAATATCCATAGCTTTTGTCGGGAGAGAAGGAAGGTGGCTCTCCACTTCTCAACAACAAGCTTGGAGAAGGAGATGGAGCTTTTGCACTTTGCACTCCACACAATGAGAGAATGTGTGTGTGTGTGTGTGTGTGTGTGTGTGTGTGTGTGTGTGTGTTGGGGGGGGGGGGGGGGGGGGGGGGGGGGAGAGAGAGTATACCCCCCCTCTCATGCTTGGTCCACCCCTCTCTCTCTCTCTCTCTCTCTCTCTCTCTCTCTCTCTCTAGTAATATTTAATTATATCATTTGGGACATGTGCCCTATTTTTCCTCTTTGAGAGAAAGAACTTATTTATTTATTTTTATGCATCTAAATTCTCATTGGACCCCTTTAAAGCCTATCCAATAGGATTCAAGCACATCATGAGGGCCACATGTGGAAAATTTTGCCATGTGTCTTTTATGCTTCTTAAGTCATTTGGTTTGAATTGAACACTTCAAGCACTTAGTCAATCAAGCATGGAAATCGTTTATGCCTCTTGAGAGTTTATCTTTGAATTGAACCCTTCAAGAACCTTAGTAATTTTAAGCATAAAAATCACCTCAAGCTTTGGGCAAGGTTTCCACAAACACTTTAAGCACTTTAGTTAGCAAGCCAACAAGAACCTCATGCTTGGGTAGGGTTTCTACCTCAAGGTCAGTCCTAGCTTGCCTAAGGTCAAAGGACTTTTTAACACTAACTTTTAGAGGTTTTTAATGAAGCTAAACCTAAGGTCTTTAAGTTCCATTAGGTAGCATTGCTCTTTAACATACCATCTCTCATTTGGACCCCTTTTACCTTGGCCTCGTGTTGAGAGAGATCCATAATCACATGTCTATCTTCTAACCCTTGTTTCCGTTTATTCTCCCACATTAGTGTTCAACAACGGTACTGTAATTCCTTTGAATGTTTATTTTGTAGTAACAAATAGCTCCCAAAGTGACGCCTGAATGCTTTAGCCAAGGGAATGAGGTTTTGGCCATAGTGTTCAGCAATATGGTGACACGGTTGTCCACGGATGAACGAGAACTCTTTTACTTAGAGAACAAGACCAAAATCGGCATGCCAAGAAGCACAACTTATTGGAAGAGTGTTGACCGTAGTTACCTTACCCGTCACCAAAAACCTTTCCGCCAATTTCTTCATATATATTGACGACAGTCCAACAGATTGGTTTGCCAACCTCAGGCTCCTTGAACTCAGAATATGGTTAAATTATCCATACTTCATGTTGAGGTGAGAACACCTCGAAGTTTTCCAATGTGGGAGGATGTAAGATCTCCAATTTTTGGGTCTCTTTTAAAAATAAGAAAAATAATTAATTTATGTTTTGTCAAATTTTGACTTAAGATGCTTGATTGACAGTATTGAAGGGTTCCAAGTGAAAAGCAAAGCCGTTTCCATGTTCCAATAGGGTAGACGGACGTTTAGTTTTAGTTTTGGAAAAATTCACTATTTTTAGCTTTTTCATGTTTTTTATGCTTTTAGGTGCTTTTTTGCAAAAAGCAAGGGTGGATAGTTGATCTACGTATTCTAGGGAAGCTATGGTTCAATTTTGTAAAAATCTATTTTTCACGATATTTTTAGTCTTTCATGATTTTTAGTGCTTTTTAGTGATAAGCGAGTCCGATTTCTTATTCAAATGGATAAGGGGAACCCATGGTTCAATTTTAGCAAATTTTACTTTTTTTTGCTTTTTACGCTATTTTTAGCTTTTTGTGATTTTTGGCGTCTTTGAAAAGCAATATACTTTTTATGAATACCTAAACATAAAATATTAATTTTAGTCTCTGTCGGATTTAATAATGATCACCCGGAGCAAAAACAGGACCAAACAAAATTTTTACGAGAATTATTTTTATACAACGCGGTACCATAAATACGGGAGGACAGTACGAGAAAGTCATAATTATGTCGGGACATTACAGTATGGCTTAGTCTAGCTAAGGTTTCCATTAGTTGGCCGGATACTGTTCAATTGGCCAATTTTGTTGTAAAAATTGAATGGTAAGTGCGAAAGTTGACCACCAAAAGCAAAGCCATGTTTTTAGCAAAGTTCCCAAAAAGCTGGAGCTATTCCTGGCCCAAAAACTAGCGCATCGTTTTTGCCTTGGGAGTTACTCCAGCCAGCTGCAGAGCCTATATATTCACTTGCAAGCCTCGGTTTTTAGTGTCGTCTGCTGTGTCTACTACCGCAAGGCTATACGTATCTATAATACGAAGTGGTGAAAGCTCTTCATCACCATATCCATAAGCTCTTCTCTCTCGGGAAGAAGAAGAAGAAGGATACTCTCTCTCTACTTACTTACTATCTCCTCTCTCATTTCACTGTGTACGCGCTCTCCGGAAGCTTTCGTGGTGAATACCTCTACATAGCTCTCATCATCGCTCTCTTGCAGCAGAGCAAGAAGCCTTTCGACAGCCCCTATCGATTCCAAAGCACGGCTCTAAACTCCATAGCCATCATCATCTCTCTCTCTATGTCGTTTTTCTGAGTAGTCACCCTATCGATGATTGTTTTTCATATACGAGTGAATGTATGGATTAATTGAGTACGTATGAAGTTTCCTCGTGATTACTTCATCATGTTTAACACGTTGATTTATGCACATGATGCGTTTATGATCACATGCGTGCATAAAAAGCGCTTTTCGTTTCACGTCATAGAGACGGTAGGAGCATTGTTTGGTCATAACTCACAAAACGTTATGAATCAGCCCGAACCCTTTAAACCAAAGATAAAACACATCATCTAGAACATTTTCTCTCTTTAATGTCATGTGAAAATCACGCAGGAGCTAAGAGATATGGTCAAAAAATAGCTTGTTGCCCACTACACAACAAAAGTTTTTAACTCCAGGCTCCTTGGAAAACCACTATATAGATTCACCGGATGGGCAAACCCACTTAAACAATTGAAAATATTGATGAAACTTGAAGATAAATGAATCTAGGTCTCCGTTATCACCTCGGAAATGCGAGTTATTAATCGTTCTATAATCGGTTACCTACACGTGTAGGGGGTGCTACCAAGGGGGTACCATATGACGTCGTGATGATTTATGGTTTGTTGTGGTGAGTTGATTTCAGATATTAGATGTCCATAAACTTATGTGAAGGAATACGGTTAGACATCCTGAGCCGTATAGACAGACATGATTAGAGTGGCTTTTTTTTGGGTTACCGTTTGTTGTGTAAGTACAATATGGGTAAAGTGATGTGATAGAGTGCTAGTCTATATTATGGATTTGAGCTTGATGCATTGGTTTGAGGTCAAATACTTTCATTTTCATGTTATGCACGCTCCCAAAAATGTCAAAAAGTTGTTTTTGCATATGTGTGAAGTTATGGTTTATGGTTGACTTACAGGTCAGAGTTGTTTTGCATCATGTTTATGGTGATGGAATGCAATCGTATGATGTATGGGAACTCATGGATTGATGTGGATGCCTGCCTCATATGCATGGTTATGATTGCTTTCCATCTCTCTAGGTCAAAACTAGCTTTATGTGCTAGGGAGGTGAAGTGTAGATGTGATGCATCAACTTTGCATGATTGCATGTTGTCAAAATTGGATTTTTATATCATGATTAGTTTCTTGTCAGTTTCTTTTTATGCATGAAAGATTCACGTTTTAAGAGTCACATGTGTATGGACTCCAATTGATTGCAGGGGTTATGTCAAACTTCAAGTGTGGAAGTTGGTTTAGTGTGATTATGGTTGGTGGTTAAGGGTTGAGATTCCCTCATGGATTATGGTTATGATTTTTATGGTGGAAGCCGGTGTGGCTCATGCTTTTTTTTTCCCTTCGATATGGTTATGTTGCCGAAATTTTTGCAGCCATGTTATGTTCTAAAGTGGTTGTGCAAGATTGGTCGTGCCTCACCCAAGTTGGGTGGAGTGCTCACCCGTGTGATGTGATTGGACTATGGTTTATGGTTTTGGGATTGGATCATGAAGTGATCTAGATGGTTCATGGTAGACGTTAAGGGTAGAGACCCTGTACAATTTAACTGCTTGGAAAAGATCGTTTGCGCATATAGAAAGTGCTATTGTGATTGGACTCATGTGTTATGTTTCTCGTGGTAGCATTACTACAAGACTAGGATCACCTACATCGCTTAGTCTTAAACTAAAGGGTTGTTGAACTAGGGCTTTGCTAGATTGGGGGTGTTGCCTAGGTCTTCTTTTTTGTTAGGCTCATCTACACGGTTAGTGCGTTGGGGGCTGAATGACCTACACGGCTAACGCGTCAGGGATTTTGCCTTGGCTTTGCCTAAACACCCGGTGCTGGGCATCGAAGAGGCGTGGCGCCTAAACTGATATGGTTGTGTTGATACCCTACCACCTACTGGTACTTGGGATCCTTTTAGAGCTCGGGTTCATGGAGGGAGGCGAAGCGGCCTCGGCTTATATCTGGCTCAGGTAGGTTGGAGGTGTTATGGCTCGCTCTTGGCAAAGTGAAATTCTCTTTGTCCGTAGTAGAGCGGATGTGGATGGGTGGACCGGTCGCTCCCTACACAGGGTCCGGTGCTCTCTAGGTAGTTATTTTGTCATAAACTTTTTGATGTTATGGTATATCCATATTTTTTCTTTGCATTAATACATGGTTGCCTGTTTAATTTAGATGGGGCATTCAAAGATTCTCTCTTGTCATTTTCTCATGTCTTTGTGCACTCTAATTCACCCTCCACTATATTCTCTCTCTCTCTCTCTCTCTCTCTCTCTCTCTCTCTCTCTCTCTCTCTCTCTCTCTCTTCCCGCAACGCAGTGTACACATATATTCACTCTCCTCAATGTTATATATTTTTTTAGTACGCTTTCATTTATAACACCCATTCAGAGGTAGCACTAGTTGCTAGGATCATGGTCTAAACTCCATGCTTGGTGGGGCACTGAGAACTCCTTCCCTATGAAAATGCTTCCGCAACTGTGATGTATATTGAAAATTGTATAAAGGTGTAAATTGTATATTTTGTGCATAGACCCTCGGGGAGCAGTATCTCTCTATTCACCACGAAAGATTTCGGAGAGCGGGTACACAATGAAACGAGAGAGGAGATAGTAAGCAAATAGAGAAAGAGTATCCTTCTTCTTCTTCTCCTTCTTCTTCTTCTTTTTTCCGAGAGAGAAGAGCTTATAAAGATGGTGATGAAGAGCTTGCACCACTCTGTATAATAGATACATATAGCCTTGCGGTAGTAGACGCAGCAGACGGCACTAAAAATTGAGGCTTGCAGATGAATTTATAGGCTCTGCAGCTGGCTGGAGTAACTCCCAAGGCAAAAACGAGAGCTAGTTTTTGGGCCAGGAATAGCTCCAGCTTTTTGATAACTTTGCTAAAAACATGCCTTTGCTTTTGGTGGTCAACTTTCCCACTTACCATTCAAGTTTTACAGCAAAATTGGCCAATTGAACAGTATCCAACCAACTAAAGGAAACCTTAGCTAGACTAAGCCATACTGTAATGTCCCGACATAATTATGAATTTCTCGTACTGCCTTGGCATATTTACGGTATTGCTTTTTATAAAAATAATTCCTGTAAAAATCCCATTTGATCCCGTTTTTGCTCCGGGTGATCATTTTTAAATCCGACAGAGACTAAAATTAATACTTTTATGTTTAAGTCATCATAAAAAGCACATTTCTTTTCAAAATCACCGAAAATCACGAAAAGCTAAAAATAGCGTAAGAAGCATTAAAAAAAAATCTAAAATTGAACCACGGGTCCCCCTTATCCACTGGAATAAGAAAGTGGACTCGGTTTTCACTAAAAACCACTAAAAATCATGAAAAGCTAAAAGTAGCGTGAAAGACACTCGAAAAGCAGATTTTTACAAAATTGAACCATAGCTTCCCTGGAACATGTAGATCAAGGATCCGACCTTCTTTATTCACAAAAAAACACCTAAAAACATAAAAAGCATGAAAAAACTAAAAATAGCGGATTTTTTTAAAACTTAACCAAACGTCTGTCTAAAAACTGGTACTAAATTTTAGGCTTGTAGGTGAATTTATAGGCTCTGCAGCTAGATGGATTAACTCCCAAGGCAAAAACTAGCGCTAGTTTTTTGCTAGGAATCGCTCCAGCTTTTTGGCAACTTTGCTAAAAACATGCCTTTGCTTTTGGTGGTCAACTTTCTCTCTTACCATTCAATTTTTACACCAAAATTGGCCATTTGAACAGTATTCGGCCAACTAATGGAAACCTTAGCTAGACTTAGCCATACTGTAATGTCCCGAAATAATTATGACTTTCCCGTACTACCCTGGCGTATTTACGGTATCACTTTTTATAAAAATAATTCTCGTAAAAATCCCATTTGGTCCTGTTTTTGCTTTGGGTGATCATTTTTAAATCCGACGGACACTAAAATTAATATTTTTATGTTTAGATCATTATAAAAAGCACATTGCTTTTCAAAAATGCTGAAAAGCACAAAAAGCTAAAAATAACGTTTTTTTTAAAAAAAAATTAAACCACGGGTTCCCCTTATCCACTGGAATAAGAAAGCGAACTCGCTTTTCACTAAAAAGTACTAAAAATCATGAAAAGCTTAAAATAACATGAAAAGCACTCGAAAAGCAGATTTTTACAAAATTGAACCATAGTTTCCCTGGAACACGTAGATCATGGTTTTTGAAAAAAAGCACCTAAAAGCATAAAAAGCATGAAAAAGCTAAAAATAGCGGATTTTTCCAAAACCGAACCAAACGTCCGTCTAACGTATTGGAACATGGAAACGGCCTTGCTTTTCACTTTAGAACCTTCCAATACTGTCAATCAAGCATCTCAAGTCAAAATTTAGCATAAATTGAAAGCTGTTTTTCTTATTTTTAAAAGAGACCCAAAAATTGAGATCTTACATCCTCCCACACTTAAAAAATTCGAGGTGTCCTCACCTCGACATGAAATCTAGATAACTTAGTTTCATTACATCATCACGTTCCTAAGTGGCATCTTCCCGAGGATACGTTGACCATTTAACAAGGTTTTCAATAATGGTGTTTCTACTGACGCAAGCAAGATCAAAGCTGTTATAGCTTGACCTACACCGAAAACAGTATGAGAAGTACGTGGCTTTCTTGGTTTGGCAGGATGGTATCATGCATTTATTCAAGGCTACGCTAAGATTTCATCTCCGTCGACTAATATGCTTAAGAAGGCGAAAGTGTATACTTGGAATGACGTGCTCAAGCTAGTTTTGAGAAACTCAAAGAAGCTTTAGTGAACGGTCCAATACTACAGCTTCCAGACTTCTCAAAGACATTCACTGTACTCATCAATGATGCAAGTGGACAAGCAATTGGTGGCGTTCTGTCTCAAGAAGGAAAACCAGTAGCTTATGAATCTTGTAAGTTACGTATACATAAGTTGAATTATCCTACATCTGACTTGGAATTATTGGTCGTTGTGCATGCTCTTAAAGTATGGCGACATTATCTTCTTGGAAGGAGATTTGAATTATATACCGACCATAAAATCCTAAAGATATGTTCTACTACTTGGCGACGCTCCCAAATGTTAAGGATTGCCGAAGTTGCTAAGAAGTTTGAAGTTCTTGCAGCTATCATAGGAAAAGAAAGCTAGAAGATAACTACAAACCACGTTGTCGCGTGGGAGGTCTGAAAGAATACCCTGTCATGAGAGTTAAAAAAATATTTAGAGACTTAGCTCCACCCATAATATTGTAAAGAAGTCATAAAAATCAAATTTTGATGAATAAAAGAAGCATAGACTCAGTTTTGGTTCACATATGTACTAAGTTTCTCTCTCCTTTTCTTGTTTTTAGATGGATCGTCTTAATTGCCTAGATGAACTCCCGAGTGATTTTGCACAAAGAGTCTTTTCAATTATGCAGTTGGATTCAGTCTCCTCAGTCTCCATTGGGGAATTGAAGTGGTTCGAGTTTCAAAGGGGACTAGAGACTACCTTGTATCAAACACTTATGTAGCATGGGAGTTATATGTTGAAGCTGAACCTGAACATCGAACACAAGTGCCTGATAGGTTTATGACCAACGCACAACTTTGGATAAAGGAACAGATCCAAGAAGGCGACGTTAAAGTGCAAGGATATGTTCTTTACCTTAACCTATGTTCTCTTTTGGACATACCGAGTCGAGAACTTAAACTTAGTAAGAAGGCCCTTATACTAAACCAAAGATACGAATTTTGTGAGAAGGTCATAATCAGAGTATGAAAGAAGTCAAATAGTGACAATCGATTCTATTATGTACCTGAGGATGGGTTCAATAGAGTCTACAGACCTATTCTCAAATACAACCCTCACAATGGTACTGTTACCTTTGATGACTACGAGAAGCCAAGGTGCATTAGTAACTTTGCCCAAGCACAATCGATGACAGTAAACTCAAGTAGATATTTCTACAGAGGTGATGTAAATGAATGGCATGCTCATGTGAACTGCTTTAATGGATTACCACCCACAGATGTATCATGAGGAGAGGAATGGTACAAAAAGGAAGACCTGAATTTCAATGCACAAGTTGAAGTACTAAACTTTGATACTCGAGATGTGAACAAGTATAAGGGTAGAACCTCGGTTGTAGGAACCAAGAATCGCTTCATAGGACCCTTTTGTATTTATGTATCTCCCTAGAAACACCATGTACCTTTTTGGTCTTCTGTGCTTATAAAAATTTGATTCTGTTGTAACGCATGTTGTTTTGAGGATATAATATTTGACCTTGAATCTTGGTTTTATCATTCTAACTAACTTGAACGATGGGGTGTGTGTGTAGATGACTGATCGCTTACCTCGAGAATATGGACGGATATACTCTCCCACCTTATGATGGAGGAGCATTTCCAAACTGGAGTGGAAGTGCAAAGTCTTGTCACTACCACGCATAATGGTGAAGAGAAGAAAAGATTGATGTCTACGGACTTTATTGTACCTAATACATTTCGAGCTTGGTATCATTATGCTACAGGGAACCCCAAGTTTAGACCACCTGAGCATAAACCCTCGCCTGTTGGGAGTATCGAGTGGATACAATCCAGGTTGAGAAAGGATATTGTTGTCACTAATCAAATATTGTATATGAATGCTTATGAACGTTTCCTACGACAGACAAAAGAAACATGGATGTCAAAAAAATGACGTTTTTTACGTTAGCTTACTCAAGAAGTATGTACCTGATCCGCAACATATTCTTGGTGATTCTCTACTATCTATCTTGTACTGATGGAACTTTTGAAGTATATCTCAAAGTGATACTTCAGAGTAGAACTAAGCCTCTACGTAATCGGACCATTATTGAACACCTTGTTAAATGGTCAATGTATCCTCAAGAAGATGCCACTTGGGAACGTGATGATGTAATGAGACTAAATTATCTATACTTCATGTCGAGGTGTGGACACCTCGAATTTTTTCAAGTGTGGGAGGATGTAAGATCCCCAATTTTTCGGTCTCTTTTAAAAATAAGAAAAACAGCTTTCAATTTATGTTTGCCAAATTTTAACTTGAGATGCTTGATTGACAGTATTGGAAGGTTCTAAAGTGAAAAGCAAGGCCGTTTCCATCTTCCAGTAGGTGAAACGGACGTTTGTTTCGGTTTTGAAAAAATCCACTATTTTTTGTTTTTTCATGATTTTTATGCTTTTAGGTGCTTTTGTACAAAAAGCAAGCTCGGATCCTTGATCTACGTGTTCCAAGAAATCTATGGTTTAATTTTGTAAAAATCTGCTTTTGAAGTGTTTTTCACGCTATTTTAAACTTTTCATGATTTTTAGTACTTTTTTAGTGAAAAGCGAGTCCGCTTTCTTATTTCAGTGAATAAGGGGAACCCATGGTTCAATTTTAGGATTTTTTTTTTTTTTGCTTTTTATGCTATTTTTAGCTTTTTGTGCTTTTCGGCGTTTCTGAAAAGCAATGTGCTTTTTATGATGACCTAAACATAAAAATATTAATTTTAGTCTCCATCGGATTTAAAAAAATGATCACCAAACGAGATTTTTACGAGAATTTTTTTTATAAAAAGTGATACCGTAAATACGCCAGGGCAGTATGGGAAAGTCATAATTATTTCGGGACATTACGGTATGGTTTAGTCTAGCTAAGGTTTCCATTACTGGCCGGATACTGTTCAATTGGCCAATTTTGTTGTAAAAATTGAATGGTAAGTGGGAAAGTTGACCACCAAAAGCAAAGGCATGTTTTTACCAAAGTTGCCAAAAAGCTGGAGCTATTCCTGGCCCAAAAACTAGCACTAGTTTTTGCCTTGGGAGTCACTCCATCTGCAGAGCCTATAAATTCACCTGCAAGCCTCAATTTGCAGTGTCGTCTGTTGCGTCTACTACCGCAAGGCTATACGTATCTATTATACGAAGTGGTGCAAGCTCTTCATCACCATCTCCATAAGCTGTTCTCTCTCGGGAAGAAGAAGAAGAAGAAAAAGAAGGATACTCTCTCTCTACTTGCTCACTATCTCCTCTCTCATTTCACGGTGTATGCGCTCTTCGAAAGCTTTCGTGGTACCTTTACGTAGCTCTCATCACCGCTCTCTTGCGGCAAAGCAAGAAGCCTTTTGACAGCCCCTCATCGATTCTAAAGCACGATGAGAAGCTCTAAACTCCATAGCCATCATCATCTCTCTCTCTCTCTCTCTCTCTCTCTCTCTCTCTCTCTCTCTCTCTCTCTCTCTCTCTCTCTCTCTCTCTGTGTGTGTGTGTGTGTGTGTGTATGTCATTTTTCTGAGTAGTCACCCTCTCGGTGATTGTTTTTTCATATACGAGTGAGTGCATGTATGGATTAATCGAGTACGTATGAAGTTGTCCCGTGATTTTTTTATCATTTTTTACACACTGATTTATGCACATGATGTGTTTATGATCACGTGCGTACATAAAAAGCGCTTTTTGTTTCACATAATAGAGGCAATAGGAACATTCTTTTGGTCATAACTCACAAACCGTCATGAATCAGCCCGAACCCTTTATACCCGAGATACCATAATACATATGGCTATCCTAATAAGAGTGGATATAAGGAATGCTCCTTCACAAAAAAAAAAATCACAAACATCCCCACCAATAGTTACCTTCATGTACCATAAAGATCACTTGGAAGCATGTTGGCAGCTTGAATCTACCAACCATGGTCCACATCACTAGGCCACTCCCCCCTTTGGTGCAAACCGTTTGCCATAATGTTGATCTCCAATCCATGGTCCATGAGTACTAAAATTGGCTCATTGATGCCCCAATGAGTCCTTGAAAAATGGCTCATGGCCATAATTTCTCATCCTCATCTTCATTAAAATGAACATGTCTTACCTCAAGTGTAATAGGATTTGAAATTACCATTGGTTTTGACTCTTCAACTATACGTTCTTCTTCATAAGCATTCAAATTTGACCCTTGAAATCACCATTGGTTTTGACTCTTCATCTATACATTCTTCTTCATAAGCATTCAAATTTGACTCAATATGGTGAAACATTTGGCTCAAGTCTTGACTCAATTGGAACTTGGCATTTCCTCTCAATAATGTCGATAATTTTTTCATGAAACTAATGCTTGGCTATCCCCAAATGTTGCCAATGTGAGCTCCACCTTGCTATTAAGAATTCGTTCGTCAAACCTTCTATAAATTTGTATCCATTTTAATGTCAGATTTCAATTTGTAAGAAAGTCCTCTAGGCTTACCTTTCTTCTTGTCTTTGGCACTTCTTCCATGACCACCTTAAGAGTGTGCTTGGGAGCATGCTCCTCTTCTTTCTTATTGTTGGATCTAGTAGCCCTCTTTGACGATCGCGCATTGTCCTCATATGTTTTTTGATTCTCTTCCATTATAGATTTATTAGCTTGGGATTTGATAATAAATGCATATACTTAAAGAGAATCCAGCAGATCAGACTACCCTATAGTTTTCTCAAATGAAATTCCCTACCTAGCACAACTTAACATGAGCCACCATGCCTGATTCCACTTTTTCAAAGCATGAGACCGAAAATCACCCTTAGCTCTTACACCTTCATCATCTCTCTTATTGTATACAAGAGTTGCTTCTACAAAAGCAACATTATGCTCCATCTCTTCCACTAGCTTTTTCATACCTTGTTTTTCAAACTCAAGAAAAGTGGCTTCGTAGTTGCCCTTAAATGAATCTTCTTGTTCTTCCAGAAAACCACATTTTTCTTGTAAATTTCATTAAAATCTTCACAATGTCCACATGCATTGATGATCCCAAACTCTTCATGGTGAACATTACTTGGTCTCTAATGTAGAACCCTTTCTACTTAAACCTTCAAGTATTAAAACCTTTAGGTTAAAATTTAATTCTTGTATGCCATTTATCCATTCTTCAAGGATCAGATCCTCCAATTTAGGTTTACAGGGGTTGAATTCTCCTTTATTTTCTCTTCAATTGTGTCCATGGAATCACCCACAATCAATTTTTCCACCCTCATTTTCCACTTCAAGCTCTTCTAAAGTCATGGATTAGTAGCTTGGAGAAATAGCTCTACCCATTCTAGTTTCAATGAATGTTGCTTTGCTATGAATAGTTGCTCAAATTTCTTTTCAAATTCTTGTGGTAGTTCTCATGCAAAAAAAAAAATCTTATTTTTCTTCTACACCCACTTCATAAAACTCTATTCGGTTACCCTATGAGAATCTTCAAGAAAATACTCCTCTTGCATGTCTTTATTAAACTCTTGCTAGCTTTCTCCTTGTAAAGCGTGTCTCTCTAATTGGGAGCTCAGGCACTGCAATCAAGTGAAACCCTTCAACTACATCATGATCGCCAATCCCATTGTCCTCTGTATATCGCTCATAAACGTCAAAAAACTTTGAGATATCACGGCCTTTAAACCCCTACAATTTATGAGAGACCACCCATCAAGATTTTTGAATCCTCTATTTCAAGTAAAATTGTTGTTGCATTGCTTGTTGTCGCTACATAAAAGTGAAAATGTGTTGCAAAATCTAGTGCATGGCTACCTCTTGCGATTGAGACATCTTTTCAACCAAAATTTCCTAGCTCGGTTCACCAAAGATGTTGAGGGATTAGGAATTTGGACAAAGGAATAGAACACCCTTAAATCCCAAAAAATATGTTGTTTAATGAATTCAAAATTTGATCACAAAAGTTGGCCCAAATGATGCATATGCACTCCTTCCTTTCTTTGTGATCAAGAGCGGAAGAGAGAGAATCTTCACACCCAAAGCCAAGCATCCAAAAGGGGGGGGGGGGGGGGGGGGGGGGGAGAGAGAGAGAGACCCTTTTCACAGCCTTCCTCTCTAAGCTCTTCTTCAAGCTGTTCACACCCTCTTCTTCTTCACACACCCTTCACAACCAAAAAAAGAGCATGAAAAAATGTGGTTTTCCTCACTTTCTCCTCTCACCACCTCCCTCTTGTTCTCCTCTTCTCCTTTGCACCACCTTCTTGTTCTTTTTTTTATTTCCATGCACCACCTCTTATTTTTAGAATCTATATTTTCCATCAAGGCAATGGGGAGTGATGTCGTTGCCTCCCCTTGTTTTCACTACAAAATTCCTAGCCTTTTTATACTCGTGGGCAAGCCCATGTGCATCCCTCCCCTAGATCAATAGGAGTTGTAGCCACCCAAAAACAAACGGCCACCTCTATTGAGTATGTTGCCACGTTGCTGAAATGGCCCAACCATGCATGCATGCACACCGTGTAGAACTAGTATCCCATGCCACACCATAGCGTGTGGGCTCATGGGAGAGGGGAGCCCGGGGGATTCACTCTATATTTCAAACAAGACGCCACCTGCAAGCGAACAACTTTGATAAAACCCCTATATACGACTCATATTAGGGAATATGACCCCCCTTTCTATGCTTATACGACAATCAATGAAGAAAACTATCATACCCCTATCTTACATACAAAATTTAGGTTTGACATTATCTAATTGAGTAAAACTAGTCAAAGAGTGTAGCATAGTGACTAGCAACGTACTAATGAACCACTTTTGTTGATAACTAGATGTATCCTCAATGTGTCTTAGTTTGACTTTCAAACTATGTGCCGATCAGCCTGTCCTCTGGCTACTCATCCAATTTTGACCCATCCAAAGCTGGTGTAAATTAACCATTAAACTTCTCCAAATCAGCCTTTATCTCTATGAACGGCTTCATGAAAAATTTGATGCGTGACCTGATAAAAAACTTCCCCTAAATTCATCCAAGTTCTATTGCATATTGGTGACCAATCGTTACAAATAATCAACCAGGGTAAAATCCCCCCCCCCCCCCCCCCCCCCCCTAAATATGATACCCCCTTCCTTATTTTTAAGCTTGGGAGATAAATTATTGGGGACCTGCCCCTAACTAATTATTGGGGACCTGCCCCTAACTTATACGCTTATGTAACTTGTAAAAAAAAACCCTCCCCTACACTTACGTAGTGCGGTAAGTTTTCCATGGTGAATCCCCCGGGGAGGGGAGCTTGTCCTTCTCACTTGTGATTCCTATTAAGGGGGTGAGGAGTCATATACATTGCCCATTATTTACCTCAAATCCCTTGCATGTGGTTTTTTGCTTGGCCACATGGCACTTAGAGGGGCACCCTCCTCATGCACTCCAAAGTTTCATGCAAAGCATGCAAATTTCATTTCCTTGAACCTTTTTGACCCCATTCTCTCACCCATAACCCAAACAGAGTCCCATCTCTATTGAGTTACTTGCATTAGGTGCAATCAAAAAATAGAGACTCTCCCCCATCTACTTATTAATTGTCCCCTTAGCAAGCTGATTTTGGCCCCACTCTTACATGTAATCAATAAACCCCTTTTATTAGAACACTTCATGCTAGGTGACCACATAGGGGTCCTCACTAAGGCTTGGAACAAGGCTATAATTGAGTTCTTTTGGGCTATTGGAAGCAAAGGAATTGTTGGATGCTTAAGGGAGATATCAAGCACCATGCCGGAGAATTTTCTATTTCATCTCTGTAGGTAAGAGGTTCCAACTTCAACAAACTACTTGACGTGTAGACTTGGCTAGGGAATTTTGATGATCTCACCTCCACTATCCTAATTCACTCAATCAGGGCGGTAGGCACTTTGGGACTGTGTGAGAATTAGCTAAAAGAGATGGGAGGCTGGGCCCAAGAGCTTATTGGTGAAGGACTGGAACCTAAGTTGCATTGTACATTATATGGGGTATATATAATACGCTTTAATCGGGTGTATTATATAGCACCATCAATTAAACATACATATAATACAGTGCCACATCAAAAAAAATTCCAACATCGTTTAATTTATTAGTAGTTCGATTGAAATATAATTTGATCAAAATATGTTTTAATCGAACTATATTTTGATCAAAATATGTTGTTCTATATTAGAATGATTCGCGAGCCATTTACCATTGTGGGCTTCTTTATTGAAATAGTTGCCTTGAGTTCAACCTAAAGGTGAAGCCTAAAACTCAAAACCAAAAAAAAAAAATAGTGTTTTGATGATTGAGCTTTTAATGAGAAATAAAGTCTATTTCATAAAATTTTGATATTAGATATATTGGTTAATATATTTTGTGTAGAGTAAATTAGTGAAAAAAATCACACTCGGACGTAATTAAATTTGACTTAAATTAGTAGTTACTTCTTTATGTAGATCCATGCTCACACTTAAAATTAACTTAGGTAGACTTAGTTAGTGATTGCTTGCCAAGTGTAGAGCAATGCTCACATTGGAGGTGATTTTTGTAAGCAGAATAGTGATTGCTTGCCTTATGTAGAGTTTGACTCACATTTGAAAGTGATTTAGGTAGGGTAAATAAATATAACCTCTCCCATGTAGAGATTGACTCACACTTGACATTCATTTAAATAGATTTAGGAGATTGCCTATTATGTGCAAAATTTACTTGCACTTGAAGGCTATATAGATGTAAATTAGGCGATGCTTCATCATGTGTAGAGTGAAATCTCACACTATAAAAGACCTCAATAGGAAGGAAATGAGTGGAGCTACATAGATGAACTGATAAAAGAAAATACCTCATTGAGGTTGAGGTGTAAGTCTTGTGGCCACAAATTTAGCGGGAATGCACACAAGATAAAAGAACATGTGTTCAAATAACTGAAAATGTGCTAGATTGCAATAACATTCCCTGAAGGTATTGCTAAAAAATTTCTTGAATGGGTGCTCAAGTCAAAGAGAATACTTATCGAAGGAAAAATGGTCTATCCAAAAGTAATTAGTTCAATGATTGAGAGGGATGTGGAGATGACTTTTGAAGATGAAGTAATATAGTCCCTCGTGTGTGCAAAAGGGGGTGAACAATGCTCCCCCACTATTACTGCATACAATCAAACATCTAGTGGTTCAAACCCCACACCTACCACTTCCCATTTCAAAGGATGCAATGTAGCATCAGTTGGTGGTCAACATGAGTATTAATTCTACTTTGCATCAATTATTTGACAAGCAATGGTCGCTTGAGCTACATCTCAAATGGACTCAAGATTTTGTCGCTTGCGGAATCTATAATCCTATCTTCAAGGATGCTTTGATGAGCATAACAAAGAAAGGATTTGTGGCACCTGATTACAACAAGATGTTTATAGAATATCTAGAAAAGTCAAAGCTTCATCAAATAGTGTTTTGAAGTGCATAGTGCTTGAGTGTGTGCCATAGTATGGATGTAAAATTGTTCTTGATGGATGGACAAATTGTCAAAATAAACCCTTGATAAATGTGATGTTGATTTTTTTGAGGGGATCCATTTTCATTGAAGCAAGTAATACATCCTTGAAAGAAAAAACAAGCAATTTTTCTTGTTTTTCCTTGAAAGAAAAAACAAGCAATTTTTTAGCAGGCATCTATGAGTATGCAATTTGAAAATCGATGGGCCCAAAAAATTTATTGCCATTGTCACAGACATTGCATCTAACTAGAAAGGTGCAAGGCGTGCAATCAAAATCAAGTATCTTGAGCTTACCTGGGTTCCATGTGTTGCCCACACTTTGAATTTTCTTCTCAGAGACTTTGGAAAAGTGTCGTTAGTGAGATGGATGTTAACAATATCATCAAGTTCACTAGAGAGCATGCTTTTTCTTATTCTCTTTTTAGAACTAAATCACCCGGGAAGAAGTTGTAGATTTTGTGAACATGATTTACAGTTGCGTACTACGTTCTTGAAATGTTGCAACACGTAAAGCTAGCCCTTTGTGAAATACTTTCAGATAGTGGATGGGAGATTTGGATTGACAAGTATCCTCGCTATGAGCTCGCAGCCACTAAGTGGTTTTAGCTTGTTAACTCTCCTGTGTTCAAGAGAAATGTGGGAAAATTTGCCGATGTTATAGAGCCTTTTGTGCATCTAGTGTGCTTGGTTGACAAAGATGAATTCATATTTGGGCAGGTCTATTGGTACATGCATGAGGATATTTGCAAGCTAAAAGAGAGTACGTCCCTTTGCAATACGAGAGAAAAACATGATGGTCTCTTTAGTTGAGAAACGTTGGGATCAATTACAAACCCCTTTACGTGGAGCAGGCTTTGTGGTGGATTCAAAGTTTCAAATGCACAATCAATCTACTAATAATGAGGTCATCAAAAATTTTAAGAAAGTGTGTGCACAGTTATTGAGTGATGCATATGGCAGGGTAGCTTACACACAAAAGACAACTTACACCAACAAAGAAGGAATATTTGGAGATCCATGGCAAGCATGCATTCAAGACAATGGGTGCACCTATTTGGTGGAAGGAATATGGTAGGGATAAAGTGGAGCTACAGCATGTGGCTATTACAGTCTTGTTGTAGCCACCACCTCTGGTGGAAGTTGTGAGAAAAACTAATCGTCTTTTTCCTTTGTATACACTAAGAAAATAAATTAATTAACTCCTAAATGGGCTACAGGTCTAGTGTACGCCTTTTGCAATATGCAACTAATACACAAAGCTGGCAAGGATAGCTACACAACAAAGCTTTGGATTTTTTCAAACCCATGAAGCAATTGCCGATGAAGCCCACTCTAATGATGAAATTGAGTGGGATCTAGAAGATGAGGATCCAAATTGTTTGATTGTGGAGGACGTAAATAATGTAATGCATGTGATTGACGCTTTGGATGATGTATAAATGACATTATTAATCAAATAAAGCCCTTAACTTTCAAACATCTCTCTCTCTCGCTCTCTCAAACATAAAGTAATCTCATTAATTTGGTTATTATAAAAGTGCACACTATTACAAAAAGGGCAATTACAAAAAAGATGGGTTGTGCGTAAAAAAGATCTAACTTAGATCTTGAGTGTAATCTCCCATGATCTCCAATAAGAAAAACTCATTTGATCCCATGGATTTGCTCGTTCCTACTTGTGATATATCCTCTTCCAAGGGACCAAAATTTGCTTCATATCTTGCTAGTTTTTACTTCAATACAACATTGTTAACTTCCAGTCCTTCGCATCAAGCGTGCAATGATTGTGTGGTCTCTCCTTGGCTGGCAAGTTCTATGTTTTGGGTAGCAAATTGCTCAAGGATTGTTGTCTCCTTGGACGTACATGAAGCCCTTCTTGCATGGAGGCTCTCCTTCATTTGTCTCTTGAGCATGAACTTGTTATGTTGGCCATCCCTTGCCAACTCCTCTTGTGCTAGGTTAATCATTCTAGTCCACTTTGTGCCCCAAAACATAAAAACAATAGCATTGTTGCACAAGTAAATGGCTATCTAGTTGTTGTTTGGATTTTGTTTGTACGCCTGTAAGAATATGGTGTGCATATGCTGCACCAATATTGTGTGTTTCAGGTCAAAAATCTTTGTGGAAGGGGACCCCTTTGTGCTGCCAGAGGCTCTAAAAAGTGTGTGCCATGAAAAATGATTTGGGTACAATATTTTGCATTCCTTGTAGCTCAATGTCTCTCCATCATTGTTTGACTCGTCATGTTTGGACCTTGCCAAACCACTTAGATATCCTTTAGCTACATGAATCTCATCCTCCTTATAGATTTGTTGCACTAGTGCATGGTTCAGGCAGAGATCTTCATTTGCATTTTGATCACGCTACAATGGCACATCATCTTGCTCAAATGGCATATCATCATGTTGGGGTGGTATGTCATTGTATTGAGGTATGTTTTCCATTTGTGCAGAGCAAAAAGCAAATGTTAGCCACATGAGATTGCACATGACCCTAAACCTTTGAGATTGCCTTAGAACATTTATGAAATTCAACTTGAAATAATTTATGGGTGATTCTTGAAAAAGACCTAAAGACTTAATTGCGCACTTTAAACAATGGCAAACACCTTATGATTTATTGACCATTTAATCATCAATTGTTAGTAGATCAGAGTAAGTTACAATATTATAGCCAACATTATGAGGTGTGTTCGTACAAAGAGATAAACCCCATGAGAGTTGTGCAAATTAAGACATTTAAAGATTGGAACCAGGGAGCTCGAAAGGTCATGTATTGGCTTTCTATCACTCTACAGGACACGTTGATTGGGCATATACAGGATGCTCATACTCCTAAGGAGGCTTGGGACATTTTGCTATCATTGGATGTGACCAACACAAAGGCAAGAAAGTTGCAGTTGAAGACTGAGTTGAATAATGGTTAGAAGAAAATCATGTCCATCAATGACTATTCGATGAAGATAAATAGCACATGTGAGTCACTTGCATCGATTGGTGTTACTATTAATAATGATGATAAAGTAGAAGTATTTTTGTCAGGTTTGAATCCTGAGTATAGATGGTTTAAAACTGGCATCCATCTTCGAGAGAACATTCCCTTGTTTAAAAATTTAGTGTCCTTATTAATCGTCGTGGAAGAGAAGGAACTTGAGAAAGACTCCTCTACATAGGGTGGAAACAATTCTGAAAATATCCTCTTCAACAATAGAGGAAGAGGAAGGGGATGTGGCACAAATTGTGGATGAGGCCGGGATGAGGTAACCACAAAGCACAACAGTAGAACAACAATCAAGGTCAAAACACAGGTGGTGGTCAAGGAAACTTTTGAGGTAGGGGGAGTCCAAGAGGTTGTGGAAATGCACAACATAATAATGTACGTCAACACAAAAATGTAGTATGTTGGGTTGTGGAAGACATGGTCACTTTGTACGTGATTGTCTAGACAGGAGGAAGCAAAACAATTATGTAACCACTAGCAAGAATGCAAATGAGCTCAAGATGCTATTTGTGGTGTACCACATGTTGAATACTATGCCTACAACTGTGGTAAAATCTAGTAATAATGTCTGGTATGTGGATTCTGGTGCATCAAGTCACATGACCAGTCATGGTGAATGGTTCAAGGAAATGCATACTTCACATAGTCTTGGTTATGTAGAGACTGGGGATGATACTACACATCCTATTATGCATACAAAAAATGTGCCATTGTGTATGACAGATGGTAAAGTAAAGTACCTAACCAATGTGTTGCATGTGCCCAACATTACGAAGAACCTGGTTTCCATTGGGCAAATAGTTGAGTAGGGTTTGTAGGACCGGTTTAGCTTTGATGGTCTCTTTGTCGAAGAGCATAAGAACAATGGAAGGCTGGTGGCACAAGGGAAGAAAGTGGGCAAAATGTTTAATTTGGATGTAAATGTGCCCGAGGTGAATGCTACCATGTTTGCATGGGGTGCAAGTGTTGTTCGAGACATTGAGATATGGCACAAACATATTGTTCATGTAAATTTTCAGAGGCTGAAAATGATGCAGACTAAAGAGATGGTTACAAGTTTACCTATGTTTAGAGTTTCTAAAATGCAGAAAGTTTGTGAAGCTTATCAATTTGGAAAGAAGGCAAAAGAATCCTTTCCTCATGATAATCATGTAAACAAGAATGCATTGGATTTAGTGCATACAGATGTATGGCGTCCGACAAAGATTGCATCTATGGGTGGATATAGATACTATGTGAGTTTCATTGATGACCATACGAGGAAGGTATGGGTCTATTTCATGAAGCAAAAAAGTGAGGTGTTTATGCACTTTCAGAACTTCAAAGATATGGTTGAAAAACATAGTGGAAAACATGTAAAGTGCCTAAGGTCAACTGGAGGGGGAGAATACTTCTCCAATGAATTCAATGGTTTTCTAAAAAATCATGGAATTTAGAGGCAATTTTCATGTAGGTATACTCCATAACAAAATAGCGTTGTTGAGCGTAAGAACATGCACATTGCAGAAGCTGCTAGAACATTGAATGAGAAGCACATGCCTCATTGTTATTGGGTTGAGGCTGTTTCTACAGGTGTTTACATAATGAATAGGACCCTTACTATTGCAGTACATGATATGACACCTAAAGATAAGTTCAGTGGTGAACACGGGATGTGTCAAATTTTAATCTATTTGGATGTATCGCTTATGTGCATGTATCGGATGACCTAAGAAGTAAGCTTGATCCAAAAGCAAAAAAATGCATGTTCATTGGTTATTCCCTTGAGCGAAAAGGATACAAGTGTTACAATCTTGTCACAAGTAAAGTGATGAGAAGGATGTCATTTTTATTGAAATGGCAAGTTGGTATGTTGATGTAAAAGATGATTTTGGGGCTGATGTAACAGAAAATGTGGCTACAAAAATAGAGGTGCACAATCACAAGTTTTGAGTGCATCGTAAGGGTTAGTGCAGGTCATGGTGAGAATCCATGGAGTGGCACGTTACGTGAAATATTAAATCCTGCTAAGTCTTCAAATGTATCAAGGAAAGGGAAGGAAAAATTTGATGATGTCCCTAAATTTCCAAATTTGAGTGATGGTTATGATGATGGTAATAGCATTGGTTCTAAGCAAAGTTTGGATGAGTTTGGTATACCCTCTATGAAGACTTCGGGTGCAAGAAGGATGCATGTAGGGAACAAGGCACCTGGAAGTGATCCTGGACCACGTAGGTCAAAAAGAGTAAGAAATCTTGTGCAGAGATTGACTTAAGACAATCTCTGTGAAGACTTCGGGTGCAAGAAGGATGCAAGTAGGGAACAAGGCACCTGGAAGTGATCTTGGACCACGTAGGTCAAAAAGAGTAAGAAATCCTGTGCAAAGATTGACTTATGACAATTTTGTGGTGCGTCATTGTGCATATATAGCAAATATTGCAAAGGATGTAGAACCCACATGTTTTGATGATGATATCAAAGATGAAAAATCAAAGCAAGCTATGGATGAAGAGATGGATACACCTGATGCAAATGGAACATGGAAATTGGTGCCATTACCAAAAGGCAAAAAAGTCAATCGGATGTAAGTGGGTTTACAAAACAAAGCATAATGTTGATGGTAGTGTGAGCAAGTACAAGGCTAGGCTTGTAGCCAAAGGTTATGCACAGACTTATGGGGTTGATTATGAGGAGACGTTCAGCCTTGTAGCCAAGATGACTACCATTTGTGTGTTTAGTGCAAATGGATGTAAAGAATGCATTTCTAAATGGAGACTTGAGTAAGTTGTGTGTATGGAGCAGCCACGAGGTTATGTAAATATGAGGCTACATGACCTTGTATGTAGGGTAAATAAAGCATTGTATGGGCTGAAGCAAGCACCTAGATCTTGGTATGAGAGGATTGTGGCATTCCTCATTTCGAGATGTCTGATGCAGATCATTCATTGTATGTGCAAAATAATGAGGTAGTAATTGTGGTGTGATGCATGGTTTTTAGGACCCCTTCTGAAGATGCAATAAAGGCACAGTCAGTTGTTGGGGAGATGAGGATACTCTAGTCCAAGGGATCTCGAAAGAGAAGAAAAATCTACTTCACAAGCACCAAAGAGTAAAAAGTGCCATGGACAGAAGATACGTGGGAACGAGCTCTTATGCATGCCTACAACATATATCTTACAGAATAGCCCATTCTAGGTGTGAATTTCTAGTGAAATTAACACGAGGATGTTCGTGTGGACTCACAGCACAGCATACTCCGTCACTTTTTTACCGACAGTAAATATTTTTTACCACAGTAAATATTTTTTACCTACAGTAAATATTTTTCACCTACATGGTAAATACAAATCACTTTTTACCTACAGTAACTTTTTTTACCCATGGTAAATATTTTTTACTGCACCATAAGTATTTGGTAAGTAACAGTTCACTGTTACTAGAAGCAGTGATTGGGCATCAACAATGCAGTTACAGGAGGAGAAAAGGAGAAAATCTTATGGTAAAGGTGAGTCAACAGGGATAAAGACTTTTGAGTTGAAAAGAGACATGCTGATTTTTTCAAAGAACACATGTCAAAAGAAGCCATGGTTGAGGATTTTTTGAGAATTTGATATTCAGGAGGACCCAGCTGCCACCCCCCCCCCCCGCAGGTCCCCCCCTGACATGTGCAGAACCTCCAGTTTCAACAGCCACCTTACCTGCTCTTAAATGCTAGTCAAGGCCTTATCCCCATGTGTCACAATCAGAAAAATCAGCATTTACCCTCCCCTCTCACATCACTCTAGAGAATATCTTGATGGTGACATATCAAGTGACCTCAATCTGTTGACTACCCTAAGCAAAAAGTAACCCCAATCAGCGGATTTAAGCATGTTTATTATCCCTAATCCTAAACCCTCTCAGAAACCTATATAAGGAGGCCTTCTCTCACTCAAAACCAACACTTCACCCACTTCACCAAGCAACGAAGCTATGACGACATTGCTCACAACGAGGAGCTATGGATGGAGCTCTACTCTCTCTCTCTCTCTCTCTCTCTCTCTCTCTCTCTCTCTCTCTCTCTCTCCCCCTCTAGTATGCTACATTACTATCCCTAAGACCTAACTAAGGAGTCTTCTCTCATGCTCCATGGCCACCATCCTCGCCATCATTCTCTAAGGTATAGATGTGTTGCTAATAGGATCATACCTACTTGCTAGGTTGATTGTTTTTGACAAGGGATTATGCCATCCTTGGCTTGCTTCTCTATATCCTTGTTATGTATGATCAGATGCCGTTGTATTGTTAAGCTTATGTCTTGTGTATATATATGCTACATAAGGTCCCAAAGCTTCGTTTCTATGTGTTTTGCCATATGTTTTGATGCCATCATAATGCAAGAAGTCTCACTTGCCTATGTGCACTATGTGTGAGGTCCCTAAACCTCTTAATTTAGGGTGGTGCCCCCTTTGTTTTGTTCTTTGCTTGTTTGCATGAGGTGTGGTTTGTGGAGTGTGCACGAGTACAGAGGCCACCCGATTGCACTGCTCTTTTTCCCGCTATCATTTTGGTGCCCCCACTGAGGAGGGCTACACAGACCTTCAGTTTACAAGCAATGAAGATGTGCAATCTACAAAATGGACGAATGGCGTGAGGAGTTTGCAAATTGGAGAACAGAAGAGGAGGAGGCTTTAGAGGCCTTAAAAGCTTTCATCGAGGTCTTGTTAACAGGTTGCAGTGTCATTGAAATTCAAGAAGTAAGTTCTTCTACATGCCTTGTTCGTGATCGTCGCCAACGAAGGAGAGTAAGAAGAAGAGCTTGATATACCTCTCCTCTCAACCTATGAGTGCTCCAGAAACCTCCAACGCACACGAGCTTGAAATATTCTACATCAACATACACAAAGGTACTGTGACACACATTAAGGTAAGATAAAGTGTGCACTCCTTGCCGCACTGTCGAAGCAAGGGACTTGCCAATACACCGTGTGCGAGCCACAAACGGCTCCAAGCACACAACAAGCCTAAACTAGCAAGCTCAAGAGAACAAAGGGTGTGTCACTCACCGCTCTACGCTCACCTTCGTGGTGGATTCCTCGCCGCGATGAAGAAGAAGCTACAGTCGTGCCGCGCTCAACCGCTTCGCCGCCGTCGTGCCTTCGTAATGCTCGATCGCACACACACTCTCCCTCTCTCTCTCTCTCTCTCACACACACACAAGGAGGTGAAGAAGAAGAAGATGGAGATGGAGCAAGAGCACTCTTCTATTGCACAAATGAGAGAATGAGTAAAAATTAGGTTTAGTTGGCTTTTATAGGAGCTCACCCCATTCACACTTGGGCGCCCATGCTTAATTAACTAATCCCTTGAATGTCCAAGTTAAAGTGCGCCTCTCATCGGCGATCACTCTACATTTCCCTATTGGTCCGACAAGCCCGGTACCTGACTCTAAATAATACAACGTTTATAGATCATAGGGTGTCCGTGTGCCGTGAGGGTTAACATGCCCCCCTTCCTGATGTAGATTCCGTCCTCGGAAGCTATTGAGTTGAAGCTGGTTCGTCGAGGTGGAAGAGCATTTGAGATGAATGTCCTTAGCCTTCTTCAGTCACTGTAAAATCAAACAACATTGGCACAGTAATTGCATTCTCTTAAAAAGCATATGCAGTTTTAGGTAGAAAAATTGATTGGTCAAAGAATTTCAAACAATTTGTCAGCAATGAACATTAAATTGCAATGTAATCAAATGCATAAACAGATGTAAAGGTAGAAAATTAAACAAGTCTGGGGTCGCTAATTTGACGGTTGAAAGGCACTAGAGATCGAATATTAATACCATGGGTAAGCTTCTTAATTTTCAGTGGTCAATTAAGTTGTTTAATCGTGAGAGCCAAGTATTGATGTTCGAGGGCTGACTAGAGGCTATATCTAGAAAACCTTGTAGTTAAGCTACCATAAAGGAATTTCTCATGAAATCATCGCCTGACTGATTACTTTTTCTTTGACCCCCCAAAGTCTTTTCAGAGTGATTCAATTATGATGTGTGTGCTTATTTTGTATGCCTTGGGTTTTTTGCTTTTCAAGGAAAAGCGCCCACACTGGGAACCTCTAGGGCTCTAGTACCATAGGCGATACATGTGAGTGAAGTACCAAATCAAGCGGGGATTTCTCTTCCAGCTTAAAATTTTACATTGTGGCACTTTGATTTTTTGTTTGTTCATTTTTAGCATTTAAATTTTGTAACTTTGGGGGGTCATATAACACTGTTACCCTCCCCAGGCTCATCACATTAGTAAACTCCCTTTAGAATACTTAAGCTAAAGGTCACTAGGGTTAAGCCCACTAGAAAGCCCTAGTACATTTCATACAATGCTGCCTAAATCGGATTAAGAACCTAAGTAACCATTGCTTATTAGGAAGGCATTCCCCATGGTATTAAGAGAAGATTTCTAATACCTAGCTTGGTCAAACTAGCTTAGTCGGACTGCTTGATTTTTAAACCTAGACAAGTGATTATGACAAAACATTACATTGAATTAAATGTTTGATACTAAGCCAATGCGCTGAATATTATGCTACCAATCACAATCAAAGCAGACAATCATAGATGCAAAAAGATAACGGCAATGCTAATGGACAAGAAACACCTGTTTGTGTTGATGGTCGTGCTTGATTTGAAGTGTGAACGAGAGAAAGGTTCCATGAAGGTCCAAATCCTATCAATAGCAACACGCTCCTGTACACACTAGGAAACAAAAGGAATACCTCCAGGAGGCACATTAGTGGGAAAAGAGAACTTTGCTAATCACTCAACTCTAAAACAGAAACACTCCTATCGTACTAATCTTACCTACCCTCCATCACTCAAGTGATGAGGATCAAAGGTGTTTCATGACATAGGTTTCTGTTTCACTGTACCAGATGTGACATGTGTAGGTCTGAGTCAATGTTTTGGCTTTTAATGTGCATACTCGTTTGCTAATTGCTCTTGCTCTTTTTTTTTTGTGAGTATAAAGCTTTATATGTACATTCCCTAAGATCGGAGATTGAGAGGTCAGGGAAAAAGGTTGAGAGGGAAACAAGTGAATGATGACTGTCAGCAAACACTCCCCCCTTCCTTGGGTAGATCATACCGTTTGAAATGAGCTTGTCACCCTTTGAAACCAATTGTTCCAGTTGGTAATAGGTGAGGATTTTTGCCAGTAGTTTTCTATTACCCTAGGCACCTTGTCGAGTTGCAAGGGTGGTAAGGTACTCTCCCAGGATCGAACTTGAAGTGGTTCATCAGGTGATTCTTGAACACTGGGAGGTGTGGATTCTTTGGTAGCTTCATGGAGGTCCACTACTATAGATGGAGGCTGTGTAGAAGCTTTTACCTCTATGGATGTATTACATGAGGAGCTAGAAGCTTCATGGGACTCCCCCCTTCCTGAGCTAGGTGGAACAAATCGTTCTTTCTTTGGTACCCAAACTAGCTCGGGAGCGGGTGTGTAGCATTCTGTGATTTTTTTCTTTCCACGATCATTGATTTGTTTTGGAGCTACGGGGTTGGGCTCACTTGGGTCAGGTGTTAGGTAAGAGCACAATCTACGTTTTGCCACCCAGATTTGATCATTTCCTTGATAGTAGCCTTGGGCTTCCAATAGTCGTTTAGGGATCCATCGCAACATTTTCTTACTTTTCTTGGAGCGAGTGGTACGTTTCTTACAAGTCTTCTGTTTTATAGCACTAGCTATGGTCACTAAAGAAGCTTTAGGGACCCACTTGTATGTTTTCTTCGTTACATTAGGATGAGTCTTGTCAGAAGCGATATGCATTGCTTGTAGCATATTTAAGGGTATAGGCATTTCATCCCCCTCAGGTGTTACCCAAGTCGTCCCCCTATTTCCCCAAGTGTCTATGGTTGATGCTAGGTGGACCCAATTCACATTCTCTGACTCACTCATCCCAGGTAGGATATCCATATAAGGAGAATCTTGGCCAATGTCTGTATCCTTCTTACAAGTGTAACAATATTGTAGTGGGGCTGAGTGAACTGTGGTGTCAGAGCGATGATCAATAATGGTTTTACTCCCTAAGGGGTGTACCTTACCAGTCACCAAATCCACTCTAAGGACAGAGTCTTGGAATTGCAAATAGACATGATTTTTAGACCAATCATGAACCATTTGTGCTTCCCTCATGAATGGTCGTCCTAAAATCATTTCATATGACATGAGGTGTTTAGAGAAATCCATTACAATGAACGTATGTCGTACCTTGTGTCCTAGAACTTTGATCTTAAGATCCTTGAGCATCCCCATAGGTTTGGCTATGGTACCATTTTCCATCTTTACCACAATGTTAGTAACACTGAGGCGGGGTTTTCCCATGGATTCCCAACAATCTTTTGTAACGATGCTAACTCCCGCACCACCATCAAGAATTCCCTTTATAGTTAATCCCTTGGTAGTGATGGGTAGGGTCGCATTAGACTCGTCGCCTTCAAAATACTGCCCTAATTCGTTAATGGGTACCTCGATCACAGACTCGTGTCCAACTAAGTCAAGTGATTGCACATGATTTTCCTCATCAATCATAATCGAGTCAGGCCTATTTGGTTGCGCAAACTGCGGTAATCCCGTTCGTAGCTCTCCGCTAAGGAATGCTCGAAGTGCAAGGAATAACTCAGGATCTCCATACAGCTTTGCTATGATCGTGGTTCGGACCTCAGAAGACATGAAGTCCACTAGTTTGGCAACATTCATTGGCGTTTTGCAGGGTGTAGATCCTTGACTAGGAACTAGTGAGGATGGAATCTCATATTCCTCAATGGGATCAGGTATTCCTTCGTTAAACATCCTTTCCAACAAGAAAGGTGTATGCTCACTTTCTGATGTCCCGTCCTCACTCCCTTCTTGGATGATACTAGATATGGCTAACGGTCTATGGTTCATGTGGGGTGGATGAACTTGCGTGGGAAACACTGTGTCATGAATTTTGACATGCATGGGTTCTGGTTCTAGTTTCCTTTGAGTCTCCTCCACTAAACCTCTTAGATGTTTCACCTGCTTAATCTCGTCTACAGGGTTTGGGTACGTCCCAATCTTCTTTTTACGATTCTTCCCTTTTTGCCCCTGCGGTTTATCTTGGGGGTCTTGGATTGGATTTGGAAACACTTGTGGTGTTTTCAGAGGCTCTTTATGGTTTTCTCTTATTCGGTTTTCATTTGGTTCCATGTTACAGTTTTCTTTATCGGTCTTTCCCTTTGTGGTATTGGTTCTAGTCTCCATTGTCTCGACTGAATCTGAATCATCCTCGAGGTCATTCATATACACGGGGTCATCTCCTGTTCCTATGTTTGTTTTGGAACTTGGCTTTGAATTTTCCGTATTCTGCGACTTCTTCCTTCATGTCTTCTTTTTCTTTGCTTGGATAACTGACGCGGTATCTCTCTCTTCGAGGATATGGCCTGGCCCTTGAAGCATGGACCGTGTAATCGCATAAGCGGGTGCGACGGGTGGTATTGGCGATGTCACACTAGCAATTTCGACCAAATTTAGGGGTGTGATTTTAGGCGCATTTGGGTTATAGGGGCATTGGGCAATCAAGTGATCTATGCCACAACGATTACATGTGAGTATTGGCATTGTAGACGTGCTCCCTTGATTCATTTGCATCTGTGCAGCATTCTTTTGCAGCCTAATAGGGCACTCCGCTGCTCGATGTGGTCCACCACACTCGTAGCATTGAAGAGGTGGCCTCCTAGCCTGGGTGTTGATATTTTGACCTCTGGATGCGAGAGCAGCAGCTTGATAAACCGGCTTGACTTGCCCCCAACAATATTCCATGTAGTATATAGGACACTCTTCCAATGTATCAAGTCCGTAGGCAATACTAGTGTCTATTTCCTCCTCACAGCCATCTGCATAAGCATTTGATGGCTCGCAACCCACTTGGTTCATAGGGGCGACTCTTGGATGCGGGGGCTGCGGTCCTAGCACAGGAGGTGGTAGCGGTGTAGCTTGTACAACATTTTGAGATCTAGGGACCATGTGTTGCGGTAGTTACTCAACAGGTGGAGTAGGCATCAATACAGGAGCTCGAGGCGCATCCGTCCAGGCTATAGGTGGTCTATTTGCCATCATACGTTTGATCATTAAACAATCTTTAGCTTGGTGACCATACCTACCACATGCGTTGCAAGTTCCATTAAATTTTACTCTAAACGTAGGGCACTCACTAGTGCTATGTGGACCTAAGCAAATGGAACACCATTGTTGCTCCCTTCTTGGATACATGTGACTATTTTGAGGGGGTCGATTATCCTTAAGAGACTCTTGGATTGCCTTGGTGAGGTCTGTCAAGAATGTCTCAAGTACCTTTGGCTCATTGGCAATGGGCTTTGCAGTCATGGGTTCATACTCAATGGCTTGTGAGCTAGTGGATCTCATGTCAGTAGACACCCTCATGCCTGCTATCATCAAGTTGTCCTCTAATTGGATTGCATTGGCAGTGACATCTTCCCAGGTTGTGATACCTCTAATCACTAGTCCATTATAGATTCCTTCATTCCTCAACCCTCGAATGAATCGATCAAGCAGTTGTTTATTGTTGAAGCGCTCATTTACAGGGCAGCGAGAGTTTAAGTGCTTTAGACGACTAATGAAGTCCCTTACTGACTCTCCTTCCTTACGTTCGGCCTTCTGTAGCTGAGATGCGACACCCCAAAGCACACCTTCTCGTATGTACTCCTTTAGAAACAACCTTCGAAGGGTAGGGTAGATTGTTTTCTCGTCCACCCTTAGGGTTCTATACCAATCTCCAGCCTTCCCACTTAATGTCAAGCTTAAGGCATTGCACTTATGTAGTTCGTTGCGTTCCCCTAAGGAATCACATACTTGTTCAAACACTTCAATGTGTTTCCTAGCATCTTCGTCCCCATTGAATTTTTGCGTGAGTTTGGCAATTTGTACTGCCTTACTTCTAGGCTCTCTATCAGATGCATGACGCATATTTTCCGCGATAGATCGACCTATGGTTTGAGCAAACGCTGCCAAGTCACCTATGTGAGGAGGCAGGGCCGGTGGAGGTACTCTTGGAATCATATGTGGGAGAGGGACGGGTACTGGTCTTGGCATATGTGTGGATGATGCAGGATATGGAACATAACCGGGCATAGGTCCACTCGGATAAGGGCTAGGGAGCGGCACTCGAGGAGCATAAGCAAGTGGTACTATTGGAGGTGTGGGGGCCATGTGTGCATAAGGGGCTAGAGGCACATACGGTCGAGGCCCCATATTAGGTACTACGACACTAGGTAGTGGCACTACGCTAATCGTAGATGTCATCGGTACATTCTCTGTCAGGCTTATCCCTGGAGTGAGCACTGTGTTTTCCTTAATAGAGGGTTGAGCCAAATTAGGGAAGCTAAAGTTTTCGCTCGGAGGCTCAGATTGCATAGAGACCCCAGGTGAAATGACGTAAGATGGGTCCATGGGGCTCATTAGAGGAGTCTCCATTTGTGATAGAGTAGGCTGTTGAGCCTTGCTCGTATCCAGAAATCTCATGGGGCCAGTTGAGAGTATATTTACCCCTCGGTTTTGCCTTTCTGATTGAATAATGCCATGGATAACATTACAGATCATTTTCTGTTGATCTTCGATGCTCGTGGCACTAGAGGTGGATTGTACAATCTCTATCCATCCTACATGGTAGGCGTGGCCAGAGTGTAGATCCGTCAACACCTCAGTGTGGAGGTCGTATGTCCAATGATCATTAATGAACAATCCTTCTAGAGTCGACGTGTTAACGGTTTCTTGTGAGGTAGAAGCAATGTTGCTCCCCGTGGTTTTACTTGTCACCAACGGTACTCTAGAGGGAACTTCTGAAGGAGGCAGCTCAACAGGGCCTTCTTGGTAAGAAGTTGGTAGGATATCCACATGGACACTCTTTGGGGGTGTGGAGTCCACGTGCGATGTGAAAGGAGAGTCCACTTCCCCACCCCCTTCGTGTGCTTCATTTGCATCAGGTTCCGAGCGAGTAGCTCTACCTAATGTTTCCATGAAACGGCTAAACATACTAGTACTAGGCTGTGGAGCTTCGGGAGGTGTATGGCCTTCTCTCTCAGTGTTTTGGGTAGGGTATGCTTCCATGATTTCTGAGTCGGAGGAGGAATCACTAGCGGCTATTTTAGGGTCTTGGGTGGTGCTACCTTGTGTCCCCGCTGAGGGTCTAAAGCTTATCGTGGATGGGTAATGGGTGTCCGTATGAACAGAGGCACCCTCAATATGCTCGTGTTCTAGCACCCGCCCAGAGCGTAAGTGCATGTGCTTCTGATACCCTAAGGTGTCAAAAAGTTGCTCTAGGAGGCCTTGTGACTAGTTTTTAGCGTGTTTTTTTTGCTAGATTTTGTAGAGCATGTCGTGGAATGGGCCGTGTGATAGCTCGAAACGAGCGTATCGGTCAGAGGGTCGTGCCGTGCTTTACAGCCCTCCGTTTGGTCACTCTATGCCCTCGGAATCCCTAAAACTGTCAATTTCCAGTAGGGAACTAGGCCCAAACTAGAAAGTCTAAGGGTGCAAGTGGGAAGAGAAAGGAGGAGAGTGGAGGACTTGTCCCACATGCTCTCATTCTCTCTTGAGGGAGTAGGGTATATATATAAGAGTGAGTCTAGTATATATCATAAGACTGAGGCCTGGGCCTGGGCTTGGGCTTGGGCTTGGGCTTTTGCTTGGGGAAACGATCCCGATCTATCTTTTATACAAACCAACCCGTCCGTTTTAAGAGTCACGTCTTTTATTTTCGAAAAATTTAACCGCCCGCTCACTCGCGTTTTTATTTTTCGTTTTTTTTTTCGGAATTTTTTTTTCAAAAAAATTATTATTATATATATATTTTTTAATAATGCAGAAAACGCAGAAATTGCAGAAATGCAAAAAATTGCAAAAATTGAAAACGCAGAAATTGAAAATGCAGACATGCAGAAAATTGCAGAAAATTGGTACTTGACAGAAAATTTAACACAGAAAACGCAGAAAATTACAGAAATTGAAAACGCCGAAAATGAAAATGCAGAAATTGAAAAAACGCAAGAAATGCAGAAAATTGAAAAAGCACAAACAATAGCAGAAATTGAAACTTGACAGAAAATGCAGAAAACGCAAAAAACAGAAATCTCCACACACTCCTTCCCTGCCTTTCCTATGATAGAAGTTGCACCACAAGGAAGCGTAAAGTGCTAACCGAGCTTAGTGTAGGGCATATCCCCGGCAGCGGCGCCAAAAATGTGCGCTCTTTGCCGCACTGTCGAAGCAAGGGACTTGCCAATACACCGTGTGCGAGCCACAAACGGCTCCAAGCACACAACAAGCCTAAACTAGCAAGCTCAAGAGAACAAAGGGTGTGTCACTCACCGCTCTACGCTCGCCTTCGTGGTGGATTCCTCGCCGCGATGAAGAAGAAGCTGCAGTCGTGCCGCGCTCAACCGCTTCGCCGCCGTCGTGCCTTCGTAATGCTCGATCGCACATACACTCTCCCTCTCTCTCTCTCTCTCTCACACACACACAAGGAGGTGAAGAAGAAGAAGATGGAGATGGAGCAAGAGCACTCTTCTATTGCACAAATGAGAGAATGAGTAAAAATTAGGTTTAGTTGGCTTTTATAGGAGCTCACCCCATTCACACTTGGGCGCCCATGCTTAACCAACTAATCCCTTGAATGTCCAAGTTAAAGTGCGCCTCTCATCGGCGATCACTCTACCTTTCCCTATTGGTCCGACAAGCCCGGTACCTGACTCTAAATAATACAACGTTTATAGATCATAGGGTGTCCGTGTGCCGTGAGGGTTAACATAAAGCATCACCAGATCTCTCTTTCCTAAGGAGCCGACTAAGAGGAGGAAGATCACCTCTACACCTAAGTGGCCCAAGGCCGCAGCGCGTGCTCAAGCGTAAGGTAACATTTGGCTTAATCTCATTAATAAGGGATTACATGACCACTACAGGCAAGAAAAAGGCTAGTGAGCAACCAACTTCAACCTCCAACTTGCAACCATGACTCTCACCCCTAAATCCTCCTGAAGCAAAGAGGTGAAGGCTTGCCTACAAGATTGCCGCCCGCCTGCGAGTGCTCCGAGTGCACTTTGTGAATCCAGACACCACCAATCCCAAGCCAACCTCCTGTCCGCGTGAAGATCACTTTGGATATTGTCCAAAGTGCTTTGGAGACCGGGTGAAAAGCTTCCCTGCCCTACCTTTGCTGCTAATTTTCAAGAAGTTATCTCAATCTAAGGAAACTATCTTAGTTGATGATGTGCTGCACATTAATGGTGTCACTTTCATTCGTCATGCTGATTATGGTAATAGCATCCAATTGTTGCTTGCTAAAAGGCTCAGCATTGTACAAAGTGTTGCCATCACGCCTTACGTCTTCACAGATGCATCAGGAAGAGTCGAAGTGATCCGAGGTGCTGACCTTCTGTGGCTGATCAGGCTCATTGGTCCCAAGGTGGTGCAACTAAGCTACGCTCTTGTGTGTAAGTATGGATGCCAATAATGAGAATGATGATCCCCGCATGTTTCCTTTCCATTTTGTGCGTCATATCCGTGTGAATATTTGTATTGATAGAAAAATCTTTTATCAGCAAAGAATAGCCCTGTTGTTTGGAGCCGAGAGACTTGGGGAAATCTTGCGCTCTCCTCATCCTGTCATTCTACCCTTACTAGACTATTACCATTCCTTTGATGTGTCGATCTTCATCCTATTTTGAGTTAAGTTGTACTAAAGCTCCAAATTGTAATTACCATACTCTATTTTAAAATAAATTAGAGCTGTTTGTGTAATTGTTTACTCTCTCACTTATGGCCTTCCCTAATTTTTATGGTAAGCCTGGGGAGGTTGCTCCAGACTTTTTGGATAATTTGGAAATGTCCTTTCTGGTATCGGGAAGGGATGACGAAGCTACTAAGTTAAGGGCCTTTCCTTTGGTCTTGAGGGAAGGTGCAAAATTATGGTATCAAACTTTGGCACCTGAAGAAAGAAGAGACTGGGAGTCCTTAAAGATGGCCTTCATCGAAGAATTTCGCCGCCATGAGCCTCCAGAGGAGATATGGAGACAGCTCTTAGAGCTACGCCAAACATCACCCAATGACTATAGAAGCTATGAAGGAAAGTTTTCCAACCTGTGGGAGAAATGGTGTGCATCACTAGGTGGAATGGAGCCTCCACCGCTAGCTCAACCAACGGCAAGGGTAGTAGCAGGGACAGGAGCAACACACCAAGAGTCCTCTCAACAAGAATTACTTCAACAAATCACCAATCAACTAGAGAGCCTGTCCATCAATCTGGTTCAAGGTGTAAGGACAAGAAGGACAAAGGCAAGCACATGAGTACATTTGCTACAACTGTGGAGAGGTAGGTCACGGCATGTATTATTGCCCCCATCCACGATGCTATCAAGGAAATGGTAATCAAAGATGGCCTCCTCGCCAGCAAGTCACTCCTCCTCGAGCTAGGCCACTAAATGGACAAAATGCACACGTGGCTCCACCAATCCAAATATTGAGACCCCCTCCTCCACCACCACAAGCACCAGCAGAGATCCCTCCACTACCATCGGGAGGGGAGGACAGGGCTGTCTCTGTCATAAGTCTCGACAATGGTAAGGATAAAGGGAAAGAAAAAATGGAGGAAGTTGTTGCCATGCCAATAAAGAGAGTTAGGAGACAAAGAACTGATGAAATGGAAGCTTCAGAGCCGGATAAAGGGAATGAGGGTTCCTCCCAAGTGATAGGAGACAAGAAAAGGAAGAGTAGGTCAAGGAGGCACATAGGAGTAGAAGACTTTCCACTTGGGGTAGGATCCATACCTTACGACCTGGTAGCAGATGTGAGTAAGCAAGGACCAAAGATTTCATGGCAGCAACTCCTCCACCTTTCCCCAAAGATGCGTAGAACCTGGTCTAAGATGGTCAGCACCAGGAGGGCTAAGGCAAAGTTAGTTGGGTCTATTAGTGCAAGAGGCATGAAGGATATCGTGCCAGTCATTGATGCAGAGATTAAGAGTCAGCGAGTCTCCAATGTGTACGTAGATGGTGGAGCCGAGATTTGTGTTATGACAGAGAAATTAATGCACAGGTTGGGTTTGGAAGTAAACGAGCAAACTTCCTTACAAGCTAAGATGGCAAATAATGTAAGGGTGGCTTGTGTGGGAAAGGTTAATGGAGTGAAGGTTTCAGCTTTTGGTGTGGCAATCTCAATTGATGCTTATGTGATCCCAACTAAGGGGGAGGGCTATCCGCTAATCCTTGGAAGACCTTGGCTTATGGCTATGAAAGCTAGGCAGGATTGGGAGACAGGTTCCCTTGAGTTGCGACCAAATCATAAGGTAGGTGGCAAGCAACAAAAAATTGTGTATGACATGAAGCAGGGTAGACAACAAGACCTAGAGATGGAGACTTCTATGGATGAATGGAGCACAAGCAGCTACTCTTCATCTGAGGATGAGTCATCTGAGGAGGATACTAGCTCTTTGGAAGTCATGGGTATAATACTGCGAAACCCAGAAGGAGAAGGTGGTCAAGACTCTCTAAACAAGGAAGAAGCCACAGGCTTAGAGGAGATGCTAGCTAAGGACCTACTAGAAGAAGAGAGAGAACCCTATTTGCAGGTACTAAAGAAGCATGCTGGCCTCTTTATAACTGATTACGAGCACATTAAAGGAGTGACGGTAACCCAACACCATATCCAATTAAAGGAAGGTGCCAAACCAGTGGTGCAAAGGCTAAGGAGATTAGGGCTAGTGCAACAAGATGCACTCTTAAAAGAAGTAAAAAGATTACTCAAGGCAGGATTTATCTACCCAGTGGAAGATTCTGAGTGGGTGTCTCCAGTTGTGGTAGCACCAAAGAAAAATGGGAAGTGGAGGGTATGTGTGGATTACAAGCCTCTAAACGCAGCCACAAAAAGGGACCATTTTCCTTTGCCTTTTCAAGATGAAATACTAAATGAAGTGGCTGGTCATGAAAGGTACACAGTGTGTGATGGGTACTCAGGCTACTTCCAAATCAGAATTGCAGATGAAGACCAAATAAAGACTTTCTTCATAACACCTTGGGGGTGTTTTGCTTACAGAGTTATGCCTTTTGGTTTAACTAATGCCCCAGCTACTTTCCAGAGGTTTATGAACTTGGTGTTTCAACCTTACTTTGGTAAGTCCATACGAGTCTTCATTGATGATTTTTGCATTTACAGCTCTAGGGAAGTACATCTGTCCAAGGTTGATGAAGGTTTCACCCGTCTGGCCCAATTGGTTGGGCAATTGAATAAAGACAAGTGCCACATAGGTGAGCGCAAGGTCACTCTACTAAGCCATGTTGTGTCTCAAGATGGTATTGAGGCTGACCCTGAAAAGGTAAAGACATTGTTAGCTTTACCTACTCCTTCAAACGTGAAGCAACTAGTCTCCTTCATTCAAAAGGTTCGCTACATGGGACGGATTCATACATCTCCTTTATCAGGCAATCTATCCTTTGCAGCAGCTCACTAAACACACTACATTGACATGGAGTGAGGAGGGTGAAAGGTGCTTTCAAGAAGTTAAAACCATTTTGAACTCATTGCCTGTCGTCCTACAACCCACATGGGGTGAATTATTCTATGTAAATCCTAGTGTAGGTCTAGAAGCTCTAGGAGCTGTCTTGATGCAAAAAGACCCAAAGACATCTCTCATGAGACCAGTCTACTTCTCTAGTAGAGTGATGACAGCTGCTGAAAAGGGTTTCAGCGCAACTGAGCAATTGGTGCTAGCTCTTAAGTTTGCAGTGGAGAAGTTTCGGGCTTACTTACTTCCGAGACAATTTGTGGTGATCACAATTGAGGAGGTTTTTCCATATGCCCTACAACACATGGAATTGTCTCAAAGAATAGCAAAGTGGGTGGTGCAGCTTCAAGAGTTTGACTACACACTACAAGTAGAGGATTCCACCCGTGCTTGTTTGGCAGATGTCCTCACACAAAGGTGTTATGAGAAGGCCAAGAAAGAGGCACCTAGTAAGGTACCGCCTATCCCGGAGCCTGAAGTTCTACTGGGAGCACACAGTCTGTATTTTGATGGGGCTTACAAGAGGACCAAAGACAAGGCATCAGCAGGCATAGTAATATTAGGTCGAGAGAAGGAGAAGATCTTTGCAAAAGGGTTTCATCTAAAAGAGGTTCATTCTAACAATGAGGCAAAGTACCATGCCCTTGTTTTAGGGTTGCAATGTTGTCTTTCTCAGGGCATCACAAAGCTAAATGTTTTTGGTGACTCCATGTTGATTGTTAAGCAAATGGTTGGTGTATGGGCCTGTAAAAATGACAAGTTGTCTGTTAAGATGAGGGAAGCAAAGGCCTTGTTGAAGGGTTTTAAAGAAGTTCGAGTGCACTTTGTACCTAGAGATCAAAATCGAGAAGCAGATGCCTTAGCAGGTGAAGAACTACAAACTCTCATAGTAGGTGCTATCCTTGTGAAAAGTCCTTTATACCAGGGAAAGGAGGAGCTGCATGATTTACTTTACTTTCTTGAGCATTGTGAAGCACCCTCTGGTATGAGTAAAAGTGAACGTAGGTGGTTGGCAAAAAAGGCTACCAGCTATAGCTTAGTGAATGAGGACTTGTATTGTAGAGGGAAAGATGCTGTCTTAAGGAGAGTTCCTGCATCCCAAGAGATAAAGGATATTTTGTTTAGTTGTCATGAAGGTGTGTGTGGTGGCCACTTTGCACAAGAGATTACTAGCAGAAAGATTTTACAAGCAGGGTTCACGTGGCCAAGCCTCCATCGAGATGTACAACATTGGTGCCGCACATGTGAGGTTTGCCAAAAAGCTGGACCAAGGCGTCTTACCCATGAAAATCAGCATCCAATCAAAACCTATGGGCCATTTGAAAAATGGGGGATAGATGCAATAGGGCCACTACCTTGCACTCAATCAGGGAAGGAATACATCATTATGGGGGTGGAGTACATGACCAGATGGGCAGAAGCTCGTCCCACAAAGCGCATCACAGCCAAGGACGTGAGTGATTTCATTTTTGAATGCCTTTGTTGCCGTTTTTTCACACCTTTGGAGATTCTCTCGGATAGGGGACCGAGATTTCGAGCTGATTTAGTGGGGCAATTGATGAGCAAGTTAAAAATCAAGCGCAGGCACTCTACACCATACTACCCTCAGTGCAATGGTCTTGTGGAAAAGGTAAATGGTCTTATATGTAAAATCATCACTAAGCAAGTGCATTTACATCCTAAGGCATGGGACAAACACCTAGATGCAGCACTTTGGGCCTACAGAACATCCTTTAAAACATCCTTAGGGTATACACCTTTTCACTTGGTTTACGGGCAAGAGGCACTGTTGCCTATAGAAGTGGAGCTAGCGAGCCTCCGAGTTCTAAAAGCACATCAAGAGGATAGTCAAGAGAAGCAGGTGGAAGGAAGAATCATCGATTTGGAGAGGTTAGGGCTAGATCGAGAGTCAGCAGTGAAGTACTATGCAGCCCAGGCAGAGAAGAAACGAAAGAAGTTCAATCGCAACCTTGTCAAGAAAGGTATCAAGGAAGGTTCTTTAGTGCTCAGATACGACAATCGCTTTGATCGCAGGAAGGATGGTAAGTTCTTGCTTAAGTGGGAAGGCCCTTTTGTAGTGATACAGAGGTTCTCAAATGGTAGTTACCAACTAGGTGACCTAGATGGTAAGGTACATCAGACCCCGGTAAATGGTTGGCGATTGAAGGCCTACCAATGTCGTCTTTCACAGCCATATGCTGGTGAAATCAATGCTAAGGATGGTTCAGAGGAGAGCTCATCATATTCGAGCTCCAACTAAGGTAACAATCATGTACATAGTCGTTTTTTTTTTTTTTTTTTTTAAGGAAAAAAAGGGAAGAAAAAAAGAAAAAAAAAGAGAATGCTACCAGTGAAAGCGGATATTGACGATGGATGGGGTATGGCTTTCAAGGGTCTAGGAGACCAGTTGTTAGTCATGGATGGATACAATTATTCATCAGAAAGGACTAAACAGGGTGCATCAGCCAAGAAAGCAGTAACATGGCAAATTCAATTGATACCAGGTGGGTAAGTATTCAAGAGAACCCTATTGTAGCACAACCTATAGCTAGAGGCATCAAATACCTCTAGCTTAAGGGGGAGGGCTATATGATGCATGGTTTCTAGGACCCCTTCTGAAGATGCAATAAAGGCACAGTCAGTTGTTGGGGAGATGAGGATACTCTAGTCCAAGGGATCTCGAAAGAGAAGAAAAATCTACTTCACAAGCACCAAAGAGTAAAAAGTGCCATGGACAGAAGATACGTGGGAACGAGCTCTTATGCATGCCTACAACCTATATCTTACAGAATAGCCCATTCTAGGTGTGAATTTCTAGTGAAATTTACACGAGGATGTTCGTGTGGACTCACAGCACAGCATACTCCGTTTTCACTTTTTTACCGACAGTAAATATTTTTTTACCACAGTAAATATTTTTTACCTACAGTAAATATTTTTCACCTACATGGTAAATACAAATCACTTTTTACCTACAGTAACCTTTTTTACCCATGGTAAATATTTTTTACTGCACCATAAGTATTTGGTAAGTAACAGTTCACTGTTACTAGAAGCAGTGATTGGGCATCAACAATGCAGTTACAGGAGGAGAAAAGGAGAAAATCTTATGGTAAAGGTGAGTCAACAGGGATAAAGACTTTTGAGTTGAAAAGAGACATGCTGATTTTTTCAAAGAACACATGTCAAAAGAAGCCATGGTTGAGGATTTTTTGAGAATTTGATATTCAGGAGGACCCAGCTGCCACCCCCCCCCCCGCAGGTCCCCCCCTGACATGTGCAGAACCTCCAGTTTCAACAGCCACCTTACCTGCTCTTAAATGCTCGTCAAGGCCTTATCCCCATGTGTCACAATCAGAAAAATCAGCATTTACCCTCCCCTCTCACATCACTCTAGAGAATATCTTGATGGTGACATATCAAGTGACCTCAATCTGTTGACTACCCTAAGCAAAAAGTAACCCCAATCAGCGGATTTAAGCATGTTTATTATCCCTAATCCTAAACCCTCTCAGAAACCTATATAAGGAGGCCTTCTCTCACTCAAAACCAACACTTCACCCACTTCACCAAGCAACGAAGCTATGACGACATTGCTCACAACGAGGGGCTATGGATGGAGCTCTACTCTCTCTCTCTCTCTCTCTCTCTCTCTCTCTCTCTCTCTCTCTCTCTCTCTCTCTCTCTCTCTCTCTCTCTCTCTCTCTCTCTAGTATGCTACATTACTAGCCCTAAGACCTAACTAAGGAGTCTTCTCTCATGCTCCATGGCCACCATCCTCGCCATCATTCTCTAAGGTATAGATGTGTTGCTAATAGGATCATACCTACTTGCTAGGTTGATTGTTTTTGACAAGGGATTATGCCATCCTTGGCTTGCTTCTCTATATCCTTGTTATGTATGATCAGATGCCGTTGTATTGTTAAGCTGATGTCTTGTGTATATATATGCTACATAAGGTCCCTAAGCTTCGTTTCTATGTGTTTTGCCATATGTTTTGATGCCATCATAATGCCAGAAGTCTCACTTGCCTATGTGCACTATGTGTGAGGTCCCTAAACCTCTTAATTTAGGGTGGTGCCCCCTTTGTTTTGTTCTTTGCTTGTTTGCATGAGGCGTGGTTTGTGGAGTGTGCACGAGTACAGAGGCCACCCGATTGCAATGCTCTTTTTCCCGCTATCATGGTGATATGCATTTATGTGGATGATTTGATTGTTGGAGGTGATAATGCGGCTAAAGTAGAGGTTGTGTAGGCTCTACTTATGTAGGAGTTTGACATGAAAGACTTGGGAGACTTACGGTATTTCTTGGGCAATGAATCTATTTGCACAGAAGAGGGTGTATGGCTATCACAAAGACAATATGCATCAGATATGTTGAAAAAGTATGGTATGGTTGATTGTAAGCCGATTGCAATGCCCTCATATCAAAATTTGAAGTTGGGATATGATGCAGGTCAAGTGCTTGAGAATTCCACCATGCACAGGAAGATTGTGGGCAACTTGATCTACTTGACTATCTCACATCCAAACTTGAGCTACACAGTTGGATTTGTGAGTCAGTTTATGCAGTCTTCCAGGAAATCGGTGCACTTTGCACTAAGTGAGTGCTACTTTGGACTGTGCACTCTTTTACAGGGCTGATGTGGATTTGTAGCTCTACAGATACACAAATGCGGATTGAAATATAGAGGTAGAGTACAGGGTGCTACAGTGGCGGCATGTGAGGTAGCATGGCTGGGATTGCTACTTCACGACTTTGGAGTATAGGTGCAAAGGCTACCTATTGTGAGACAACATCAGTGGCATACTCTTGGCACAAAACCGAGTGTCTCATGCCCAGACAAAGCACATTGAGGTGTACTATCACTTCATCAGACTTAGAGGGTCTTAGCAGGTGATATCGGCCTTGAGTACATGGCTATCGATAAGCAGGTTGCAAATTATTTTCACAAAGGCCCTTGGAGTGGAGAAGCTACGGCAATTTCGAGCGATGCTTGGCATACGAGAGATGGCATTGAGCTTGAGGGGGAGTGTTGAGATGTTAAATTCAACATGTATGACTCTTGGTGGATGACTACCACCAACAGTCATCATCATTGGTGTGCCTTGGTGGATATGCATATCTTTGCCAGCGATACTACAGTTGTACTACATCGAGTTGGTCTACCTACCAGAGTGATGGCACACTCATCTACTCACCTCACTCACTAGCGGTTCATACTAAACCATTGTACTGGTTCCCCTTTTGATATTTTATTTTCCCTTATGTTTTGTACACCTCTTATCTTGAGTTAGTGAAGAAGAAGTAGTACAATCTTTTGCCTCCATGTGTGTGTGTGTGTGTGTGTGTGTGTGTGTGTGTGTGTGTGTGTGTGTGTGTGTGTGTGTGTGTGCACTTGCAAGTGCTCAAGCTCTCTCCTTCTCTATCTCTTGACATATGATGCACAAGGCTTTTGCAAGGATCATGCCATGATGCTGAATAGTCATGGAAGTTCCCTCTTCTAGTGCCATCTGTATGGGAAATTTGCCATGCAGCATGAGTTTGTAGATCTTGGCCACTTACATTGCATCCTTGAATTTTGGATGTGTCACTCTGACCTGTTTCATAATAGCAAAGCGACCTTTGCCAAGTTGGGGAGCCTGTAGGTGAAAATTGAAATTTTTCCAAGCAATTGAAGGATTGGGGAATTTAGAGCAATTGCCTCTGTGATAGAGGGGCATGTAGAAGATGTGATTGCTACTAGAGTTTGGGCTACAAATTCAACAAGTGTTTCTGAGCAATTTTCCTTCCTCTTTATTCCTTGGATGTTTAGAGGAGTCTTCTTGTCTGTTTTTGCCCTTAAGCTCCAAATGTAGCTGTGAAATTAGTTTCGTTTAATCTAGAATCCCTGGGACAATCTTGATCTCAGGACGTTGGATGCTCTCAAACGTCTTGACAATCTGTCCTAAGAGTTGTTTGATTGCTATATGCATTATTCCATTTGTCAACATGATAGAGTCAAACTGCATCAAAGAAAATGAAGCTTCTAGCTCGGTGAAATAGTGTCTCACGAGCTCTATAATGAAGTCCTCAAACTTTGACACAAGCGGATTAAATTATCGTCCTAGATGATCCTCTATAACATGATATGGATAGATTACAGGAGCATCAACCCGAGGGATTCACTCTATATACAAAACGAGATGCCACCTGCGAGAGCGGACAACTTTGATAAAACCTCTATATACGACTCATATTAGGGAATATGACCCTCCTTTCTACCCTTTATACGACAATTAATGAAGAGAACTATCATATCCCTATCTTACATATAAAATTTACGTCTCACATGATCTAACATAGTAAAACTAGTGAAAGAGTGTGTAGCATGATGACTGGCAATGTACTAAGGAACCACTTCTGTTGCTAACTAGATGTACCCTCAATGTGTCTTAGTTTGACTTTCAAACTATGTGCCCAATCAGCCTACACTATGGCTACTCGTCCAATTTTGACCCATCTAAATTACTTAAAAAACACGGTTATAAAGTTGTGTTAGGTTCTCCGTGTAAAGCATCTATACAAACTCTTCATAGCTTTCATCCCTCAACAAATGAACTATAATCACAAAACAAGCAATTGATACAAAGCAGTGTTAGTTCTTACATGTATCTTTGTACTCACAAGTTTGAGGGCAAACTCTTTTGGGAAGCCATGATTTTGAAACACAAAAGCTTCCTCTCATTTTTTCCTTTTCTCACCCCCCCCCCCCCAAATATATGATACCCCCCTCCCTTATTTTTAAGCTTGGGAGATAAATTATTGGGGGGATTGCCCCTAACTTATACACTTATGTAACTTGTAAAAAAAAAACCTCCTCCCTTGCACTCCCATGGTGCGATAAGTTTTCCATGGTGAATCCCTCGGGAGCATCAATAACAACTTTACTATGAGCACGCAATAGCTTTGTCTCTACCATGGGTGGAATTTTGAAAATCACATTAGAGAAGTAAATCTAAATGCTAATGCATTAAAATGTCATGATAACTTTTATGAAAATGTCAAACACATAAATGACATCAAACATGAACATAAAAAGACGTAAATTGATGCAAGTAATTCAAAATGAAAAATTTTCTTCCTAGATGACACTAGGTATGGCTAGTGGTATGTGGTCCTTTTGGGGTCAAGTTTGCGTAGAAAATATTGTGTCCATAATATGGATTTCCTAGGTGCTAGCTCTAGCTCCCTTTGGGTCTCTTCCACCAAACTCCTTAATTGCTTGACTCACTCGATCTCCTCTCTTCTTCAGGGGTTCCTTGGGTTCTGGTCCTTGTGGCTCATGGTGGTCCACATTAGTTTTTTCCCTCATAGTGTCCATTTTAGTCTCCATGGTCTCATCTGAATTTGAATCATCTTCAAGGTCGTTCATATACACGGGGTCATCCCAATCCCTATGTTAGTCTTTCGACTAGGGTTTGACTTCCCTGGTTTTTGTGATCTCTTCCTTCGTGTTTTCTTCTTCTTCTTTGATTGGGCAATTGATGCCACTTATCTTTCTTCAAGAATATAATTTTGATTTTGGAGCATTGATCATGTGAGTACATTTGCTGGTACCACGGGTGTAGTTTTTGATGACACCTCAATAATCTCGTTGAATTTCATTGGCATCATCTTTGGCACATTTTATTCTTAAGACATTGGGCAATCAAATGATCTATGCCACATTGATTATACATGATTATTGGCATTGTAGATGTGCTCCCTTGACTGGTGTTCAGTAGTGTGGCATTCTTTTGTAGTCTAATAGGACACTCAGCTACAAGATGTGGACCCCCACACTCATAGCATTGGAGAGGTGGTCTCTTGGTAGTGAGATTGATATTTTGGCCTCTTGCTACAAGAAAGGAGCTACTTGTAGTCCTCCATGTAGTATTGTGGACACTCCTCAAGCACATCAACTCCATATCCAATACTAGGGTCTATATCATCCTCACAATCCACACAAGCACTAGCTGACTTGCAGTGGGCCAATTGGTTCACAAGGGTGACTCTTGGATGCGGGGGTTGTGGTCCTAGCATTGGAGGTGGTAATGGTCTCGTATGAACAACATGTTGGGCCCTAGGGACCGTGTGCTCCGATAGTTACTCGGGGCAAGCATCAATGCAAGAACTTGAGGTGTGTTCATCCAGGCCAATTTCATCCAGGCCAAAGATGGTCTATGTGCCATCACTCATTTAAAAGCTATGCAATCCTTGGCTTGATGACCAAAGCTCCCACGTGCATTGAAATTCCCATTAAATCCTACTCTAAATGTAGGACATTCACTGGTGCTATGTGGGCCAAAGCAAATTGAGCACCATTGTTTCTCCCTTCTTGGATACATATGATTGTTTTGTAGATCAAGATTATCTTTAAGAGTCTCTTGAATAGACTTAGTGAGGTCAGGCAAAGTCATCTCAAATACCTTTTTCTCTTTAACAATAGGTTTTATGGTCATTGACTTATGCCCAATTGCTTGCGAGCTAGTAGACTTTGGCTCAATTGACACTCTTTCTCTTGCAATCATTAAAGTTTCTTCCAACTGGATTGCATTGGTGGTAAATGCTTCCCAAGTAGTGATACATCTAATGACTATGCCATTATAGATATCCTCATGTCGTAGTCCCCTAATGAATCTATTGAGCAGTTGATTATTTTTGAAATTCTCATTTGGATTACAACAAGAATTCAAATTCTTTAAGCCACTAATAAAGTCTCTTATTGACTCACCTTCCTCCCATTGGGCTTTCTGGAGCTGAGATGCTACACCTCAAAGCACTCCCTCTTGTATGTACTCTTTCAAGAACAATCACCTAAGAGTAGGATAGTGCGTGCGCGCTTCATTTTTTAAGGTCCTATACCAATCCCCCGCCTTCCCACTTAGAGTCAAGGGTCTTCCAAGAAATCACATACGTGTTCAAATACCTCAATATGCTTTCTAACATCTCCTTCTTCACTCAACTTTTGTGTGAGCTTGGCCACTTGTACTGCCTTGCTTCTAGGCTCTCTATCTGGTGTGCTACGCATATTTTTAGCAATCGATGGACCGATAGCTTGAGAAAATGTTGCCAAGTCACCCAAGTGAGCAGGTATAGTGGACAGAGGCTCTCCCAAAACTTTATGTGGAATGGGGGTTGGCATAGGGTTTGGCATACGGATGGTCCTAGGGTCCCACACTTGGTATGGTGCTGCACCATGTGATGGCCCAAAGTTCACATGTGTGGCCCTAGGCATAGCACATGCAAGATATGACATGTTAATGTTAGTTGGTATGGCTCCACTGAAATAAGGTATTAAATAGGGTGTTCAATCGGGGGTGTAGGAGCTACATGAGCATGAGAGGCAATAGGTACATATGATTGATACACACTTGTAGGTACTATTGTAGACACTATGCAACTATGTAGCGGTGCTTTAGTAACAAATTAGGTCCAAGGTGTATTTTTTGCCATGCTCATCACTGGGGTAGGCAAGGTAGCCATAGTGTCTTCGAGAGAAAGATGAACTAAACTTGGAAAGGTAAAACTATTAGACTCCCAGTGAAACAACATATGAAGGATCCATGTGACTCACTAAAAGAGTCTCCATTTGTGACAGGGTCGGTTGTTTGGCCTTTCCAGTATCCAAAATCTCATGAGACCCATTGAAGGTATATTAATCCCTTTGTTCTCCCTCCTTAACTCGATAACCCTATGGATGACATCACAAACTCTCTGTTCATGCCCCTCTAAGCTAGTAGTGTCTAATGTGGATTGCAGAACATCTAACCAACCCACATGGTATGTATGACCCGTGTATAGGTCGATTAAAGTCTCTATTTTTAGATCATAGTCCCAATTTTCATTGAGAAATGCCCCATTTAGGATTGATGTGTTGGGGGTGTCCTTCGAAGTGGATGCAATGTGGCTCCCTATAGTTTGACTCTCATGGGCTACTAATTCACGAGATTGTGATGGCTCAAATGGTACACCTGACACCATAAGGGTCTTTGCCTTTAGTTCTCGGCATTGTTATTTGCATGAGCTTTCAATTTCCTTTTTCTTAGCTGCAGGGATATAGCGTGCAACCTCTTGCACTTTTGCAAGACTCCTACCATCAGGTAATAGGACTTCATAGGGGAATAGTGCAATGGATAGAATATTCGCAAGGAGTGTGGGGTCTACTTGAGACGTGAAAGGTGAATTTACTTCCCCCCCCCCCCCCCCCCCCCTCTTCATTTACTTTGCTACCTGCATGTCCAAAGCAAGTGGCTCTACTAAAGGTCTCTTTTAAGCGGCTAAACATGCTAGTCCCACGCCATGGAGCCAAGGCATGCATGTCTTGACTCAAACTCTTGGGGTTGTTTGTAGGATACCTCTCCGTGATGTCATAGTCAGAGGAAGAGTTGACTAGACGTGATATGTGGGTCTTGGGTCACACTCCCTTGGGGGTCTCGACCGAACGTCCAAAACCTAATGTAGATGGATAGAGAGTATCCACGTAATTTGAGGCACTCTCAAGCTTTTCAGACTCTAGGACTCAACCAGAGCGTAGATACATGTGACGCGGTATCCTAAAAGCATTGACAAGTATTCTAAGAGACTCACCACTAGCTATTTTGGTCTTATTTTTTTAACATTTTTGATGTGCATGATGTGAAATAGGACATGTGATAGCTCAAAATGAGTGTATCATTCGAAGGAACGTGGCATGCTTTACAACATGCAGTTAGGCCACCCAAAGCTCTCGTAACTCCAAAATAGTTAATTTCTACTTGGGCGTGTAAGCAAAAGGGCAAAGTCTAAAGGAGGCTTGTGGAGGGAAAGGTGAAGCTTAAATCCCACATGCTTCCTTTTTCCCTTGAAAATTGGAGCATATTATATAAGATGGGACACACTATTCTTCACTTGAAAGGAAGCTATGGAGGATCCTACTTCCTATATATATAAATCATGACCGAGACTAAGGTCAAGAAAAAACAACAATTGACAGTAATAAGTGTCTGCAAAACAGACTTTACAATGCACAAACAGAATTAATTGCAAGCACAACAAGAATTGCAAAATCGTTTCCAACAACCAAAACCAACAGATTTAAACTCCCCACTATAGATCTGTGCAAACCGTACTTCAAAATGGTAGATTTATTCATAGATCTATGCAGATCTAAACAGAAAACAAACCCATTTCCAACCTTTTCTACATAACTGTAGAAAAAACTCAAAAACGGCAACACATTTGCACATAGAGCTTGACGCATAGCGCCTCCCCAACAATGGCACCAAAAATATCAGATTGTAGGGGACTTGATGTACGTCATGTGCGAGCCATTGAGGCTGCAACCACACAACCTGGATGCAGGTAAATCATAGATGCAGTCGGGTGTGTCACTCACCTCTGTGTAGTTGTCAATGTAGGAAACTCGTGCCATAGAGTGGAGAGGGAGCTCGTCATCGCTGCTCAATCGCCTCGCCAGTGCCGTATTTTCGCTCGAACTTGCTTGCATGCGCACACGCGCACACACACGCACTCACTCACTCACGCTCACACTGACCAAAAACTAGGTTTAAAATCCTTATATATGGATCCATCCCTTTCACATATGGGTGCCCACATTCGGCCAGTCAGCACTAAATAAGTCTGGTGCACCTCTCATCGGCGATCACCAACCCTTGACCATAAACCTAGGGGGTTGACAAGCGCAGCCCATGACTAAAAATATGAAAAGGAAATAATAATGGCATCATGGGTTAACAAAATCCTAAAAATGGAGTAATTGAAAGGTTGGGATAAGCAACATCAACCCAGCTATCCCTCTGTGATTTAAAGCAGCTACTCACAAAACCAGAGATATTGGAGGAAAATCCTTTGGCAGCTCCATTTTTTCCTTTCTGGTGATCCGTATAGTACCAAGTATATTGAGAACCCAACCTTTTTAGTTAAAGTCCATATTTTAACTTGAACACTTAAGCTCTTGCAAAAATATTATGTCAGTTGAAAGAGAGGCATCCTGCATTTATTTTTTACTACTTGCAGATTTAGAGTGGTCATTAATTCCTCTAAAGTTATAGGTCAAAATGGTGAGCTTTGGAACCTTCATTTTTTATTGGATTTTACAGGTCTAGAGAGAACCACAAAAGCTCTGTTAGGTTCATAAATTTTTCTCCTTCTTTCTCTTGGTCTTTTCTTTGCTCTGAGAAGGTAAGGTTTCCTCCTCTACTGTAGTCATATTGGTGTCCTTAGACTGAGCAGGAGAAGTAGCCAACTTCAGTTTTTCTTTTTGGTCCTCGCTTCAAGCTCCTTCTCAAAAGCAAATTGAGTATCTTCAATTTGAACTACCTAGGTATTAGGTATGGCTTCATCTTCACTCTCTGAAGAGGAACCTTGGGAGGAAGTGCCTCTGATAAGCTCATTTGGACTAGGAGGCATCTCTTGGTCCATAGTTTCACTGGTGGGTGCTTGGATCTTTGGAGTCGTTGTTAATGTTGGTATTATGCTTGTCAGCTTGAATAGGTTCCTGGAAAGAAACATCTTGATCCCCCTATTCATCACGAATATCATAACAAAAAGGATCAAAAACTTTTTCTAGAATTGCATGAAAGCCCTGACCTTTTGGGGGGACTGTTGAACTTGTTGAAAAGCTCTGTCTTCATCTCTCAGGTTCCTTAGGAGCAAGATCGGGACAATTCTTGATGAGATGTCCTTGTTTCACACACTTAAAACAAGCAATAGGAAGATTCCTATAGAAAACTCTTTGAGTATGTAGCCATCTGCTAGAAGAGTCATAAATAGGAATCTCATACTTCAAGTCTTTTTTGATTTCGATCTCAATGAGGAGTTGAGGGTCCCATTTGGGATTAATACCTCCTCTAGAACTGTGTCCAAACACAAAACCAAGCTAGGCCCCTAGCTGTTCCAGCCATGGGTAAGAATCGATTGGGAGGTCGGGGAAATATATCCATACTGACACCCTAGAGGGTTTATCCCCCCTGGGGTTAAATCCTTCACACTAACTGGGGTGTGTTCTTAATCAACCACTGACCTTGACCAATGAGTCATAAAGCATCATTAGGATTATCAAAGAAGAGAACAAAAAGTAAATACTAGGTAGATATTGAACATGATTGGGCCTAACAGGCCTACTACCCCACTGTTGATTGATGCATTGTTTAAGAGTTTCAGCTGGGGGCCTCACTCCATGACAAATTCCTATAACCATTCTCTCTTGGAGTTGAGTATACCATGTGTGAAGTTCCTTAGATTCAACAACCAAAGAGCCCTCTCTACTAAATCTAAACTCAAGGTTATTATCCATTAATTGCAATAGTGCAGGGGAAGGGGGTCTAGAGCCACCTCCACTCCTTTTTCCATTCTGAGTCACAAGGGAGGGAGGTCTGATCACGCCATTATCCCCCGAAATTATACCTAAGGGGAGCCTGTGTTCTCTAACTTCTAGACTAGACACATCATCAACATTCTGCCAAACATTGGTAACATTAAGGTGATGAGTATCTGATTGCGAGATGAAGTATTGTACCATGTTGTTTAAAGGGTGAGGTACCTGAGAGTGAAACTGTTGACCAGCAGTCACCATAGCAAATGTGGGGGCAGGATTGAATCTAGGAGCCTATGGGATATGACGAAAACCGGGGCCGACATAGGTGGGCATAGCTTCAAGTCCAGGAACCATTGATATGGCTTGGGGGTTGGCTCCAGCAATGGGACGAAGGTGTTGTAGTCCTAGCAAGTGACTATGGTGAATTGAATGCACAAGTGAAGCTCCTCTCACCTGGGGAAGGGGGTGGGGGGGCCAGGGGGGGATGGGCCATTCCTTGCCCCAAGATTTTGTAGCAGGTGTTGTGGGTGCACCCAACTAGTACGGCCGCCCCTCTCACTCTTTATCGCGTGCAAAGGGGCTTGGTTTTGTTTTGGACTTTAGCCTTCGGGTCGCAGTTTGCGACACGTGTAAAGGGCTCCCCCTTCCGCCATATTATGTTAGTAGATAGCGTCTGAGTGTGAGGAAGGGCTTATAATCCATCTCTTAGAGTGTCTTGCAAGGACATTGCCCCCTCTGCCAAAGGGGAAAGGGAAGGATGAAGGGTTGGGGTCATGAAAAGAGAAAGCCTGGTGTGACCACACTGTTAGTATGAAGACCTCCTTGTGAAGCCGTGTCCCCTTGAATATAAAGATTTGAAAATCTAAATAGTTAATTAAATATTTGTGAAAATATTGGTTTCCTGCAACCTAATAGTAGGCCGGAGTCTATACAGAGCTATGAGTGCAGATATTGATTAGAGTGAGACCTACTCCATTAACGGCTGAGTGATCCAAAGGGAACCACCAACTCCAGCAGCGGATTTAAAGGCGGAGTGGAAAAAATGGTTGTTTTTTCCTGAGCAGGGTTAGCATCCAATTAATATATTGCCTTTATCTCGAGAAAATATGTATAATAATAGGATTATTAAATAGTGCTGTGCCCTGCGGCGCGGCGGGGGTGACGGCCGGGCGGCGGGTGAGATTCGAGAAAGAAAGTGGGTCAACATGTCGTCGCTGACCGGCAGGCGCCGTTACATCCATCCATCCTTGCCTACAGACCACTTTTCTCTTTGTTGCCGGCCAACAGGTTCTTTCATTTTCTCCCCCCAATTCTAGGATGCGTTCATACACATACATTGCCTCATACCACTTTCAACTCCGAGTGGTCAACTTGGCAATACTTTTCGCACCAAGGCATTGTTCACTCGCCACATATACTTATGCCTGTAATTTGCTCTCCTCACCAGGTATACCTATGCCCTCAATCGCTCTCCTCACCACGTACACATATGCCCTCAATCACTTCCCTCTCCTTGGATGCATTCATACACATACATTGCCTCATACCACTTTCAACTCCTAGTGGTCAACTTGGCAATACTTTTCGCACCAAGGCATTGTTCACTCACCACATATACTTATACCCGTAATTCGCTCTCCTCACTAGGTATACATATGCCCTCAATCGCTCTCCTCACCACGTACACCTATGCCCTCAATCACTCCCCTCTCCTTGGATGCGTTCATACACATACATTGCCTCATACCACTTTCAACTCCGAGTGGTCAACTTGGAAATACTTTTCGCACCAAGGCATTGTTCACTTGCCACATATACTTATGCTCGTAATTCGCTCTCCTCACCAGGTATACGTCTCCCCCCCCCCCCCCCCACTCTAGGATGCATTCATACACATACATTGCCTCATACCACTTTCAACTCCGAGTGGTCAACTTGGAAATACTTTTCGCACCAAGGCATTGTTCACTCGCCACATATACTTATGCCCATAATTCGCTCTCCTCACCAAGTATACATATACCCTCAATCGCTCTCCTCACCACGTACACCTATGCCATCAATCAGTCCCCTCTCCTTGGACTACTTGGCAATTCCATCCACACCAAGCCATTGTTCACTCGCCACGTACATCGACGCCCTCAATCACTCTCCTCCTTAGAGTTAGAAGTTCCTTGCAAGATTACTTGGTGTCTTGGTGTATAGGAACACTAGTGCCTCTTATGCAAACAAAAGAATTTCTTTTTGTGAAGTTTGCCATGAACTCTCCATGCATGTGAAAGCTCGCTTCCATCATCAAACAATGTGGGGCAGTAGTATGACCATGGTTAGGGCCAAGTTGCACACTTGACCTCAAGGCCAAATTTCTACCCAACAATTCGCTTCACTGAAAGACATTTGAATACCATAAAAAAGTGTGAAGCTGCTTGCTTGACCACAACAATCACCATGTGATCACCTTGTCCTCAATTTGATCAATTTTTTTGCGTAGCATTTGACTTGCTACTTGTAACCATGATGTGAAACTCACTTGTTGAAAAGAGAACATGCTCACGAGGTGATAGGAGGGGGAACTATATCCCCCAAGGCCTATGTATGAGGTACTGCTAAAACAAGACCTTTTTTCAACCTTGTTCCCTCAAGGCAAGCTAATTAGATGGTCATGATTTATACAAAAATATAATGTATTTATTAGGATTTATAACTAAAATCCTCAAAACTTTGTCCTTGAAAATCAAGGTTCAATGAAGTCATAACTGGGATTTTTCGATATCCGTCGGGACACTTACACCATACTAGTATATTCGAGCATGGGTATGAGGCTACCAAATGTTGTTAGCAGGCCCTCATAGCCTACCTCTAGTGTGTGCCCTCTACTATCCACATTGTGTTTTGTCGTTAGTGTCTAAAATTGGCTAAGGCTCTTGGACAATATTTGATCTGATTTATTAAGTTATGTGGAAGACTATATTATTTTTAAATGGCCAACTTAGGTCAACTATTACTTGTTGTTGCCAAATAGTATGTACCTTAAAACCTTTGGTGGTGGCAGCCACTCTTTTCCAATTGATACTAGCAAGGTGGCCTCTTTTAAGTTGTTGGCTTGAAGATACAAACATACCCTACCATGCATGTTTAGATCTTATCCAATTATAATTGCCAAACTAGGTACTTTTACCTTGGGCTAGTTCATAAGAGTGCCATGGTCACATTCGTAGTCTACGCCATGGGCAACAATGAAAGAGGAGGTAAGGAGTTTGAGTTCACTACATAAGATAAAGAGTGTACAACAAACATCACATATGTTATGAGAATAAGAACTCAAGGCTAGCTATGGAGTGGTGGCCTGCCTATCCATAGTAGCCTTATATATCTCACCCCAAAAACACGAGCATGCTCACTATCGGAAACTCAATGCTAGGTATGGCTCTATCACCACTATGGGTGGCATCACATCATACCATCACAAGCTCTGTGAAAGTTGGGAGCTCCATACCTACGAATAGCATCCCATCCACTCTCTCCTATAACAAGCCTATCTTCTCTACATTCCCTTCTCAACTCTGAAAACACTTTAGCATGACCCTCATCTAAATTTTGCAACATCTTCATCACTATCACATACCTACGAATAGAATCCCGTCTACTCTTTCTTATAACAAGCCCATCTTCTCTGCATTCCCTTCTCAACTATGAAAACACTTTAGCATGGCCCTCATCTAAATTTTACAGCATCTTCATCACTATCACACTCCACTATGTTGCTTAATATTAACCCACCACTCAAATCTACTATGAATCTACCAAACCCTTCATTGCTCCAAATGGTGGTAGAAATATGAGGTCGCAAACCAAGACTCCAACATGAATGACACTAAGGAAGGCACACAACATGAACCACCAAACAACTACTCCAACTTGACTTACATGTGGCAAGGCCTTCTTAGTTGAAGTGAACCCTTGCATAATTAGAACTCAACCAAAGCCCTTTGTTCATTGTAAGCCCTTTGTTTGAAAACTTGATCATTCAAACCCTATTATTGCAAAAACAAATCAAGGGGAAATTCGGTTAAGGGGGGAAATGTGGATCTTCCATAGCTAGCATATGGCAATTTACAAAATGCATTTGGCCTTAAAGCTAAGACTCGATACTAGAGTAGTTGGAAACCTCCTGTCCTTTGCTTGTGAAGCAATGAGTAGCAATGTATTGTGACACTTACGTCATCTACTAAGTTCCATGTTCAAAATGAATGAAGAGCATTACTATTGGAGAAAGGGTATAGGAATGCACACAAAGCTTGGAGAAGATGAAGGGGATGGCATAAGGGCACATAGCATAGGAAGGAGTATTAGTGAGTGTGCTAATAGGGCTCCCCCATAGGCCCATAACCTAGGAGGGCCCATTACCTTTAGGTAGTGCATTTGAAGGGTGATGTAGAATCTCGTAGCCGCTCTTTGCAGTCAGTTTTCCAAGTCATTTCCATGCAACATCGCAATGTGTAGAACTAGATTTGAGCCACTACAACTGGATGGAGCAAGTTATAATGGTAAAAGCTTGATGTAGGGTTTGGTTGAGACACCCCCTAATGAAATAGTCATAGTACTCTCCAGTAATCGTGCAAGAGGGCCTTTTTGGCAGCATGCATGTTATGAAGAGCTCTTGTTTTGGTTGAAGGGCCCTCTAATAGCACCATTATTGGGCCTATGGGGGATCCCTCTAGTACAAAGATATGAGAACTTTTCTTGAGTTGCATGAGAAAACCATAATGTGGGACATTCAAGAAATTATTAGAAATTTGTTAGGAATAAATTTTAATGATGATGTTTTTTCTAACAAGGAATGTATACAATGAGATATTTTTCTCGATGAATGCAAGAAGTTTAAAGTAATCCTAGCTTGCTACCAGTTGTCTACACACAAGAAGAGGATAATAATTTACTTTCTTCCACAAGATGAGTGCAAGCTATTGAGACTAATACAAATTAAGAGGATGCAATCCTATGGTTTGACAAGGACTACCTAAAGAAGAGGAAGAAATATCCCTCTCAAGTCCTCTATATTGAACAAGAGATGAAGTGCATTACCTCATAGACAAACTCCTTCTCCCAAGTCACCAAAGAGGAAAAAAACAGCATATCTTAGGCAAAAATCTTCTACACGGAGAAGACAAAGATGCATCATACAATCCACTCTAAGAGGAGTGACGTTGAGAGCACAGATGCCTTAGATGATGAGGTAGCTACTCAAAGAAGATGTGTTATATACTCTTTGGAGTGTAAAACAAAGTAGACATAGCTCAGTCCTAGTTCAAACTCTTCTCTTATCAGGAGGATTCAAGTGGCCATAAAAGATCATTGAAGAGATGAAGATGAGGGACACAACCTTCATCCTCTTCTCTCTCTAATTTATTAGAGAGCTCTTTTCTGGAACAAGAATGCTATGTCTCAAAAGGCAAGAGGAAGAGAGGACACTAGCTTACCCATCTTGCATGGAAAAGAGTATGTCGAGTGCCAAAATTCAAGTGAGGTAAGAACATAACCTTCCTATTATTTGATAAAATATATGGTAATACCAGCAAGGTATTACATTCATTTCGATAGTTTGATGATGCTTTTGGTGGAGAAAATTTCAAGCTACACCACGTAGTTATGTACCTCCCAAAAGACTAGTAGCAGTTGTGGGCTAGTCTCAAAGCAAAGGAGAGGCACCAAGTGTTACCATATATGTGGTAGTGATGTGTGTGAACACACTTAGGACCACAGTCCCCCCACCTTGCATACGCCCATCATTCTAGGGCTAACCTATCTTTCCATTGTGCATGAAGCAGTATACTCTCTGTTGTGTTCCTTGAGCTTCTTCGTCTTCTCCAAGATGTGTGCGTTTCCTTACAACCCTAATTCCAACAATTGGTATCAGAGCAGGTTGCATCCTCTTGGGCATAGTTGTTAGCATCACCAGTACCCGTCTGCTCACTTTCTCCAATTTGGGTGAGCTTTGGTGAGTGTCAACCGGTCAACAAATACTTCAAATAAACCTAAAGATCTGCGTCTGCTCACTTTCTCCAATTTGGGTGAGCTTTGCTGAGTGTCAACCGGTCAACAAATACTTCAAATAAACCTAAAGATCTGCGTGTGCTCAAAATTTGGTTCGGGCTCATTTTGGCCTCTATTTCCACTAAAGGCAGTACTGCGCATGCAATTTCATCCTTTTGTGCAATTTTTTTGTGCGTGCAATGTTTTATAGAATGAGTCCCTTACAATCTTCTTTGGGTTGTGCTACATAGCATGTGTTGGTCCTACTTTTTTTTCCTCTTTCCAAGTAGTTTTCACATCAAGTGTAGTTACTTGCCATCAATGACAACAACACAAACATTTTCAAGATATTTGTTGTTGAGAATAAACTAGATGGGGATAACTACCCAATGTGGGCCTACATGATGACCCATTTTCTTGTGTCAAAGGGCACTTGGAATGTTGTGCAGGGCATTGATGTATGTGTGCCTTCTATGAATACAAGATCTAATGAGGATGTTGCAAGTTCTGGCAAGTCTATTGCTGCTAGAGTTGTTAACAAAACACGCTTGGAATATTCTAGCTAGTCGTTATGCAAGTCGCAATGAGGCTAATTTATTGCATTGCTATATAAATAGCTCGAGTCAAAGATTATGCAAGGGATCAAAAGATGACACGGACACTTTTCTTGCTACTATCAAGAGCAACCCATTTCTACAGGCGAAGTCATTTTTGTCAGTTTACTTATGCAGATTGTGTTCTTGATGCATTGTCAGATGCTTACCAAACTTTTGCTAGTACTTTGGGACTTATGACCCAAGGAAATCCTCAAGCTGTCAAACTTGATGCATTGTGCACATTTTGTTTCAAGAGCCATTTTCAAGAAAGAAACAACCACTTCTCATGTTTTGTTAGTGAGTATCAAATCACCTATTTCTAATGATTTTGCTTGTCAGGGAACTTTGGTGAAAAGGGCAAAAAAATATGCATTGCCATTACTGCAAGGCTAATGATCACTTGATAAAGCAATGTCCTTAATTGAATGCAAAAGAGGCCAGGAAGAAAGAGGCTAGTTCCACTACAAGTGTAGCTATTGTAGAATCTTTTGGGAAAGGAGATTGTGATGCTAATGTAGATGCAGAGTGTGAATTTAGTGTAGAGTGCAGTTATGATCCTTTCGTCCATGATGCATGTATACTAGTTGCTACAAATTCACATGTGTGGTACTTTGATAGTGGTGCTACTGTTGGAATTAGGTTTGGAGGAAAACACACACACCTTGGAGAAGACAAAGGAAGCTCAAGGCACACAATAGAGAGAGTTTTACTTAGTGTACAATGGAAAAGATAGATAGCCCTATAATGATGGGCATATATACGATGCACAGGGAAAAAATGCCCCGACGGTCCTAAGTGTATTCACACACATCACTACCACATGTATATGGTAACAAATCCCCCCTAGAGTGATGCAGTGAACAAGAGCTGGCACATAGAGTAAAGGGAAGTGCCATGCACTGAGGACATGATCATTCCACAAAAGGGAGAAAGCCCAAAGATTTGCAAAAAGCTTCAAACTTCTCATGAGACAATGCCTTTGTGAAAAGATCTGCAAGGTTGTCCTGGGTTGGCACATAAGCCAAGCTGATCTCTCCTGTTGAGGGCCTCTACCTCACATAGTGGTAATGCACCTGAATGTGCTTTGTGCGAGCATGAAAAACTGAGTTCCTCACACTTGACAATGCGCTCTGACTGTTAGTGTAGATAGTGTTGGCCATGTTCTGTCCAACACCCAAATTAGCCATAAGGCATATGAGCCATACACACTCAACCATAGCTGTGAAAAGATTGCCTTGTACTCAGCCTCACAACTAGAAGTGGCCACAGTAAATTGCTTCTTGTTGAACCATGATATACATGAACTGCCAAGCATGAAACAAAAACCACTTGTGGACACTTGCGTGTCAAAACAACCGGCCCAATCTGAGTCCAAAAAAGCATGTAAGTCTGGTGGCAATGATCCCCCCTTGGGATAAAACAAGCCAAGATGTAAAGTGCCACTCAAGTAGCAAAAAATCCTCTTGATAGCATTCTTAGACCCTGGGCTATGCATGAATCTGCTACCTTCCAAAATGAGCTGTCAATGCACATAGAAAATGCAAGTAGTCATACGACAAGTGGGAGCAAAAGTCCTTCATAATCTATGCCTTTTTGTTGTGCATAAGCTTTTGCAACAAGTCGAGCCTTATGGCAATCAATCTCACCATCCGACTTGTGTTTCAACTTGTAAACCCACTTCATACCATTGGCCTTTTTTCCAAGAGGCAAATCATATAAAGTCCATGTGTCATTTTCTCTAAGTGCATCATATTCTGATTGCATGATGGTAGCCATCCAATTTTTTGAATTCTATGCTTCATCAAAATATAGAGGTTCCTCAACATCATGTAAGTTAGACACAATCAAAGAATAACAATCTGATGCATAAGATGCATGTCAAGAACCTATACGAGTACGACTAGACAAAGGTGCATCCAATTTACTATCACACAAAGTATGCACCAGCCATTTAGGCATCCCTCTAGCCTGCTCATTCTCAGCCCTTTCCTCATTGAGTACATCATGTACATTTGCATCAATAATAGGCTGATTTGTAAACTTTTTAGAAACCCCCATAGGCTGTAAATTTGTCTCATTGGAATTTACATTTGAACTTCCACCACTGAAAAGAGGCAACAAAGTGTCATAAATGTCCTGTGAGCTGACACTACTGTCTCTAGTACATGACAACAAGGGCAAAATAGAATCTTCCACAAACACAACATCCCGTGAGGCCAAGATACGCTTTGTTTGTGGATGATACAACCTGTAACCTTTTCTTTCAGCACTATAACCAACAAAAATATATTTGACAACCTTATCATCCAATTTTTTGCGTTGTGTTTGTGGCACCAAAGCGTATGCCAAACATCCAAAAACACACATGTGCTCAATAGAAGGATTTTTATCATGCTATGCTTCATATGGAGTAATAGACTGCAAAGCTTTTGTAGGACACTAGTTAAGTACATAAGTGGCACACATGATGGCCTCAAGCCAAAACGAATGCGGCAAAGCTTGACTTTTGACCACACATCGTGCCATTTCCATAAGTGACATGTTTTTCCTCTCAGCAATACCATTCTACTGAGGCATATAAGGGATTGTACATTGGTGTTTTATCCCACGACTAGCCAGAAATGCTTTTAATTCATGAGACATATACTTCCCCCCTCGATCGGAACGGAGGGTGCCCATAGTACATTTTCAGACATTTTCAGCCATAGCCAAAAAATGTTTGACGCACATAAATACTTTGGACTTTGCTTTAAGCGGAAATACCCATGGATGCCTGTACATCTGTCATCCACAAATTTGACTACAAGTCCAAGTCTAGCAAGTGCACAAATAGACAAAATATTCTTCTTGATCCCAGGTACATAAAGTGCATCAACAAGTGTAAAAGAACTGTCATTTGCAGCAGTAAGCACAATCTTTCCAACTTCTTGAACTGGATAAGAGGCATTGTTGGCACAAGTGACTGAACTCCCATGAGGGTTAGACTCAAGAGAGGTAAACAAATCATGATGTGAGGTAAGTGTTGTGTAGCACCACTGTCAAAAAACCACACATGTGAGTCTACAGCAACTGACATGCATGCATAATAGACAACAAGATTATAGGTACACTCTACACTAAAGCCCATTATGCATCAACATCAACATCACAGTCTCCTTTCATAGAAGACTCAACAATAGCTGCATTTGTAGTGGAACCAACATTAGTAGTGGAACCAACCTCTTTTTTCTTAGCCTCTTTGGCCTTCAACTTAGGACACTGCTTTATCAAGTGATCATTAGCTTTACAATAATGGAAACACGTCTTCTTTTTGCCTTTATCACCAGAATTTCCAGATGAATTGCTGCCAAAAGAAGCATTAGGTGTTGGAATCAGGGTTGGAGAGAAACGCACACAGCTTGGAGAAGACGAAGGAAGCTCGAGGCACACAATAAGAATGTGTTACTTAGTATGCAATGGAAAGATGGATAGCCCTAGAGTGATGGGCATATATACAATGCTCGGGGGGGAAAACCTCCTAAAGAGGGAAAAAATGCCCCGGTGGTCCTAGTGTGTTCACACACATCACTACCACATATATATGGTAACATTAGGAACAGGTGATTTTCCACTCGTAGAAGAACCATAAGAAGTGGTCATTGCTATTACCATCTTTTCTTTGAGCAGCAATAAAGGCATGTTCAGCTGCATGCTGTCTAATCCTGTTTTTTCTGGAAAGTGACTCTTGCAATAGCATGTGCATAATGCATCAAACTTGACAACTTCAAGATTTCCTTGGGTCATAAGTCTCCAAGTACTAGCAAAAGTCTGGTAATAATCTGGCAAGGCATCAAGAACAATCTGCACAAGGGAACTGTTTGAAATGACTTCGCCTGCAAAAACGAGTTGCTCATTGATATCCTTGACACCATCAAGGAAAGTGTCCAAGTCATCTTCCTCATGCTTAATCTTCGACTCCAGCTCTTTACGCAGCACTGCAATTTTGCCCTCATTGCGACTTGCATAAAGACCAGCTAGAATATCCCAAGGTTGTTTTGCAGATTTAGTTGAACGAATGTGAGGAGTAATAATGTGCTTCACAGAAAACACAATCAATTGTTACCATATACATGGGTAGTGATGTGTGTGAACACACTAGGACCGTCGAGGCATTTTTTCCCTCTTTAGGAGGTTTTTTCCCCGGAGCATTGTATATACGCCCATCACTCTAGGGCTATCTATCTTTCCATTGCATACTAAGTAACACACTCTCTATTTTGTGTCTTGAACTTCCTTCATCTTCTCCAAGCTTTGTGCATTTCTCTGCAACCCTAATTCCAACAATTGCTCACGGGATTAGTCGCCAGCTGCTCCAGCACACGCCTGCTCACTTTCTCCAATTTCAGTGAGATTTGGCAAGCGTTCGCAGGTTGACAAAAATTTCAGGGAAGCTCGTAGAGTCTAGTCTGCTCAGATTTTTGATTCAGGCTCATTTCTACCTTCGTTTCCACTATAGGCAGGTCTGCACAGGCAGTTTCGTCAGTTTGTGCAGAATTTCTGTCAGTGCCGTTTTCTGCATAACAGGTGCCTTACGGTCTTCTACGGTTTGTGCTATATAGCACGTGTTGTTCCCGCTCCGTTTCTCCTATTTTTGGGCACTTTTCACATCAGGTGCAGCATTTACCATGCCTGACAACAACACAGATGTGTTCAAGATGTTCGCTGCTGAGGATAGGTTCGATGGGGAAAATTACCCTATATGGGCTTATATGATGCAACACGTTCTTGTGTCAAAGGGCGTCTGGAATATTGTGCAGGGCATTGATGTACGTCCTGGTTCTGAGGATGTAGGCGATGTTGAGGATGTTGCAGGTCTTGCTGCAAGGGTTGCTGCTATTAGAGTTGTTTTGCCTACGGCAGAACAAGCTTGTTGGGATGTAAAGGATGCGCAGGCTCATTCATGTTACCATATACATGTGGTAGTGATGTGTGTGAACACACTAGGACCGCCGGGGCATTTTTTCCCTCTTTAGGAGGTTTTTTCCCCAGTGCATTGTATATAAGCCCATCACTCTAGGGCTATCTATCTTTCCATAGCACACTAAGTTATACACTCTCTATTGTGTGCCTTGAGCTTCCTTCGTCTTCTCCAAGCTGTGTGTGTTTCTCTGCAACCCTAATTCCAACAATTGGTATTAGAGCAGGTTGCGTCCTCCCGGGCTTAGTCGCCAGCTACTCCAGTACATGTCTGCTCAGATTTTCGATTTGGGCTTATTTCGGCCTCCTTTTCCACTACAGACAGGTCTGCATAGGCAATTTCGTCATTTTGTGTAGAATTTCTGTCAGTGCCGTTTTTTGCTTAACAGGTGCCTTACAGTCTTCTACGGTTTGTGCTATATAGCACGTGTTGTTCCCGCTCCGTTTCTCCTATTTTCGGGCAGTTTTCACATCAGGTGCAGTATTTACCATGATTGACAACAACAACACAGATGTGTTCAAGATGTTTGGTGTTGAGGACAGGTTGGATGGGAAAAATTACCCTATGTGTGCTTATATGATGCAACACGTTCTTGTGTCAAAGGGCGTCTGGAATATTGTGCAGGGCATTGATGTAAGTCCTGGTTCTGAGGATGTAGGCGATGTTGAGGATGTTGCAGGTCTTGCTGCAAGGATTGCAACTGTTAGAGTTTTTTGCCTACGGCAGAACAAGCTCGTTGAGATGTTAAGGATGCGCAAGCTCATGCATTGATTGCATTGTCTGTGAAGCACACCATTGTTCCTCACATCTGTTCAGCAAAATCTGCAAAACAAGCTTGGGATATTTTGGCTGGTCTTTATGCAAGTCGCAATGAGGCTAAAATTGCTTTGCTGCGTAAAGAGCTGGAGTCGAAGATTATGCATGAGGAAGATGACATGGAAAATTTCCTTGCTAGTGTCAAGGATATCAATGAGCAACTTATTTATGTAGGTGAAGTCATTTCAGACAGTTCCCTTGTGCAAACTGTTCTTGATGCCTTACCAGATTCCTACCAGACTTTTGCTAGTACTTGGAGACTGATGACCCAAGGAAATCCTGAAGTTGTCAAGTTTGATGCATTATGCACATTGTTGTTGCAAGAGTCACTTTCTAGAAAAAACGGGACTAGACAGCGTGCAGTTGAACAGGCTTTTATTGCTTCTCAAAGAAAGGGTGGTAACAGTAATGCAGCCACTTCTTATGGTTCTGCTGTGAGTGGCAAAAATTATGTTCCTAATGCTTCTGCTGGCAGCAATTCGTCTAGAAATTCTGGTGATAAGGGCAAAAAGAAGATGCGTTGCCATTATTGTAAAGCAAATGATCACTTGATCAAGTCGTGTCCTAAGTTGAAGGCCAAAGAGGCTAAGAAGAAAGAGGGTGGTTCCACTACAAATGCTGGTTCCACTACAAATGTAGCCATTGTTGAGTCTTCTGTGAAAGGAGACTGTAATGCTGATGTTGATGCAGAATGGGCTTTTAGCGCAGAGTGCACTTACAATCCTGCTGTCCATGATGCATGCTTGTCAGTTGTTGCCTGCAAATTCATATGTGTGGTATTTCGACAGTGGTGCTACAAAGCACATTACCTCATATCATGAATTGTTTACCTCTCTCGAGTCTGTCCCTCATAGGAATTCAGTCACTTGTGCCAACAATGCCTCTTATCCAGTTCAGGGAGTTGGAAAGATTGTGCTTACTGCTGCAAATGGAAGTTCTTTCACACTTGTTGATGCACTTTATGTACCTGGGATCAAGAAGAATCTCTTGCCTGTATCCGCACTTGCTAGACTTGGACTTTAGTCAAATTGTGGATGACAGATGTACAGTTGGCCTTTTGTGTCGTGGGTTGTATAAGCTCACTTTGTATGACAAGTGTGGACAAAATTTTGCAAATGCTGTTCAGATTCAAGGGCTATTTTAGATGCAAAACTTTGGCATGCACGTTTTGGTCATCTGAATTTTGCTAGTCTGCTGCGTTTGCAGAAATCTAATATGGTTGCTTCTTTGCCACCTCTTGAAGCACCTGTCAAACATGTTTGCGAAGGCTGTATTTTGGGTAAGATGAAGCGTTCTAAATTTTGCAAAGGATGGTTCAGTTCGGGCCACATACAGGTTGCAGCTTGTGCATAGTGATGTTTGTGGGCCCATGCAAACTCCATCCTTGGGCAATTACCTGTACTTCGTGACTTTCATTGATGATTACTCCAGGCATGCATGGGTATTTCCACTTAAAGCGAAGTCCGAAGTTTTTATGTGCTTCAAACAATTTCTGGCTATGGCTGAAAATGTCTCGAAAGGTACTATGGGCACCCTCCGTTCCAATCGAGGGGGGGAGTATATGTCTCATGAATTTAATGCATTTCTAGCTAGTTGTGGGATAAAACACCAATGTACAGTGCCTTATACACCTCAGCAAAATGGTGTTGCTGAGAGGAAAAACAGGTCACTGACGAAAATGGCACGATGTATGGTCAAAAGTCAAGCTTTGCCGCATTCTTTTTGGCTTGAGGCCATCATGTGTGCCACTTATGTACTTAACAGGTGTCCTACGAAAGCTTTGCAGTCTATTACTCCATATGAAGCATGGCATGATAGAAAGACTTCTATTGAGCATATGCGTGTTTTTGGTTGTTTGGCATATGCTTTAATGCCACAAGTGCAGCGCAAAAAATTGGATGATAAGGCTGTCAAATGTATTTTTGTTGGTTATAGTGCTGAAAACAAAGGTTACACATTGTATCATCCGCAAACAAAACGTATTCTGGTTTCTCGGGATGTAATGTTTGTGGAAGATTATGTTCAGCCCTTGTTGTCATGTACTAGAGACAGTAATGTAAGCTCACGGGACATTTATGACACTTTGTTGCCTCTTTTCAGTGGCGGAAATACGAATGTAAGTTCCAATGAGGCAAATGTATAGCCTATGGGGGTTTTTGAAAATGTTTTAGATCAGCCTATTACTGATGCAGATGTACATGATGTACTTGATGAGGAAAGGGCTGAAAATGAGTAGGCTAGAGGTATGCCAAAATGGTTGGTGCACACTTTGCGTGACAGTAAATTGGATGCACCTTTGTCTAGTTGTACTCGTTCAGGCTCTCGCCATGCATCTTATGCATCAGATTGTTATTCTTTGGCTGTGTCTAGCTTACATGATGTTGAGGAGCCTCTGTCTTTTGATGAAGCACAGAATTCAGAAAATTGGATGGCTACCATGCAATCAGAATACGATGCACTTATAGAAAATGACACATGGACATTATGTGATTTGCCTCCTGGCAAAAAGGCCATTGGTACGAAGTGGATTTACAAGTTAAAACGCAAGCCGGATGGTGAGATCGATCGCCATAAGGCTCGACTTGTTGCAAAAGGTTATGCACAGCAAAAAGGCATAGATTATGAAGAGACTTTTGCTCCCACTTGTCGTACGACTACTGTACGTTTTCTATGTGCATTGGCAGCTCATTTTGGTTGGGATGTACATGAATCAGACATTGTTATTGCTTTCTTGAATGGTGACATATTTGAGGAAGTTTATGTAACGTAGCTTCGCGGTTTTGTCATAAAAGGACAAGAGGACAAAGTGTGCAGATGTAAGAAGGCTTTGTATGGGTTGAAGCAATCTCCTCGTGCTTGGTATGAGAAAGCTGACACTCATTTGGTTAAACGAGGCTTTCGTAAAACAGTCCAACAGAAAGCACATTGTATGTAAAGCGTGAGGGTGATGTACTTCTCATTGTGGTTCTTTATGTTGATGATTTGCTAATCACTTGACCAAATGAGAGACATATTTCTGAATTTAAGGCTGATTTGAATGCTACTTTCAAGATGAAAGATTTGGGGCTATTGCATCATTACTTGGGTATACAGTTTAAGCAGTGTGATGGTGGTATTGCCTTGTGTCAGAAAAGTTACATAGAGACATTGCTATGTAAGTTTGGACGTGAGGATTGCAAACCTATTGCCACTCCCATGGAAATAGGTTTGAAGTTGAGTCTACATGATGCTGGCGATTTTGCTGATGTCACTCTTTACCAAACTGCTATTGGCTGCCTCATTTATGTATGCAACACGAGGCCGGATATTCAGTTTGCAGTCTCACACGTAAGCAGATTTATGCATAGCCCAGCGTCTAAGCATTGGCAGGCTGTTAAGAGGATTTTTCGCTACCTTAGTGGCACTTTACATCTTGGCTTGTTTTGTCCCAAGGGGGGATCATTGCCGCCAGACTTACATGCTTTTTCTGTCAGGTCAAGGGCAGGGCCAAGGGCCAGGATGGACATGCGGTCAAGGGGCACTATATTTAGGGGCTAGGAGTCTATATATGGCACGGTTGGGTGGAGAGTTGCATGGTCCAGTCCCCCGCGGTCTTACACTAGTATCAGAGCTCAGGGGAGAAGGGGGAGGAAGAAAGAGGCATGGAGGCCATGGATCTTCGTTCTCTCTCTCTCTCTCTCTCTCTCTCTCTCTCTCTCTCTCTCTCTCTCTCTCTCTCTCTCTCTCTCTCTCTCTCTCTCTCTCTCGCTCTCTCTCTCTCTCTCTCTCTCTCTCTCTCTCTCTCTCTTTGCGGTTCATGGAAGCTGGCCCTCCTTTCGGCGACAAAGGAGCAGCATGGTAGAGTCCTTTCATGGATGCATGGCAAGGTCGTGCTGCAAGAAGGCCATGGTAGAGAGGGAAAGCAAAGGAAGGCATGGCTCTTTGGCTTTTATCTCTCTCTCATCTTCAACCGGGCATGGCGAGATTTCTCGGCACAAAGAACCGTGGGCAACAACCCTAGCATGGACGAGGGTGTGTCAGCGACCTGAATCAAATCGGCCATGCATGGTCTCTAGAGAATCGCCCTGGGTCAAGGAAGCGATTTCGACACAGTCTCTTGGCCAGCCAGCGCCTGTAGCACGTCCCCATGCAAGGTTTTTGGCCTACGCGAGCGGCAGCTGCTTCCATCGCCCAAAAACGTCTTCTTTTTACTTTCTTTTTACATTGGTGGGCGCCCTAGGGTGCCCACGGGCCATCCCAGGGGCCCCGCCACACCACAGGACACTGTCTCCTTCTCGAAATCGGCCAGGGCTGCGACTAAGACACGGCATCGGCAAGGCTGTATGGGCCGTTTTTCACACATAATTTTTTGCATAATCTGCAGACAATTGTATTGGACCTCGGCATTCCACCCTCGGCGTTTTGCTCAAGAAAGCACACACCGTTTATACGACGGACATTCTTTACAGGCGAGGCAACAGACTCCTGGGGCTTGTCGCCATGGCAATCGAAAGGGCTACCCGTCAACACAAAAGCGAGGTTAGGTGATTATGGTTGCATGCAACCAACCAAGCAAGCAAGTGCGACGACGACTGATGTAGCTCTTTGACCTTCAAAGGCAAGGTATGCATAGATTTGGTTTTTGTTTGCCAAAGTTTTTCAGACATGCTGTGTAATTTTTGCATGCACTAGACGAGTAAGTGTTTTGGCCTCGCATCCACAAGCAAGGCTGGTAAATACTATTTTTCCACACATGCCAAGCACAAGGTGCTTCTGTGGTTAGAACAAGCATGACAAGCCTCATATACTTGCCTGCAACATATATGAGTGCAGTTGAGACACTCCCAGCACAAGCACGGCTTGTGACAATTGTTTTAAGCATTACCATTTTGTTGGCATCGAATCACTGTTTCACATGCCAACATGGCTCAAGCATGGCTTGAGTACTTGCAGCCCTGATCTGCTGCACGGATCATCAGCAGTTCACTTTTGATGCCCATGGAATCTCAAGGAGATCGGCACACCCTGTGGCTCGGCTTCATGAAGGGTGCACAGAGCTCGGCATGGCCGACCTCTTGTCATTGCTTTCAGAAGCCGACAAAGATGCTAGCCCAGAGCTAACCACTTTCAGTTGAAATTGCTTGACAAGGTCAATTTTTTGTACATGATCGACAAGGTTGATTCTCTTTGTTATGGCATATGTCGTCAATAGCATTTGTTGGCAACGAGGCCAGACATAGTTATATGAAGCAAGGCTTCAATTTCTGCATCTTGCATTGAGCTTCCCCACGTTTGGGCTATGCTCGGAGCATACAAAATTGGGAAGGATTTGACAATATGCTTGCAAGTAATTTCATTTCATGCCCGACGGGCATATATGGCGCAAGAGAGCGTAGTTGTGTACATGTCCCACTTGCACAAAAAATATGGCTATAAACCATCTATGAGACATCAGATATGGCTATGAGCCATCTATCCGACAGCCACATATGGCTATGAGCCATCTATCAGACATCCACATATGGCTATGAGCCATCTGTGAGCAAGTTTTCTCCTACAAAATTTCATGACAATTACTGTCATTGTGCAAAGCAAAGTGCTTTGGCACGGCTTCTCCCTTGTGCCGAGATACTGTTGGGGTATAGGCGTCTGTGCCTTGCCCGGCCGCCCAGAGTCTGGGCGCCCACTGACTTGTATACCTTATACATAGCATAAGTGTATAGGGGGCTGCTCACTCTTTGGAGTCTCCCCACCCATATCTGTGTGTCGTGTGTCTCCTTCTCTGTCTCACTCTCTGCCTGTGGTGCTCCCCGATCCCCTTCAATTGGTATCAGAGCTATGGTGACCGCGGAGAGCACGACGGCTTTGAGAGCTTTGAGGCGATAGCTCGCTCGCTCTCGACGGTGGAGTTCGGTCGCGGAGTTTCACGGAGAGCGATTTTAGCTTGAGGAGCATTGTCTTTGGAGCTTAGGAGCTTGGTGTGGTCAAGCTTGGTCGAGGAGGCGGTTGCAGCTTCCTTGGTGAGAGGAGCTTTTGAGCTCAGTGGAGCTCGTTAGAGAAGTGCTCGGCGGAGGAGAGCTTGACATTCGAGTGCTTGGATGCTGTTGTGGCAGAGCTCTTGTGTTGGAGCTTGCATTGAGAGGACATTGCATCACTCAGAGTGGAGCAGGAGCAGGTTCAAGACTGTGTGCAGCTCGTTTTTGCCATTTTCGGGCTCTAAAACGCAGTTTTTTGCGTAGCTCCGTCATACAGAGTCAGATCTACATGATCCAGGAGTCTAGGTCAGGGTTTTGGCATGCTTCGGACGCGATGGTGATGTCTATTTTCTGAAATTATGCTTTGAATTACAGCAGGTACAGCAGCAAGTTTATTTGTGCACTTTCGGGTCCCAAAAAACACTGTTTTTGGCATAGCTTTCACACCTGGACTCGGATACATATGATCCAGGAGTCTACCTTGGGGTTTTGGCATGCTCCGGGTGCGCTCGTCATATCAGAATTTTAAAATTCTCAACGCTGAATTTTCTGCAGCAGCAGTTGTTTATTGTGTGTCGAGGATTTCACACATGGCTTGCTCTCAGATGTGAGAGTGATATTTGCTGCAAGTTTCCTCACAGGTGGGAGGATACGATGTATGCCTTATGTGGTTTGATGCTCAGGGAGACTAATGTGATTGCATTTTGAGCTCGGCAATGTATGGCTCGAGCATGTTTTTTGGCAGTCACAGGTAGAGCAGATATTTGTGTACTAGATTTGCAGGTGTTTGCAATGATGTATGCAAAGTGTGGAGATTGGTGCATGCATTTGGAGTGCGGTTTGATGTGCTTTGGTTGCTCATGGTTTTGAGCGTGCAGTCAGTTTGGTTACTGGTTTTGTGGCCGTTTTACTGACGAAACTCTGGCGAAATTTTCCCAGGAGTTTTATGCGCATCATTTATGCGATCTAGGTAGAGATTGCGGGTTGCACTCAGCATTTGTGTGCGGTGTTCTCTGCAGGTGGGAGATTTGTGCATGTGTATGCATCGATACCGCACAGTGTGGGCTTGGTGATTAGCTCACAGATTGCAGTGTGATACTAGAGCAGGCGAGGCTTGTATTGACATTGCGGGAGCTCTATTTTGGAGTGTCTCACAGGTTTTACATTGTGTTTCTGGCCATATTGGTAGACAGTTTCCAGGTGTTGTTGGTGAGGTGGTTTTGCTTTCTAGTTTGCTACATTGTGCTCATGACAGAGACAGGTGATCGATCAGATTGTGACCTCTCACAGATGCGCATGTTTGATGGGTCAGACTTTGCGGCATGGAGAGAGTGTATGCTTGATGCATTGACACAGCGAGGGTTGCATCGACCATTGAGTGGTGATGCAGGTAGACCTTCAAACATGTCTGACGATCAGTGGCAGGAGCTAGAGGAGATGGCACTATCTACGCTCTCTTTGCACCTTGCGGAATCTGTATATGCTCTTGTTATGTATGAGACTACTTCGAGAGCACTTTGGCGCAGATTACATGATATGTATGATAGATTTGAGTCATCACGGACTCGTGTGAGACATGTACATTCACGAGCACGCCGACATGTGACATGTTGGTATTGTGGTCATTCTGGACACGTTAGACGGCGCTGTTTTCGTCGTATGCGACATCGTAGGAGACATGGCAGTCTCAGAGATGTATGTAGTGATGCCATGGACTCAGTTGCTTTGACAGTTGAGGCACATGTAGTGTCGGAGTATACTAGTGACGGGGATGTCACTTTTACCTCGAGCTATGCACGAGATGCTATACATGTGGATAGTGCACTCCCTTCGCAGTGGTTGCTAGACGCAGATGCTATGTTTCATGTCACGCCGCATCGTGCATGGTTTTGTAGCTATTCTAGCGGGATGCTTGGCAGTGTACGTTTGACCGATGGATCGGTGCATGCGATAGCAGGTGCAGGAGATGTGAGACTGTCATTACCGAGTGGTGCATCTTACTTGTTACAACATGTGCGCTATGTACCAGATTTGATAGTGAGTTTGATCTCGATTGGTCAGCTTAGAGATTGTGGATGTCAGATTTCGCTACGAGAGCGAGATTTTGTGATGCATTTGGGTTCGCTAGTGATTGCGAGAGGTGCCAGGAGTGGTACAGGTTACCCATTGCATGTGGATCACGCGAGAGACGGTGTTGTCTCTGTGATCACGCAGCCAGGTAGAGAGCGAGAGAGCAGGCGAGTCTCTTTTGCTTGTGGGTTGCAGGATGCTTTGCATGGAGTGCAGAGTAGTGAGCTCGTTGTGCACACAGTTGGGGCACGACTTGAGCAGTCACACAGAGAGGTGACAGAGTCAGACATGCATGCTTTGCTAGTGACTGAGCAAAGCAGAGAGTCAGTTGTGCGAGATAATTCTATGCAGGATAGACAGGTAGAGCGGTCTTGCTCTAGTGAGTCACGACAAGAGGACGTTGTGCAAGAGTCTATGCATACGGAGTTAGAGCATGAGAGCTCTAGTGAGTCACAACAGATTGAGTGGTCATGTTTGCAGTGGATGGTTGCAGAGGAGGCTGAGATGTCAGCGATTATGCAGTCATTCCTTTCTATGCTCGACAGTGAGCATGGGGATATAGTTGTGCAGGATATGTCTTCCAGCAGACACCTAGAGCAGCTGGTTTGCTCTGAGGTTGCACGACAGGTTGATGCGTCTTTTGCGGACAGTCAGGAGATTCATGTGGCTGACACGCCTTGTCAGTCAGAGATGTCTATTGCTAGGGACATATATGTTGATGCATGCTCCGTAGAGCTAGCAGGGCCCGCTAGCATTGCATCGACATTCGGTGGTCTCATGTATGAGATGCTGATCTTGAGACCGGATATCGCAGCTGCAGTGGGAGCATATGTAGTTGGGATTGTCAGTCGTTTGTTGACTGATGATGGCATAGTGCACGAGGGAGATATGCAAGTATTGCGTACATACTTGCAGTACGTGTGCGGTACGTCTGGTGGTGTATGGACTTACACGGGAGCAGGACAGCTGGATGCACACGATCACAGCCAGCCAGTGGGCATCGGTTGAGAGCGGTTTTCTCTCACCTTTTGTAGTCTTTAGACTAGGTTCCCTTGCTTAAAGGCACAGTCACCTTTAAGTGGGAGGTTGTTGGGGTATAGGCGTCTGTGCCTTGCCTGGCCGCCCAAAGTCTGGGCGCCCACTAACTTGTATACCTTATACATAGCATAAGTGTATAGGGGGCTGCTCACTCTTTGGAGTCTCCCCACCCATATCTGTGTGTCGTGTGTCTCCTTCTCTCTCTCACTCTCTGCCTGTGGTGCTCCCCGATCCCCTTCAGATACTGCCATTGATTTGGAATCAAGGGCTTTGGCACACAAGTTTGGGGAACTGGCAAAATAGGGAATGTCAGCTCACACAATCCGTACTAGTTTATTCTGTGCAAAGCACTTATGATTTTGGTTCTCACACTTGAGACCGTTATAGTAGCCAAGGGCTTACGTTTTTGCATGCAAGGCATGCTAAGAAGGTGGCATGGCTTCCACCACTTTATGCATTATGCTTCCGCTATCACACTCGCAACTCTGTCAAGGGCAGACTCAGTGATGGATTGTTGAACCTGATGGTTGGTTGCTATCAACACCCAACAGCACTGAAAGGAACCTAAATCTAGGACTTATTTCACAGGCAAAGTGCCAATGCTACGTCATTTTCATACAACCACGACCCTGCAAGGCAGGTAGATCAAGATGTGGTTGTGTTTTTCTGTTACCTCTCTCAATGAGAGAGTCATAGCAGAAACTTGTTACATGCTTCTAGGATACGCTGCACGTTAGGCATAAGATACACACGAGCATGGCAATCAACTATACATATCATAGTTGTTCAAGGAAAGTTCCGCAGCCCAGCATGCTCTTCTTCTCTCTCGTTCTCTCTCTTTAAGGAAATAATGAAAATCTTCTAAGAAGCTTTTGATACGTGTTTTTCTCGTGAGTCAGCCTGAGCCAAGGTGCTCTAACTTTCCGCTAGCCCGTGGCTAAGATGCTACTCAAATTAGTCTTCATCGGTTCGTCCATTGAACACTAATTTGGACAAGGGCTATGAGCCACACAGGCTAAGAGCCATTGTCAGGCCAAGGGTAAGACCCAACTATTGGCATTCTTTGGGTGATTGTTTTCAAGAGTGAACAGATCTACCCAGGGAAGTATACATTGACGTTAATGGACAAGCAAGGGTCTTGTCATTCAGGATGTTTACAGTGTCATTTTTGCACTACATGATTTCAGTGCAACACTCAAGTTGAGTTTTTGATAAATCTTCAACTCATAGCAGCTGATCTATACAAGGAAGTATAGATGCAACAATCAGTTGTGACAGCATGGCTGTCCACCAGAGCTAGGCAGTCCACTTGTGTGGATTCCATGTTCTCTCTATAGCACTACGGAGTGTCTATGGACATATTGTTTTGGGGTACGACCCGGCGGGTGACTGCTACATCATCCCATGGGCATTGAGGATCACAATTTGATCTCTCCCAGTTAGCCTTTCAAGGAACAAATTTCGCAATCTACCACGCGGTAGTGGACAAATTCAACTTTTGGTTGATTACAATCAATATGTATATGGTTGACTATGTTGATAACCGTTACCTGCTAGTTGAGCAATTTCTACACAGGGTCTTACCAAGTGGTTTGACAACGTAGATTCTATGCGGTTGACTATGTTGATAACCGTTACCTGCTAGTTGTGCAGTTTCTACAGAGGGTCTTACCAAGGGGTTTGACTACGTAGATGTTAACCAAAGGGGTTGGATTGCGAGGGCAACACCCATGGTTTCCAGTGTAATACTGTTTTTTTTTTTTCAGGTAGGAGACGTGCTCCTCTCCGTTTGAATACGGGTAAGTGAACATTCCGTTCAAATCTCCAGGTACGCATCTATTGATTTGGTGTTATTCCTTTTTCAGTATGCTTTACTTGGTTTTTCAAGACGTATAAGTACACTTGAATGTTACAGAGCCATGCCAAGGGCATGTCGGCACAAAGTATTTTGGGCCAAGTGTCCAATCTACCTTTTTGCCTTCTGCTGTTGCGAACCTACTTGTAGGGTTCGATTTGGCACATGTTGTCACATGGGATACAACATGGTCTAGGAACTCAAGGAGCTTGGTTTAGCCAGTGTGGAGCATGATAATGAGGGTCCCTCTCACTCGCGTCGCAGAGTGTTCGTAGTTACCTCCACACACAAGTACAGCTCGTACTTGATGGATGTCACTTTTCCTGGCATCCTTACTTGAGACATATTCCACATGTGAGAATATGAGTCTCTGGGACTGACACTGGCGCCCAATTCGAAATGATGTGTCGCGACGAAGTCCCTAGGTGCTGGTTGCATCCGTTCATTAGACCAATTGACGCACACAGTATCAGGAACAATTTCAGTGGCCAAAAATTGTCGGGTACTAAGTACAGACTTGTTGTGATTACAAGTGCTGTGAAACCACCTTAACGGAGGGTCATTTCTACATATAGCAAAGTATGCTACGTTCATGAGAATGTCTCATGGTTGGTTCCTAGGTGTGACTGGGTTGTCACATTCTATTATGGTCCAACTTTTGCTGCAAAGTATGCTACGTTCATGAGAAGGTCTCATGGTTGGTTCCTAGGTGTGACCGGGTTGTCACATTCTATTATGGTCCAACTTTGTTGCAAGATTTTCACGTAAGTATCGTGGAAAGTCTCGTCATGGAATTGCGGTTTGGATATGTTTGTGTTAAATGCATGCACACTAGGTGTTATGGACCCTAGTGTTTAACACAAATTTATTTGGAGCGGCATGCAAATCCATGGACTTTATTCTTTCGGCACCCTTTTGCATTGCTAGTGCAATCTCTCTTGCAGAATTTGTATGAGTTTACACCCTGCCATACAAGGTGATGGCTGAGTATGGATGTTAGTGATTGGTTGCTGGAACCTCCAATCTACCTTCAACCTAGTTGGTTGTCTCCATTCCATATCGAGTATATGGTTGGATACTCAATGGTTGAGTCATAGTTTGTCGTCAGTCGTGGAAGACTGTCTGTAAGTGGTTGGGGAAAGTACCTCACTCTTACTGTTGTTATTCATCCCACGTTGGATGGGCAGCTTACAAGTATTCTATTTAGTACTAAAGGATATGCTAAGCGCATACGTTAGTAAACCGTGCTAAAGGATCTGCTAAGAGCATACGTTAGCACAATGCATTTTGAATAGGTGATTCTCTCCTTATTCTAGAATTTTCTTAGGTTAGGTTTTCAACTTTGAACACCTGTTGTGGTGGGGTTGGATACCGATAGTTTCATAAGTCAAGGACTTAGTAGGTGTGCTGACAGAGTATGTTGGCATGTAACCTTTGTTAGGGGTGAACATGTGGTTCTGTGTGTTCCAAAATGTTCAGAAGTCTGACATGAGGACACTCCCTATTCTATCTTTCAGTAGCTATGAGCTTTTCAAGATACTCACATGAGTTATCATGAGTTACCATTTAGATACGGGTGGTTGCAAAAGGACAACAATGTTGAAAATCAAGATGTTGCTCTTGGTTTCATTGAACCTCCTCACTGCATTAGGTATCGGTCATATGGACAATTGGCCCGTGTAGAGGATGCCAATAAGGACAACATCAGTGTTCTTACGAAGATACTACCACTTGTGTTTTCGAGGACGAAAACACTTCTCCAAGGGGGGAGTAATGTCAGGCCAAGGGCAGGGCCAAGGGCCAGGATGGACATGCGGTCAAGGGGCGCTATATTTAGGGGCTAGGAGTCTATATATGGCACGGTTGGGTGGAGAGTTGCATGGTCCAGTCCCCCGCGGTCTTACATTTTCGGACTTAGATTGGGCTGGTTTTTTTGACACGCGAGTGTCCACAAGTGGTTTTTGTTTCATGCTTGGAAGTTCATGTATATCATGGTTGAGCAAGAAGCAACCTATTGTGGCCACTTCGAGTTGTGAGGCTGAGTACAGGGCAGTCTTCACAGCTACGGTTGAGTGTGTATGGCTCAAACACCTTATGGCTGATTTGGGTGTTGGACAGGACACTGCCAACACTATCTACACTAACAGTCAGAGCGCATTGGTAGTTGCGAGGAACCCAGTTTTTCATGCTCGCACAAAGCACATTGAGGTGCATTACCACTATGTCAGGGAGAGGCTCTCAGCAGGAGAGATCAGCTTGGCTTATGTGCCAACACAGGACAACCTTGCAGATCTTTTCACAAAGGCATTGTCTCGTGAGAAGCTTGAAGCTTTCCGCAAAGCTTTGGGCTTACTCCCCTTTGTGGACTAATCATGTCCTTCGGGCATGGCACTTCCCTTTACTCATGTTCCAGCTCTCGTTCACCGCATCACTCTAGGGGGGATTTGTTACCATATACATGTGGTAGTGATGTGTGTGAACACACTAGGACCGTCGGGGCATTTTTTCCCACTTTAGGAGGTTTTCCCCCCCGAGCATTGTATATACGCCCATCACTCTAGGGCTATCTATCTTTCCATTGCATACTAAGTAACACACTCTCTATTGTGTGCCTTGAGCTTCCGTCGTCTTCTCCAAGCTGTGTGCATTTCTCTGCAACCCTAATTCCAACATCAATGCATGAGCCGATGCATCTTTTACATCCCCACAAACTTGCTCAGATATAGGCAAAACAACTCTAACAGTAGCAATCCTTGCAGCAAGACCTGCAACATCCTCAACATCGCCTGTATCCTCAGAACCAACACATACATCAATGCCTTGCACAATGTTCCAAACTCCCTTTGACACAAGAACATGTTGCATCATATAAGCCCACATAGGGTAATTTTCCCCATTCAATCTGTCCTCAATAGCAAACATCTTGAACATATCTGTGTTGTTGTCAACCATGGTAAATGTTGCTCTTGATGTGAAAACTGCCCAAAAAGAGGAGAAGGAAAGCAAAACATCACGTTCTATATAGTAAAAACCATAGAAGACTGTAAGGGACCTGTTTTGCAAAAAACAGCAGTGACATAATTTTTGCACAAAATGACGAAATAGCATGAGTAGTACTGCATGTAGTGGAAACGGAGGCCGAAATGAACCCGGATCAGAAATCTGAGCAACTTGAACTCTTTGAGCCTACCTAGAATTTTATGGGCCTACGAACGCTCGCCAAAGCTCACCAAAATCGGAGAAAGTGAGCAAGCATGTGCTGGAGTTGCTGGCGACTAAGCCCAAGAGGATGCAACCTACTCTAATACCAATTGTTGGAATTAGGGTTGCAGGAAAACACACACAGCTTGGAGAAGACGAGGAAAGCTCAAGGCACACAACAGAGAGAGTTTTACTTAGTATACAATGAAAAAGATAGATAGCCCTAGAATGATGGGCGTATATACAATGCATGGGGAAAAAAACCTCCAAGTGAGGGAAAAAATGCCCCGGCGATCCTAAGTGTGTTCACACACATCACTACCACATGATAGGTTTGAAATTGAGTCTTCATGATACTGGGGATCTTTCCAATGCTACTCTTTATCAGGAGATTGCTATTGGATGCCTTATTTATGTATGTAATATGAGGCTAGATATTCAGTTTGCAGTCTCATAAGTCATTAGATTTATGCATAGCCCAGGGTCTAAGCATTGGCAGGCTCTTAAGAGGATCTTTCTCTACTTGAGTGGCACTTTACATCTTGGTTTGTTTTATCCCAAGGAGGATCATTGCCACTAGATTTGTATGCTTTTTTGGACTCAGATTGGCTTGGTTGTTATGACACGTGAGTGTCCACAAGTGGTTTTTATTTCATGTTCGACATTTCATGCATATCATGGTTGAGCAAGAAGAAACCTACTGTGGCCACTTCTAGTTATGAAGCTAAGTATAGGGCAGTCTGCATAGCTATGGTTGAGTGTTTATAGATCAGATGCCTTATGAATGATTTGAGTATTGAATAGGACACTAGCAACATAATCTACATTGATAGTTAGAGTGCATTGGCAGTTGCAAGAAATCCATTTTTGAAGTGCACGAGCGAGAGCATGGGTGTATTTGTGTGTGTGTGTGTGTGTGTGTGTGTGTGTGTGTGTGTGTGTGTGTGTGTGTGTGTGTGTGTGTGTGTGTGTGTGTGTGCACATGCGCAAAAATGGAGAAGAGAGAAGAAGAGGAGACACATGTTGTGGACTTCAAACACAATAGTGTTTAGGGTTATGAGTCCTTATTGTTTTATGTAGAATGAATGGTCAGTGTTAGTTCTTGATTAGTGTCCGACCGCCCAACACTTAGGCGCTGCACATTGGGCTTTACCACCCAAGAAACCTCCCACTTTAAGGACAATGTGCCTTTAAGTTGGGGTGACAATGCATATATACATACAATACAAGTAGACAATAACCATGATCATCTACCAAATGCCCATGAGTGCTTGACAATGTGCAAACTGCTCTGAAGGTAAGCCCTTCGTTAGAAGATCAACGGGATTCTCACTAGTGTGAATCTTGGCAAGCTGCAACTACTTTTCTTCAAGCACCTCGCAAATGAAGTGATACTTTGTATCTACATGCTTTGTCTTTGCATGAAACATAGGATTTTTTGCCAATTGTATAGCACTTTGTCTATCACAATGTAGCACATGCATCTCAACATTGATTCCCAAGTCTCCCACTAGTCGACCAAGCCATATAGATTCCTTGCAAGCTTCCAAACCTCTGACATATTCATCCTATGTACTAGACAAGGTAATGCAATCCTGCAAATGAGATCACCATGAAACTGCACCTCTAGTGAATCCAAAAACATAGCCTGAAGCAGACCTTCTCTTGTCCAAGTCTCATGCATAATCTGCATCCGTGTAACCTATTACACATGCTTCCTTTCTTCCAAATTAAATGCACGTCTTTTGTACCATTCAAATATTGCATAATTGCTTTCACTACCTCCCAATGTTTCTTGCCTAGGTTTGACATATATTTGCTAACTACTCCCATTGCAAAAGCAATGTTAGGACGTGTAGCAATCATGGCATACATCAAACTCCCAACTGCATATGAGTAAGACATTGTGGCCATTTTAGCCTTTTCCTCTTCAGACTTAGGGTATTCATTTTTAGAAAGTAATCACATATGGAGGCAATGGATTACTCAATGCCTTCCCCCTCTCCGTATTGAAATTCTTGAGTACTTTAGCAATGTACTCAAATTGAGACAAAAAAACCAATTTCTTGCATCTATCTTGCCTAATGTGCATGCCAAGGATATGGCTTGCTTCACCCATGTCTTTCATTTCAAATTTCGCCTGTAACTCTGACTTCAAGGGTGAAATCTCATCCTTGCATTTCTTGGCAATGAACATATCATCCACATAAAGGACCAAAATCAATAAACTACCATCTTTAGCTCACTTAGTGTAGAGGCAGTGGTCCATTTTGCTATGTTTGTAGCCTTGAGAGAGCATGAATGAGTAGAATTTGTGATACCACTCTCTCAATGACTGTTTTAGACCATAAAGAGTCTTTTCTAATTGACGCACCAAGTCTTCATTGCCCTCCTCAACAAAAACTTATGGTTGCTGCATATATACTTCTTCTTGAAGATCACCATGCAAGAATGCTCTCTTGGCATCCATCCGGTCACGTTCCATGTCCTCTTTAGCAACCAACACAAGTACACACCTTAGAGTAGTCATCTAACAACCAAAGAAAAGATATCATCAAACTCAATACCCTATTGCTGCTTAAATCCTTTAGCAACAAGTCGTGCCTTGTACTTGGGTTTACTATCATGAGATGTAATTTTCTGCTTGTACAACCATTTTCATGGTAATTCCCTTTTACATTTAGGCAACCAAACCAACTTCAAAGTTTAATTCTTATGCAGCGAGTCCGTTTCTAATTGCATAGCTTTCTCCCACTTTGTCTTGTCATCCATTGACATGGCTTCCTTGTAGAAGGATGGCTCTTCGCAATCTATCAACATAATGTAGTCAAATGAGGGAGTATATCTATCGTGAGGCCTTGAAACTCTTTTAGACCTTCTAAAAATTGGTTTTATCTATTTTCCCTCAGAAATATCTTGTACTATAGGAGGATTCTAGCCTTGTGTCAAACATTAGGTACTTCTCAGACCTATTGTGAACAACTCCATCTTCTTGGAATTATAACTATCATGTCCTCCACTATATGCACATGCTTCTTATGCATCTTCTCTTTATTTAAATATATGTCATTGCTACAAATAATCTTTTTACCTTCAGGATCCCATAACCAAAATCCCATCTCAGTAGGATTGCCATAGCCAAGAAATATGTATTTCTTTGACTTGGGAGCCAATTTGCTTCTAATCTCCTCATCTAAGGAGATCTATTAATAAGATGGATAGCAATTGTTAACACTTTTGCCCAAAATCCATTAGGTAACTATGCATTAGACAACATGAGATGTAACTTATCTTGTATGGTATGGTTCATCCTCTTAGCAACATCATTTTGTGGAGGGTTATATGGAGCAGTTAAATCTCTTTTGATGCCTTTGGAATCAATAAAATATTTAAAGGCTTTAGTGACATACTTGCCACCATTGTCTGATATTCAGCACTTGAATTTCTTTCCATACTGATCCTCCACTAATGCCATGAAATTCTAAAATTTTGAAAGGACTTTATCCTTCTTCCTGAGAGGATATACCCACACTTTCCTTGAGAAGTCATGTATGAATGTAACAAGGTAAAATGGACCTCCCATGGATACGTTAGGCATAGATCCACACACATCACTATACACTAACTCTAACGCCTCACTTTTTTTTAATGTTGCCCCTTTTGCGTGGTAATTGTGTTTGTTTACCATAAAGACAATGCTCAAAAACTGAAAAGTCTGAGAAATTGAAGCCAAGAACATAACCAAAATGAGACAAGATTTTCATTCCCTTTTGAAACATATGTCCCAAGTGATGATGCCACAAAGAAACACTTGGCTGCTCGGTCACATAGTTTACATGGTTTGTTAACATTGATACATGTAGCATATACAAAGTCCCAAACTTTGAACCATGTGCTACCACTAAAGAACCTTAGGTGATCTTCCATGAACTATGACTAAATGTGCAGTAATATCCTACGTCATCCAATTGTCTTGTTACTAATCAAGTTTTTGGTAAGCTTTGGCACATGTATCACATTCTTGAGCATGAGTGAAGAACCATCCTAAAATTTGAGTTGCACATTGCTGACACCAACTTGTCACAAGCAAAATCATTGCCAAGATGAACATGACCTTTATGAGACGCATCATATGTACTAAACCACTCCCTGTGAGGAGTCACATGAAAAGATGCATTTGAATCAAGAACCCGATCCTGTAAAGCATAGTCCATCAGTGGCAACCAAAAAATCTAAATCCATGGTGGATGTGAGATAAATATCTCCATCTGAATCTTCAACAATAACATTGTTGATGTCTTCAATCTTCACACTGTTTTCTTTAGTCTTGCCTTCTTCCTGCTTCTTGTTTTTAACTTTCTCTTCTTTCCACTTTCGTCAGTCTTTCTTCATGTGGCCCTTTTTGTGACAATGATAGCACTTAATGTATTTTTGGCCACATGATTTGCTACAAGATTTTTCTCTTTGATTTTGCTTGCTCTTTCCTGTGATTGACCATGAACAACGAGAGCATTGCTACTACCACGAGAAGCATCAAGATTCTTCTTGCTAACCTCTTTAGTAAGCAAATTGCCCTCACTGTTAGCACATGTTAAACCATCAGGAGGTGTTGAGTTATGTATGGTTGTGCAAAAAGTATCTCAACTTTTAGGCAACGTAACCAGCAAAAACACTTCTTTGATAAAATCGGCTAACCGCTCCTACAAGTGGTCGATCTTTCACACTTTTGGATGCTTTGTATGTACCTAGAATCAAGAAGAACCTTTTATCTATACCTGCACTTGCAAAAGTTGGTCTTATAATTAAGTTTGTGGATGGCATATCATAGTTTTGGTGATATTATTATGGCATATAGCAATTTGTTTTGTGGTATGTATAAGCTCAATGCTTATAAGAATTTGTGTGGAAGATTTAGGTTGCACAATTTTTGATTCAAAGATACTTTCATATGCAAAACTTTGGTATGCACATTTTTGTCATTTGAATTTTGTCCCAACAAAATGGTATTGTTGAGAGGAAAAACAGGTCACTTATGGAGATGGTACAATGTACGTTCAAAAAGTCAAGATTTGTCACATGCATCTTGGCTTGAGGTTATCATGTGTACTGCATATGTATTATTAGGGGTCCCACTAAAGCATTGTAGTCTATCACTGCTTATGAGGCTTGGCATATGTATGCATTACATAGCCGAATTTTCAATATGCATTCTCGTAGGTGAGCAAATTTATGCATAACCTAGTTAGTGTCTATACCTTGGAAGGGAGGTAAAAACTACTAAAGTGGCACTATGCATCTTTGGGTTTTTAATGCCCAAAGGAGGAAAATCATTGTTACTAGATCTATATGCTTTTTCAAACTTGAATTGGGTTGGTTGATATGACATGAGTGTCCACTAGTGGTTTTTGTTTCATGTTGGATAGCTCATGTGATAAGTACATAGATTAGGGTGGATAGATTAGGCTAGCATTCACGATAATGGTGAAAGCATCATGTGTAGCCACACTAAGCACAATTAGGAGACTCAATGCACAAAGAGAATAGGCACAAACCGGATTGATTATTGAACTAGAGTGTAGTACATAGTGAGCCATTATATAGGCTTCTTGGGAAATCTTTGGATGACATCACAAGTGATGGTAGGCACCAAGATCAGCCCAAATCACCTCTTGGTTGTACATACCTCTCCATGGGTGTGTGTAGCATGTGGAGTCAATGCAAGCATCAACTAAATCAAGTAGGCAAGTCTAGTAGGCAAATACATTGAATATAGACAAGGTAGAGTAAGGGGAGAGCTCCATGGTGTGGGCTTAGGCACAAATTCCTAACAATCCTCCCCTATTTGTGTCTTAGCACATCAAATGTTAAAGGTACCTTCTAGTGGGGTCTAAGTCTCCCATCTAGATAGGCGTACAAAAGATTGCCTCCCCTAGAGAGTATTGGCAGTAGGGTGTGGTCAAAAACCCCTGCTCTTGAGAATGGTAGTCAACAAGGGTGTAGGGCATAAGTTCCTCCCTCTTAGAGAGTTGTATTCAAATAGGGTGTAGGAAAAGAACAAATTGAGTGCATCAGAGTACATCTACGTAGCAAACTGCTTCTTGTCTTCTTCATTAGATTCTTCAAGGATGTTGACTTTACCTTTATCTTTGTTTTTATCTTTGTATAGACACCAATTAGACCCATGATTTTTTTTACCACAATGCACACAAGGGTTGATTTTGTAACATTTATCGGATGTGTGATTAATGTGATTGCAGTAATTGCATCTTTGCTTTATTTGGTTTCTTGATGATGTGATGAAAAAATCTTCTTTAGAAATCTTTGTGTCTCAGATCTCCTTCTCGTGCTCTTGGGGTGCATTGATGACGTCTTCTAGGTTTGGTATAGGCTCCTTTGCTATGAGCACAATGAAAATCTAACCATAGTCTACATCTTGTACCTCTTTGAGTAGAATGGCTACTTGGTCTTCGTTCTCCATTGGGCATTTAATATATGCAACTGGGTGCATATGCTCTTCATTTGATTGACAAGAGAAGCGAGATCTGTTCTTGGTTGCATGGTAGAGCTGCATTTTGAGAGAGATTTTGGAGTGTTTGGCTATAGCTCCAAAGTGTCTCTCAAGCGTGATCCATGCATCATATAAAGTAGTGCATTCGTCTAGGTAGTGGATGTAATTATCCCCTACAATGGTGACAAGGATCCCTAATTTTTTAGGTGGTATTGAAGAATCTCGCTCACATCCGCCACCAAGCTCCACCCAAAAATAGAATGGGGTTTGACCCTGGGAGCCCACTCTTTCAAGAATAAGTGTGAGCTCATCTAACCGACATGCCAAGTGTGCTTCCTTGTTGGGGATGCCAAGATTTGCAACACATAAGCTTGTCACAGCAGAAACCCGAGGCCTTGTGAGCTCACTAATGCTCCAAATGAAACATGTTAGGGCTCATTAGAGAGCTCTTGAAAATCTCCATGATCACACACATATTTAGAAGATGTTTGGGACTGTGATGAGCTCCAAAAATTGATGTTTAAGTTAAGACAATACTCACGTACACACACAAAAAACAATCCAATCTTTTACTATGCAAAGAGTCCCTAAATGCAATGCAAAGCAATCATGAATGGTGACCATCCAAGCAAGAGAGATACATGGAATGACCTAGCTTAAAGAGATTAATGCAAATGCAACATTAATGGGACCTAGTGCTAGATTGAAAACTTGATCTAGCTTTTTAGCTTTGATACCACATGATAAGTACATAGATTAGGGTGGATAGATTAGGCTAGCATTCATAATGATGGTGAGAGAATCGTGTGAAACCACACTAAGAACAATTAGGAGACTTAATGCACAAAGACAATAGGCACAAACTGGATTGATTGAAGTAGAGTGCTAGTACATAGTGAGCCATTATATAGACTCCTCGAGAAAGCTTTGGATGACATCACAAGTGATGGTAGGCATCAAGATCACAAACATAGTTGTGAAAGTATCCTTGTACTTAGTCTCCCAATTGAAAGTGGCCATTGTACACTACTTCTTGCTCAACCAAGATCTGCATGATGTTAGGAATTTGTGCCTAAGCCCACACCATGGAGATCTCCCCTTACTCTACCTTGTCTAGATTCTTTGCCTACTTGATTTAGTTGATGCTTGCATTGAATCCATATGCTACACACACACACACACACACCCATGGAGAGGTATGCACGACCAAGATGCCTTTTGACTACTTGGGTGTGAGACAATAATCTACCACCATGGTTTATACTGACAATCACAATGCTCAGTACTTGCAAGGGATCTAGTATTCTATGCTCACACAAAGCACATTGAGGGGCATTATCATTATGACAGGGAGAGACTCTCTACACGAGATATCAACTTGTCTTATGTACCTACGCAAGGCAACACTACTTATCTTTTCACGAAGGCTTGCCTCATGAGAAGTTTGAAGCTTTTCACAAAGCTTTTGGCTTACTTCCATTTGTGGAATGATCGTGCACGGCATGGCACTTTCACATACATGAGTGCCAACTCATGTTCACCACATCACTCCTAGGAGGAATTTGTTACCATATTATGGTAGTGATGTGTCTTAACACACTTAGGAGGCTCAAGGCACTTGTTTCCGTCATTTCTTGCCTCAGGTTTATATATGCCCATCACTCTAGGGAAAGCCTTATCTTTGTATTGACACACTCAATAACACTAGTTCTTGTGTTGTGTGCTCTTGAGCTTCTCCTTCATCTTTTCCATGTTTGCGTGCATTCATGTAGCCGTATTTTTTGCCATACTATGGTGATGTGTGTGTCAATTAGGATCACTAGGACACTTTTTTCCTCATTAGGAGTTTTTTTTTTCCCCTGGTTGAATATACGCCCATACTCTAGGGCAAGCCTTATCTTTGTATTGGCACACTCAATAATATTACTTCTTGTTGTGTGCTCTTGAGCTTCTCCTTCATCTTCTCCATTTTCACGTGCATACTTACATCTGTATTTCCAACATCATCATACTTAGTTGGGTTCTATCTCACAAAAATAGATTCCAAAACTTGAATAAGTAATCAGTAGTTATAGAGTGAGATTATTGAAAGGCTAGTTACTAATCAGAGCTAGGATCTAGAAGATTAGGAGACAATGATCTCGTTATTACCTATAATAATATCGTCTTTAGATTTTGATACATCGTCACAAGATCCATTCATTGTTCATAGCTTCTCATTAGACAAAGTGAATATTAATATGGAGAGAGGCATGTAGCTACATCATTGCTAAAACCACAACTAGACACACCATGAAATGAAGAATTTTCACCTCCTCTCTATTGTAGGAGCGACTCTTAACATTAGGAAGAAGCTACATTATGGGATACATTCTTCTTTGCCCTTCTTTAAGAGGGAATATACAGTGGAGCATAACAATACATCAATGTTGTCAAGCACCATCATGATCCTTAGTAATCAACATACAAAATGCATCATCGTTGTCAAAGCCTATAGTAAAATGCTACAACTTTTGTCTGTTTTTGGCCTACATTAGAGCTTCAACTAATTCTGCATTGGGCTCCACTTAAAATTTCTCATAGGATTGAATTTTGGAAGCTAATGAAATTCACAAGGTTCTTACACGCTTGTCCTTTTACATCTAGCCTTTCCCCATGATACGTTGGTAAAATATAGTGCAAGCCTTTCTAAGCATGTGGCAATTGTGAGCATTTCAACATTCTCTAGAGCTCGTTGTAACTTACTTTTCTTGGGCGTCTAGGGATGCTCAATGACAATCCCCAAGTTTTCACTGCCTTACTTTTGCACTATTACGATAATGAGTCCCTCGGTGCAGTCAGCACTATCAATTGTCGGGCAACGAGACTTACACTAATTCATTGTTCGTCCTATGTGTGCTCTAGGCCTTTTGCTTTTGTGGCTTCGAGGGTAGCTACCTTTCTATTAAATCAAGGCCTGAGAGTTGGCTGAACATCCCAGCTATTGACGTGGCAATTAACGATCTCTGTTTGTTTGTCTGCTTCTGGTTATAGGTGAAGCCATCGAGATCCTGCATGGCCATGGAAGGGCTGCAGAGAAATGTTTTTTCGTGTGAACAGAGGTTGGCAGGACGAGACAAAAATATGTCGTGTGAACGAGCCCGTGTAGGATTGGGGCCGCGGCGGTGAGATTACTCGCCGGGCGAGTGCCGGCCGGGTATAGTGTCGTCGGCGACCTTCCCCGTACGCTTTTCTGACGCCATCGATGACCGGTATGTTACAGGATGCAGAAATAACGCTAGCCGGTTGCCGGTCACCCCCACGATTTTCATTATAATTTTCTGTTCTCACTTCCTCTCTGCTCTCTCTCTCTACACGCGAGCCGCGGCATATATTTTCTAGCCTCGGCCGTCTTTCTCACAACATTGTCTCGTCATCCTCACCTGCAGAATTTGCTTCCGCCATAGCCAACACTGTTCCCTCTCTCTCCTTCACTCACTCACACCCGCACGCACGTCCCGTTGAAGAGACTTCCGCTCTCTAGAAGCTCACTGTCCGTGCCACAGCGAGTCTCTCTTCCGCCCCGGCGACCCTCTCTCCATCATCTCTTGCTTCGCAGAAACCCTATCTATGGCAGATTCTGGCTTTCCCAGCCCTCCTGCTGTGCGGTACCGTGGCGTCCGCAAGCGACCCTGGGGCCGGTATGCTGCAGAAATTCGCGACCCCTGGAAGAAAACCAGAGTCTGGTTAGGCACATATGACACCGCTGAGGAGGCTGCGCATGCGTATGACAATGCGGCACGCTCCTTGCGCGGCTGCAAGGCCAAGACAAACTTCACCTTCCCATTGCAGGATCATATGCTGGCTAGCACTCAAGTGCAAAGCACGAGCCAAAACAGCTCTGTGGAATCTGCATTGAGCAACATTCCAGCTTGCCATTGCCAGCTTCTCTCTGTGTCACAGCCAAGGGTGGGCTCTTTGGAGAATAGTAATGTGCCCTTGAGGCCTGTTGGGTATTGGAGAAGTCTCTTCACTGGCAGTAATGGAGTTGCTAGCACGGTGGAGACAACTGAGTGCGTCTGTCCACAGAATTATCTTCATTCTCTGCAAGAGAGAGAGGATATGGTTTCAAGACATCAAGTGAAGCTAGAGCTAACATCATGCTCCCCGGGATGGGCATGCAATTCTTCCCCAAGCTTTTGGGGCTTAGATATGGCTAGGATGAAGGTGCAGAAAAGCTCGGACGAATGGAAATTTACAATGCTGAGGCTGAATGCGCCCGATGTGCAAAGTGATAGTGGGTCATCGTCCTCTGTTGTTCTTGATGGGGAGGCTGCCTCTCTCTCAAGGAAGAGGCCCTTGCTGGACTTGAACCTTCCTGCCTCAGCTTGCGAGGAGAGCCCACAGGATTGCAAGAAACTCTGCTCATGGTCTTTATGAGGAATACAAGCCTGGTTTTGGTCTCTTCCTATACATCCCCTACTCTTATTGCTACGACAATTTTGGCTTAATATGTTTGCCAATTTTCCTTAACTGGTTTTCACCAAGGCATAAAAATTTGCCTGTTTTTTTAAAACTCATTGTACAGCTAGCATCCCCCCCTCTACAATTAGTTTAATTGAGGTGGTATTTTGCTTCACCTGACAACTGTTTTGGTTTCCACTTGAGGACTATCAAGTCACTGTTTCAAAGACAAATGTACATGCTTGTTTATGATTTTTAAGTTGTCTGTCTCTCTTTTGCTTTCGGTGATTATAGCCCATGTTGTCTTCTCTGACTCATACATGTTGTGCAAGTTCTGAGAAACTATTTTGTGAGATTGTCATTGCCTAATGTCGAATCAAACGGGGTCACATTTTGGTTTCCGAAGGGTCTTAACTTAATCAGGGCATTGTTGATCCATTGGAATTGTGCTTGTTGATTGAATTGCGGTCTCAATCTTCGCTTAGTGCATGAGATAGGGAAATGTAGTCCAATGAGAGGAAGCCATGGCACACTTCAAAGTTGAAGTAGTTGGCTTCCTATAGTAGATGCAAAGAATGAGGGAAGTGGCATGGCATTAATTCACTTATTGTAATACATGAGATGGATGCATAATGCTTAATCTAAAGCTCATTTTTTATGATAGTGGTTATGATGAAGCATTGTCTATGTGTCTTGGATAGTTATTTAAAAGGACATTTCAATATTGTTTGCATTAATTGAAATATTGAAATGAAATAATCAATTTCCATTCAATAAGCTAGCAATCAATAGCACTCTACTCAATTTATGTTAAAACATCACAAGATCAAGTGCCGACCTATTGGCCCTATGCAATTTTTGACAAGGTGCAACATTACGTTAAGTAGGAGAGATATTCTAATAGCCTAAGGGTATTGTCACACACACACACACACACACACACACACACATATATATATATATATACATATATACATATATATATATATATATACACATATACATATATATATATATATGTATGTGATATATATGTATGTAAACATGGATTTGTATAGTGAGATAAGGTTGGTAAGAAGCTAGCTTGCGTGCTTGCCTCTCTTCAAGCTTGTAGATTGAAGGGTTCCCTGTACTTTGGAGAAATTTTTTTCCTTGGTACACTCATTGGAATCAAATACACAAATAGAGTACTCACCTTTAAAAATAGTGAGTGCATGCTCCAAAAAGTTGAAGTAACCTTATTTGGCTACAACCCCGTCAAGGTCCAAGGTTGGGGGGTTGCACATTTGGACCGTTTATTTAGCATGCATTATGTGCAGTAATCCATGTGCATGGTTGTCGGATTTCTGTCAACTCAATCGCCGTCACAAAGAAACGACAACGACGACGTATGCTCGACACTTGAGCAGTTAGAACTCCATGAGCAATCGACACCTCAAGCCATTGGAATTCAGAAATCCTTGCAGCGACAAGTAGCTTCCACATCAACACCCGGAATATCTGTATGTCAACTCCTTAGTACTCATGTGCATGTAAGCTAAGGGCTCAGTCTGCTCAGTTGCACGTGTTCTCAAGTGCATGATCTTCTTTTGTTGCAGCACACTGGACTTGGCACTTGCATGCATTGTACGCTTCCTTGGCCCCCCTCCCCTTGGACACTTGACAGCCGGGAAAGGTCGTCCAGTGACCTTTCCCACGTGATATGTGCTTTCCCACGTAATATGTGCTCCCCCATGGCTTTCGGCCTTCGCCGTTCGCCATGGGGAGACACGTATTACAGGGAAAGGTCACTGGACCACCTTTCCCTACCCCAACAAAACAAGTCTCATCTACATGCTCACCCTTGTGCCCTCATTGACATGTCTAAGGATGTGGCCATGCATGCATTAGTTGTTGTATTGTATAACTTATGCAATTATGCCAAAATTGGAATAGTACAAGAAGTTGTGTAGTTATATATATGACAAATAAATGGTGCACCTATGACCATGCAAGACACAACTATTTTAAAAGATCACTGACAACTATGCATCTCATGACCATTACCTAGCAAGTGCCACAATCTTGATGAGGAAGCCACGGAGCCATGCTTGTGAGGCTAAAATTTGTTGACAAGAAAGCAACTAGAAATCAACCTAACTTGGATGTTGTCTTTTATTAGTTAGCATCTGCCATAGTGCCTGCACTTGTGGTCATATCTCATATGACTAGTCTTGTGATTGGACATTCAAGTGTCCCGAGCCACTAAAATTTCTTGTTTTTCTACCCTTTTTGGCAATTTATTTGTCAAGTTAGCTAGAAACAAATGTTTTACACATTGCTTCTACCATAGGTTGGTTATGAGGGAAAGAAAACATTGGATTTTTCTTTGTGTCAACATACAAACCTTATGGAAAGAATTATGGTAAGTTTGAAGTCGTAAATTTTAGAATAAAAATCATAAAATACGTATATATTTTTGTAGAGATGACCTTTTTTTTGTTTATAAAAGTGAAGTGCTAGCATTTAGTGTTATAAAACAATGGTATGTCCTTCGACGACTAGTTTTTAAGTCACTTTCAAGTTATAGACATAATTGCATGCTTGAGCACGTGCTAAATAAGTGCATAATTTTGGTCTTTCAAAAGTCTTCTCATGGAATTGGGGCTATTCTAGTGTAGTTTAAAAACTAGAAATGACTTTATACGTTGAAAGCAAGAAATTACATAGTTTTTTCGGGCTCCTTGACTTAGTTAAATCTTGTTGCTTGAACCCTATCTTGAAATTTTTATTATGTAAAATCTCTTGAAAATCTTGAGCTCTCCACAGTAACAATGAAACCAAGGTTTTAGGTGTCTCACTTATGTCCACACCATGTACTTTTACACATTTAACCGATCTACATGAAAAGTTTGAAGTTATTTGAGGTTTTGAATGCTTATATTGTTTCAAGAATTAAAATATCAAAATTTTCTCATGCGCAATTTTGAGTATTGAAAATGATTCAATAATTGTTGTTTATTGAAGCACTTATATTTGCCACCTTGAGTCCTCAATGGAGAGGATAAGCAATGTATCACTTTTTAAGACGGAGAAATACATCAAAAACATATTTTCCTTTCTATACAACAATATGCTTGAAATAGCTATATCAAACACGTATAACTTCACATTATTTATATACTAGCATGTAAATTTTTTTGGTACACGAAGCTTTTAACTATAGCATGATTGTGAAAAAGTCATGTATGATTTTCAACAAGGTGATCAATTCTTTTTTCTTGAGTTTATAAAATCGATTTCTTCAAAGCATCAATCGTAGTGTTATTCGGGTCCACTTGATGAGTATAGTTCTTGATCATGATAGCTTCTAAATTGCAAAGTTAAATTTTTAAAAGACCCTCTAGCTGACATATTTAAGCATATCAAGACGGTTTCTTAAATATACTAGTTGATGTAAGTAGCATTTAATCTAAATTTGTAAAAAGGACACTTAAATGTTTTGTTTTGGTACCAAACTAGTGATAAATATGCATAAACAACTCCTGCAAGAAACAACCATGCGAGAGAACGTGACAATCTTATGAAAGGATGATGAAAATATGTTCCTTTGATGAAATCGTTTCTTCATTTCAAATAAGGCTAGTGATTGTGTCTGTTTACAACAAAAATCACAACTGATATCATGACATCATATCTGACAAGAAATGGGACAAACCTAGTAAGATGAGCATTACGGGAGACTCAAGGTGGGATATGGAAAATTTTCTTTGCAAACAAATGCATGCTTTTGATACGACATTGTAGGTGGCCATTAATGGGATGCTGGATACTTTGTAGTGTTAGCTTCTAGAAGGAGCTAAAGAAAGAGAGCTACTATAAACAAAAAATTGAAAGAATTGCTCAATATAGAGCAAGAACATTATGCTTTAGAATTGCAGAGGCTAACCTATCTATGGCAGAGTGGAGTTTATTGACAAATAATCATTAGTGACAATACAATAGTGTATGCACATCACACTCAAAATGCATCCACACAAAGCTTCAAAAAAATATTAGGAAAATATAATCTTCCATGTCTATTTTTTCTTTGATGGAATTTGAAAATCATCTCTTTCATAGTGACTATCCTAGACATAATATATAGCATACATTATATATTTTGTCTTTGAGGGAATGTAAAAATCATCCCTTTCATAGTGACTATCTAAAAAATGACATACTTCAACCAAGTCATGAATAACAACAGTGCCTTACCCAGATATATCATGATCTAGATACCTTGTGCCTACTATTAGGCACAAATGCATGACCACAACGCACAATCATATTATGGTAAATTCTCTCTTATGCCACTTCATGGTACATGAATATGAAGGAGAATAAATATGTGGGGTTGGAAGTAAAGTAGTTGCTTGATACCACCTACCCAAACTAAAACAAGTTACACTACTAATGGTTCTCCCACCAAATGTCAATTTTCTAGAGAGTACTAGCCAATGGGGCTTCAATACTTGACCAAGTTACATACAATATAATATGTACAAATAAAGAGATCAATGATATGTAAGGCTTGCAACGATGCACTTTTGACCCAATTGGGTAAAGGAGATTTGTACTTAGACACGCTCGATCTTTATAAACAATGGGCTAGAATAACACAAAACCACGCGTCCAATGTGTACGCAATGGATTAGGATTACAAAATTGCTTTTTGAAATACTTGTGTATGTAAGCACATACTTGAAACATTGATAGGAGAGTAGATAAACACAAAGTGGGGTTACCCATACTACACTAATCAAGGCTAGTGGAGGGAGGAGGGGGTAATTTATGACAATTACCCCCCCTCCATGTGGGGGTACCCATACTACACTAATCAAGGCTTGTGAATGCATTGCTCTCACAGTTCTTTTACATAACTTCTTCAAGTAAATCATTAAATGTCATTGGAAACACATATCAAGGCTCGTGAATCAGGTGCTCTCATATGTTTCCACGTAATTTCTTTACGTAAATCTATAGAAGTTATATGTTCAAATTCTTTATGTAAATCTACAAAAAATATTGGCAACCCATTACCATTGTAGTAACCACCCCATAAATAAGGTATTGCAACTAGTGTAGTAGCCAATCTCATTCAATGAGGTGAGGCTCTAATACTTCACGGAGGTCAATGTCTCATTGGTGGAGATGAAACATTACATGGAGGGGGGGTAATTGTCATAAATTACCCCCTCCTCCCTCCACTGTGAGGTGAAGTTAGATTTTGGGCATCTTACCCTCGTGTGTGTGTGTGCGCGCGCGTGAGCACATGTCCAATCAAGGGTCACGTCTTGCTCTCAAACAAATTATCCTCTCTCGTGTGGGAGGTACACATGGTGTGTTCTCCATATGGAGGAGGGGTAATTGTAAGATTTGATCAATGGAAAATTCCTTGAGACTCTACATAATTACACATACAAGAGGAGGGGGTAAGAAAGGCCATTTATAAATGCACCCCTTTTGGGTGCACTGCTTGGGAAAAGGAGGGGATAACTATTAATTGTTACTCCCCCCCCCCGGCCTGGGGTGCCGTTGTCCCATCATGTGTGAGTGACCTCACTGGGTGCCCACATGCTGTCAAATGTGTGTAGATTGTGGAATTTGGCACATTTTTTTTAGTGTAGACTAGTACGGTTTGCCGCCTTCGATGGCCACTCTCTCTTTTTCTCTTTCCCTCTTTATCGCGTGCATAGGGGCTTTTCTCAGTTTTGAAGTTTTAGCCTTCATGTTGCAGATTTCGACACGTGTAAAGGGCTCTCCCTTCCACCATATTATGTTAGTTTAGATATGGAATTTGCAAATTTCAATGAGATGGTGCATGGACAATGGTTTATTTTACTCAAGAGTCCACTAAATGGGTGTGACGATAAAAGCAAGTAGTGGGACGGGACTCTTATAGCCTTGGACTAGAGAAGAGGGTCAATCGGAGGGGCTGATTGGGCATGAATTGGAGTTACATTGTAAAGGGGGGCTTTTTGAGGACGTGCACAGGTAGGACTGGTGTCCACTTGTGAAAATGGAGAGAAAGGCTCAGAGGGTAAAGGGCAGGGTTTGAACTTTGAAATGTTGGAGGAAGGGGGGCCTTTGAACTTTCCGGGTGCGCACTGCGGGCCTGGAGGCTGGGAGGGAGGGAGAAGAAAGTCGTGTATGTGTGGAAGATCAGCCATGCGTGTGGTAACCGTAAAGCGTAACTCCAGACACGAGCGGGCCAACTTGGCCAAGTCTAGTAAAAAAAGACTTAAAGGGGGCCAGGGCCAAGGCTTTTCTTTTTCACCCACAGTAAAAAATTGGGTGGATAGGTACGCATGACGAAAGGGGGCGGCGGCGTTTGGGAGGCAATTATTGTGTGAAACTGAATTTCTACCGGCTGGTTAAAAACTCGCAGACGTCGACGCCAACGTGGGTCCCAGCATTGGAAAAATGAGGAACCCCGATGCACACGAGGACCCCTGCCATTGACAATGACCCCTGACCCACACACTCACTCACTCCCTCTCTCTCTCTCTACTGTCCCGACTCGCCCTCTCTGTTCATCGAACCCTCCCCCGCTTTTCTCCCTTCTTTACGCCTTGTACCCCCTTTTCCACCATAATTTTTAAAAGCCCCCACCTTTGTCTCCTAGCATGGCAGTGCTCAATTTCTAAGAGGGCTTCCCCATGCCCTCGAGGTCTATTGATGCAAGCAAATCCTCTCGTAACTAGTACCTCCCACAAGCTTCTTTCTCTCTCTGATTAGATGGATGTGAGAAATAGATGTGACTATTTCTCACACTCTTACACGCAATTGAAGGGGGGTAACATTTGTATATTCTTTTGTTTTCCCAAACTCACAAAGTGTGAGTGATGAATATATTACGAAGAACAAAAAATTACATAGATAACCATGCTCCACACTAGCCATGGCATCTCCACCACATACCATCGGATACACCATATACATTAGCTAATAAAGGGTGCCACCCTGAGGCCATTCATTCAAAAGGAAACAAAGTCTACCTAGGGGTGCCACCAACGATATAACCCTACCACAACTCACTCCTTGACCTCAAGCGAGTGTATAGGAAATGTAATGCCGAGAAGAACAAAGCCCTAGAGCCAAAACTATTCTTTTTTCTCTTTCTTTCACTAAGACTAACGGTGTTGATCCCAGTGCCCAACACTTGGACAACATGACTCATGAGATCACTCTTCAAATCACCATCGGTGCTCGAGTCAAGTCGGTCATAGTTGAGCGTGGTCCCCTTGGCAGGGTTGACGATTGATTTTCGTCCATCTTGCACCTCTTCTAATGAACCTCCTGTCTCTCTTTTGATCTCACCATTAGACGGTCTAATAGGCACGGCTGGTTCCTCTTGCATCTCCATTACCGGGCTACTCTTCCCTAAAGTCGCCTCTATGCTAGGCAGATCTTGATCACTACCCTTGACTTCTGGTCTCGTATCACCTGGAGAGGGTTTGACCTCCCTATCAACCCGTCTCCACGCTGTCCTCACTTGGTTATGGGCAATTTCTATCTTGTGGCAATTCTTAGCATAATGCCCAACTTTGCGGCATTTGTAACTGGCATTCGGAACCGATTAGAATGCTAGCTCTTGTCGGTAATTGCCAAAGATTTCCATTACTCAGATCCAAATACTTGGGAATTGGCTTACTCATATTCCACAGAACACAAACTTTTACATCCAAGCCAGATCTCACCCTAGGTAGCTTTGGAATAAAGAGTACTCTGACTAGCATAACAACAATAGAGTCCACAGATTCGTTTCAGTCAGAGCGGGAATCCCTTGAACGTGACCCATACTAGGCAGAAGTCCATAAACTCATCATATGGACATAACTCAGGCGTCCAGGGAATCACAAAATGCGAAGTGGGAAGCTCCCCAGATGCCCCCTTTCATCACAAGCTCTGTACTATCTTCTCGGAGGCACACCTAGCCACATTGAAGCCTTTCCCCACAGCTGTGAACTTCCAGATATCACTTCTATTGTTCGCACCTCTTTAAGGTGAAGTTCGTTGAGGAACTTGAAAGGAGGGGGTAACTCAAAATAATGACCCCCTCGTCATGTTGGGGTGCCCATAGACTACCCCCTCTACGAATGAAGCAAATTTATCTCCCATGTTCCAGGAGCTTTGCGAAGGATGCTAGCATTAACCAAACTTTGCAGCTTACATCATTTGCATCGGTAGCACTCTACCCATAGTGGAAACCTTGTAAAGCTCCCCACAAGAGAGGGGGAATTAGGGGAAAACTCTTCCAAAGCTAGCGAAGTGACTAGGAAACCAACCCCCCCTCCCCCGCCCCCCCCCCCCCCCCCCCCCCACCCAGCAACAACAAGAAGGGACCACACTTAGGGGTCCCAATCCCATGAGCATGTCTTACTACTAATGGAATTACTCCACAAAGAAATAGAGCTTGGGCTTAGTTTTCTCTCCCAATTACTAATAACTATACACCGCATGACCACCACCTGATCAATACTCTTTTTTGAAAAGGTAGAACTTTTAAATTACTGAAGAAAAAAAAGGAGAATACATTGAACCTCAGGGAGGGGGAGGGTCACCCCAGCTAGGAAAGTCATTGGATGAAGTTTCTCATTCTAAGCTTTGAGGATGAGTAGAACAGGGGAATGATTCTTCTGCATTGAGGCCATGGTAGCCTTTTTTGCATTAATGAGATAGGGAGATCTAAAATAGCTGGGTGCTTTAACTTTTTACACAGGGCTTTAGTACCCCATTTAAGCTCAAAATACAAAGCCATTAGGTGACATGCTTGAGAATTGAAGACAAAGGAGTTTCTTGCATTCCAGATGAACCAAAGGATGATGCCTCTCCAGACATTCCAGAGAGGGATGTCCTGACCTTTACCATTTCCCAACAGTAAGTGAACAAGATCGAGCTTCCATATTTGGCACCATACTTGAACTTTAGAGAGAATCTTTCTACTTTCTTTGCACTGAAAGAGGAGATGACAGAGATCCTCTGTAGCTTGGTTGCATCTCAGGAATTTTCCATCTAATTTACCAATAATAAGGGTTTTGGCACCACACCAGATGCCCTTGTGGAGAATTAACCAGAGTATAGCGCTATGTTTGACTTCTAGAGGGTAGGCCCAAGTACATTGAAGCCTTTATGTCCATTGCTTGCTACTCCATTGAATGTTCCACTTCTTATTCATCTTCTTTTTTAATTCCTCTGTTACCCTAGTTGTAGGTTTGAAGCTTTGATATATTTCCTGAGCCAACCATAACAAATTTGCTTACTTTAAGACTACTCTGGGGGGCAGGTAAAAATGAGACAACTCTGATTACAATCTGGCATAGCACCACTCAAAAATTTTCTAAGATAGCTGATATTGAGCCTACAACTCTGACACTGACTTTCGTTTTGAACCATTGAAACAATCCCCCCATTTCTGTATGCTAGCTTTGAAACAAATGTGAGATTTCCTACAGCAAGGAAGATTTAGCTTATCTGGAAAATATCGCAGCCAGGGAGAGTCCTGCAAAAAACAGTGTATATTAGAATAAAAGGAGGACTTTGGTTTCCATTTAGCCTTCAGCTCTTGCCAGGAGTTCTAGAACCTTCTGACAAGCTTTGATCCATAGGGTAAAGTCCTGGTTGGAGAGACCAATGAGTCTTTGAGTGTATAGTTAGACCAGACTTTGTAGTCCTCCACCCTGAATTTGGAGGGGTGCCTTTTTAGAAATACTGCCCAAAAATAATTAGAGTCCAATGATCTAAGGACCCATTTAGCTGCTAGTTTTGTGGAGATGAGGTTCAAGTTGAGCAGCCCTAGACCTCCATTTGTTCTTGGTAACAACACACTTCCCATGCTACTTTTGAACTTTATGCTGGTCCAAGTTTCCACCCCAAAAGAAGGATCTAAACATGGAAATTGCTTGAATCATCTGATATTTTGATGGCTGCCAGCAGGACAAGAAATAGATTAGAGATGGCATCAAATAGTGGTTAAGCACAAATGCTCTGCTGGACAAGGAGCTAATAATTTTTTCTTTTAGCTTGCTAAGTACCCACTACCACCTTTGCTTGTAAGTTATTTTGAATCCCATAGGAATTTCAAGCAGCCTAAAAACTTGACCATCCTGAATCTGGGAGCAACCTGATCTTGTGATTGTTGCAGGGATCTCAAAAGAAGCAACCTTAAAGATTTTTTTTCTATGGTTAATAACAGAGCCACTAGCTTCACAAAAAGTAGATAAGCATTCCCAGAAAGCTTTATCTGTGTGTCGATCATTGATCATGATGGCATTAGTGTCATCAACAAACTGATGTAAGCACAATTGATTGTCAGCATTTAACTAACTAGCCCAAGGCTTATGAGCATACAACATATAATAAAGAAGCAAGAGGGAAACCTTATCTGACATATCTCAATAAGGGAAAAGGATCAGTTAGTTCACCATTAACAATAATCCTGGCAAATACATTTCCAAATAGAACTTGAATGAAATTGATAAATTTCTTGCCAAATCCAATGTCAAGCAGTGATTGAAACACAAAGTCCCATTCAATTCTATCATAGGCCTTATCAAAGTCAATCTTGAAGAATATAAAGCTCTGCTATGTTTCCTCCATGTACTCAAATGTCTCCCACATAGTGACAATGTCATCAAGAATAAATCTCCCCTTGATAAATCCTTTTTGTTCTGGTAAGATGATTTTGCACATAATGGGACTAATTCTCTTGGCTAGGGCAAGGGCAAAGATCTTATACATAGTTGTCAGACAGGTGATTGGTCTCTAGTTGCCTAAGTCCTCCTTCCCCCCTTTTTATGAATGAGATTTATTGCTCCAGTGTTTACTATTGATGGAAGAGCTCCAATTGCCAAGGCTTCGTACCAAAGAAGAAATATGTATGGTGGTAGAAAATCTTTGTACTGCTGGAAGAACTCATTGGGCAGACCATCTAGGCCACGTGATTTTCCAGGTTTCAAGGAATCAATAGCACTTCCCATCTCCCCCTCAGTAAGGGGTTGGTCCAATTGCCTAGCCATAACAATCTTTCTCTAATTCTGGCTATTTTGGCTCTGGCATTAAGTGGACCAACCCCTCTTTTAGGAGGAGAGGAGAAAATTTCAGCATAATATCTCTTAACAACTTCTAGGTTTTCCTTGTGAGAATAAACCAAATCACCTGCCTGACTTTTGAGCAGAGGGATGAAGTCCTTAATTTTTAAAAATTTTTTTTAACAGCTTGAACATGTTAGGGTCAGAGGAGTCAATTTTCCCTGCTCAAAAATCTCTAGTCCAATTAAGGGAAGCCTTGGCAATTAAGAGCTCTTCTCTCCTTCATTCCTGGTTTAGCTCATAAAGGGTAGGGGAAGGAGGACTATTGGGCATAACCACAATCTCTAAGTCTGAGATCTGTTTAGATATCATCATTCTTCCGTGTTGTCTAATAGCCCTTGCCCTAAGCTTGAAATCAGATAGTGCTTTTTGTGTGTGTTTGACAACAAAGTCCCAAGCTTTAAATGCTGAAGTATGAAGATCAAAAGCATTGTCAAAAACATCTTTTACCTTATTTCTCGCACACTGCAAAGGGAGCAGAGATTGATCAATATGATGCCTACTTGCTTTAAACATTTGTGCTTCTCTTATGAGCTCGACTACAACAGGTGAATGATCAGACATGATAACAGAATTGTAAGACCAATAGTTAAGGTGCCAAAAGTCTTGAATGAGATATGAGTTCATATATATTTTGTCTAGTCTTGATGATCTGTAGCAATTATCTTGCTGTTTGTTTTGTCCAAGTAAATCCATTTTCTTGAGATATGTCCAACAACTTAACATCAAGTACTCTTAACATCTAAATATGCCCGATTCATGGTCACGTACAACAAAGTGATGGGCATAATAGAACTGTGCACAATGTTGTGCAACTATGCGCGTTTTGGCATAGTTTCGCAACTATGGCATCGAAGATATTAAATACACTTGAAAATCCACATCTTTTGCTTCATTTGGGTGGACGTGGATGTTATAGCTACCCAATAGAGATATTGTCTTCTCTCACTATCAGGGTTGACCCACTGGTGTCTTGAGCTAGACTCTCACATGCTAGTTTCCTAGACACACACAGAACGCACGCTTGACCACCTTGAAAGCTCAATTGCCAGTGGAGAGGTATATTTGTCCGTAGTTATTCGTTTAGAATAATTGTGAGTCACTTGGCCGCACCCTAATATGCATGCAAAATGCCATTACCTGCAAAGCTCCTAATGGTTTTAATAGACTAATATGCATTCAAAAGGCATTTACCTGTAACGAAACCTTTCTTTTGGGTTTTCCTGACTTTATTACCCATAGGAAGCTCCCCTTATTCGCAGAGAATAACCTGCGCAGGACTCGCCTCCTCGCGTGGGAACGGAAACCCATAAAAATGTCAAAGCTGGCGGTCACGTCAGCCTGGCCATAGCCCACTATTGGCGGCGGCAATCAGTGGACGAGGCCCGATGCAGGCTTTACTTGCAGGGGGTGACGTGGATTCGTGGGCCCCATGCTCCCGCACTGCTGCCAACTTAGTCTGCTGGTGAAATCGACGCAAGCGGCATTAAGAAAATGACGAGGGACCCGCCGCCTGGTCTGACAGCGCCGTAGCATGCGGCAAACTCTTATCTGCAGTGCACAAATTAGAGTTTTCGCCGGCCCGCCGCCCGCCGGCGCGCCGGGCCTAGCGCCCACGCCTCTCTCTGCCAGCCTGTCTATTCCTGATTTTTTAACGTCATCAACGTGTTTCCATTAAGCTTCCGTTCACACACTGCCGACAAGCAGCCCTACTTTCTTACTAGACAGCTTGCCAAAAACTCTTCCGATTATTTTTGAACTTCATAAAGAAGAAATCAAGCACAGAGCTGGGTGACTTCACGTGGATCAATCTCTTTTTGGAATCAAAGTTGTTCATTAAAAAATTCATGAGGTACTTGCTAGGTCTTTTGAGCAGTCTCACTCCCCTTTCAAAGCTTGGGACCTGGTTGTCAAGCAAATTCAAACCCTATTGACTGGTTTAAAAAGAAAGCTAATGAGATTAGGGCCTGCAGAAGGATGAAGATAGCAAAACAAATCTCTGATTTGGAGGGCAGTCTCCTCCCCAATTGTTTCCCCCCTCCCTCCCTCTTTGAATTAAATGACCAGCTTAGGAAGGAAGAGCTTTTGACTGCTCAATCCTCTCTCAATTAGACAAGAGAACACTGGGCAGGAAAGGTTGACAGACCAGACAAAGATATGTTCAAACTGCTTAAGAAAAAAAAAAGGATTTTCTGCCTTTCTTGAAAGATACAGAAGGGAAAATAGCTGGATCTCAACAGGAAAATATGCAAGTGGTGAAGGATTATTTTGTTGGCATCTTCTCAACTCCTCCCCAAAGGGGGCTGACATTACTCAAGCAAGAGCAACCATTGCTGGTCTGAGGGAAAAAATGATGCCTGCTCATCTTGTCACATCGATCAGCCCCTCACTGAGGGGGAGTTGAGTGACACCATTGATGCCTTAAAAGCTGGAAAATCACCTGGTATTGTTAGCCTACCAAATGAGTTCTTTAAAGAGTTTAAAGTTCTTCTACTACCTTTCCTGCTCAGATTATGGTATGAGGCAGTCAAAGTCGGAGCTCTTCCTTCCTCAGTCAACACTGGTGTTATCAAACTAATTGATAAGAAGGGAGGGAAAGAGGACCTAGGGAACTGGAGACCCATCTCATGTTTGAATTCTATCTATAAAATCTTTGCCATGTCTCTAGCTAGAAGGATTAGTAACCTTATGCATTACATTATTCTTCTTGAGCAGAAGGAGTTCATAAAGCACATATACATTCTAGACACTATCATCACTCTCTGGGAAGCAATAGAGTTTGCACAAGAAAGTGAGCAAGAATTCACGTTCTTTAAAATTGATTTTGACAAGGCTTATGATAGAATTGAGTGGGATTTTATATTCCAGTCTCTTTTTTATATTGGTTTTGGCAAACTCTTTATAAGGTATGTGCAGACTCTCTTTGATAATGCCTTTGCTAGAATAGATGTTAATGACGAGCTCACTTCTGCCATTCCCTTAAAAAGATCGATCAGACAGGGATGCCCCATTGCACCACTGCTCTATGCAATATGCTTAGATGCCTTGGGATGGCTTATCTAGTCAGCAATGGTAAACGACAGAATCAAAGGTATAAGTATTCCAGGTGCACATAAGGACCTTTGCCTTCAACAGTTTGCTGACGACACCAACGCACTAATGAGTTGTCAGGCCAAGGGCCAAACCAATGGGGTCACAGACTCGGCCAGGGGCTGACTGCCAGTGGGAATGGGTTCAAGCAGGCTGGAAGCCTATAAAAGGGAGGTTGGGCGGATGGATCGGGTCTGGCAGTCCATTGGTTTGAGATTGGTATCAAAGCTTCAGGCTATCTTTAGAACTGAGGCACGTTTTTACTTTTGCTGCATGTTGCATGCAACCTCAAAGGGAAGAGGAAGACGAAGCTGAGGCCGTGGCGTGCAGAAGCTCTAAGTCGAGGACGAGGCGTGTTTCGACCTGCACCAAATCGGCTTGGGTTAGGCTCAGTTGGAGCGCAAAGCAAAACCAGGGATTTTTTCGTGCTTGGCCCGCCCCCAAAGGACTGCTGCATAGCGAGCTCCATCGTCTTCTTTGCCACGCACTGTCGATGGCCCTCTTTGTAGAGTATTTTCGTCATTTTTTTTTTTCAAAAAAAGGCTCTAGCCACACTTAGTGGCCTTGCCAAAGGGAGGCTCCCACGCAGTTGGGGTGAAAAGCATCGGAAAACCTCAACTCCACTCTCTTTGCTAGTTTATTCGGCTCTCCGTTTTGCTTGGTACAATCAAGCACCATTGTTCTTGATTCGTGCAAATTCAGCAGTCTGAAATTTGCTCCAGCTCGGCTTCTGAAGCTTTGACAAACTGCAAATCGGTCACCAAGCTTCAACCGATTTGGTGGTTGCATACGATGCAAACCAAATCGGCAGTGACTATACATTGCTTTATGTTTTCAACTTCCTCATCGGTTGCCCAAATTGTTGGCAACTTTCAAGTTTATTTGGTGTATTGCATATGACGCAAACCAGACTATTGGCAACTTGAATTTGCTCCGTGCTTTCGAGTGAATCATCCACTGCAGTTTTGCTCATTGTTGTCAAGCTGGTAGTGGTTGTGGATTGAACGTCATTTTCGAAGTCGGCGTTCTTTCTTCTCAAAGGCGTAATTATCCGATTCCTTATCGCAAACGGCCATGAGCTCGTCGAGAATCTAGTATTCTTCTTTCTTTTCTTGCACAGTACGTTCACAACATGGATTCGGACATAGATATGCATCATGCTTTCGATTTTGAGCAGTCTGCACACGTTTCGTCTGCCGATGCCACGTGGACGGTTCCTCTCACGGAGGATAATCGTGCCACAACGGTGAGAGACGATGCGTATGAGTTGCTGGACATGCAAGATTTCCGTGCATTGCAAACACGCATGACTGTGCTTGAAACGAATTTTGCACAATTAAATCAGAATGTCACAGCATTATCCGATTTGATTAAGTTGCATATGCGGCAGCAGCAGGCCACGGGCCCTGCTGGTCAGCAAAATCAGGAGCACGGCTCCACACCAGGCCAAGGGCCGGGTGCCGGGCACGGCCCTCCTCTGGGACCGCTGCACTCTCTGACCCAAAAAGAGGTGGACGATTTGTTGAAAAATACAAAGCCACCAATTTTTCGGGGAGAAGAGCGTGAGCGAAACAAGGACACCATGAATATTTTTCTCAGTAAGTGGGATTGAATCCTCTTCCCAGTTTGCTAATGTGGAAGTAACACACACCGAGGCGGTGCATGAGTGCTGTATCACTGCCTCCATGTGGCAGCAGACTTTCGGACCACATGAGTTGGTGCGTATGCATGGCTCTATCCAAGGGCACAGGGTGCGGATCTTGGTAGACGATGGTGCGTCGCACAATTTCATCAATTATAAATTGGTGAAACAACTCAAATTTCCCCAAACCCCGAGTTCCCATCGCTACAAGGTAGCAATGATTAACGGCCATGATGCTGAGATATGGGAAACTCAGGTTAAAGATGTACCTCTGGAAATTCAAGGATACCGTACCTCTTTGGATTTCCAAGTCATGAATATGGAGAGGGCAGATGTGGTTCTTAGTCGTGAATGGTTGCATAGTTTAGGATCATCACTTAGACGTAGCTATGAGCATAATAGTCTAATGTTCGAATCCAATGGTGTGCACGTGCTGCTGTTGGGGGAGAAGGATGTATCTTAATCCTCACCACTTATTTGTACAACTGAGCTTATGAAGCTCTCTTTTGATGATGCAATAGAAGAACTCTTTTTGTGTTACTCACTGTGCCATTTTATTTCCAATGTGGATGATGTTTCTAATGTTGATAATGTTTTGAATAAAACTTCCTCAACGCCACATTCTTCTCTCTCTCTCCTCTTCCAGCTATGCCTACTAATTCAAAACAAGCAAATGTTGCTAATGAATTAAAGAAACTTTTAAGGGAATTCAAGGATGTTTTCCCAGATGATTTACCACCAGGGCTACCGCCGATACGTTCTGTGCAACATGGCATAGACGTGGTTGTAGGCAGTAAGCCAGTGAGTAAACCACCTTACAAAATGAGTCATTCTGAGGCTGCTGAGGTGGAACGTCAACTTGCTGACTATCTCAGTAGAGGGTTTATTCAACCAAGTTCTTCACCATGGGCCTCTCCCATTCTCTTGGTGAAGAAAAAGGACGACACTATGCGCATGTGTGTAGATTACCGTGGATTAAATGCGGTTATTGTTAAGAACAAGTACCCATTGCCACGAGTGGATGAGCTGTTTGATAAGCTCACCCACGCTCGTATATTTTCAAAGATTGATTTAAGATCTGGGTATCATCAAGTACACATCAGGCTTGTGGATATACCCAAAACAACGTTCGAACAAGGTTTGGACATTCAGAGTTTTTGGTGATGCCCTTTGGGTTAACCAATGCTCCAGCTACGTTCATGACACTCATGGATAGTGTCTTGAGACCATACTTGGAAAAGTTTTTTATCGTTTTCCTCGATGACATTCTTGTATATAGTGCCTATGAGGAAGAGCACTTAGCACATTTGAAACAAGTGTTTCATTTGCTACGCCAATGTGCGCTCCTTGCCGCACTGTCGAAGCAAGGGACTTGCCGATACACCGTGTACGAGCCGCAGACGGCTCCAAGCACACAACTAGTTTAACTAGTAAGCTCAAGAGGGCAATGGTGTGTCACTCACCGCCTTATGCTCCTGTCGTAGAGGATTCCTCGCCGCGAAGAAGAGGGAGACGCCGCTACGCCTGGCCGCCGTCGTGCCGCCGCAACGCTCGATCGCACACACACTCTCTCTCTCTCTCTCACACGCACACACACAAGGAGATGGTGAAGGAGAAGGTGGAGATGGAGCAAGAGCAGCTTCTATTGCACAATGAGAGAATGAGTAAAAATTAGGTTTAGTTGGCTTTTATATGAGCTCACCCCATTCACACTTGGGCGCCCATGCTTAGCCAACTAACCCTAGCATGTTCGTGTTAGAGTGCGCCTCTCATCGGCGATCACTCTACCTTTCCCTATTGGACCGACAAGCCCGGTGCCTGACTCTACTTAAATAAATAATACGGTTACAGTGTCCGTCGTAGGCGATAGGGTGTCCATGAGCCACGAGGGTTAACATTGCCCCCCTTCCTGATGTAGATTACGTCCTCGGAAGCTATTGAGTTGAAGCTTGGTAAGTCCATGTTGTAGAGCATCTAGATTTGAATCTGCAAGGCAAAGTCACTGTTTTAGCAAGCGAAATTACATTGCCATAAATCATGAGGGGAATGTAAAGTACATGTGGAAATGAGTAAATGCAAGATTTATGAAATGTTAGACTGCCATTAAGGACAAATAAATTGCACTTTGAGTAAATTAATTAATCAAGAGTTTTGAGCTTATGGGTGAGTCTACCAATTAGTTAGCTATGACTAAGGTTAAAACAACTACTCTAGTACTAGCTAAGCTAAGAAGATTATCTAAATGCAAGATTCCCTAATTATGCTTTTTAGCTTTGATTAGCCAACTCGCTCTCACAACTGCAAACAAAAGCTTGAAATGTTAATTGTAAGCTCAATGGAAGTCTTTTAATTTCTTTTAAAAAAAAAAAAAAACATTTTTACTTTGGGTCACAATCATGTGACGTGTGTGCTTATTTTGTATGTCCGGGGTTTTTTGCTTCTCAAGGAAAAGCGCCCACACTGGGAACCTCTAGGGCTCTAGTACCATAGACAATACAGGTGAGTGAAGTACCAATTCAAGCCAGGATTTCTCTTCCAGCGTAAGATTTTTCATTTGTGGCACTTATGTTTTTTTTTTTTTTTTTTGCTTCCATTTTCTTGGTATTCGCACTAGTGTTTTTTTTTGTTTGAGTGAGCAAGCCTTTCTCTGCCTAAAACATTCTTAAGGTCTCAAATACTCGGATAATTTTATTAGCTAGGCCTAGTGGTCAAGTAAATGAGTTAACCTAAAGTCACGGTCTCCTAATCTCCAGGCTCATCCATAAGATTAAACTGGAGTTCAATCAACTTAAGCAAATACAAATTTATACATCTATAATGGCAGATAACAATCATAACTATTGCACTCAAACAAAGAATGAAAAATCATTATTAGCAATTACACATATCCACCAACATGAATCATGGAAAGTAGTACACCTGGAGGTATGGAGTGGCTCATTTCGTTGAAGCAGATGTCCTCAGCCATGTGGATGGAGATCCATATAAGTCCTACCTAACACATCCAAAAACAGACACTATACCTCTAGGAGGCATGTCAGTGTGAAAAATTAAAACTCCTAAAAAACAAACTCAAAACACAATCTAGACCCCTAACCTACCTATCTGTCACCCCTTTTAGAATCAAGGAAAGAGGATATTATATAAACCGGGTGGCCACCCTAAGGCTAGGTCTCTATCCTCATCATCTAGATAAATAAAATCGTTGTCCGTGAGGCCATAGTCTTCCTCGGTCTCTATTAGTTCCTCTTCATCATCCTCTTGTGCAAGCATGCTAATCAAGAACCTCGCGATGCGTGGATACTCATCTTGTGCAAAAGAATAAGCATGTGCCATTGGAGACACATTCGCTACTGGGTAGGGATCACTAGTTAGCCATAGACGTATCAGCCATTCTAACTCCTCAAAATTTCTCTCACATGCAAGGCTCTCTATCAAATCCCATTCGCAAGAAAGTATAGGGTAGCATACGTAGAACACTTGAGGAAAAGACAAAGGGTACCTTTCATAAAAAATAGAAGTGCATGCCTCTGGTGAAGTAGCCATTTCTGACAAGACAGATAGATTTGGTTAGGCCTTTAAAACATAAGAGTTGTTTTTGTGTGTTGCTTGAATTGACACGGTGAATTTGGACTTATATGTAAGATCTGATAGGGTGCTCTCTCGTTGCTAGTCGCTCTTGCTCTTTACTATTTTTGTTTTTTGTGAGTATAAGGCTATATATATACATTCCCTAAGATTGGAATTGAGAGGTCAGGGAGGAAGGTTGAGAGGGGAGCGAGTGAATGATTGATGTTAGCAAACACTCCCCCCTTCCTTGGGTAGATCATACCTTTTGGAATGAGGTCGTCACCTTTTGAAACCAATTGTTCCAAGTTGTTATGGGTGAAGGCTTTAACCAATAGTTTTCGACTGCCCTATGCGTTTCATCTAGTTGCAAGGGTGATAAGGTACTCTCCCATGATTTTATTTGCAACGTTGTTGTAGGTGGTGAACTTACCCCGGGAGGTGCAAACTCTTTCGTGCTTGTATGGATATGTACAGTGGTAGGTGGAGGTTGTGTCGAAGCTTCTATTTGCGTATAGGAACTACATGAAGAGCAAGAAGCTTCATTTGATTTCCCTGTTCCTGAGCTAGGTGGAACAAATCGTTCTTTCTTTGGTACCCAAACTAGCTCTAGATCGGGTGTGTAACATTCCATGATTTTTTCCTTTCCGCGATTTTCAATTTGTTTTGGAGCCACAGGATTGGGTTTACATGGGCCAGGTGACAGGTAAGAGTAAAATTTACGTTTGGGCACCCAGATTTGATCATTTCCTTCATAGTATCCTTGGGCTTCCAATAGTCGTTTAGGAATCCAACGCAACGTTTCTTTACATTTCTTGGAGTGAGTGGGACGGTTCTTACTAGGTTTCCGTTTTTTTGCATCAACCATGCTCACTACAGAGGCTTTAGGGACCCACTTGTATGTTTTCTGTGTTATATTAGGATGGTTCTTGTGTGTCTCAAGCTTTCTTTCAACTACATTAGTTGAAGCTCTAGAGAGTTGGGCTATGGGGACGTATGGTTCAACCTCCTGGACATGCAATGTCTTGGGTTTTATTTCCTTAGGCAATATCTCAGGGACTATGGCTTGAGTGGTAGGGCTAAGAGTTGGTTTTTGCGTTGTAACACCCCCAGTCCCCCAATCAATAGTGCATTTGGTGGCTATCATCCACGTGCGGCCTAGGTTTATATTACCCTCCATAGTTCCAGTAGGCATGACCAAAAAGTCTTGAGCTACAATTCCATTGTCATAACTGACAGAAGTGTGCCAGATTCCAAAAACCGTAGTTTTTTTCTTGTTGACACCCTTGACTTGGATAATACTCTCAGATAGAGGTGGCTTCCCTAACTGACACCACACCCCATAGGATAGCAGATTATATTTAGCACCCGTGTCCAATAAGGCGTTATATAGCACTTTTCCATAGGCACTGTTTAACTCAATAGGGTATCGTAGAGGTGTGTTAGAGTCCAACCCCTCCTCTTCGATTTCCACGTGGAATGCATTTGTGACTCCAAGGTTAGCCTCTCGTTTTTGTCTTATACGTTGTTGTCGCTCCTTAGCCTCAGCTTGAGCTTGTATCTTGTTTAACTCGGTTTGTGCTTTGGCGGCCTTCTTTTGATGAATGGCCCGTAGTTCTTCTTGGCTTAAAGGATCATAATATCTTTTGAATTTACTCCCATTGAGGAATCCAATGGTTTCAACTCCATCAAGAGTTTCCACACGAAGGGTACCTTGTGGGGTAATTTCACATACTCTATATGGTCCTTTACCAGCATATTTCAACTTTTTCTTCTCTTTACGTACTCCATACATAAGGACTTTATCACCAACTTTGATGTCCTTGTCCTTCACATGGCGATCAAACCACTTCTTTCTCCTATCCTTTTCCACAAGAGCATTTTGCACAGCCAACTGTCTCTCTTCGTCTAGTTTTTCTAAGATATACAAACGCTCAGTTAAGGGGTTACCATTCCATCCTTCTTGCGAAGCTACCCTAAGACTAGGAATGACAAACTCCCAAGGCATAACCGCTTCTTGGCCGTATACCATTTTGAATGGCGTACAATTAATAGCCACTTTATAAGCAGTACGATAAGCCCATAGAGCAGATGTCAACTTCAAATCCCAATCAGTGCGATTAGCTTCTACCGTCTTGGTTAAAATAGAGATTAGAGTCTTGTTGGTGCTCTCGGCTTGTCCATTAGCTTGCGGGTAATAAGGTGTAGACTTATGGTGGGATATCATAAAGGTCGTGGTAAGCTCTCTTATTACCTCATTTATAAAATGGGTACCATTATCACTAACAATTTCAAAAGGGCAACCAAATCTTGTGATAATGTTCTCAAAAAGAAACTTAGCTGTTGTCCTCGCATCAGCTTTTTGTGAAGCCTTAGCTTCAGCCCACTTTGTTACATAGTCCGTAGCAACTAGAATATATCGAGATTGAGTGTTGCAAGCTGCGGGACTAATTGGACCTACAAAGTCTAAGCCCCATTTTTCAAATGGTTGGGTTACTTTAATAGGATGTAAGGGCATTCTGTCTTTGCGCTGTGTGGTCTTGTAACGTTGGCACTCATCACACCCTTTTGTAAAAGGTGATGCATCCTTAAATAAAGTTGGCCACCAATAGCCTGATTGCAGCACCTTTCTAGCAGTCAGGTCTCCTGAAAAATGTCCTCCTGCTATGCCCATATGTGCTTCTTGCAAGATATACAAATATTCATCCTCGCGGGCACAACGCCTAAGAATATCATCCTTGCCTAATCTATACAGAGTTCCGGCAATCAAACAATAGGGTTCACATTCTTTTACTAGCCTTCGAGCGATATCCTTACGAAGTTCCTTGGGTGGAAAACCATTAACTAAAAAGTTAACAATGTTCTCACTCCATTCATGCATAGTCTCAACTATGAATAGGGAAGTATCGGGTAATTCGTCATCAACTCCTGTAGGGGCTTCACCATTGGGTATGCGAGACAAATGATCAGCCATGACGTGCCTTTTACCGGGTCTCACTACAATCGTGAAATCAAACTCCAGAAGAATTCATCGTGTGATTCTTCCTGTGGAGCATGACTTGTTTACCAGATACAGCAACGCTTGATGGTCCACATAAAATACAAACTTGTTTGCCAGAAGGTAGTAGCGAAATTTCTTTACTGCATAAACCATTGCCAAACCTTCTCGCTCTGTAGTGGTGTAGTTCTTTTCAGCATCGTTCAATTGACGGCTTGCAAAGCTAATGGGATAGTCCAATTTATGTTCTCCTGGTTGAGTGAGAACACACCCAGAGGCAAAGTTTGATGCATCAATATGCACATGGAAAATGACATCCCAGTTAGGTGTCCTTAAAATCGGAGCACTTGCTAGTGTTTTCTTCAATTGTTCATAGGCCTGGTCACACTCTTCAGTCCATTTAAATTCAATGAGAAGCTTGTACAAAGGACGTGCTATCTCAGCGAAAAATAAAATAAACCGTCGATAATAACCCACGTGTCCCATGAACCTTTGAACTCCCTTGTAATTGGTTGGTGGTGGTAACTCTAGAATCACTTTAATTTTGCTCTCATCGGTTGAGATACCATTCTTGGATACTATATGCCCTAAAATAACTCCATGCTTGACCCAAAATTGGCATTTGAACGGGTTCAATGAGATACGATATAACCTACACTTTTCAAACACCTTCCGCAAACATGATAGATGTTCCTTCCAAGAAGAGTAAACACAAAGGTCGTCTAAGAAAGCTTCACAAAACTCTCTCAAATATTCTTTAAAAGCAGTGTTTATTAATCGTTGGAATGTAGCAGGGGCATTTGTTAGGCCAAAAGCCATCACACGAAATGCAAACACGCCAAATTCTGTGATGAAGGCAGTTTTAGCTTGGTCCTCTAGCGCTATCGTGATTTGGTTGTAGCCTGAGTACCCATCTAGAAAGCTATAAGCTTCCTTGCCTGCAACTCTTTTGAGTACATGTTCGGAATATGGTAGGGGGTAATGGTCTCTTCTAGTAGCTGCATTAACTTTTTTGAGGTCCACACACACCCTGAGTTTCCCATTCTTTTTTGGCACGATAACTATTGGAGACACCCATTCAGAGTGTTCAATAGGATATATGAACCCACATTTGATAAGATTTTCTAGTTCTTCTTGAATGATCTTTGCGTACTTAGGATTCATCGGGTAGGGTCTCTGTTGTACGGGCTTCGCAGTGCTAATCATAGGGATTGTATGTTGGACCACAGAAGGTGGAACACCTTTCATATCATGGTATGTCCAAGCGAATACGTCCTTGAATTCCTTGAGAAGCTCTTTGAGGACTGCCTCTTCAACTTTTGTGAGGTATTGGGCAATAAAAACAGGTTTTGATTCTTCACCGGGGTCAGCTAATTCTATTTCTTTAACTATTGCCGGACCATCATAGATTCCATTATTCCCATCGATAGGTATTCTTTGGGCTTTTGTGTACACAACCTTTGCTTCCCCTGTGGTGTAAGATTTGAAATGTTCTGGTGCAGGATGCAAGTCTGTGGATTCTGGTTGTGCTTTGGTTTGTGCTTCCATTTCTGCTTTCTTATGTTGTCGAGCTAACTCTTGGTTTTGACGCCTCCTTGCAGTGCGGCTCAACTTCGGCTTGTCTATGATCTCTAATTGGGCTATGTCATGGGGTCGTGGTCTACACCACATAACATTTTGGAGATATTCACCCCAATTGTCTACCAATTTCCGATGAGCATCACATGCCCCTATATAACTGAGCCATTCTGCTGAGGATCTCTTTTTTTTAATCCTAGCACGTACATTGGCTCGATATCGACGCCTCTTAAGGTTTTTCTTTTTCTTATTTGAGACCTACTTTTGATTTGCATTTAGATCTGGCTCACTAAAGGAGTCCTCGTTGGTGTCCTCTTCACTCTCGGGGGAGCTATCATCGGTTGATGTGCTTGGTCCTTCCAAATGTTTTGACTCTGACCTTGCTCCACTCTCTAATTCATGAGATTCAGAATCCGTTTCACTCTGGGAGTCAGTGTCCAAGTCGTGTTGGTCAAAGTCTTCTATTGAGCTATCGGTGTCACTGTCAGATTGGTCCACAATTGCCTTGCCCTTAGAAGATGCATGTATGGCACTTATCATGTTCAGAGGTGCAATTTGTGGTACCTCTTCCCCCTCTGGTGTGACCCAAGTGGTTCCTCTATTTCCCCAAGTATCTATGGTTGCAGCTAGGTGTACCCAGTCTACGTTGTCTGATTCCGTCATACCCGGTAACACATCCATGTAAGGAGAATCTTGGCCAATGTCTATATCCTTCTTACAAGTGTAACAATATTGTAGTGGGGCCAAGTGAACTGTGGTGTCAGAGCGATGATCAATAATGGTTTTACTCCCTAAGGGGTGTACCTTACCAGTCACCAAATCCACTCTAAGGACAGAGTCTTGGAATTGCAAATAGACATGATTTTTAGACCAATCATGAACCATTTGTGCTTTCCTCATGAATGGTCGTCCTAAAATCATTTCATATGACATAAGGTGTTTAGAGAAATCCATTACAATGAACGTATGTCGTACCTTGTGTCCTAGAACTTTGATCTTAAGATCCTTGAGCATCCCCATAGGTTTGGCTATGGTACCATTTGCCATCTTTACCACAATGTTAGTAACACTGAGGCGGGGTTTTCCCATGGATTCCCAACAATCTTTTGTAACGATGCTAACTCCCGCACCACCATCAAGAATTCCCTTTATAGTTAATCCCTTGGTAGTGATGGGTAGGGTCGCATTAGACTCGTCGCCTTCAAAATACTGCCCTAATTCGTTAATGGGTACCTCGATCACGGACTCGTGTCCATCTAAGTCAAGTAATTGCACATGATTTTCCTCATCAATCATAATCGAGTCGGGCCTATTTGGTTGCGCAAACTGCGGTAATCCCGTTCGTAGCTCTCCGTTAAGGAATGCTCGAAGTGCAAGGAATAACTCAGGGTCTCCATACAGCTTTGCTATGATTGTGGTTCGGACCTCAGAAGACATGAAGTCCACTAGTTTGGCAACATTCATTGGCGTTTTGCAGGGTGTAGGTCCTTGACTAGGAACTGGTGAGGATGGAATCTCATATTCCTCAATGGGATCAAGTATTCCTTCGTTAAACATCCTTTCCAACAAGAAAGGTGTATGCTCACTTTCTGATGTCCCGTCCTCACTCCCTTCTTGGATGATACTAGATATGGCTAACGGTCTATGGTTCATGTGGGGTGGATGAACTTGCGTGGGAAACACTGTGTCATGAATTTTGACATGCATGGGTTCTGGTTCTAGTTTCCTTTGAGTCTCCTCCACTAAACCTCTTAGATGTCTCACTTGCTCAATCTCGTCTACTGGGTTTGGGTACATCCCAATCTTCTTTTTACGATTCTTCCCTTTTTGCCCCTGCGGTTTATCTTGGGGGTCTTGGATTGGATTTGGAAACACTTGTGGTGTTTTCAGAGGCTCTTTATGGTTTTCTCTTATTCGGTTTTCATTTGGTTCCATGTTACGGTTTTCTTTGTCGGTCTTTCCCTTTGTGGTATTGGTTCTAGTCTCCATTGTCTCGATTGAATCTGAATCATCCTCGAGGTCATTCATATACACGGGGTCATCTCCTGTTCCTATGTTTGTTTTGGAACTTGGCTTTGAATTTCCCGTATTCTGTGACCTCTTCCTTCGTGTCTTCTTTTTCTTTGCTTGGATAACTGACGCGGTATCTCTCTCTTCGAGGATATGGCCTGGCCCTTGAAGCATGGACCGTGTAATCGCATAAGCAGGTGCGACGGGTGGTTATTGGCGATGTCACACTAGCAATTTCGACCAAATTTAGGGGTGTGATTTTAGGCGCATTTGGGTTATAGGGGCATTGGGCAATCAAGTGATCTATGCCACAACGATTACATGTGAGTATTGGCATTGCAGACGTGCTCCCTTGATTCATTTGCATCTGCGCAACATTCTTTTGCAGCCTAATAGGGCACTCCGCTGCCCGATGTGGTCCACCACACTCGTAGCATTGAAGAGGTGGCCTCCTAGCCTGGGTGTTGATATTTTGACCTCTGGATGCGAGAGCAGCAGCTTGATAAACCGGCTTGACTTGCCCCCAACAATCTTCCATGTAGTATATAGGACACTCTTCCAATGTATCAAGTCCGTAGGCAATACTAGTGTCTATTTCCTCCTCACAGCCATCTGCATAAGCATTTGATGGCTCGCAACCCACTTGGTTCATAGGGGCGACTCTTGGATGCGGGGGCTGCGGTCCTAGCACAGGAGGTGGTAACGGTGTAGCTTGTACAACATTTTGAGAGCTAGGGACCATGTGTTGCGGTAGTTTCTCAACAGGTGGAGCAGGCATCAATACAGGAGCTCGAGGTGCATCCGTCCAGGCTACAGGTGGTCTATTTGCCATCATACGTTTGATCATTAAACAATCCTTAGCTTGGTGACCATACCTACCACATGCGTTGCAAGTTCCATTAAATTTTACTCTAAACGTAGGGCACTCACTAGTGCTATGTGGACCTAAGCAAATGAACACCATTGTTGCTCCCTTCTTGGATACATGTGACTATTTTGAGGGGGTCGATTATCCTTAAGAGACTCTTGGATTTCCTTGGTGAGGTCTGTCAAGAATGTCTCAAATACCTTTGTCTCATTGGCAATGGGATTTGCAGTCATGGGTTCATACTCAATGGCTTGTGAGCTAGTGGATCTTGTGTCGGTAGACACCCTCATGCCTGCTATCATCAAGTTGTCCTCCAATTGGATTGCATTGGCAGTGACATCTTCCCAAGTTGTGATACCTCTAATCACTAGTCCATTATAGATTCCTTCATTCCTCAACCCTCGAATGAATCGATCAAGAAGTTGGTTATTGTTGAAGCGCTCATTTACAGGGCAACGAGAGTTTAAGTGCTTTAGACGACTAATGAAGTCCCTTACTGACTCTCCTTCCTTACGTTCGGCCTTCTGTAGCTGAGATGCTACACCCCAAAGCACACCTTCTCGTATGTACTCCTTTAGAAACAACCTTCGAAGGGTAGGGTAGATTGTTTTCTCGTCCACCCTTAGGGTTCTATACCAATCTCCAGCCTTCCCACTTAATTTCAAGCTTAAGGCATTGCACTTATGTAGTTCGTTGCGTTCCCCTAAGGAATCACATACTTGTTCAAACACTTCAATGTGTTTTCTAGCATCTTCGTCCCCATTGAATTTTTCCGTGAGTTTGGCAATTTGTACTGCCTTACTTCTAGGCTCTCTATCAGATGCATGATGCATATTTTCCGCGATAGATCGACCTATGGTTTGAGCAAACGCTGCCAAGTCACCTATGTGAGGAGGTAGGGCCGGTGGAGGTACTCTTGGAATCATATGTGGGAGAGGGACGGGTACCGGTCTTGGCATATGTGTGGATGATGCACGATATGGAACATAACCGGGCATAGGTCCACTCGGATAAGGGCTAGGGAGCGACACTCGAGGAGCATAAGCAAGTGGTACAATTGGGGGTGTGGGGGCCATGTGTGCATAAGGGGCTAGAGGCACATATGGTCGAGGCCCCATATTAGGTATTACGACACTAGGTAGTGGCACTGCGCTAACCGTAGATGTCATCGATACATTCTCTGTCAGGCTTATCCCTGGAGTGAGCACTGTGTTTTCCTTAATAGAGGGTTGAGCCAAGTTAGGGAAGCTAAAGCTGTCGCCCGGAGGCTCAGATTGCATAGAGACCCCAGGTGAAATGATGTAAGATGGGTCCATGGGGCTCATTAGAGGAGTCTCCATTTGTGATAGAGTAGGCTGTTGAGCCTTGCTCGTATCCAGAAATCTCATGGGGCCAGTTGAGAGTATATTTACCCCTCGGTTTTGCCTTTCTGATTGAATAATGCCATGGATAACATTACATATCATTTTCTGTTGATCTTCGATGCTCGTGGCACTAGAGGTGGATTGTACAATCTCTATCCATCCTACATGGTAGGCGTGGCCAGAGTGTAGATCCGTCAACACCTTAGTGTGGAGGTCGTATGTCCAATGATCATTAATGAACAATCCTTCTAGAGTCGACGTGTTAACGGTTTCTTGTGAGGTAGAAGCAATGTTGCTCCCCGTGGTTTTACTTGTCACCAACGGTACTCTAGAGGGAACTTCTGAAGGAGGCAGCTCAACAGGGCCTTCTTGGTAAGAAGTTGGCAGGATATCCACATGGACACTCTTTGGGGGTGTGGGGTCCACGTGCGATGTGAAAGGAGAGTCCACTTCCCCACCCCCTTCGTGTGCTTCATTTGCATCAGGTTTCGAGCGAGTAGCTCTACCTAATGTTTCCATGAAATGGCTAAACATACTAGTACTAGGCTGTGGAGCTTCGGGAGGTGCATGGCCTTCTCTCTCAGTGTTTTGGGTAGGGTATGCTTCCATGATTTCTGAGTCGGAGGAGGAATCACTAGCGGCTATTTTAGGGTCTTGGGTGGTGCTACCTTGTGTCCCCGCTGAGGGTCTAGAGCCTATCGTGGATGGGTAATGGGTGTCCGTATGAATAGAGGCACCCTCAATATGCTCGTGTTCTAGCACCCGCCTAGAGCGTAAGTGCATGTGCTTTTGATACCCTAAGGTGTCAAAAAGCTGCTCTAGGAGGCCTTGTGACTAGTTTTTAGCGTGTTTTTTGTTTGTTTTTTTGCTAGATTTTTTAGAGCGTGTCGTGGAATGGGCCGTGTGATAGCTCGAAACGAGCGTATCGGTCAGAGGGTCGTGCCGTGCTTTACAGCCCTCCGTTTGGTCACTCTATGCCCTCGGAATCCCTAAAACTGTCAATTTCCAGTAGGGAACTAGGCCCAAACTAGAAAGTCTAAGGGTGCAAGTGGGAAGAGAAGGGAGGAGAGTGGAGGACTTGTCCCACATGCTCTCATTCTCTCTTGAGGGAGTAGGGTATATATATAAGAGTGAGTCTAGTATATATCATAAGACTGAGGATTGAGGACTGAGGCCTGGGCCTGGGCCTGGGAAACCGATCCCGATCTAACTTTTATACAAACCAACCCGTCTGTTTTTATAGCTCACGTTTTCATTTTTCGAAATTTTTTATTTTTTATATTTTTTTTCAAATTTTTCTTATAGATATTATTTGGTACGCGTTTTGGTGCGCGTTGACCTCACCTAACTATTTACTGTCCCACCTACCTACTGACCTGCTAATCAGTGGTTCCGCTAATTACTAACCTACTTAATTAACTAATTGTGCGCCTAACTGTGCCCAAACCAGAAAACACAGAAAACACAGAAATTGAAACTTGACAGAACTGTGCAGTGAAAACACAGAAAATGAAAAAAAAGCAAGAAATGCTAACTGTGTGTATACAGAAAAATAGAATTTTGCTAACTGTCTAACTAATACTAAATGTACGCAGCAGAAACACAAAAAATGCAAACTGTGCGCAACAGAAAAACAGAATTAACAACTTGCAGAAAAAATACGCCTTCCTCTCCCTCTTCTTTCCTACTGCAAACCACTCATACAAGAAGCACAAAGTGCCTCTTGGGCTTATTGCAGGGCTATTCCCCGGCAACGGCGCCAAAAATGTGCGCTCCTTGCCGCACTGTCGAAGCAAGGGACTTGCCGATACACCGTGTACGAGCCGCAGACGGCTCCAAGCACACAACTAGTTTAACTAGTAAGCTCAAGAGGGCAATGGTGTGTCACTCACCGCCTTATGCTCCTGCCGTAGAGGATTCCTCACCGCGAAGAAGAGGGAGACGCCGCTACGCCACGCTCAACCGCCTCGCCGCCGTTGTGCCACCGCAACGCTCGATTGCACACACACTCTCACACACACTCTCTCTCTCTCTCACACACACACACGCACACACACAAGGAGATGGTGAAGGAGAAGGTGGAGATGGAGCAAGAGCAGCTTCTATTGCACAATGAGAGAATGAGTAAAAATTAGGTTTAGTTGGCTTTTATATGAGCTCACCCCATTCACACTTGGGCGCCCATGCTTAGCCAACTAACCCTAGCATGTTCGTGTTAGAGTGCGCCTTTCATCGGCGATCACTCTACCTTTCCCTATTGGACCGACAAGCCCGGTGCCTGACTCTACTTAAATAAATAATACGGTTACAGTGTCCGTCGTAGGCGATAGGGTGTCCGTGAGCCACGAGGGTTAACAGCCAAAATCAGTTATATGCCAAGGAATCCAAATGTGATTTCCTCAAGGAGGAAATTCACTACTTGGGGCATGTTATTTCAACTGCAGGGTTACACATGGATCAATCCAAGGTGGATGCCATTCGGAGGTGGCCCTCTCCCAAAAATGTGGAAGAGCTCCAGATTTTTTTAGGCTTTGCAGGTTTTTATCGTCGATTCGTTAGAAACTTGCCCATATTGCTGTTTCCATGACATATCAGCGGAAAGCCAAGGGCAAGACCTTTCAGTGGGGATCAGAACAACAACAAAGTTTTGACAAACTTAAGGACACATTAGCCACAGCTCCTATTTTGGCTATTGTGGATCCCTTAAAGCCATTCGTTTTGGAAACGGATGCTAGTAATCGTGCGATTGGAGCAGTCCTTCTGCAGGAGGGAAGGCCAATTGCATTTGAAAGCAAGAAGCTGGATTCAGCACAACAAAATTACTCTGCTTACGAACGAGAGCTCTATGCAATAGTGTCTGCGTTAAAGACATGGCGACATTATTTGTATGGTGCACAGTTTGAGATTGTGTTTGACCATGAAAGCATCAAGTGGTTCACACAAGAGAGTGATTTGAAGGGTCGAAAGGCCAGGTGGGCTGAGATTCTTCAGGAGTATGATGCCAAGCTACGATATCGCAAGGGGTGGTACAATGTAGTGGCTGATGCTGTCAGCCGAATGCCAGAGATCAACTCTCTCCTTTTCACGGAATTGCGGAGTGAGTTTTTGGAATCTCTCAAAGGTAAGTGCGAGCATGATACTGCATACTCCAAGGTGTGGAGCTATGTTAGAAAGAGGGATCCTTCTCACTCCAATGTTGGTAGTGGTTTTGTTTCCTCCACACCCAGTTCTCCTCTTTCGAGTGATGAACTGCAGAGATGGAAGAATTTTTCCATAGATGATGGGTACCTACTCCACAAGGGGAGAGTGTGTGTGCCGACAGACACGGACATTCGGCGCCAAATTCTTTATGAATGTCACGATAGTCCAAGTGCAGGGCACCCGGGAATTAAGAAAACTTATGCACTCGTAAGACGACAGTTTTACTGGCTAGGTTTGCATGGGTATGTTCAAGACTATGTCTTGCATTGCCAAAAATGTCAAGTTAATAAAGCAGAGTGCCTGAAAGCAGGAGGACTCTTACATCCTTTAGAGATTCCAAATGGTAAATGGGAAAGTATCTCCATGGATTTTATTGTGGGTTTACCAACCACTATTCGAGGACATGACTCGGTATGGGTGGTCGTAGATTGGTTGACTAAACTTTGTCGGTTTATTCCAACCAAGTCAACCATTAAGACTCCATAATTAGCTAAGTTATTTGTGGACAATCTTTACAGGTTGTATGGATTGCCAAGTAACATTGTGAGTGATCGTGATCCCAAGTTTAATAGTCACTTTTGGAGGGCTGTTTTTAAAAGATTGGGTACACAACTTAATTTAAGTACGACATATCACCCTGAAACAGATGGTCAGACTGAACGAGTCAACCAAGTGCTAGAGGATATGCTATGAGCATACGTTAGCAAGAAGCAATCAGATTGGGAAGATTATCTTCCTATTCTTGAGTTTGCATATAATAGTGCTAAGCATGTTACAACTGGTTTTAGTCCATTCATGCTTATGTATGGTTTTCAACCTAGATCACCAGTGACGGTGGGGTTGGCAACTGAGAAGCTCCAACAGATCAAGGAGTTTCTCCAAGATCATATGGAAATGCTGAGACTTGCTCGTCAAAATGTTCGACAAGAACATGATCGGTATCAGAAGTATGCTGATGAGAAACGTCGGCAAGTTACCTTCACGGAAGGGGAAGAGGTATTTTTGCTTGTGCCAGAGCATTCAGAAATTCTGAAGACTAGGCCTACACCCAAATTATCTCCACGTTATTGTGGGCCATTCAAGATACTCAAGCGAGTTGGTGATAGGGCCTACAAACTTGAGTTACCTGCGCACTCTCGTGTCCATCCGGTATTTCATGTAAGTCGTTTACGTAAACGCTTGCATGGGGACAACAATGTTATCGGCCAGCAGATATTGGTTGATTTCACTGAACCTCCCATTCAACCGCATAAACATGAACGCATTTTAGATTTTCATGAATTACGTACTCGTCAACATGTACATAGTCAAGCTTTAGTCAAGTGGAAAGATCGACCCGAGGAAGGTGCCACTTGGGAAAACATTAGTGTTCTTAAGAAGAAATTCCCCACTTTTGTTTTTGAGGACATAAATGCTTCTCCAAGGGGGAAGTAATGTCAGGCCAAGGGCCAAACCAATGGGGTCACGGACTCGGCCAGGGGCCGGCTACCAGTGGGAACGGGTTCAAGCAGGCTGGAAGCCTATAAAAGGGAGGTTGGGCGGATGGACCGGGTCTGGCAGTCCATTGGTTTGAGATGAGTAATGACAGCCGCTCAATTGAGACTTCTTGGGAATGCATGAGCTCCTTTGTCTAGCAAGTGGATCAGTTAATAACCACTCTAAAACTGGTTTTAAGCTATCTACAGGTAATACCCCTCAGCTGGTTCTGAATGCAGGTTGTAAAGAAATTGCAGATGGACAGGTTTTTAGACTCCTTGGCATCCTAATGGGGTTCAAGGTGTCTTTAACTCAGAGGTGGGACTGGGTTCTTGCCAAGTTCAGGACTAAGATCTTCCAATGGCAGGGTCACCATACCTCCCTTCTCTGGAGGATCTTTGTGCTCAACCACTACATCCTGCCCTCACTAATCTATTTCTTGTCTTGTTGGCAGCCAGCGTGTTCTAGAATTGATATTTTATTATCTATTGCAGCTGACAAGTGGCAAAAGCATCAGCAGATAATGGATTATGCAGAAGGATGTTACATTTTATGTATATTTGGTTATTCAAGTGCTCTTTATGAGCTTTGGCCAATTATGTCCGGCCGGCCAGTTTGTACTCATTTTTGGGCATTCAAGAAATCTATAAATAAATACGTGCAAGAGGGAAATGCTCACTCTTGCACGGGGGGAGATTGCACCCAGTGTCTGTGTACTTCTTCTCCCCTCTCCCCTCTTCTCTCTCGCCGTGCCGGCGTAGCACTCCACTCTAGGAGGTGCGCCTACGCATGTTCTCTTCCTCTCTCTCACACTCTGTCTCTCTTTGTTCGTGTATCTCGCGATTATGCGTATATGTGGTTTCCAGGTATGTCGATTAGTCTGTTCTATGGTTTGTAGTATGCTATTTTTGGGTGTTTTGCAGGGAACTCCACGCCTCCGTTTGTAGCAGTGGTATCAGAGCTCAGGCTACGCTCCAGCGATTGCAGATTCGGATGACCAAAAGCTAAGTGCTCTTGTTTGCTTATGGTTTTCAAACTTTAAAATTCTATGTCCTTGTTTTACATTATAATTTTCATGTGAATCTAGCATTAATCCTTCATTAATTTGTAATTAGTGAAAGATATCTGAATAAGATAATAGAAATGACAATTTTATACTATGAGCAAAGTTTACATAGTATTAACACATAGACTAGTTATGTTAAAATTAATACATTAATTAGCACTAGATATCATTCACAATATCATCCGCAGGAATCATCACGCTAATCATTAGCACATGAAAAGTTTGGTATGCAATGGCGATAGATGTATAAGATCAAGGACAGACTTGATAGAAGAAGTTAGAAGAAAAATAAAAAAATAAAAAAATCTCGACATTAGAATGGAGTGTAGAATATTGAGCAAGTAGAGAAAAAGGGAATTGCATTGGGAGAAATCCTTGTAGATTTTCAAATAGGAAGATGCAAGCGAAGATGAAGAAGAAAGCTTCTTGTCTGAAAATATATGTGATGTAGAACTCGATAGCTATCCGAGGAGATGCTTGAGAGTGGTTTGACGCGCACTTAGTTCAAAGATGACCTCTCGGCTTAGAGCCATCGTGAGAACTACCACATGTTGACCATATTTGAAATAAATTTTTCAAAAAATAAAGTAAAAAATGAAGCTATCTGCACAAGTCTGTGCGGCTGCCCCCTTTGCTTCCGATTCTAGAAAGCGCACCCTCCCCCCTTTGCGGCATGGCATGGACCACCGATGGTGTGGGTGCTCCACCCAACTAAGGTCCTGTCGTGTCTCTCTTTGTTAGCCACACACGCACAACCAACTACCTCTCTCAGGTAGCGTTCTCGCATGCCATAGGAGAACCGCAGGACGGCAACCAGTTGCATGATATCCAACATGGCCATGCATGAGAACCAGCAGCGGCCAATCACTGCAGGCGACATTACCTTGCGAGTATCAACAACCGCACACACACACACACAAAATGCGTGTGGCAGACTAAACTCTCTCTCTCTCTCTCTCTCTCTCTCTCTCTCATCTGCAAGTGACGGCGCCGACATTTTTTTTTTCATTCTTTACCATGCAGCTAGTCCTCCCCATCGACACAAAGCGGCCGCTGGAAATCGACAACCACTCTTACTCTCTCTATTCAGTTGATGGCTCCCAGGCACTGGGCTGCGCACCACCCAGCCGCCATGCAAACTCGAACTCTTTCTCACTCTCTCCCTACCACCCTTTACTCCTGCGAAAATTGAACCTTCTCTCTCTCACACCCTCTTCCTGCCTGTCCAGCCACCACCCTTTTTGCTTGGCCAACCACCAACCTGGCACACACACACACCCAGTCTCCATATCTCTCTCTGTCGCTGGTTCACCACCATAACATACTCGAGCAATCCGGAGGCTGCAGTACTTGGGGGGGATGCAATCGACATGTACGCAGGTTTGCTACCACTGCCAGCAACTCGAAGCTGCACATACTGGCCGGGCCGAGTGTGGCCTTTGATGAGAGCAGGGCTAGCGCTGATGTCGAGCACAATAGAGTAGATTTGTTTAGCTGATAGTTCGATGCTAGTGAGAGGAGTCTCGACGAAGGATATGTCAAGGGCGAATGCGACACCAACATGTGTTCTTTTGGGAGGGTAGCAGCGGTGGCGGACTTGAAAGCTCTGCTGCAAAGAATGACGATGGCAAGCAAGAGAAGAATTAGGGTTGATGAAGCGAGCCACGCGGGTGGCTACACAAGCCATGGCTACCTTTGCCACCCACATCTTAAACTACAGAGGAAAACTGCACGCTCTATCCACGAGAAGAGGTAATCTACGACATCTCTTCATGGACTCTCACTATCTTCCTCGCCCTCGCGACTCTCTGTGAAGCCAACTGCATGCCAAGAACAGGCTAATTAGCCTTATCAAAACTCTCTCTCTCTCTCTCTCTCTCTCTCTCTCTCTCTCTCTCTCTCTCTCTCTCTCTCTCTCTCTCTCTCTCTCTCTCTCTCTCCCCCCCGCGTTGACTTGGTATAGAAGCGGACCTCGACGAAGCTTTTCCAGACTCTCAGCGACAACAGGCCGCTATCGGGCATCCTCGGGCAGTGACGACGACGACGACGACGACGATTTCAGCCTGAAGATTTTGTTTTAAAATTTTTCTTATTTTATTTTTTTACTTTACTTCATTTTATTTTGTATCCAAAAATTGTATTAAATCCATAAAGGTTGTCTGAGCTTGGTCTCATAGGACTTTGAAGACGTGTAATATAACATTTCATTTTTGCTATCCTCTTCCCCCTCCCACTATGACTCCTTCCGACGATAGACATTGAGGATGCTCTTCGACGCCCACGGCAATACTTTCTCCAATGTTGGAGACCCACACACATTGTCAACGACAATATTGATTTTCATCACAACTTTAGGCTATGGCTACTATGGCTAATGAAATATCTCTATAATGTGACCAATATCTCTGATATATGTTGTTTTTCAATAAGGGTTTTCTTCACATTCTCTTTATTTGGCATAAAGGTTGCCCTGCTAAATCAATTTTTCCCTTAAAGCTCAAAATATGAAACCGGAATTAGAAGACATAAATAATTCAAATTTCCCTTCGCACTTGAACCCAATGGCTCATGTAGCCCATAACTCTTGAACAAAATTTGGTTTGAAAACATAGCTGTATAATAATATATATATATACTCATTTTATTTTTCTTGTAATGAATGCTCTCTAGCACATATGATGGTGCCATTGTTCATAAAAATATTTCCAGAAAAGCACGATAAGCTACCAACTAATTGCCTTCCTAAGAGAAAGGTAATAGACCATGAAGTTAGTGGTACTTAACCGCTTGCATATTTCTAGAGTTTCTCATGAATATCAATGTTCCATACTTCAGTGGCTTGTGAATTTTAAACTCTACCCGGCTCAATGTAAACAATAATTTACTTCTCATGAGTCATGTGCCTCTTAACTTATTTTGATACTATCCTGCCCTACATTGTCACCAATTATCAAGTATAAACACAAAAATCTCTCTCTCATCTTTTTTTGCAGATCCCAACATTTTCAATTGTTTTTAGTGCTTTGTTTTTTTAAAAAAAAGTTATGCAGATAAATCTAACTATAATGGTCTCATATCAAAATCCAAGTATGACACTCCTGAATGCATTCTGATTAATACCCCTCTTGAAACATTATTTCAATGCCAGTGCAACTTTCTATTATTTGTGCCTATTCCCCCCACACACACACACTGGTATATATATGTTCAAAAACAGTATACACTCCTTGTATGTACATGAAATACATTCCTCTTTTCATATTTCATTTCTCGGCATTGTGTTCTAAGCTACATACTCAAACATGACTTCTGATGGTATTGAAAGAGGAAATTTTTACTGAGCTCACTTGTCCATAAGCTATGCAGCTACTCATGCGAGCTAAGGTGCTTTGGGATACTAGAAAAATTGTTTGTAAGTACTTTGTCATATAAGCATACTCCAATTTTGTGTCAACCAGGTAGTAGATGTTTTGTTTTTTATGCCTTGTCTGGTCCATTGGTCATAAGCACACAAATTCGCCGATTTAGGCAGTGTGTAGATACTCATCTTGGTGCAAATACGCCGATTTAGGCAGCACATTGAACATTACAGTTTCATGATTTTTAAACAATATTAAATGCAGATTCGCCGATTTAGGCAGCACATCAAGTGTAGATTCGCCGGTTTAGGCAACACCGATCACAAAATCATGCTACAGTGACTGGCCACCACTGCAACTGGTATGATTTTGTTACCCGGGTACAGAATGAAAGTGATTTGGATTTGGACTTATATTGTGGAATTGGAATTGGATTGGAATTTGGTATCTGATGATTACTTTATCACGGCAGTGTTTATGTGATGAGACTCGACATTATGAGACTGATGATGAGTGTGACCAATGATATCCTGATTCATCAGGGTATGACATATACTGCTTATTCTAGTGTTATGAGATACTAGAATAGGTAGTATGTGGATGACGGCAGGCATAAGCAATATTGTTTAATTTTATGAATTTTGTTACTATTTGATACAGATTTCTAATCATTGTTTTTGACAAGTATTGTTTGCAGATTTTTATCTTCGCAACTGAGGACACTTGCTTTTCAACGGAGAGGTATGTTATAGAATTGATATTTTATTATCTATTGCAGCTGACAAGTGGCAAAAGCATCAGCAGATAATGGATTATGCAGGAGGATGTTACATTTTATGTATATTTGATTATTCAAGTGCTCTTTATGAGCTTTGGCCAATTATGTTCGGCCGGCCAGTTTGTACTCATTTTTGGGCATTCAAGAAATCTATAAATAAATACGTGTAAGAGGGAAATGCTCACTCTTGCATGGGGGGAGATTGCACCCAGTGTCTGTGTACTTCTTCTCCCCTCTCCCCTCTTCTCTCTCACCGTGCTGGCGTAGCACTCCGCTCTAGGAGGTGCGCCTGCGCATGTTCTCTTCCTCCCTCTCTCGCACTCTGTCTCTCTTTGTTCGTGTATCTCGCGATTATGCGTCAGGTATGTCGATTAGTCTGTTCTATGGTTTGTAGTATGCTATTTTTGGGTGTTTTGCAGGGAACTCCACGCCTCCGTTTGTAGCACAGCGCAATATCAGCTAAACAAGGTATGCTCCCTTGCTAGATCATTTCTTTGGGGAGGAGATCCCGACCATCCAAAAATTTCCAAGGTAGCCTGGTCCACATGCTGCCTTCCCAAGAGCAAAGGAGGACTGGGACTTCTCAACCTAGACAAAATGGCCACTGAAATGGCTGGGAATTAAGAAGTGGATTCTAAGATCTGTCAACTCTCAGGATTATTGGGCTCTCCTCATCAAAAGGCATACACCCAAGTTCAAGCTTAATGAATACAAAGCCTGGGCCAACTTCTCTCTGAGGAACATTCTTCTGTCACCCAAGACTTTTAAGCCCAATGGTTCTAACATTGATTGCAGGTTCTGGAAAGCATGGCAAATCCTTAAAAGCACTTGGAGTCCAGCAAAGGAATTCTTCAACAATTTATAATGCTTCCTAGACGACTCACCTTGGGTTGGATTGTTTGCAAACAACCAAAGGCTTCCAATTACTAGGAGAGCACATAAGTGCTTTAAAGCAGGCATTAGAAGATGGGCTGACTTTTTTCAGGGACACCCTCTGAAGAGTTCAGGTCTGCTTCAAAGAGAATTCAATATCAGTAAGGTTGAAGCTAACTGGTGCTTGGAAAGGGTCCACCTTATCCTTTCCAAAATGGTTCTTTTTCCAAAATCAAACCCAGCCAACAGTCAGGCAACTAAATTGACTCGTGAGATTTACCATCAGTTCAAAGACACAGGTGGTGTAAAGGAGGATCTCAAGAAGAAATTAAACACAAAATGGAAAATACAATGGAGTGCAAAGCAATGGACGTATAGGTTTAAATGTTTGTGGGCATACCCAGCTGAAATGAAGCACATTTCACTAATGTGGCTTATCCTCCATCAAGGAATCTGGACTGGAGAAAAAGCCTACAGAGTAGGGGTGAGCAATGGTATATGTTCTAGGTGTAAAACTCATATTGAGGATGTCCCACATCTCTTCTTTTACTGCAGGCACAATGCCAAGATCTTGAGCGTCATTCAAAATGCCAGTATCAGAGTTAGTTTTAAAAAGGTGGAAATGCAAGATCTGATGTTAGGTAATTGTAAGGGTTTGGATGTCCCCTTGTGGAGTATTTGGAGAGGCCTTGTTAACCATTGGCATCCACTTTTAGTAGTCATGGGCCGGGCTTGTCGGTCCAATAGGAAAAGGGTAAGAGTGACCGTCGATGAGAGGCGCACTCTAACAGGAACATTCAAGGGTTAGCTGGCTAAGTATGGGCACCTAGGTGTGAATGGGGGAGCTCATATAAAAGTCACATAAACCTGAAAATCATGCATTCTCTCATTTGTGCAATTGAAGAGTGCTCTTGCTCCATCTCCATCTTCTTCTTCTTCATCTCCTTGTGTGTGTGTGTGTGTGTATGCGTGCGTGTGTGTGTGTGTGTGTGTGTGTGTGTGTGTGTGTGTGTGTGAGAGAGAGAGAGAGAGAGAGAGAGAGAGAGAGAGAGAGAGAGAGAGAGAGAGAGAGAGAGAGAGAGAGAGAGAGAGAGAGAGAGCATTGCGACGACGGCACGGCGGCGGCGAGGCGGTTGAGCGTGGTACGACAGTAGCTCGTTCTTCTTCGCGGTGAGGAATCCTCCACGAAGGCGAGCGTAGGGCGGTGAGTGACACACCCTTGCTCTCTTGAGCTTGCTAGATTAGTCTGGTTGTGTGCTTGCAGCTGGTTGTGGTTCACACTGATGGGGGCTTTTCACAAACCAAGCTCCCATACCCCTTTTCTCTCGTCCCCACCCCATGGAAACCTCCTCTTAGGGAGGGAGTGATAAAAGGCATTGGAAAAAGTAAGAAAAAAATAAAGTATGATTATGTAAATATATGAGAAAGGTAAAATAGGCCACCTCATGACTGCGGGACAGCCCATCCCCACCTTGCCTCCTTTTTCTTCACTGTTGCCCCGCCGTGTGTCCCTTTTCATCTCCTCCACTCAAAAGGTCAACCCCCTCTCTCTTCCCCTTGTCCTTTCTCCTTTCTCTCTCCCCTCAAGCTACCCCACCTCTCACCAATAATGCATTCTAACTCACCAATAATGCACCCTAACTCACATGCAACTTATGCTATCTTCCAAAATAGTATACCCCACCCCCCCTTTATCTCTCCTATCATATCCCATGACCCAAATACCCCCCCCTCTCTCTAAAGGGCGCCATGTCGCTTGTCTTGTAGCTAAATAACCTCCCCCACACTCACACACACTCAGTTTCATTGAAAAAGGTGCCCACATACCCATCCCCACCCGGTGGTTACCTGATTTTTCTTGTGTTCACACACATCTGCACACAGATTCACCTCTGAACACACTCCCCTCTCTCCCCTCTTGTAATTAATTTATTCTCCATGTCACCTCTCACTTTTTTTCATCAACCCATCTCTCTCTCTTAGTCTCTCTCTCATGAGACTGCTGTTCTGGCACATATACACACAGCCAGACAAGTGGGGCCCACAGTCACATGGCCTATGTAGATAATGATTTCTTCATTTCTAAATTTTAGAATTTCTTCCCCCTCCTCCCTTATATAAAGAGGGGTCACCATCACACTAAACACACACACACCATCACCAAAGAGTACACTATGCACTGTGTGTGCCTAGTGCACACACACACACCCACACCCACACCATCACCATCATCGCAATCACCATGCTTGTCTTGAGCATGACCTCTACACCCTTGGCTATGGAAGATGAAGGGCAACTAAATGAAGGATGATGGCCATAATCCTCGTGCGAGTCTTCGCCATCAACTCCCACCTATCCGCCATGTGCTCTACCACTCTCTCCCTTCTCATTCCCCTACCCTATGCTCCCCACTTCATCGCCTAATTCTCTAAATAAAGCTTGAGGTTTTGTGAGTATGTTTTCTTGCAATGTTTTGCCCATGTGAGGTGTGCGGAATCGCCACCTAGTCTTGTGTTTTGGAGTGAGCTTGTGTATATGTGAAGGGTGTGCGGATTCGCCATCCTTTTGTGATGCGTAAGTACTAAGCCGCTATACCCCCTCCCTCACTCTCTCTCTCTCTCTCTCTCTCACTTGATCTCATTCCCTTTCCTTTTCATCATTACTCCCAAGCATCCATCTCTCTTGGATGAAAACTTTGTTATGGTGGTGAGTTGTTTGCGTCCTAGCTGCTGAAGCTAGGTGGTGCCCTCTGTTCGCTTTACCATGACAGGCTCGAGGCGCGCCATTCGGTCCCTGGTGTTTTAGAGGCCGTCGGGGGTTCGGGGTTCGCTTTGCTCCCGTCAACACATAGTGTATCGGCAAGTCCCTTGCATTGACACGTGTGACAGACGCACACATTTTTGGCGCTGCTCCCGGGAAAATGCCTTGCATTAAGCTTGAGTAGCACTCTATGCTGCTTTGTGGTGCATTATGAACTGTAGGAAAGGTAGAGAAGGAAGGTGTGTGTGTTGAGAAGGAGTTTGTTTTGCTACAGTGTATTGTTTTTGTTAATAAGGTGTTGAAAGGTACTGTGTTTTCTATGTGACAAGGTGTTAGAATTAAGGTAGTAGATTTATAGTGTTAGTTCTGTGTAAAGTACAGTAAGTAAATCTGTTAGCTAATGAGTTTTTGTAGTACTGTGTTAGTGTGTAACAATAGCTCTATTAGTGGTAAGTAGGTAGGTTAGGTGTGTGTGTGTGTGCTTATGCGCACAGAGCGACCGCTGCGACCTTATCCCAAAAAATAATAATAACAATAAAAAAAAATAATTTATAGAAATTTTAAAGGTAGGACCGGGGTCGGGAACATTCCCCATACCCAAGCTCAAGCCCACGCTCAGGCTCAGGCCTCAGTCACCCTTTAAAATTACTTATTTTAGCCTCCTTGCCTAAGTAAAAATCGACCTTTTTGAGGACCATCGGAGATTTGGGTAACCGAAAGTTGTGTTGTAAAGCACACTACGACCCTCTGAGCAATATGCTCGTTTTGAGCTATCACACGCTCTAATCCAAAAACCGATCATTAAAAAACATAAAAAACGAGTGAAAACGGGATGCAAAACGCCCAAAAAATCAGGCGGTTAACCTTCGAGGGTATTCGCTGACGCTTGTAGGGTGCCAAAGGCACATGCATCTACGCTTTGCTTGTGTGCTAGGGGCCGAGCAACTAGCGAGCATTTTGACTTACGCGAGTTCTCATTATTCCTCTACCTTAGTCTCTAGGCCCTCAGCGGGAACCTAAGGTAGCACCACTCAGGACCCACATATAGCGTCTAGTGACTCTTCCTTTGACTACGACGTCGTGGAGGGTTACCAAATACCTAATCCTGATAGCTCAAGCCAAGACATGCATGCCATGGGCCCATGGTCCGGGCCGAGCGTGCTTAGCCGCTTGAAGGAAACCTTTAGTAGAGCCACTCGCTCCAAACATGGAGCTAGCGATGTAAATGAGAGGGGTGGGGAAGTAAATTCTCCATTCATGACCAACGTAAACCCTATGCCCTTAGAGGATGTGCACGTGAATACTCCATTCACTGCACCCCCTGACTCTTCAAAGCTATTCCCCTCCGAGTTATATTACGTGATGGTAGAAGCCTTGCCGAAGTGCAAGAGGTTGAGCGATATATCATTGCGGCTAGGGAAAAGGAAATCAAGAGCTTACGCAAGGCAGAGCAACAAAGAGAGTTAAAAACAAAAGCCCCTATGTCAATATCTTTGCTAGGAGAGCAACCGAGTGATCCTGAATTAGCGACCACTAAGGGTCAACCCATAGAGCCCCGCATTGCATCTAGTTCAAAAGACACCCCTAGCACCTCAATCCTAGATGGTATGTGTGTGTGTGAGAGAGAGAGAGAGGATTGGGAGTACGCACTACAAACGGAAACTCTAACCGACCTAGACACAGGTCACACCTATCACATGGGTTGGTTAGATATCCTACAATCCACAAACGGGTGCTACTAGTGTGGAGGATCAACAACAAAGAGTTTGTGAGGTCATCCATAGGGTTATTGAGCTAGAGAGACAGAACAAGGAGATCCACATGCCTTCAACGGGTCTCATGAGATTCTTGGATACAGGGAAGGCTAAACAACCAACCTTATCGCAAATGGAGACTCCCTCGATAAGTCCGATGGATCCTCCATATGTTGTTTTGCCAGGGGTCTCAGTGCAATCTGAGCCCACAAGTGATAGATTTACTTTTCCAAGTCTAGCTCATCTTTCCCTTGATGAAACCACGGCTATCATGCCTACCCTAATGATGGGCATGCCAAGAAACACGCCCTGGATGTCATTTGTTAGTAAAGCACCGCTACATGGTAGCTCAATGCGTGCAACAATACCTACAAGTGTGTACCAATCGTATACACCTATGGGTCCTCGTACTCATGTAGTCCCTACCCCTCCCATTGTTTTAACAACCTATGCTCCACAACCACAACACCTAAGTTCTTATTTCCATGGGACCATACTGGCTAGCATTAGCATGTCACATCCGACGTCTGCTATGCCTAGGGCCACACATATGAGCTTTGGGCCACCACATGGCACAACACCGTACCAAACGTGGAAGCCAAGGGCTTCCTACGTGCTAAGCCCAATGCCAATACGTACTCCACATGTAGTCTCGAGAGCGCCTTCACCCAGGGTGCCTGCTCACTTAGGTGACTTGGCAACGCTTGCTCAAGCTATCGATCGATCTATTGCTGAGAATATGCGTAACACGCCTGATAGAGAACCTAGAAGTAAGGCAGTACAAATAGCCAAGCTCACACAGAAATTTAGTGGAGACGGGGATGTGAGAAAGCATATCAAAGTGTTTGAACAAATATGCGATTCTCTAGGAGAACACAATGAACTGCATAAGAGTAATGCTTTAAGCCTAACCTTAAGTGGGAAGGCTGGGGATTGGTATAGAACCCTAAGGGTGGAAGAAAAAATGATTTACCCTACTCTTAGAAGATTGTTCTTGAAAGAATACATATGAGAGGGAGTGCTTTGGGGTGTAGCCTCTCAACTCCAGAAAGCCCAACGAGAGGAAGGAAAGTCGGTGAGAGACTTTATTAGTCGCTTAAAGCATTCGAATTCTTGTTGTCATCCAAATGAGTGCTTCAATAATAATCAATTGCTTGATAGATTCATTAGGGGATTACGACATGAGGATATCTACAATGGCCTAGTCATTAGAGGTATCACCACTTGGGAAACAGTCACCACCAATGAAATCCAATTGGAGGATAAATTAATTATTTAGGAGAAAGAGTGTTTGTTGAGCCTAAATCTATTAGCTCGCAAGCATTGGGGCATTAGCCAATGACCCTAAAGCCTATTGCTAAGGAGCCAAAGATATCTGAGATGACATTAGCAGATCTCACCAAGGCCATTCAAGAGAGTCTTAGAGACAATCGTGCTCCGCAAAACAATAATATGTATTCAAGAAGGGAGCACCAATGGTGCTCTATGGACCACATAGTACCAGTGAATGCCCTAGTTTTAAAGTGAAATTCAATGGGAACTGCATTGCCTGTGGGAGGTATGGTCATCAAGCTAAGGATTGCATAGTACTTAAGCGCGCGATGGACAATAGACCAACCTTAGCATGGACAAATACACCTCGAATGCATGCATTGATGTCGGCCCCACCTCTTGAACAAACATCACAAAACATGGTCCCTAGGGCCTAAAATGTTGTTCAAACAACACCCTTACCACCTCCAGTGCTAGGACCGCAACCACCACATCTAAGAATCACTTCTGTGAATCAAGTGGGTTGTGAGTCATCTATTGCTTGTTTGGAAGGTTGTGAGGAAGATAGAGACCCTAATATTGCCTATGGGATTGATGGGCTTGAAGAAAGTCCACAATACTACATGGAGGACTATTGGAGAAAAGTCAAACCTATCTATCAAGTAGCTACTCTTGCTGAAAGAGGCCAAAACATCAATTACACTGCTAAGAGACCACCTCTTCAATGCTATGAGTGGAGGTCCACATCGTGTGGACGAGTGTCCTATTAGGCTACAAAAGAACGTCACACTAATGCAAACCAATCAAGCGAGCACGTCTACAATGCCGATACTCATGTGTAATCGATGTGGCATAGATCATTTGATTGCCCAATGTCCGAATAATCTAAATGCACCAAAGATCACACTATTAAACTTGATTGAGGTTACCGAGGAGCCATCACAAAGTACACATGTGGTACTAGTAAATGTACTCACACAATCGATGCTCCAAAAACAAAATTATATTCTTGAGGAAAGAGACACGTCATCAATTGCCCAATCTCAAAAAAAGAAGAAAACACGAAGAAAGAGATTGCAAAAAGCAGCGAAGTCAGACCCCAGTTAAAAGACCAACATAGAGACTGGTGACGACCCCATATATATGAACGACGCTGAAGAGGATTTTGATTCAGGTGAAACCATGGAGATCAAAATGACCACTAAGATAGAAACCAACAAGGAAGATCTTCATGAGCCACAATGGCCAATATCTAAGAAGAAGATAGGAACTTATCCAAACCCTACAGAGGAGATCGAGTGAGTCAAGCAATTAAGAAGTTTGGTAGAAGATACCCAAAGGGATCTAGAACCAACACCTAGGTAGATCAAGATTACAGACACAGTGTTCCCTACGCAACAACAACCTCACCAAGTCCATAGACCCTTAGCCATACCTAGTGTCATCCAAGAAGAAAATGACTTAAAGTCATGGGAAAGTGGACGTACTCACTTCTTAATGGAAAGAATGTTTACAGAGGGACTACCTGACCCTATTGAAGAAATGGAGATCCCATCTTTCCCACGTCAAGGGGCTGAAGCCCAAAAGGTGCCGTTAAACATTACCAAATTGATGGATTTCATGTCTTCAGAAGTTAGAACCACCATCATGTCCAAACTATATAAAGATCCTGAGCTAGTCTCAGCTCTTCGAGATTTCCTCAATGGATAACTGAAGGTTGGGCTTCCACAATTTGCATAGATGGATGGAGCTGGGGAGATGCCAATAGAGGAGGAACACTTAGATCCACAACCCAACCTAAATGAGAACCTTGTGGTAGAATACCTATTAACAAGTTGGGACAATATGTTGAGGGCGATGAATCCAATGCGACCATACCAATCACTACTAAGGGATTAACTGTGAAGGGAATCCTTGATGGTGGCGCTGGGGTTAGCATTGTGACTAAAAATTGATGGGAAACTATGGGAAGACCTCACCTTGGGACCACAACCATAGTAGTAAAGATGACCAATGGGTCTATTGCTAAACCTATTTGGATGCTAGAAGATCTCAATATCAAGGTCTTTGGACATAAAATAAGAATTACCTTCATTGTTATGGATTTCTCCAAGCACACTATGGCATCTGAGATGATCTTAGGATGTCCTTTCATGAGGGAAGCAAAAATGGTGCATGACTAGTTTAAAAACAAAAATGGTGCATGACTAGTCCTTTCATGAGGGAAGCAAAAATGGTTACGGATTTCTCCAAGCACACTACGGCATCTGAGATGATCTTAGGATGTCCTTTCATGAGGGAAGAAAAAATGGTGCATGACTAGTCTAAAAACCATGTCTACTTGCAGTTCCAAGATTCTGTCATTCGCGTGGATCTTGTAACTGGTAGAGCACATCCTCTAGGAAACAGGTTTATAATTGATCATAGATCTGACATCACAGTTCACTCGGCCCCATTGCAGTATTGTTACACGTGTAAAGTGGACACTGATGTTGGGGAAGATTCTCCTTATAAGGACGTACTACCTAGGATGACTGAGTCAGACAATGTGGATTGGGTTCACCTAGCAGCAACCATAGACACTTGGGGAAACAGGGGGACAACCTGGGTAACACCTGAGGGGGATGAAATGCCACCACTCGTACCCTTAAAAATGCTGGAAGCAATGCATATAGCTTTTGATGACCTACAAGATGAAGGTTTGATTGACATTGAACTAGCGTCTCATTAGACTATAGCCCGCACGATTTGGGGTCAGAATCATCAATTGAAATTGACTCTGAGGATGAAGAATTTGAGTTAAATCTTAGCGCAAATGTGGGGACAAACCATTCAGGGCCCAGTGGTACCCTAGATGACAATCTATCCAAGGGAGCAGAAGACACAAGTAGCGATTCATCTAGTGACTCTTCACTAGAGATCGGACGCAATAAAAAATTAGACAAGAAGAGTAAGAGATATAAGAGGCGACGATATCGAGAAAATGTGCGTGCTAGAATAAATGAAAAGAAATCTATCGCAGAATGGCTTAATTATATAGGGGCATGTGATGCTCATCGGAAGTTGGTAGATAACTGGGGTGAATACCTTCAAAGAGTTATGTGGTGTAGTCCACAACCCATTGAAATCACACAACTAGAGGCTACAGAGAAGCCAAAGTTGAGCCGTACCGTAAGGAGATGGCAAAATCGAGAGTTAGCTCAACAACAAAAGGAATCGGAAGTGAAATCACAGTCCACAGAACAACAGTATCCCATAGACTTACACCCTGCACCTGAACATTTCAAATCCTACACCACAGAGGAATGTAAGGTTGTGTATACAAAGGCTCAAAGAAAACCTATCACTGGAAGAAATGGAGTCTATGATGGTCCAGTGATAGTTAAGGAAATAGAGTTAGCAGACCCAGGAGAAGAGTCCAAACCTATCTTCATTGCCCAAGATCTGACAGAGACTGAGGAGTGTGTACTTAGAGAACTTCTCAAGGAATTCAGGGATATATTTTCTTGGACATATCATGATATGAAAGGTGTTCCACCTTCTGTGGTGCAACACACAATCCCCATGAATAGCATGGCTAAACTAGTTCAGCAACGGCCCTACCCCATGAATCCTAAATATGCAAAGATCGTTCACAAAGAGATTGAAAATCTTGTGCAATGTGGATTCATATACCCTATTGAGAACTCAGAATGGGTGTCTCCAATAGTGATTGAGCCAAAAAACAATGGGAAACTCAGAGTGTGTGTGGATCTCAAGAAGGTCAATGCTTCCACTAGGAGGAACCATTACCCCTTGCCATATTCAAAACATGTGCTTGAGAGAGTTGCTGGGAAGGAAGCTTATAGCTTTTTAGATGGGTACTCTGGCTACAATCAAATCACAATTGCACTAGAGGACCAAGCTAAAACAACCTTTATAACCAAATTTGGAGTGTTCGCATTTCATGTTATGGCTTTTGGCTTAACCAATGCCCCTGCTACCTTTCAAAGATTAATAAACACTGCTTTTAGAGAATATTTGAGGGAGTTTTGTGAAGCTTTTTTAGATGACGTTTGTGTTTATTCCTCTTGGAAAGAACATCTATCATGCAAGTGTTTGAGAAGTGCAGATTGTATTGCATCTCCTTAAACCCTTTCAAATGCCAATTTTGGATTAAACATGGAGTCATTTTAGGGCATATAGTGTCCAAAAATGAAATTTCCACAAATGAGAGAAAAATTAAAGCCATTGCTGAATTGCCACCACCTACAAACTATAAAGGAGTTCAAAGGTTCATGGGCCATGTTGGTTATTACCGACGGTTTATTTTAAACTTTGCCGAGATAGCTCGTCCTTTGTACAAGCTTCTTATTGAGTTCCACTGCACCGCGGAGTGTGACCATGCTTATGAGTCATTGAAAAAGACCTTGACTAGTGCTCCTATTCTATGAGTGCCCGATTGGAAGGTAATTTTCCATGTGCATATTGATGCATCAAACTTTGCTATTGGGTGTGTTCTAGCTCAACCAGGAGAACATAAATTGGACTACCCCATTAGCTTTGCAAGTCGTCAATTGAATGATGCTGAGAGAAACTACACCACTGCAGAGTAAGAAGGTTTAGGTATGATTTATGCAGTGAAGAAATCTTGCTACTATCTTTTGGCCAACAAGTTTGTTTTCTATGTTGATCATCAAGCCTTGTTGTATCTAGTAAATAAACCTTGTTCCACGGGAAGAATTACACGATGGTTGTTAATTCTCTTTGAGTTTGATTTTACCATTGTGGTGAGACCTGGTAAAAGACATGTCATGGTGGATCATTTGTCTCACATACCCAATGATGAAGCCCCTACTCGAATTGATGATGAGTTGCCCGATACTTCTCTATTCTTAGTCGAAATCATACCTGAATGGAGCAAGAAGATTGTGAACTTTCTAGTTAATGGTTTTCCACCCAAAGAGCTTTGTAAGGACATAGCACAAAAACTGTTAAAAGAATGTGAACCTTACTCTCTCATTGTAGGAACTCTCTACAGGCTAGGGAAGGATGATATTCCTAGACATTGTGCCCGTGAGGATGAGTATTTATACATACTGCAAGAAGCCCACATGGGTATAGCCGGAGGACATTTCTCAGGGGAACTAACAGCTAGAAAGGTGTTGCAATCAGGATATTGGTGGCCTACCTTATTCAAGGATGCATCACTTTTTGCAAAAGGATGTGATGAATGCCAACATTACAAGATCACACAACCTCACATCCTGTTAAAGTGACTCAACCATTTGAAAAATGGGGTTTGGACTTTGTAGGCCCAATTAGTCTGGCAACTCGTAGCACTCAATCTTGATATATAACCATGTAACAAAGTGGGCGGAAGCCAGGGCAACAAGCAAGGATGATACAAGGTCAACTGCCAAGTTTCTCTTTGAGAAAATTATTGCAAGATTTGGTTGTCCCTTTGAGATTGTGAGTGACAATGGCACTCATTTTATAAATGGAGTAATAAAATAACTCACTATCAACTTCATGATAGCTCACCATAAGTCCACACCTTATTATCCACAAGCAAATGGCCAAGCTGAGAGTACCAACAAAACTCTCATCTCCATTTTGACAAAGACAATTGAGGCTCATCGTACAAATTGGGATTTAAAGCTTACATTAGCTCTATGGGCTTATCATACTGCGTGAAAAGCTGCCATTAACTGCACACCATTTAAGATGGTGTATGGCCAAGAAGCGGTTATGCCATGGGAGTTTGTTGTTCTTAGTCTTCGAGTAGCTTCTCAAGAAGGTTGGGATGGTAACCCCTTAGTTGAGCGATTATATATCGTTGAAAGGCTAGATGAAGAGAGGCAATTAGTTGTGCAAAATGTACTTGTGGAGAAAGATAGGAGGAAGAAATGGTTTGACCGTCATCTAAAGAACAAAGATATCAATGTTGGTGATAAAGTCCTTATGTATGGAGTGCATAACAAAAAGAAAAAGTTGAAATATGCGGGAAAAGGACCATATAGAGTATGTGAGATCACCCCACAAGGAACCATTCATGTGGAGACTCTTGATGGAGTTGAAACCATTGGATTCCTCAATGGGAGAAAATTTAAAAGATACTATGATCCTTTAAGCCAAGAGGAGCTACGTGCCATCCATGAAAAAAGGCAGCCAAGGCACACACAAAATTGAAGAAGATACAAGCTCAAGCTGAGGCTAAGGAGCGACAACAACGCATAAGACGCCAACGAGAGGCTAACCTTGGATTTACAGATGCATTTCACATTGAAACCGACGAGGATTGATTGGACTCTGACACACCTCTACGATACCCTATTGAGCTTAACAACACCTATGGAAAAGTGCTATATAACGCCTTATTGGACACGGGTGCTAAATATAATCTGCTATCATATGGGGTGTGGTGTTAGTTAGGGAAGCCACCTCTATCAGAGAGTATTATCAAAGTCAAGGGTGTCAACAAGAAAAAAATTACGATTTTTGGAATCTGGCACACTTCTGTCAGTTATGACAATGGAGTTGTAGCTCAAGACTTTTTGGTCATGCCTGCTGGAACTATGGGGGGTAATATAAACCTAGGATGCACGTGGATGATAGCTGCCAAATGCACTATTGATTGGGGGTGTCACAACGCAAAAACCAACTCTTAGCCCTGCCACTCGAGCCATAGTCCCTGAGATATTGCCTCTTAAGGAAATAAAACCCAAAACATTGCATGTCCAAGAGGTTGAACCATATGCCCCCATAGCCCAGCTCTCTAGAGCTTCAATTGATGTAGTTGAAATAAATCTTGAGACACACAAGACCCATCCCAATATAACAACGAAAACATACAAATGGGTCCCTAAAGCTTCTGTAGCGACCATAGCTCGTGCTATAAGATAGGAGCCTAGTAAGAGACATCGCACTTGCCCCAAGAAATGTAAAGAAACGTTGCGTTGGATTCCTAAAAAAACTATTGGAAGCCCAAGGCTACTATGAAGGGAATGATCAAATCTGGGTGCCAAAACGTAAATTGTGCTCTTACTTGTCACCTGGCCCATGTGAGCCCAATCTTGAGGCTCCAAAATGAATTGAAGATTGCGGAAAGGAAAAAAATCACGGAATGCTATAGATCCGCTCCAGAGCTAGTTTGGGTACCGAAGAAAGAACAATTTGTTCCACCTAGCTCAGGAACAGGGAAGTCAAATGAAGCTTCTTGCTCTTCATGTAGTTCCTATACGGAAATAGAATCTTTGACACAATCTTCACCTGCCATTGTACATACCATACAAACAAGGAAGAGTTTGCACCTCCCGTTGTAAGTTCACCGTCTACAACAATGTTACAAATAAAATCATGAGAGAGTACCTTACCACCCTTGAAACTAAATGACACGCATAGGGCGGTTAAAAACTATTGGTTAAAGCCTTCACCCATAACAACTTGGAACAATTGGTTTCAAAAGGTGACGACATCATTCCAAAAGGTATGATCTACCCAAGGAAGGGGGAGTGTTTGCTGACATCCATCATTCACTTGCTTCCCTCTCAACCTTCCTCCCTGACCTCTCAATCTCCAATCCTAGGGAATGTATCTATAAAGCCTTATACTCACAAAAACAACATAACAAAGTAAAAGAGCAAGAGCCACCAAACAATAATGTGGAAACTTACAAGTTCTATACATAACACAAAATCATAAAAACACATTATGCACAAGAACACGATCCTTGTAATATTTGCACTCTAACCATCATCTATATGTGTGTACGGATATGGCTAGTACGCTAGAGTCATCCACTCCTGCCTTGGGGGAGAGGTACCCTCGTTAATTTTCACAAGTGTTTCACATGGTATTTTTGGTGTTTTCTTGTGAATGGGATTTGGTAGGAACGCTAGCATGTGAGAGGAATTTTGAGGAGTTAGAATGGCTGATACGTCTCTTGACCACGACTGATCTATACTTAGTAGAGAGTGTCTCTCCCATTGCATAAGCCTATCCTTTTGACCAAGATGACTATAGACGTCTAGTGACCTTCTTAGTAAACATTGGTGTCTCTCATGTTGATGAAGAAGATTTACATGATTAAACGGATGTCACATATGGTCTCACGGATGATGACTTTGTTTTTCTCGACGAGGATAGGGGTTTAGCTTTAGGGTTCCCCCCCAATCTCTACATATCCTATTCCCTTGACTCTCTAGGGGGAGTGAAAATAATTAGGTTAGGATTCCTTATGTTTTTTTAATGTGTTCAATAAGTGTTGGTACCTTTTCCCATTGATGTGCCTCTAGAAGGTGGATGTTTGGTGGTGACTATTGTGCAGTTTGTGACTACATAAGGATGCCTTTGAAGGACAATGACAATGTATGTTTACATGTTACAATGGATGTTCTCTATTATATCAAGTGTACTACTTCCTTTTATCTATGCTTCCACATTTATATGTTTGCATCTTGTCATTTGAATTCTAACAATGCATACAATTTATGAAGTTGTGACATTGCCAATTTAGATGCTATAATTTTTTTAAACTTCTAGTACCTTGTTCTTCTCTTTGAGTTTGGTCTATTAGTTGGCTTTAAGTAGGTATTGGGACCTTAGGCTAAACTAGGCCACATAATTGCTGACTTTAATTCCTAAATAGTCTATTAATTGTAGTAACTTTAGTAATGTTTTAGGCTATGAGGATATAGTTCTCTCTAGTTTATTCCATCTAAGTGTGACTTGTGTTATGGAAGCCCATGTGTTACGCTGGTATTTGAGACCTTGAGTCTCCCAGCTGCTGGTATTTGAGACCTCGAGTCCCCCAACTACTTGTAGCAACTATGAAAACAACAAAAAAGAAAACAAAGAAAAAGAAAAAAAAAGAGAAAATGAAAAGAGAAAGCAAATAGGACAAACTTCCTTGTATTTTATGTGGATCACACTTAAGTGGTATAAGTGACAAGATCACTAGTCCTTAGACCCCGACGAGCATTCCTAGGGTTAACTACTCTTTAGCCGACATTTTTTAATTAACGTTGGTCAATCTAGTACTTACTTTAGCACTAGCTCTTGTGTACTTCACTTAGATTCAACCTAATAGACCCTAGCTCAATTGAATTTTATTCAGGTACTACGCTTGTTCTAGTTGGCAATGTTACAATTCATGAATTTGTTTTTGCATTTCCTAGAATATCATGTATGCATCTCACTTATTGCACACCTGTACATGCTGCCTTTGAGCTTTCACAATGTTGTTTTTCTTCTAACACAGGTACTTCTATCGTGGATCCCGATGCTACACTGTTATATCTCAAGGACGGAATATACATCAGGAAGGGGGGCATGTAAACCACTATCGTCTACTTCTAGTAGTCATGGGCCGGGCTTGTCGGTCCAATAAGAAAAGGGTAAGAGTGATCGCCGATGAGAGGTGCACTCTAACAGGAACATTCAAGGGTTAGTTGGCTGAGTATGGGCGCCCAAGTGTGAATGGGGCAAGCTCATATAGAAGTCACCTAAACCTAAAAATCATGCATTCTCTCATTTGTGCAATTGCAGAGTGCTCTTGCTCCATCTTCATCTTCTTCTTCTTCATCTCCTTGTGTGTGTGTATGTATGTGTGTGTGTGTGTGTGTGTGTGTGTGTGTGTGTGTGAGAGAGAGAGAGAGAGAGAGAGAGAGAGAGAGAGAGAGAGAGTGTGGTCAAGCATTGCAACGACGGCACGGCAGCGGCGAGGCGGTTGAGCGTGGTACGACGGTAGCTCCTTTTTCTTCGCGGCGAGGAATCCTCCATGAAGGCGAGCGTAGGGCGGTGAGTGACACACCCTTGCTCTCTTGAGCTTGCTAGATTAGTCTGGTTGTGTGCTTGCAGTCGTTTGTGGCTCGCACACAATGTATTGGCAAGTCCCTTGCATTGACATGTGCGACATACGCGCACATGCCTCGTTTTGTGGTAAATCTGGCTTCAAAGGAATGCTATTGTATTTTCATATGAACTCCCCTCCTCTCAATTTTATCTCAAGTTTGTATTGTATAAAATGGCTGTATCACTTTGTAATCAAGTCAAGGATGCCCAAGCCACCCCACCCCTTCCCCCTCTGGGGCTACAAAAATCCATGGGATTGCAAGTATGGAAGTCCAAACTGTCTCAAGTCTACTTTGCCATAAGATTTTGGATGAAGGATTCTCTCCTCCTTTAGCTATTCCTTGTTGGGGTTTCCCTCCCCCTATTTGAGGGTTTATTGTACTCTTTTTCATTTTTGCTAATCTAATTTACACTTTTCTCAAAAAAAAAAAACTCTTCCGATTGAGGGAGGATGACCTGAGCTCCGTACCAACCTCCTGTCCCTAGGCATGTAACATCATTACTCCTCTGCCTTTCCCCCGTCTCCAACGACACCTTCCCAATCGGCATTATCATGCCGTGGCACGTACATAGTGTGAAATAAAAACATTCACCTCACTTTTTTTTTGGAGTAAAGTTGAAATTTGGAATTAATGAACTGAAAAAGAGTACATGGGATCCACAGGCAAGGTAAATAAGCCTCAAAAACCTCTAAGCCCACACTGATACCACTTATGAGGATCAAAGTTGTGCTATAAAGTAATCCAAAAGCTAAACATATCCCAAATCCTAATCCTAAACCTAATTCTAACTCTCTCTCTCTCTCTCTCTCTCTCTCACACACACACACACACACACACACACACACACACACACAATGTATGTGTGTGTGTGTGTGTGTGTGTGTGAGGTAGAAAGAAAGGAATGGAAGGGAACATAAGAGAGAGGAGAGGAGGGAGCGTACTTGGCTCTCCCTCCTCTCCTTGTGTGTGTGTGTGTGTGTGTGTGTGTGTGAGTGAGGTGAGCATTTACCTCTTCTGCATTTCAGTCATCGCTTACTAGCTAGTGCAATGAAGATGGAAACTTCAAGCACTAAGCAAAACACTTATTAAACACAACATCAATTCCCTCACGGTCTCAGACCCAAGACCTGACACACCTTCGAAGATGGTGAGAGCTAGTGGGGTATGAGAGTAGATTGACAGGAAGAAGGAGTAGTCTGACGAGAAAGATGTACATCACCTCACATAATCACTCATATTAGCATAGCTTAGCTTAGTAATTGGCATGGTAGAGGAGATGAGCATGCATTGAAGCTTGGCTCTTGGTTGGATTTGCATCACAAAGCCAAGAGTTGTTGGTGTAGGCCTCCCTTCTCACAAGCTTGGAATAGGTGATAAGATTTCCATTAAAGATTGAGAAGGAGAGAGAGAGAGTCTTATTGCTTCACACATCAGTTTGTGTGATTATGTGTGGATAATGCCTTGAGAAAATCAACCCCCCCTCTCTCTCTTGGTCGACCCCTCTTGCTATTTGCTCATGCTGCAACCCTATTGGCCCTTTCCAGGTTTAGCCAATGAGTAAGTGATAGCCTTCTAACACGTGTCCCCCTTTCCCCTTTTGTGAGAGATTTAGGTAATTAATAAATGCAACTAAACTCTCATTGGACCCCTTTGCCTCCTAGACAATAGGAATCGGGCAAGCCATTGGGCTGCTGAATGCTCATTGGACCTCTTGGGAGACTGTACAATAGTCTTCTAGAGAGCTTAATCTTATTGGTTCTTTTATTAAGTGTTTTTAAATGAATTAAACTAGATTTACTCTAGCCTTATTCTCATTGGTCCACCTCCATGGCCATCCAATAGGATTTGAGTACACCTTGTGGGCATCTGGGCTAGGGAGCTGACATGTGTCCCTCTTTCCCCTTGTGTAAAGAAAGCTTGTGAGTGTGTGTGTTTCTCTCGCATCCCCTACTTCAAAAGCTTTCCCCCTCCTATGTAGGACTTGTGAAGAACTTTTGGGACACGCACAAATAATCCAATTTCCCTAGTGTTTGACCTTTGGACACAACCTTTGAATTTTGGAACCTTAGCATTTTGGAAGTCTTAATGGGCTGAACCTTAGGGTCTTTTAAGCCCATTGGTGCACATTGCTCTTTTGCAGATGGCCCCCCCTTTGGATCCCTATTTTCTCTCCTTTGGATCCCTACTGTGGCCGGTCTACCAGTTTAACCAATATTCTAGCTTTTTCTCCCTTGGCACTTCCCCATATTAAATGATCAGTTTAACATGAGAAAACCGTTTAGGAGAATTAGATATTAGTTATTATCACATTACCTCTCTTTTGAAATCATAGTTGTCCTTGAGTATGGGGTAGAGAATATAAAGCCTATTCATTAGTCCTTTTTGTTAGGAAATAAGACGTAGCTAAATAGATAATTGAGTAGATTACTTAATGGAGAGAGACAGATTTACATACACGAGATTATAGAGTAGAGAGAGAGAGAGAGAGAGAGAGAGAGAGAGAGAGAGAGAGAGAGAGTACACACGATATACGTGGTTCACCCAATGTGGGCTACGTCCATGGGAAAGCAGCCACTCAATGGCTTTAGTATTTCAAAACAAGAAGTAATTTACAAAGGGATTATACCCTTAATGGAGCTCCCGCCTTGCTTCACTCTCACCACCTCACACTCACCTTGTTGCATCAACTTCACACTATGAAATGTGTGTAGAAATGGCCTCCTTTTATAGGCCAAAAGGGCTGCCCTCTCTTATGAGAGACAGCCCTGTGTAGCCGCCCTTGTGCGAATAAGTCCAAATCGGACCCTCCAATCCGCCCATGTGTGGCCGCCCTTGAGAAGACAAGTCCGCTTTTGAATTTGGCCACCGGCCACCTGCCATTGACTTCCGACCACCGGCCATTGACTACCCGCCACCGGCCAACCGACCGGTTGTTTTCCGACCACTTTCCGGCCGCCGTCTGGCCATAATATTCCGGCGAAAAAAAAGTCTCGGGGGCCTCCGTCCCCGAGGCCTTTAAAGTTGTCCCTGATTCTTGTCCGTGAAAATTTTGGTTTCTGGTGAGTGATTTTCCTTCACGCACGATGGCTTCTCCTCATAATGGGGGCCTTACAAATGTGCGCTTTTACCACAGAAAATTACAAGGGTAAATCAGGCTCCATACTTAACAATCTCCCACTTGGAGACTGATCTCCAAACCAAACCTGTGACTCCTTTCCATTCTGGCTTCTTATCCTTGAATGCCGATTGAAGATGAGCAAAAGCTCAACTTCTCCTTGTTGACCACCTTTATAAACATGTCTGCAGGATTTGCACTTGTATGCACCTTTCCTAGCTTTAGTTGTCCCTCTTCCAAAAGAGTGCGTATGAAGTGATATCTCACCTCAATGTGCTTTGTCCTTGAATGAAAGACTGAGTTCTTTGCAAGATGGATAGCGCTTTGGCTATCACTGTACAAGACACAATTGTCTTGTTTGAATCCAAGCTCTTCTAAGAATCTGTGAAGCCACAGAATTTCTTTGCTTGCCTCCGTCATTGCTACATACTTTGCTTCAGTGGTAGAAAGTGAAACCAATTTCTACAGCTTTGAAGCCCAGCTTACTGCTGTGCCTCCAACCGTGAACACATAGACAGTAGTGCTCCTTCGAGTATCTTTGTCACCTGCCATATCTGCATCAGCATACCCTTCTAGAAAAATATCAGTTCCTCCAAAATACAAAGCATTTGTTGTTGTCCCTTTTAGATACCTAAGTATCCACTTCACAGCTTGCCAATGCTCTTTACCTGGGTTGTCCATGAACCTACTCACAACTCCCACTGCATGTGCAATGTCTGGCCTTGTCCAGACCATAGCATACATTAGAGAACCTACTGCTGCAGCATATGGAACTTTAGACATATAGGCTATCTCCTCTTGTGTCTTTGGACACATATCCTTCGTTAGTTTAAAATGACCAGCCAAAGGTGTAGAAACTGGTTTTGCATTTTGCATTGCAAACCTTTCTAGTACCTTCTTGAGATAGCTTTATTGTTTTCTTCGTCCTGTCCCTTGATATTTTCATACCAAGTATCCTCTTTGCAGCACCTAAATCTTTCATTGAAAAAGATTTGGACAGTTCCTCTTTTAGGTCTTTGATGTCCTGCATGTTAGCACTTGCAATCAACATGTCATCAACATACAACATTAGGATGATGAATTTCCCATCTCCCAAATTCTTCGTGTAGACGCAGTGATCCGAGTTGCATCTTGTGAATCCATGATCCAACATCCATCGATCAAACTTCAAGTACCATTGTCTTGATGCTTGCTTTAAACCATACAAGCTCTTCTTTAATCTACAAACCATTTTCTCCTTACCTTTTACTTCATACCCCTTTGGTTGAACCATGTAGATTTCCTCCTCTAAGTCACCGTGAGGGAATGCCGTATTTAAATCCATTTGCTCGAGATTTAGATCATGAGCAGCCACAAGGCTTAAGACAAGCCTAATTGAGTTCATTTTTACAACAGGAGAAAATATTTCATTGAAGTCAATACCTTTCTTTTGAGAAAAACCTTTTACCACAAGCTTAGACTTGTACCTTTTCTTCCCACCTTCTTCTTCCTTTATCTTGTACACCCATTTGTTTTGAAGTGCCCGCTTACCTTTAGGCAACTCAACCAACTCCCATGTTTGGTTGTGATGTAGTGAGTCCATCTCCACTTGCATGCTCTTCGTCCATTCTTCTTTGGATTCATGTTGCATAGCTTCTTCATATGATTCCGGCTCTCCAGAATCTGAGATCAAGAGATGGTTGAAGGAAGGAACAAACCTTTCTGGAGGTCTACTTGCTCTTGTAGATCTTCGGGGAATAGGTTGAGGCTCCTCATTTGGTTGAAGTTGTTGCACATTGTCACCGTTTGCAGTCCTTGAGTCTTCACCGTCCTCAAGCTCCATGTACTCATCACCTGTTTCTTTTGTTTGTTTTCTTTCCAAGTAATCTTTGTACATATTTTGTTCGTTAAAAATTACATCCCTACTCCTTAAGATTTTACCATCTTCAGGATTCCATAGGCGATACCCAAAGTCTCCTTCTCCATAGCCAATGAAGAAACACTTTTTGGACTTTGCATCTAACTTTGATCTTAGGCTTCTATCTATGTGCATGAAAGCCTCACACCCAAACACTTTGAGAAATGCATAATTCACCGGTTTACCTGTCCATGCCTCTTCTGGAACTCCCCCATCCAATGCCGTTGAGGGTGACCGATTGATTAAGTACACAGACGTACTTACAGCTTTTGCCCAAAGCTCAAGCGGTAGGCCTTCATGTAGCCGCATGCTTCGTGCTCGTTCCATGATTGTCCTGTTCATCCTTTCCGAAATCCCATTTTGTTGAGGTGTCCTTGGGGTTGTACTTTGCCTCCAAATGCCATTGCTAGTACAAAAGCTTTCAAAAGCTTGGCTGCAATATTCGCCTCCATTGTCGGATATGAGGCATTTAACCTTGGTACCTGTTTCATTCTCCACAAAGGCCTTCCACCTTTGAAATATGGAAAATACATTGGATTTATTCTTCATGACATAAACCCATGTTTTTCTAGTCGCATCGTCTATGAATGTTACATAGTACAATGAGCCACCAAGTGATGGTGTACTTGCAGGACCCCAAACATCAGAATGAACCAACTCAAGTTTTTTATTTTTTCTTTCATTTCCTGATTTTTGAAATTTTACCCTCTTTTGTTTACCATAAACACAATCTTCACAGAACTCTAAGTCCACTTCTTTCAAACCTGGTAGAAGCTTCTTTGTTTGAAGGATTTGCATTCCTTTGGCACTCATATGTCCAAGTCGGTAGTGCCACACCGCACTGTCAACTTCTGTAGTTGCTGCACAAGCTGAAGGTTGCGTGCTAACAGCACACAAGTAAAGTGTACCGACTTTTTCACCCTTGGCAACCACCAAAGATCCCTTTGAGATCTTCCACCGTTTGTTTCCGAATGCAATGTTGTGACCTTCATCGTCCAATTGTCCTGTAGAGATCAAATTTTTGCGAAGAGAAGGAACATGCCTAACATCTTTAAGCTTCCATTCATTTCCGTTAGTAGTTTTGACAGAAACTGTACCTTTGTCGGCAATCTCACAAGCTTCATCATCTCCCAAGTATACATACCCAAAATTACCTTTAGTGTAGTCTTGGAAATGTTGCTTGTGTGGTGTTGCATGAAATGAAGCCCCGGAATCTACTATCCAGGAATTAGACACATTGTCTAATGAGAGAATTAGAGCATCTTGCTCTACTTTACCTGCCACATTGGCCTCCGATGTTGGCTTGTTGTCTTGAGACTCTGTCTCCTTCTTCTTCTTGGACCAACAATCCTTCTTGACGTGGCCTTTCTTGCCGCAGTTCCAACATTCAAGAACTGACTTTGTGCGTGACTTGCTCTGCCTTGAGCGATCACGACCCTTTTGGTTTTTGAACCTCTCCTTAGGCCTTCCTCTTGTTTCCACTGATAGTGCAGCACTTGATGATTCTCCTGTGCTTCTCCTTCGCATTTCCTCGCTTAGGAGAACACCCACAACATCATCAAACTTAAGAGTATTTGTGCCAGAGATAGAATTACTTACAGCCATCACAAGGCTGTCCCAACTATCCGGTAGAGATGACAGTATAAGGAGAGCTCGTACTTCGTCATCGAAATTGATTTTCACTGATCGAAGTTGACTTATGTTTGTGTTAAAGTCGTTTAGGTGTTCTGCAACTGAACCATTCTCTGCCATCTTTAGATTGAACAAGCGCTTCATAAGAAATACCTTATTGGATGCCGATGGTTTCTCGTAGAAGTCGTCAAGTGACTTCATCAAGTCCTCCGTGGTCTTCATCTCCGAAACATTGAAGGCCACCGTTGACGCCAAGCTTAACCGGATTGTTCCCAGTGCCTTTCGATCAAGGACAATCCATGCTTCATCTGCCATTGTTGCGGGCTTCTTCGGAAGACCGCCTAGTGGCAAATAGAGGTCCTTCTGGTAGAGATAGTCTTCAATCTGCATCTTCCAATGTTGGTAGTTTTTGCCGTTGAACTTCTCAATCTTGAGCTTCCCTTCCTCCGCCATAACTCCCACTCAATTCAAGGAATCCTTTCCTTGAGATAATTTAGCTACGAGCAAACCTTGCTCTGATACCAGTTGTTAGGAAATAAGACGTAGCTAAATAGATAATTGAGTAGATTACTTAATGGAGAGAGACAGATTTACATACACGAGATTATAGAGTAGAGAGAGAGAGAGAGAGAGAGAGAGAGAGAGAGAGAGAGAGAGAGAGAGAGTACACACGATATACGTGGTTCACCCAATGTGGGCTACGTCCACGGGAAAGCAGCCACTCAATGGCTTTAGTATTTCAAAACAAGAAGTAATTTACAAAGGGATTATACCCTTAATGGAGCTCCCGCCTTGCTTCACTCTCACCACCTCACACTCACCTTGTTGCATCAACTTCACACTATGAAATGTGTGTAGAAATGGCCTCCTTTTATAGGCCAAAAGGGCTGCCCTCTCTTATGAGAGACAACCATGTGTAGCCGCCCTTGTGCGAATAAGTCCAAATCGGACCCTCCAATCCGCCCATGTGTGGCCACCCTTGAGAAGACAAGTCCGCTTTTGAATTCGGCCACCGGCCATTGAATTCGGCCATCGGCCACCGGCCATTGACTTCCGACCACCGGCCATTGACTACCCGCCACCGGCCAACCGACCGGTTGTTTTCCGACCACTTTCCGGCCGCCGTCCGGCCATAATATTCTGGCGAAAAAGAATATTCCGGCGAAAAAAAGTCTCAGGGGCCTCCGCCCCCGAGGCCTTTAAAGTTGCGCCTGATTCTTGTCCGTGAAAATTTTGGTTTCTGGTGAGTGATTTTCCTTCACGCACGATGGCTTCTCCTCATAATGGGGGCCTTACAAATGTGCGCTTTTACCACAGAAAATTACAAGGGTAAATCAGGCTCCATACTTAACACTTTTTGTAGCGGGTAGAGGATCCCTATGTTACCCTACCACATCGTTCCAAAATGGATGACTAGTCCATTTGGCGCTTGAGAGCCTAAGCTTCCACAAGCATGTCTGCACACTAGTCTTATCAATCTTCCGCAAGCATGTCTGCACACTAGTCCTATCAATCTTCCGTAGTAGAGTGACAAGCTCTACTTGGTGTTTGGGAGACGTCGTCTCCGCAAACTTGATCTAAGCATGCATACTACTTCATTTTTGTGCACAATAAGGAAAAAGAGAGTCTTATAAGACAAAAACTTCGTTCATTTTAAACATTTGTACATTTTCTTACTCTAGGGAAGCATTGTAAGCATTGACAAGGTTTAGGTTATCCTTTAATTGTATGCCTTGCATCCATCTAGCATCTTCAAAGGATAATTCTTAAACTTAATAAGATATCTTCGGATAGTCTTGCCGCCTCTTAGTACCTTGTCTTCATGTCGAAGAATGGACTCAGGATGCAATACCTCTTCTTGGTCCTTGATCTACGGTGGGTCTTCAATAGTTGGTTCTTGAGGTGGCTCTCCTTTGTAAGGCTTTAGTAGGCTCACATGAAAATCTTTGTGTATGAGCCAATGGCTGGGCAACTTGAGTTGATGGGCCATCTCATTGATTGGCCTAAGAATCTGGAAGGAACCATAGTACCTTCTTGCTAACTTAGCATAGTACTTTTGGTGTCCTGTAGGATTCTTGCCCGTCGTGTGCCTTAATCGAGCCTTGGGAAAATTGAGTAAGACCCAATCATTTTCTTTAAAGGCTTGGGCTCTTTTGTGCTTGTCAGCAACAACCTTTTGCCTTTGCTGTGAGATAGAGATAGCATCCTTAATCTTTTGGAAAGATTCTTGTAGGTCTCAGCTATATTCATTTGTAGCAAAGATCTTCCCGTGTACCTTAAGTAGCAGGGGACTTTTTGATCTTCCCTCAATTACGTCAAAAGGTGCTTTTCCCGTGGAAGTATGTACAATGTTATTGTAAGCATACTCCACTAAGGGTAAGTACTTCTCCCATTGGAATCTTTGATCTACTTCCATTACATAGGCTTTTAGTAGATTGATAATTATTAGGTTAGCTATTTCACTTTGGCATCCGTTTGTGGGTGATAGGCTGAAGAGAAATTTAGCCTTGTTCCTAAATTCTCAAAGAGACCCTTCCAGAAATTACTGGTCATTCTAGGATCTCTATCCGACACTATGGACATTGTCATGCCATGGTACTTGAAGATTTGTGAAATGAAGAGGGTTGTGATTTGATAAGCTTTGATTGTCTTTTTGACATGTATAAAATGAGCTTGTTTACTGAACCTGTCTACTCTCGTCTATATTCCCGTATTCCCATGGATAAACTTAGGCAATCCAAAGATAAAATCCATGGATATGCTCTCCCATGGTGAATGAGGGATTGGCAAAGGTTGAAGCAATCCAGGTTGCTTCACTCAATCAAACTTCGTCTTTTGGCATACCACACATTTAGAAACGTACTCTTGTATGTTTGCTTTCATGGTAGGCCAATAGAAATATGTTTCAATCCCCTTCAAGGTAGACTGAATCCCTCTATGCCCCGCATAAGGAGGAGCATGAGATTCATACATTACTTTCTCACGGAGTGAGTTAGTAACACATAGTCTATTGCCATATACAAAGATAAACATCTTGTAAAATAAATGGTTCCTCTTTCTTCCCTAGTGCAAGGGCTGAAATAACATCTCTAAAATCAAGATCAATAGCATACTCATCTATCATAGAAGATAGATCATTGTGAGTTGCTATGGAAACCGCATTCACTCTCGACCGTCTTGAGACTGCATCGGCTACTTGATTATGCTTGCTAGTAATGTGAGCAATATGAAAATGAAATTGCAAAAGGAAATTTGCCCACCTCATTTGTCTGTCGGAAAGCTTGGTCTGCGTCATGAAGTCCTTAAGACTTTGGTGATCCGTTTGCAGAATGAAAGGAATCCCAATAAATAGTGCTTCCATGAGTCTAAGGCATGTAGAACTACGAGGAGCTCCTTTTCATATATGCCTAGAGCTTGCTCAATAGGGTCGAGCCTTTGACTTTCATAGGCTATGGAGTGCCTTTCTTGGAGCAAAACAGCTCCAAGGCAATCACCACAAGCATCACATTGGACCTCAAATGGATTTGAGAGATCCAATAGTATAAGCACAGGTTGAGAGATAAGATTTTCTTTACGATTTTTGAAAGCATTATTCTCCTTGACAGACCATGTATACCTAACGTTTTTCTTTGTTAGGTCATGTAATGGTCCTGCAATTTGTGAGAAATTTTCTATGACGCATCTATAGTATGCACACATACCTATAAAACTTCTTAGTTCATGAAGATTCCTTGGTTTAGGCCATCCTTTTATTACCTCTAGTTTTGATGGATCCATTTGGATGCCATCTTGAGAGATAATGTGACCTAAATACTGAATCTCTTGTAAGAAAATGTGACCTAAATACTGAATCACTTTTCTTTCAATTAACATAAATTTTATTCTCTCTTAGAACTTGAAATATTACCTAGAGGTGTTGCTTGTGTTCGTCTATTGAATTAGAGTAGATGATGATATCATCAAAGAACACTTCGGTAAAGGTTCGATGAGGCCTGAATACCTTCTCCATCAAGCGGTTGAATGTGGCTGGTGCATTGGTAAAGTCAAAAGGCATGACAATATATTCGTAAAGACCAAACATAGTGCGAAAGGCGGTCTTTACAATGTCTTGATCAACTATCCTTATTTGATGATAACCACTTTTTAGGTCAATCCTACTGAAGTCGGTCGATCCTTGTAGCTTATCAATATAGGTCTTCTACCCGTGGAACGGGAAACCTATTCTTGATAGTGATCCTATTTAATGCTCTATAGCTAAGTTGCATCGTATGTTATACAGTGTACGTATAATACGCCTTAAACGGGCGTATTATACGACACTCATTTTTATTCGGCCGTATTATACGGTGCCACATCAGCAAAAACACCATATCGTATAATTTCTCAGCAATTCGATCGAAATATTATTACGATCGAAATATTATTAGTTCGATCAAAATCATACTTCGATCGAAATATTAATTAGATCAAAATAAATTTGTTTATATACGCGCTGAAACGGACTGTTTTGCTCATTCCATTGATCTCTCTTCCCTCATCTCACCTATAGGTGAGCCTTACAACTCGAAGAAAAATATAAAAATGTTAGTTTAAATATGCATATTTTTTCTAGTGAAAATTTAGAGCTTGTATATATTTATTTATAGGCTTTGGAGTTTTGAGTTACCTGCTCTGTGTGAAGTATATCTTACACTGAGAGGTAAGTTAAGTAGGATAGTTAATGATTACTTGCTTTGTGTAGAGGAAACTCACACTTGGAGGTGATTCAAGGTAGTTAAAGTTAGCGGTTATTTGCTTTGTGTTGAACTATGTTCACACTTAGAAGTAACTTTAGTTAAATAGTTAAAATTAAGAGTTACTTGTTGTGTGTTGAACTATGTTCACACTTGGAAGTAACTTACGTTAGATTTATCTAATGATTGACTGTCATGTGTAAAGTAATACTCACACTACAGACAATTTAGGTAGATTAAATAATAATATCTCTCTTTGTGTAGAGGTATTCTCACACCTAGAAGAGATTTACAGAGTAGTGAATTTTGATTGCTTGCCACGTGTAGAGTTACACTCACACTTGAAGGCAATTTAGATAGCTCTTTTAAAGATATCTTGCTTTGTGTAGAGTTTACTCACACTTGGAAGTTATTGAGATAGATTAAGCGATTTATTTATCATGATTCATGTGTAAAGTGAAAGCTCACACTTAAAAAATTATTTTTGGTATTTATAATTTAAAGAAGTTGAAAACGTTGATGAATAGAGTAATGTAAATGGTAATTAGAGTTTGATTTTAGATGTGCGTTTAGTAACTAGTTCTGTTTGAGTTTGCAGATCTGAAGAAGATGATGAAAGGATACGAGTGGAACTACGTAGATGATTGGTCAGTGGGAAGAATACATCAAAGCTGAGGTGTAAGACCTGTGGCCATAATTTTTGTGGAAATGATCACAGGATAAAAGAACATGTTCAAAATCCCTGGAAACTTGTTAGCTTGCAAATACCCCCCAAGAGGTATTGTTGAAAAATTTCCCGAGTGGGCGCTCAAGGCAAAGAGAATTCTTGAGGGCAAAAAAAAGGGAGGTCCCAAAATGATGGCTCCATCTATGGCTAGGGACATCTAGATGATGCTCAAGAATGATCAAAACCCTCACTCGACCCCTACTACAGGTCAAGGAATAAGTCAAGGAGGCTGCCATTCATCCTTTGTTGGGAATTGTAGCTCTAATCCTACCTGAAGCTCAACTGCTAACATAAGCCGAAGTGAAGCATGGACTGGAGGAGAATTTGCACCAAGTGATCCTACTTTGCAACAGGCATTTCGGAAACAATGGCTGCTTGAACTCCATCTTAAGTGGACTCTCCTATTTTTTGGAGAAATGTAGACAAAATAGTTACTGTCATAGAACCTTTCACTCATCTGATACTATTAGTAGACAAAGAAGCCTCTATCTTTGGACGGGTTTACTGGTACATGCATGAATCCACTCGCAAGTTAAAAGATAGTACATCTTATGCAGGGAAAGAGAAAGACATGATGATGACATTTGTCAAAAGACGATGGGAGAAGTTGCATAATCCATTACATGGAGCAGGTTTTGTCTTGGATCCCAAGTTCCAGATGCATGAGCAATCTTCAAACAATGAAGTGATCAGTGATTTCAAGAAAGTGTGTGCTCAACTATTAGGCAATGTGGATGGACAGGTGGCATACACACAGAAGACGGCATACACTAGTAGAGAGGGAACGTTTGGGGATCCTTGGCATATAGATGCTATCAAGACGATGAGCGCACCAGTTTGGTGGAAAGAGTACGGTGGAGAAAAAGTGGAACTTCAACATGTGGCTGTGAGATTATTTTCTGTTGCCGCCTCAAGTGGTAGCTGTAAAAGAAACTAGTCTTCATTCGCTTTCGTGCATACTAAAAAACAAAATCGATTAAGTCCTAAACGAGCTGCGGACTTGGTGTATGTCTTTTGTAACATGCGACTTATGCATAAGCCTGTGAAGTTAGCCACACGTGCCACAGAAGAAAGCTTTGGGCGCTTCCAAACACACAAAGTAGTTGCAAATGAGCTCAACTCTGATGATGAAATGGAATGGAACCCAGAAGGTATTGATCCGGAATGTTCAGATCTCGAAGAAATTGATGACATGGTGCCTGTGATTGAGGGGAAGGATGAGCTGTAAAGTTTGTACTATATTCTCAATTAATTTTGCAATGCGAAAATTATGTGGAGTTTAGCTTTACAATCCATACCTTCTCTCTCTCTCTCTCTCTCTCATTGTTAAAAAAAGGATAGTAGAGAGAACATAACTTACGCAATTGCAACAACATCTATCACGTCTATTTGTTCCAACAAACAGAGATTTACATATCAAAAAGAGGTTTTAATTACTAATCTTGAGATTTAAGATACAATAACAGCTATGTATTGTTTGGGAGATTTAATTTAAATCATGGGCTTGTTCTCCAAAGAGATCAGATACACGAAATTTTGAAGTGCCAACTGAATCACTTTGGCCGACATTGCCCATCTCTTCTTTGAGCACAGGCCCATACCTTGCCTCGTACCATGCCAACTTTCTTTCTAGCTCAGCTATACAAGCGCGCAACATGGCTAGGGTCTCTCCTTGACTTGCCAAATCCACGCCTTGGGTTGCAAGCTGCTCAATAACTGCAGTTTCTTTGGGCAAATATGTGTAACCTCTCTTGCGAGGAGGGTCTTCTTGATTAGCTTCCTGTGCATGAATCTTCTCGGCTGGGCGCCCTTCCCCAACACCTCCTGTAGTGGGATGATCGTTCCAATCAACTTTGAGCCGCAAAACATAGTAGCAATAACATTGTTGCACAAAGTAAATTGCCACTTGATTATTATTTGGTGGCGATCTGTACACGTGGATAAATCTTGCAAGGATATTTCGTGCGAGGACAGTGTGTTGTAGATCTGAAACCTTCAAGGGAGTAGAAGCCTTAGCATTTCCACTGACTAGAAATAATGTGTTGCGTACAAAGTGATTCGGGCATAACTGTCTGCATTGCCTGTATTCATGGCTCCCCTTGAAGTTCTGATTCGTCTTGTTGGGTTGCAGCCAAAGCACTGAGATCTCCTTGAGCCACCCGAATCTCTTCCTCTTTGTAAATTTGTTGAGCCAATGCATGATTAAGCAAAGGATCATTAGGCTGATGTGCGTTCTGGTCGGGAGCAATATCTTCCATAACTGAAATGCAAAATAATAAACTTTAGCAAGACAAGTTTTAGCACTTGAAAAAGAGAGATGATTTAAAGAATTGAGCGATCTAACTTGAAATACTTTAAAACTTCAACTTGAAGAACTTTAAAAACATTGCACATGTGACACCACACATTGCACACGTGACACCATTAATGCCAAAAAAGTTGATTTTACTGGTTTAATCATTAATAGGTCTCAAGCCAGATTCGATTACAATATGATAGCCAACATTATGGCTTCCATTCAAACAAAGGCTTAAATCCCATATCTTAGGTCTATCTAATGGTTTGGGAGATTTTCCACTAGCAAGATGTTTGTTTACATTGCGTAAAAATTTGCGCTTGAGAACTTCGGCAGGCTCTGGAATACATACAAGCAAGCACCTAAGAATATAGGAGAGACTATATATATCAGATGCCTTGGTGAATGGAGGAGGATTGGTGCTGATATTTTCAGGGGCAGTCCATGGATAATCTCGCTCAAATTGAGCTCTACATTGAGGGGTGAGATTTGGCATCTTGGGAAATGTTGCCAAAGTGTTTGATGTTGTACTTTGTCCCCAGTCCACAATGCCAGCATATACTCCTCGCTTGCCAAAATGGAGTAGAATATTTCTAGTGTGTAGATCATTGTGAATAAATTCGTACATAGGCACGAATTTAATCATTTGGAGAAGAGCATTGTATATTGGCAAAAGGTTGTCTGTGAACTACTGTACAATTCCAAATGTGTGTTGGAACTCTCTGATTGCAGGCTTGCTTCCATCATGATGACATGCCTGAATCCACTGCTCAAGATGACCTCCATTCCAAAGCTTGAAGATCAACATAGGTCTTTTGCTATACCGAACAAGAGCACGGGGCAATATCATGCCACAATGCTGAACAGTTGTAGCAGTTGCCTCCTCTAGCAGGATCTGCAATGTCGGCTTGCTTCCTATTTGGTCTTTGTATATCTTGCTGGATAGACGGGATCTTTGAAGAGAGGATGAGCCATTGATACTTGTTTCACATTTGCAAAACGTCCTTCACCTAATTGGGGTGCTTGCAAGTGAAAGATGGAATGCTCCCCAAGTAAGTGTAGGACAGAAGGACACATCGTATCATCCAGGTTTACAGCGGACGACTGAGCACCTGATGAAGGAGGTGCATCCTCTTCTGTCCTAGGATGTTTTGAAGAGCCTTTGATCTTATCTTTGCTCTTCAATTCTGAATGTAGCTGTGCTACAAGCTGCATTCGCTCTTTGATTCTAGGTTTGGTTTTGATTTCTGGATGAACCATACTTTCAAAACTTCTAGTGATCTGGCGTGATAATTGCTTTACTGTGTTATGCATCACTCCATTAGTGTGCAGAGTTGGGTCAAACAAAACTGGGAATGCACTGCACAACTTCAACCAACAATGTTCCACAAGTTCAATCACAAAATCATCCAACTTTGCTTGTAGTGGATCAAATGCTCGTTGCAAATGATCGTGTGAAGCTCCATAGAGAGACAAAATAAGAGCATCACTAATAATTTTATGATGCTGACGCGTTAAATTTGTCTCTACCATGAGTGAAGCCTGAAAATACATGAAGGAAATATAAGTAAGGTAAATCCAGAATAGATAAAAATTTGACATATATGATTGTAAATTTATCTAAACAAAAACATTCCATGGCCAATAATAACCTCCAGTAATGAAAGATCTAAACATTTCATGCATCATAATAACAACAGTAATGAAAGACGCGATAGTTAAAGCATTCAAGATTGAAGAATGTATAATATATATCTTCTCCTTGCAGTGCGACACATGGTCAGCAACAACCAGAGACGAAGAATTCATTAAATCCAATCTCCTTGCAGTGCGACGCAATGGTCAGCAATAACCAAGAACGATGGATTGAAAAACTCAAAACTTCTCCCTGCAGTGCGACACGATGGTCAGCAACAACCAGAGACGAGAAAGTTATTGAATCCAATCTCCTTGTAGTGCGACGCGATGGTCAACAACAACCAAGAACGATAAATTTAAAAATCCTAAACCTCTCCCTGTAGTGCGACACGATGGTCAGCAACAACCAGAGACGAGGAATCTATTGAATCCAATCTCCTTGGAGTGTGACACGATGGTCAACAACAACCAAGGACTATGGATTTAAAAACTTGAAACCTCTCCCTACAGTGCAACACGATGGTCAGCAACAACTAGAGACGAGGAAGTTATTGAATCCAATCTCCTTGTAGTGCGACGTGATGGTCAACAACAACCAAGAACGATGGATATAAAAATCCTAAACCTCTCCCTGCAGTGCGACACGATGGTCAGCAGCAACTAGAGACAAAGAATCTAATGAATCCAATTTCCTTGGAGTGCGACACGATGGTCAACAGCAACCAAGGATGATGGATTTGAGAACCCTAAATCTCTCCCTGCAGTGGGACACAGTGGTCAACAACAACCAAAGATGAGGAATCTATTCTTTTTAAATCCAATCTTCCAATAGTGCGACGTAATAGTCAACAATAACTAGGAAGAAAAGATACATGATAGCTAACTCCTCCCTGTAGTGCGACTCGGTGGTCAGCAACAACCAGGGACGGAAAGTCTAATTGTACAAACTAAGCTACTCCCTGAAGTGCGACACGGAGGTCAGCAACAATCAAGGATGAAGCGTCTAAAGTCTAACCCCCCTTGTAGTGTGTCACGAGGATCAACACAGCCAAGGACGGGTGTCTAAACCTGCAAACTAACACTGAGGTGCGAGAAAAGCTCCACAGCAACAGCGCTAGCAAAAAACAAAATACAAACTAACACTGAGGTGCGAGCAAAGCTCCACAACAACAGTGTTAACAAATTAACTGCAAAAAAAAGAGAAAAAACATTGAAAGAAAATGTACCTGCTCTGTGGATCGCTTTGGATGTGCTGTTCTCGCTCTGTACTGCTCTCTCTACAGCTCTAGCAACTCTGTCTCTATCTCTCTAGCAATCACAATCGCAGCAGTTTGTTCGAACTGCTGCGATGCCTCTTTTTTTCTAAGTATAAGTATATTTCGATCGAAATATACTTTGATCGAACTGCTTTTTATTCGAATATGCGCGTATAATATGGATATACATCGTATAAATCTGTAATATACATACAATTTATAATATACGGGCGTATAAATGCAACTTAGCTCTATAGTCGACACACATACGATATGTGCCGTCTTTCTTTTGCACTAATAGCATAGGTGAGAAAAATGGAGATGAGCTAGGCCTAACCATGCCCTTCTCAACTAACTCATTCCCTTGCCACATAATCTCCTTGAGAAACTCTATAAGGGGGTTTGTTAGGCGGTGAACTTCTTGGAAGGAGTTCAATTGCATGGTCATCATTACCTCATTTAGGAGGGGATGTTGTCAATAAAGACATCTTAAAACCCCTTGAGAAAATTGGATAACTCTAATTCTTTGTGATTGTTTATATTTTCTTTTGTTAAAGCATTAGGTTCATTTTGAGAATCTTTAACAAAAATCACGTCCACGGAAATAGAGTTCTTTATCAACTTATTGAAAGCTTGCGTATGTACAATGGGTATGGTGTTACCCATTTCTTTGGCATCTATGCACATATCCTTTTTCCTGAACCTAAAGTAGATTCTCCTTTCAAGGAATTTAACATTGGCAGCCATGCGATCAAACCATGGTGCCCCTAGTATTACATCCTCATGCTTGAGAGGAGAGATAAAGAAGTCCTCTTTGTCCACATAGCGTTGGACATGGAGCCTCAATTTCCCGATTAAGGGAGTGAATGAAGCTTCTTGCCCCTTGAAAGCACCATCTGCGGGTAGGAGATCTCCCATCTCCTAGGCTTGTATGCCTAGCTTGGTGGCCAACTATGTGGATATGAAATTGTGAGTAGAACCAGGGTCAAGAACCAGGGTCAAAGAGAATAAAAGCATCATGTCCTCTTACCTTTCCCCAAGCATGGCATAGAGGAGATCCTTTATGGTGAGTTTCCTCCTCTTGGATTTCAACCAAGGTAGCTCAAGGAGGCTCATGGCGGGTGTTCTTTTGGGGTCAAGCGCAGTACGCATGCCCTTGCTCGCTGCACTTGAAACAACGGTTATCCTTGCGATAACGCTCAAGCTCTTTAGGACAGAGTTTGTTTTTGCCTTTGTAAACTCCCTTCTCCTTAACTTTGTTGGAATTGCCCTTAAGAGACTTTTGGACATTGTCCTTCCCCTTTGGCTCATTCGAACCGTTGTTTTCCGTGGGCTTAGAATTTCTTTTAGCCCCTGTTTGGAAATTGATTCGAGAAGCCACCATAGTATGGTGTATAACCGCCGATATGGTGTGTGGCCTTTGGGAGTTGACATACTCCGTCATTTCTTCAGTTAAGCCCCCACAAAATTATTGCCATTTTGGAGGTGATGGAGAGCGTTTAGCCCGCCGTCTTCATGGAGCCATCTTCGCCGAGGTGGCACTAGACTCACTTCTTTCTCGTTCCTTCGGTGGAGGCTCTTGAATTCTCCCTTGGGAAGAAGATGCATCATCAAGAAGAAAAATTTTGAGCGCTTCATATGGAGAGAGGCCTCTTTTGGAAGTCTCGCAAGGAGGCTTCCTAGGTGCTCTCTCGTCATGGTGGGGAGCTTGGAGAATCCCATGAGCACGAAACTGCCGTTGCACCTCCCTTTTGGAGGGATGGATTGCCCATGGCTTGTTGAAGCCTAGAAACAAGATAGTTAACAAGCATCAGGGCATCATTAGTAGCCTGCTCATTAGCAAAATCAAAGTTATCAACATTAATTTCACTCTCTTTACTATTGTCAGCCATTCTAACAACTTTTAGGTGTAAACTTTTTAGTTGTGCTTTGGCTCTTCAAGACCTAATTGGTACTCCTCTTTACCCCTTTAGAAAAAGCACTCAAGCTACTGTATCCATGGCTCGAATACCGTTAATTGCAAGGAATAGAAGAGAGGGTCGTTCAACACCAAAACAACACTGGCTCCTATCAAGCTTCTAATAGCTCAATAATGGTTAAGCCGTAGGCAAGCCCCGTAGGACTCCACTATTAAGACCATAGCTCTTGATAGTGATGCCCCGTTATCTGCACAAAGGCAGGCGCACTGCAAGGCTGATAAATCCCTATTCTACTCACTCACATGGAATTAATAATACCAACCATTTATAGCTATCTTGAGGACCTCCCTTCTTGAGCAAGAAAAGAGAAACCTTGTGCTCTGATACCAATGTAACATTTAATGGCCTAGTAACTTGTGTGTAGTGGAAAATAGCATGAACATAGTGAGCATTTTATTAGAATAGATTCCTAATGAGAATAACAAGAGTGCTTGGGTGGAGAGAGCAACAAAAAGTATAACACCTAGTTAGATAGCATGAACAATACTTCAAAAGAGAGATAAATTAAGATATTGACAGCAGTTGAGGACCGGATTTACATGGAGCCGGTCCCCCCTCCAAAAGGCTTTGTATTATGGTTTCTCCCATCAAGAGAGACATTTTACAATACAATTCTTTGTGTTCCTTCAATACTAGCTAGTGCAATGAAGATGGAAACTTCAAGCACTAAGAAAAACACTTATTAAACACAACATCAATTCCCTCATGGTCTCAGACCCAAGACCTCACACACCTTCGAAGATGGTGAGAGCTAGCGGGGTATGTGAGTAGATTGAGAGGAAGGAGTAGTCTTACGAGAAAGATGTACATTACCTCACATAATTAGTCATATTACTATAGCTTAGCTTTGTAATTAGCATGGTAGAGGAGATGAGCATGCATTGAAGCTTGGATCTTGGTTGGATTTGCATCACAAAGCCAAGAGTTGTTGGTGTAGGCCTCCCTTCTCACAAGCTTGGAGTAGGTCATAAGCTTTCCATTAAAGCTTGAGAAGGAGAGAGAGAGAGTCTTCTTGCTTCACACCTCAGTTTGTGTGAGTGTGTGTGGATAATGCCTTGAGAAAATCAGCCCCCTCTCTCTCTCTTGGTCGACCCCTCTTGCTATTTGCTCATGCTGCAATCCTATTGGCCCTTTCCAGGCTTAGCCAATGAGTATTAAGAAGCATGAGTGATAGCCTTCTGACATGTGTCCCCCTTTCCCCCTTTGTGAGAGCTTTAGGTAATAATAAAATGCAAGTAAACTCCCATTGGACCCCTTTGCCTCCTGGCCAATAGGAATCAAGCAAGCCATTGGGCTATTGAATGCTCATTGGACCCCTTGGGAGACTGTCCAATAGTCTTATAGAGAGCTTAATTCTTGTTGGTTCTTTTATCAAGTGTTTTTAAATTAATTAAACTAGATTTACTCTAGCCTAATTTCCATTGGTCCACCTCCATGGCCATCCAATAGGATTTGAGTACACCTTGTGGGCATCTGGACTAGGGAGATGACATGTGTCCCTCTTTCCCCTTGTGTAAAGGAAGCTTGTGAGTGTGTGTGTGTGTGTGTGTGTGTGTGTGTGTTTCTCTCTCATCCCCTACTTCCAGGGCTCGCCCCCTCCTATGTAGGACTTGTGAAGACTTTTTGGGACACACACAAAGCATCCGATTTCCCTAGTGTTTGACCTTTGGACACAACCTTTGAATTTTGGAACCGTAGCATTTTGGAAGTCTTAATGGGCTGAACCTTAGGGTCTTTTAAGCCTATTGTTGCACATTGATCTTTTGCAGATGGCTCCCCCTTTGGATCCCTATTTTCCCTCCTTTGGATGCCTATTGTGGCCGGGCTGCCACTTAACCAATATTCTAGCTTTGTCTTCCTTGGCACTTCCCCATATTAAATGATCAGTTTAACATGAGAAAATCATTTAGGAGAATTAGATATTAGTTATTATGACAAGTGTCATCCGCAAACTATTGTAAACAAATATCTTTAGCAGCATGGGGGATCTTGATACCCTTAATCTTGTTTGTTTCCATTGCATCCTGCACTAGCCAACCAAGAGCATCTGAACAAATGGCATAGAGGAGGGGGGATATGGGGCAGCCTTGTCTAATGGAGTTGGTCAGAGAAAACACATCTAACAGATCACTATTTATAGCCACTCTGGCACAAGCATTCCCAAACAAAACTTATATACATATGATGAACTTCCTGCCAAAGCCAATGTCAAACAGAGACTTCCATATGAAGTCCCACTGCATTCTATCATAAGCTTTATCAAAGTCTATTTTGAAGAAGACCCACACCTGACTAGTTTCCTGAGCATGCTCAATAGCTTTCCACAGGGTGATTATACAATCTAGCATAAATCAGTTCTTTATAAAGCCTTTTTGCTTAGGTAATATAATTTGTTGCATGACAGGGCTAATTCTTCTAGCTAGAGACAAAGCAAAAATTTTAAACAAAGAAGTCAAACATATAATGGGCCTCCAATTTCCTAGCTCCTCCTTGTCCCCCCTTTTATGCATAAGATTAACTACTCACTTTAGACACTCCACGATGCATGGAAAGAAAATCAATAATGTACAGATTGTGAGATATGCTAAAGCGGCTACTACGGTTGCTGCCATGTACATACATATCTGGGGAGTCGTGCCCTAGATATTGCATCATTGCATGTTTTTCTACCTGGTAACATGCTTAATTTGGTTTTACAATGTACATACTCCATGCGTTTTATAGTGGCACACTCATCTCGCCTACAAAGGTTGATGCATGTAAAAACTGCCAAAAATAATAGCTTATAGGTGCCATCGTAAAATTGTAAAAGTGACTCAAAATGGAAAAGTGATGTATATATATGATTTTTATATATATGCAAGTGATTCCACAAATTCATGGATTTTTCTTACTCTGTTTGGGATTTTTCGCATCAAAAATGGTATTTTTTTGGTCAAAAGTGAACTGAAAATGGCCTAGTTTTGGTCCAAATCGAAAACAAATGCCCAAAAATTGACATATCAGTTTAAAATTTTGTGGGGTCTTAAAAGAGGGAGGGCTTATTTTTTAGTGAAAAAACCTGCAATTTTTCATTGGTGTGCAATTGCTTTTACGGTTGCTCAATCTATGTGTAGTGCAGTCCCGCCTCTTTGCAATCTTGTATCTGAGCCTATGAGGGAGTGAATTAGGGTTTCCCCTTATCAAAATGGTGGGTGGACTTCAAGATAGAAGCTCTTAAATCTCTACAAAACTAGAAAAATGGTCAACGTGAAGGTGAAAATTCGTGTATTCCTTTCAACTATTCGAAGTTACGACTACTAGTTGGGGACGAGGCTACATGTTTCCATGAAAGAGGTTTGGGTTTTGAATGAAAGTTGTGCTTCTATGAGAGTTGAAGTTTCATGGCTGGAAGTTTAGTGTTCTTAATTTGGTGATCCTTTCATCACGAACTCGTCTACAAAAACAAGCAATTTCCAAGCATAATAGGGGAGAGGGTTTGTGAGTGTCTTGTCACGAACTCTCTTAGTTTTTTTAGTCATCTTTAGAAAGAGAGTTGGTGATTTTCCATAAATGCTTTTTCTTTAAGTGTTTGTGGATCTCATCACACAAAATCTCATAGCCAGAGGTTTTGCACCTTACTAGCTAGACCGCACACATTCCAACATTGTTGGTAAACACAATGCGAAATAGTTGGGGTGTGGGATAAAAATCTTGTTTTCAAAGGTTTAAATACAAATAATTAAAGCTATGGATTAGCAAGAGCAATAAGACATGCGTTCTCATGAAACTCGCGTTTAGCAATGCCAAGAAATTCACCCAAGGTAAACTCAACTTTGCTATTCAAAATCCTTTGCTCCAATACCTGCTTTAAGTTCGTGGCAGCTTCAATGTCAGATTGTAGATTGTATGCAAGGCCTTTTTCTTTGGCTTTTCCTTGCTCTTTCTTCTTCCTTGTAGATGCTTCCTTCCTAGGAATCTCATGAGGAGGAGGTACCTATGGTGGAGCCTCATAAGAAGGTCTCGGATCCTTTCTTCCTTTGGCTCTTGTAATGTGAGGGCCATGCCCGGGGACCACCAGCTGTACCATCTCCAAATGGATACACCGTGACCTTCGACATCCCTCCCGCTTGAGACCGACACCAAGACAGGACTCCTCTTGCTCTTTGTTGCCAACTCAAGGGGGTGATAACATTCACTTTCTCTCATATGAATCCCTTAGCCCTGAAGAAACTTTGCTTGCCGGATCAAACATACCAATCGAATTCATTAGACTAACTTGGAACTCAATCTTCCAGGGTCAACTGGTGGGAGTTCTCTAATTCACCCTTGGTTCAGGGTCATTGACGCTTTTTTCCCGGTTATGACCGAGCATAGCCATCAATGCGTTCTTCTAAGGTGAGTGTATTATAATATACACGAATCCCTTGATCCCAAGTTTTTCTCCCACTCCGTAGATCCGAATCTCTTTCTCCCGCTCTTGGACTTTACTTCTAGGACAACATAAAATTGGGTTCAACTTTCCGGCCAACAATTAACCCTATAGAATCCGCCCACCCACCAAACCGTTTGATAAATGCACCTTCTCAAGGTAATACTATGATACTAGAAAACAATATTCCAATCATATCGAACCAAGAATACATTTCAAGCATTTGAAAGCAGCATGCAAACTGTTGCATACCCTTGCAAATGTGCATTTATCAGGTCGTTCCGACCTTTTCCTTTATAGAATATTTTACTTCCTTTTTCCTTTAATATTAGTAAAATTATCTAGTTATCTTTCAAGCAATCACATATACGTCTCCAGGCATATCCCTACCCTCGTCCCGCGACTCGGATATCTTGTCTCCTTCTCCACGTGTGGAGGCGGCGCCTTTACACAGATTCCAATTCTTATTTTTTCTTTATATTGTGTGGGAAAGGCTTCAAAGATAATCTACTTTAGGTTTATTTTAAATCAATAATCCCAAGAAGAAGAGCAAAAGTCCCGCTGATGAGGACAATTGCGGAATAGCCCATTTAGGTTCCTAACCTTTCCAAGGTTCCTTTTTACCAAACAATTTGAACACTTCATTAATTAAATCACATCCTCCTCCCTTATCATGATCCCTCCATGGATCCTTTTTCCTTCCTCCTTTTCCCTTCGGCATTGGGCCTACCCGGACTAGGCCGATTTTGAGACGCATCCGTCGGTTACATCCACCCGATCGGGACACACTCCCATTCAATCCCATTTCTAGGGCAATGAATGAACCCGAAATCAAAGTATAGACCGAGGGTTATCACTCCTAGCCGAAAAGGACCATCCCCCGCTGTATCCCAGAGGTGAACACCTGCACCGGCCGTTTTCCAAAGATGAAGACAAGTTCACACTTAGATCTCTATGCTATGCTAGGGCTATCCATGTCAATCTTCTCGGTAAAGTTTTTAATCCTAGTTTAAATTTAGATTAAACTCCTTGACTTATAATCCCTTAATTTCTATTTCCTTTTGATTTTCTACTCAAACAAGACCTTGGAAAAATCAACGAATCTCTTGGAATTTTAAGGTTTTGTCTCTACAAAAGTTTCGAGTTAACCCCGACTTCGATGAACCCCATTTTGGTCCCTTTTCATCATTGCCATCCATGGGGCATCTCCATGGAAGCGATGGGAGTTTTATGTTCAAGCAACACAGTCACGACATCCGTGAAGCTATCCCCTTACTCCCCCCTTCGAATTTGCAAAATAAACTTGAAAGTAAACAAACTTGAAATGAACAATGCATATGCTTTCTATAATGAGCTTTTCTTTGGTGTGTCTATGAGTGGTTACACAAAACTTCGAAATGCACAAACTTGCAATCTTGGATAATTAATCAGAAACTTCCTTTGAGTGCTTATGCAAGAGTGAAACCTTTCTATGCATGGTAGTGTAAAAGAAGTTGCAAAGTTCCTAAGAGTGGGCATGCTAGTGAAAAAAATGCTCAAGTAATAGTGTAGTAATGAGTAACAAATTCTCCTTCAAGAAGGGATTTGGGCATACCTTTACTACCGTGGAGAGGATTAATCAAGTGGCTAGAAGAGGCTTATGGTTTTGGAACTTTCCTTATGGTAAGAAAGAAAAGAGAGGTTGACTTTATGGAATTTAAGTAAGCATGGAAGTAAGTCTCTTTCAAAAATGAGAAATAACAAGATAACCTTACCTTGATGTGTAGATAGTAGGGTCTTCTCCTTGCTTTGAAAGAGTAACGGCAAGTGTATTGATGTAGCTGGTTCTTTTCCGATGTAGCTGGTTCTTTTCCGCTTCACTTTCCTTGAAAACCACCGACTTGGCTATGAGAATAAAGTAAGGTTAAGGAAACTGAGCCATAGAAAGCTTGTAGGTAGGAGAGAGAAGGTGAAGAGTATAATGGTAATTTGGATTATGGTTATGACTTCTCTTGAGGGGAGAGGTGTGTGTAGAGTGTGTATGAAGGAGGATTAGATTTGGCTTTCATAGCTCACTATCAAGCTTGCACTTTCAAAAAGTGAAGTGAACTGAAGTGAAGTGTTTAATGAGTAGGGAAGGCTTTCTTTTAAGCTTAATTTGATAAGGCTCTTAACTTATCATGATAAGTTACTTTTGCATATCTTGATATGCTTTTTTCCTTTTCAAAGCTTCTCCAACAAGATACTTATACAAGAAGCTACTTTTCCTACAAGTGGCTTATGCAAGAAGCTAATTTTTCAACAAGTGGCTTATGCAAGAAGCTACTTTTCCGACAAGTGGCTACTTTTTCAATTCAACAAGCTACTTTTCAACAAGTGACTTTTTCAACAAGCTATGTTTCAAAAAGGGGATTTTTCAAGAATCTAATCTTGAACAAGTTACTTTTCACCTTATCCTTATTCTTTCTTTGTTTTTTAATGCAATTTTATTTTTTCTTGAGATAAAACTAATATCCCATGCATTGGTTATATCCAAGTTTCCATGGTGAAAACCGAAAGTGTCTCACGGGTAGCTTTTCATTGGTTATATCCACGTTCCCATGGTTAAAACCAAAAGCCTTTCGAGGGTAGCTAGGGTGATTGAATATAGTCCAATTTATACTCGATCGTATTCGAAAAGTCTACGGCTTAGATATGTCATCAAGAGTAAGACCTAAGAGGAGGACCTTACATGTAACCCTGTTTGAAGTAGAAGGACCTGCATCTCCATTATCACATTGGTGCAGCCAGAGTATGTTGACCCTAGTAGAGGGCTCAAGTAGTGATATATATGCTAGCAGGTACAAGGCACATGGCTAGAGCAGATGTGGAAGGCCTGAGCAGGCAAGTGGCAGCGATCATGTATGCTTTATGTGGTTTTCTAGACCAAAAGGGCTTCATAAAGGACCCAATTGATAGGTGAAGGAGGGTGTCCAAAGTACTTTTTTTTGGCTTGGGAGTGCAGATCTTGGAGTGTTGAAGGAGCAGGTCCAGATGGCTCGTCAAACAGAGCTATAGAGACCAAGATATTTGAGTTTGAAGGTGCAGTGCATTGAACATCTGCTGAGACAGACATGGTAGGTAGTGCTACGTGGAAAGAGATGGTTTCAGTGTATGGATGTGTAGAGCTTGAATTATGGAGCATGTGGATCTCTTCACACCAAAAATCTGAGTCCCGGATGTTGAGTCACAGAATTTTGAAGTTTTACCACCAGGGGCTAGGTTTGTGCTAGGTTGATGGCCTCGTTCGATGTGCCATCTAATGTTTTTTGAAGCCCAAAAAAAATTGCAAAGAAATTTTCATCGTATGGAACAAGATGGAAGTGATGGATCCTCAATGCGAGTCGGAAGCACGAAGTTATAGCAGTTTGAAGTCGATGACTTGCAGCATGGGGAGAAAGCCTGACAATTTTTCCCAGTTTTGGTTTGCATTGTTAGAGGGCATGTAGATCCGGAATGCGGCAAGATCCAAGGAAATTGAAGTCAACATGATGTTTTTTCACCAGGTTTTTATAGACTAGAAATTGGGTTTGTGGGCAAAAACTGATAGTGCTCCCAAGTTGGTGCAATGAAGATATTTTTTTTGAAGGTGGTGGTGACCTTGAAGGCCCTTGGGGGTGAGTCCTCCTAAGGAAACCATGTGGCATCAAAATGTCCCATATGCGGTGCCAATGAGGACAAACTGCACTAAGCGCAAGTCAAAGGAAACAAAGCGTGGAGAGAGCTAGAGAGCTCGTGCGCTATGGCGAGCTGTGTGGGTGGCATCTCTGGTGCTGCTCAGGCCCCGAAGCAGGTGATTTGGCTAGTTTTGGTGCCTGCAGGCAAAGCCAGGCGGCACACGGTGGAGCTTGTCCATGGACGGTGTTTTTGATGTTGTTGATGTGGCATGACCGTAAGGCCTTTCTTTTGTCCAACAATTTTGAAGGCTACATGTGAGAGCACCGACGGCGCTGTACGTGCCTCACTTAGAGGAGTGTGCATATGGAAACTTGGGGATTAAGGCAATGCCAAGAATAGGGCGCCTTCCCATACAAAAAGAGGGAGTCCAAAAATAGAACAGTTTGACAAAAAAGGGGGATTTCCCAGGCCCTAAAGGGGGCAACATTTAGTAATTTTGGGTGGAGTTTTGGTTTCGGGGGGGTTCTTTTATTTTGGAGAAGGCGGAGCTCAACAAACGAGGACCTCCCTATAATGGAGGAGGAGGAGCCTTGGGACAAGGCGGTCAGAGTCAACGAGGGTGCCGTCACGGGGAGTTTTTTGCTGTGCTCTCAGTGAGGAGGGCCACATAGCGGTGAAACCAAAGTTGCCCAAGTTTTTTTGTTGCTCGATGTTTTCATGGTGATAGTCGGTTGTAGCAAAGGTTGTTGTAGTGGGTGTTTTTTATCGCAATTGAAGCAAACCATATCAGTTTGTTGTGTCGTTTCTTCCCCCTTTCCCCCCTTCTTCTCTTTGCTCTGTTCCAACCATCTGGTGCCCCGTGTTTGAGATGTGTGTGCCTCCTCGGGTCTCTGTGTGTGTGAGAGAGAAAGAGAGAACGGTGTGTGTTGTGGCACAATCATAAACATGCAAAATCTGATGTAACGTGTTGTCAATTGTGCAAGTTTTGAAGGTGAACTCTAGTGGATTGGGGTGTAGTGATTATCATGTGCTATAGAGAGGTAGATTGATTGTGTTCCGAGTGTGTTCCCTTTCCCCCTATCCATCTTCTGGTGCCCCCATGGAGGAGCAACTGATTGCTCCAATTTGAAGACAAAGTTGTGGTTTTGGAGCTGATGAAGCACAAATTTTGAAGAGCACGTGCTTGTTACGGCATTAGCCGCACATGTGGTCCTGCGGATGTCTGGACACTACGGATCAAGAGTCATGTGGTATGCGGCAGACGTAGCGGCAGTTCTTCACAGGATATCATGGGACAGGAGTGTGTGCACCGTTCTCGATCTGCGTTGGAGCAGCGGTTGTATATGGAGGGGCATACCTCTCTTTTGATATAACTCAACCAATCTCTAGGATATTCATGGCATCTATTGTTGTAACTCTGTGTCTGGATCACACATGAATGAAGCAAGAGGTGTTCTATGCTTGCGTACTGTGTACTTATTTCTATTGTCATTCTATATGTTGATGTTCATATAATGTAGTTGCGGGTAATCATTCTTGTAATGCCTATTGCTCCTGTGCGGGCAATAGCCATTACATCTGGCGACCACGATGCGTGATGGACGACGTGCGATGAATATGCATGCGCACTACGTCACAGGGTCCGCCTGAACCTGTGGTTCCAATTGTAGGAAGACGTCGGAGGAGAGGCGGTTCGGATGAATTTGTTTTTTCTTCACCGCAGATTGAGGAATCTGTATCTCCATCACCAAGCCCGGTGCGTGGTAGGTGGTTGTGGCAAGAGAGGCGTACTCCACGCAGTCAGTCATGTCTGCCTGTCGTACTTTCACCGTTACCCACACAGGTTGCTCCACCACCGTCTCTGGTAAGCAGTCCGGGGGTATCTCCGCCACTGTCTCCGCCTCCTAGTGCTCGTCAGCTTTTTTCGGGAGGAGGAGGTATAGTTGGGCAAGGGGTGATGGCTCATCCTCAGATTAAGTATAGTCAGTTTCGAGGTCTTTCGAGTGAAGACCCTGATGCACATTTGCACCAATTCAATAAAGCTTATGGATTGAATCATCCTGGGGTGGTGATTCCTCTCCATCAACAATCAGTGTTTGAATCTACACTCTCGGGGAAAGCTGCGAAATGGTTGTCCGAATACCCTGATGATCATTTTCAGAAGTATGCTGACGGATTCATAGCGTTTCTATGAAGGTTTCGAACGAAAAAGACAGTCCATCAACATTTGGAAAAGCTTCGAACGCTCCGGCAGAAGTCATTGCTAGTGGAGGATTACGCTGCAAAATTTCGGATGCTTTTGCAGAGGGTACCTTAGGCACAAAGGCTGGCAGCCGAAGTGCTAAATGATTACTTTTTGCGGGGGCTCAACAAGGATCTCAGAACGGCTATGGCGACAGTGGATGAGGTAACTACTCCACTGAATAATGTAATTGCTAGGGCTGTAGTAGCAGGAGAGGCTTTAGAGGATACGGAATTCCAAAGAAGTCAAAGAAAAAAGACAGGAAGAAATCTCTTCAGAAGTCGCAAGACAGTGGCAGTGATAGTTCGGAGTCGGATTCCGCAGTATCAGATTCCTCGGACTCAGGCAACAACGATTCGGGAAAAAAATCGAAAGAGACACCGCGGAAAAAAATGGTCGGGATCGTCGGATTCAAGGGAATCTTCTGCCTGGCAACACCCACAGATAGGGCAGGGACAAGAGCCACATACATCAGAGACGCCTGTGCAAGGTCGAGCAGGAGGACGGGGTCAAGGGGGAGGACGAGGTCGCAGAAGAGGTGGCCGTGGTCCTAATCGTCCAAGACATGCCTATTCTATTTAGGGGATGGACACTGTCGATCCGAGTGTACTGAAGCTATGGAATACGATCGAAAGAAGCAGGAACGTGCTGTAAGGAAACAGCCTAGTGTGGCTATGGTTCAGATTGAAGGACTGGAGGAGTCTGATCCAGTGGTTTCATTAATCATGCGCTCGGGTAAAAATGTGGTTCCAACTCCCGATGTGAAGATTACGGATTGGACGGCTCAAGAAGAAAGTGCAAAAAAAGACTGTATCCTGGTTGCCACAATCTGCACCACCAGTGAAGTCAACAGGACCATCGATTGTGGGCCTGGAAATAAAGGAAGGAAAAGCTGGAAATAAGGATGATATTAAAGAATAGGAGGATTGGAATTCAGTTTGGAAAGAGGTCCTCACATCACCAATACAAGTACCTCTGGGTTCATTGTTGAAATTGGTCCCGAATTTCCATAATGCATTGCTGCGACAAATGACCACTGAGCTGAGGGAAGTCGCCTTTGGGAAAGTTGAAAGCGAGGAGAATGATTCAGCCCCGTTGCCGGAGAATAGGATCACAGATACCCGCATTCCGGAGCTTTCAGTTAGATACCATGGAATGACAAGGTACTATTGGACGGAGGAGCGGGAGTAAACATTATTACCCAAGCAGCTTGTGAGCGTTCTGGCCTCAGTGATTGGGAGTCTGCACCCTTTGTAGTCCGCATGGCAGATCAAAGAAGAGTGCAACGAGTGGGTTTACTTCGGGGCATTGTTTTGGATGTGGTGGGCTTATTCTTTGTTGTTTCCTTAGTAGTATTAAATATTGAAGATCATAATCAGGATTATCACATTATCTTGGGGAGACCCTGGTTACGACAAGCGAGGGTAAAGCATAATTGGGAAGCAAATATGCTTACAGTAAAGAAGGGTAGAAGAAAAGTGCGGGTGATGTTGGGAACATGCAGACAACCAGTTCAGGTAGCATGGCCCGTGATAGCAGAAATAGTAAATATGGTGGAAGGATTAGAAGAGGATGAAGAGGAACAATTTCTAAAAGCTAATCCGGATTTGGTTTCTTTATATCTAGCTGATATTTCTCTGATTCCGAAAGGGAATTCGGTGGGAGTTTCAGGAATTCCTCTTTACAGTGCTGCGGGATCTGCAGTCTAGGCTGAAAAAATGGCTGGATCGCCCGAAAGCACGGCAATTTGTTCGGGGACAGCTGGTCCTTGTCTTTAATTCCCGCCTCGGAAAGATGTCGGGGAAGCTTAAATTACGGTGGTCAGGACCATTCTGGATTTTTCAAGCATGCGGGCCCATCTCTTTTTATTTGGTGGATTTACGGGGGGGGATTATTTCTGTACCGGTCAAGGGTTTCAGACTGCGCCATTATGTTTCACCTACCCCGATTTAGTGCCCCTTTGCTGTGGTACAAGAGCCGAAAGCCGCCCTAATCATGATTGGGGATTCTTTTGCATGCAATCTTGGAAAGCAGGAAAGGAACTATGATGGTTGCGACACTGTGGATCGCCCTATTTTGGGAACTTATTGTGAAAGGGTTACTACATGCAGACGATTCTTATTGTGTTTCTCCTATTTCGTGTGTCACGTGCTCTTAGTTCTATACTCTCTGTTCCTTCATCTCATCGCCGCCATGACACCTTCCCTCCTGCAATGTATTCCTTTCAATCCTGTACAGCAGCTAGCGCTTCGACGAGTGGACGCATGGCTACAAGACTTGCGGCTGCGTGTGTTCGCCAACTTGGATTGGCAAGGGATACCAGTTCACCCGCAGGCAGCAGGTTTGATTGAGCAACTGGTTGCTGGCGATATTGTGGTGCTGAATAATCAACAGATTCAATTGATAGTAGAAAGGATCTCCAGGTGTTGCTGTTTGCCCAACGATGGCGTGGTGCGCGCCTCTCATGTGATCCCTGCTACAGATGTCGAGCACGAGTTTGGCTTGAAAGTAAAAGGGGAGTATAAGCTTTCAGGGTTATCAGATGTAGCAACTAGGGATGCGTATCGATGGTTTCTCGAGGCGATTTGGCTACAATCTAAAACCTATATGATTTCGACCCGAGCAAGAAATGTTTTGCATTCGGCCAATTTTGGGCCAGTAGCTTGGGCAGCGGTTGTCAGAGAACGACTACTAGCGGAGTGCCAAAGAGTGATGGCACAGTTGGGGAGAAATACCCCAACCAATACAAAATTTGGCCAACTGCTCACATTGATTTTTCCTTTAAGAGAAGTTTTTCCTCTCGCCCTGCGTCCTCTTTGCCACTTTGAAGATGATCGATTGGTGGTCCAAGGGACTGTTGCTCCATTATCGCAAACGCCAAGTTTGGCAGTGCCTGCTGAGAGGGAAACACATCAGCAGCATGTTGGCATTGGGGATTTTTCAGGTCCATCGACAACAGTGGTATCCTCTGGAACCCATGAGATGGCCACTGCAGGTGCAGGATCAGCAAACCACAAGTGCGGCAGGGAGGAACAACAATTTTCTACACCACCTCCGGCGGCTGCATCTCTTGTTTCGGAGGATTCTGCGGTGGCTCGCTGGCACCGCCGAATGCAGGAGAGAGTGGGCAGTGCTACTCCGATGAGGACGGGCTCTCCGGTTGCGGATGTTCCTGCTCAACCGAAAGCTTTTGGCACTACCAATGCGGCTGCCTCGACGGGAGGTACTCTTCCCGTCACGCTACCCTGGGAGGCTACGGCAGTGACCCTCGCCGACCAATTACAGGCATGTGGCACTTTTTTCAGGAGACTTGCAGAGTCTATTTGTGCGGCCTGGCCAGCCCCCACCACAGAGGGAAGAGTAAATGAGCTGGAAGCGCAGGTAGCGGCCTCGCAAACTCGCATTGCCAAGTTGTCCACTCAAAATGAGGAGTTGACTGTAACAACTCGCTAGCAAGGGACATAAATACGGATGTTACGAGGGGCTAATGCCGAGTTTGTGGCCTCTATTCAACAAGAACTTCTTCAGTTTTGAGAACGCAGCATAGCCTGACCTCATACTTAACCTCGCACCCTGGTGATGTAATGATTAATATGAATGATTTGGATACGTTTGCAGTGGAGATGCAAGAGGATCTCTGTGTTTTTTTGGATAATCAACTGCAAAGTTGGAGCACACGCTTGGTTGCTGAGGTGAGAGCACAGCCACCCACTCAGCAGGTTGTGGTGCAACAACCCGAGTCATCCAACACTGACAGAGGTAAGATTGTTGTTCCTGAGGGTTTTGATGTTGCTGATTGGGCACAAGCTACAGAGGATTGTGCTGAAGCCCAAGCTCATGTATCTCGTTTGCAGAAAATGATTCGTCGATTTCGTAAGGAGCGGCGCAGGGTCTGTTTTTGGGTGGAGACCTTGGCTCATTCTTTTTCTCTCAGTCTACCACCTTGCCCTCCATTTTGGTCTGCTCTGAATAGATACCTTTCTCGCTATTATCCTTTACATACACCTCTTGCTCCTTTGCCACAGGCGCCTCAATCAATTTCTTTGCCAACGCAGTTTATTCCTCGGGCTCCCTGGCCGGAACATATTGAGATAGATCCACATCTTTTGGATGAGGTCTATCGGGCACATACTGCAGATTTTAGAGGCTTTGGCTACATTGATATTTCCTCTTCACCAGAGCAGGGTGCAGATCAACAAGCGGAACCTTCCAACCGGAAGGGCTGATTGTGGGTTCGCGCAATCCACCGTGCGTGCCAGGTGTTACGGCATTAGCCGCGCATGCGGTCCTGCAGTCCTGCGGAGGTCTGGACACTACGGATCAGGAGTCATGCGGTATGCGGCGGACGTAGCGGCAGTTCTTCACAGGATATCATGGGACAGGAGTGTGTGCACCGTTCCCGATCTGCACTGGAGTAGCGGTTGTATATGGAGGGGCATACTTGTCTTTTGATGTAACTCAACCAATCTCTAGGATATTCATGGCATCTACTGTTGTAACTCTGTGTGTGGATCACACATGAATGAAGCAAGAGGTGTTCTATGCTTGCGTACTATGTACTTACTTCTATTGTCATTCTATATGTTGATGTTCATATAATGTAGTTGCGGGTAATCATTCCCATAATGCCTATTGCTCCTGTGTGGGCAATAGCCATTACATAGCTGCGTTGTGCGGTGTTCCAAGGTTTCAGATCTTTTCTGCATCCAGATTGCGGAAATACTCCAAGTGTGAGCAACAATGCAAAGGTGGGGAAATTCTTGCACTTATTCTTCATTGTGCTAGAAGTCTCAACTTCCATGTTCCTCTTTTAATTGTACCAAGGGTGGTGATGTCCAAGAGATGAAGGTTGATGCGGCATAGGGACATATCGACGAAGAGCGAATGGAGCACCTATGAACGGGCATCAAATTCATGAAGGGACGGTTAAAAGTTTTTGTGGTTATGCGGCAAAGAGGACCATGCAATGTTGCACTGGCCAGTGTGTTGCGGAAAAGACATGTTTTCTCTTTTTGTTCATGATGTTGGAAATGTACTTCTTGCACTTGAGGTTCTCTGCCTCGGCTATGCCTAAAATGATATGTAAAACAAAAGGCACCTGACTTCTAATCAAGGGATGCACTTGTGGGTTCGCATAGTCCACGGTGCGTGCCAAGTGTATGTGTCTGGACCGCACATAGCTGCACATGACCGCATTAATCACATTGGAGTGTCCGGCATGTCTTCGTGTACCTTCATGTGGGAATAACCCTTAGTGGGAGGGGATCTCAAGAGGCATAATCTGGAAGGGTTACGGGGATATGAAAGGGTGCTCATTAATTCTATATAACGGAGGATTCCTTGTACGCATCATCAGGAATTCTAAGTACCATCATTAATGGAATCTGATGTCTTCCTCTCTCTCTCTCTCTAATGCTGTGATGTGCTGTGCTTCTCTCTCTTGCATTTCTATGAGCACAGTCTCGTAATAGGCAGCCATGCCTATTACAGTGCTACAAAAGATGGCATGGACGGGTTGTCCTACTTTTAGTGGGGTGGAGGATGCAAAAACCTGGCTGCAAGACTATGATCTGCTCGTGTTGGAAAACACGTTGACGAAAGAAGAAGGTGCGATACAAATTTTTTTAATGCTGGTTTGTGGAAATGCGAAGCGGTGGCTCGATGGATTATCGATAGAGGAAAAGATGATTTGTGAAGCTTTGGAAGAGGATTTTTGATGCGAGTATGTGCCAGCGGTGCAGATGCAAGAGGTAAAGAAAAAGTTGGATGATCTAGCAAAGGCTGGATGGAGATTTCTAGGCATGGCATATGGCAATTCGAAGCCCTTTGGCGAGAGATGATGGAGGTAACTGATACCCAAAGTGTTGATTTTCTAAAATTGAGCAAGTTTTTTGATTGCTTGCATGAGGAGGACAAGGATAAAGGGGAGACGGATGGGCCCGAGATGTATGCTAAGGCGGTGGAGTTGGCAAGAGGTCGGACCAAAAAGATAATGAATAAGTGGCACGCCAGGCAGGGGCTATCAAATGTTGTGGTGCATAGGCCAATTGAAGTGATGAGCGTTGAGTTGAAGGTGGTGCAAACAAATATGGCGATGCGAGAAGGACCAATGTTTTTGTGGTTGGAGAGATGTGGAGCGGTTCCCATGCCGAGGTTGCCAATTTGGCGGCTCCAATTGTGGAATAAGTGAAGATACTTCTAGATCAAGCGAGAGAAGTGCTTCCAAATCAAGGTATGGCTGTTCAATCTCCTTTGAAGAATAATAAAGATCAGAGGGTACAATTTGCAGATGAAGTTGAGGCGATAAAGCTGGAGGAGATTCCCAAACTTGAGATAGAGGATGAAGTTGAGCCGAGTGAGTGCACCTCTATGCATGCAGATACAAGCTGGGAAACAGAACCAACCCAGTCCAGGTATGAAGAGTTTGATATTTTGCATGTGCATAGAGATACAATGGATATGTGTGAAGAGAAGGGAGCTGTGCATGCCGATATGCCTAGTGAGGATCAAGTGGAGGAGTCTATGTCCACCTATGAGGATATGCAGCCTTAGAATTTATGTCCAATCCCAATAAAAAAGGCACATTTGCCAAAGTTAATATAACTACTCAATGAAAAGATTAGCATGTGTATTTTGAAGCCTTCTTGTGCACCATATTTGAACAGGTGGTTCATTGTGCCTAAGAAAAATGGAGCTTTGCACAAGGATTTGCGATTCATACAAGATATGCAACCTCTAAACAAGGTTACCATCAGGAATCTGGGTACATGACCAATAGTGGATGAATTTATAGAGGTGTCTGCAGGAAGGTTAATTTGCTCAATGGATGATATCTATTCAGGGTACGATCAATTTCAGCTAGATGTTAAGAGTAGATATTTGAAAACTATGAAAACACCTTTGGGGCTGGTAAGGATGTGTACCTTACCTCAAGGAGCAATGAATCTAGTTGCACATATGATGAGGTGTCAGAGAGACGTAGCTATCCCAGTGCAACCTATAAAAGTAATGAGTGAGGAGCTCTTTATTCATAAGTATATAATGAATAAGGGGATGTACACACGGTGGAAAGGCGGTCCGACACTGGACGTTCGACCCTGAGAAAAGGTGCAACGCCTTTACCCCAACAAACTCTGACTTCAAGGCAATGCAACGATAAGTGAGACCTACTAGCTAAAGTACTAGTATGTACAAGAAACTAGGTGAGAGACTCTCTCAACCTATGTACACTAGCTCACTCAATCGATCTACACGCAATTGTATTGGATCTGGTGGTAGAAGAGCATGCATACCCATGCTAGAGCCTGCATGTAAATCCCGTAGAGAAATCTGTATGGTTTGCAAAACTCCACTATGCATCATGCTAGTATCAGTCATCCCACGACTAACAACCCCCTGCAAATGTTCCCACTGCAGCTACTAGGTCAAGCCTCAACACAAGTAAGTTAAACATGAGACTGACAAATTTTGCACAAACCTAGATGTACTTGCCTCCCTTGCTCTATCTGCAATCATTGGATCATCAAGACTACCCATTGCGTATGGATGTGTCAACACTGACACTGGGATAGCTACGTCCATGTCACCCATAGATGCAACTGTGCATCCTGGCACCAATTCATCAGCCTCTAGCATGAGCATGTCAAAGAACTCCATGTCTGTCATCTCTATCTGTGGCCCTAGGGAGCAAAACCTTCTCCACCTCTGCCTGCACAAAGTCTAACAACACATGCTGTGTCTCACTAGAGCATTGTTGCTCTATCTTTGTCTCTACAGAGTCTATTGACACGTCTTGCACAGCTAAAAGCTCTATCTCATGAGCATGGTGGAGCTCAAATGTGAAAGAGACACATCTCGTCTCTTGCTCAAAGCATGCTAGCAACAAAATCGAGACTACGACGTCTCAAATGTCAGACATATGCATATGACATACCAAGCAGCTGCGGGCTCCTCTCACAATCACTAATGAATTGCAATGCATTTGAAAACACCTCTCTCTCTAAGCAGTATCTAACAACCAAAATCTACGAATTCTCTCACTAAGATCACATTGTGTCTAAGCTAGGGAAAATAGCGCACATGTCGTAGCATGTATGATGCACCACCAGGCAAAGACAAACAAACATCTCGTGCCCCCTCCATGTCAAATGTCAAACCATCAACCAAGTGCACATAGCCAAGTCTCCCACTAGAAAAGGTGCTAAACCACTCACGACATGGTGTGACATGGAAAACAACATCAGAATCTAGTAACCACTATGGAGGAAATGTGCTATCCATAGACATATCTGCAAGAGGTACACTCGAGGAAAGCATGACATCATCGTCACTGGCATAGAGAGCCACTGGAACTGCCTCTCGAACATGTGTCAAAGCCGTATCTGCACCAAGCATAGACCTCTACTGATGTCTCTTACGTCTGAAACAATGGCGCCTAATGTGTCTTGTGTGACCACAATGCCAAAAATGCAAGTATTGACAAGAACGAGACCACCTCTCTCACTATCACACATGTCTGCTATCATAAGTGAATGCCAAAATGGCAACAAAGTGGTAGATCACTCAACCACTACGTAATCATGATAACCACAACCAATCACATTAAAATCAATGCTCGCAAACGCATAAAAAAACTCCACAATCTGCTATGTGTTGCAGGCATATAATCTGGGACAAACTGCTCAACCGAGCGTAAAGTGCATAACCATATACACAAGTAGAGAGAAAACCACCTCAAACACATCCACAAGAGAACTTGCTTGCAAAAACCTGTGAAAGTGTGACTGTGAAAGTGGGAATATATCGGCCATTGTACAAGATGGCATAACACTGCAAACTTTTATCGCGAGAAGACGGGGAAAGATGAATAGACTTTCGTTTGCAAAATGAGCCAAAACTCAACACAAACCGCAAGCCAAAAAATTACAGATAGCTGCTAGAGTGGGAGTAAACTCGACCACTAGCAGATTATCGACGAAACCTGTTAACTTGTTTGCATAAACAAGCCTCAATGGATACGCATAAATGAGTGCTCCACTGCAAGCATCAATTATGCATCCAAAATACTTAGCCATGATGGCTCCACATCTGTGTGTATAATGAAACCCAATCTAGACATCGGCCTACATGCATATATCGGTCAGAATGTCAACAAACGTGAGCATCAAGCTCCCACATAGAGCATACATCGACACAAAACCATGTGTCGAGAAGACCGCATCCGGATGTGACTTAGCCTAAGAAATGCATCCAAAATCAACACTTACACACACCATTTCAAGTTAAATCAGCACCCAATGGACTCCAGAATGTGACATTTATATCTTGGGACGCAATCTACACAATCCTTTGCAGTATACAAGTCCTCAACTATCAAATCTTCTGTGTCATAAAAAACATAGGTTGTTGCAAAAACTTAGAGATCAAAATTCTGATATCACCAATGCATCCGGAACATTGACAAACCCTAGGGCAAACCCCTAGATCATATAGATCTGAGTCCAAGTATGCAAGATATGCCAAAAAACATCGATTTTTGGCCCAAAAATGTAGCATAAACTTGTTTTTGTTGCACCTGCTATAATTTTGATAATAATTTCAAAAAATGGACATCAGCTTCATGTCCAAAATGTGCCAAAACCCCAACCTAGACTCCTAGATCATATCCATCCAACTCCGTCTGACGGAGATATGCAAAAGACAATGTTTCGGGAGTCAAAAACAACAAAAACGAGCTGCAACATTTCTTGTTCCTGTTGTTTCTCTCCAAAATTGAGCATTAGATTGACACAATTTCTATACAAGCTGAATATACATGTCTAAGATCATATTTGGCGTTGTCGAGCCGGATCCACCGCCGCCAAGCTCAACCCGCCATAGCCAAGCTCCGTCGCTTCCGTCTGGCCGCAAAGCCATCGCATGCGCATCGCCAAAGCTTTGATACCCGTTGAAGAGTGTGTGAGAGAGACATAGCTATCCCAATGAAACCTATAGAAGTAATGCGTGAGGAGATCCTTATTCATATGTATATAATTAATAAGAGGATGTACACATGGTGGACGGGTGGTCGGACAAATGTCAGGCCTCGGGCAAAGGTGCAGCGTCTTTACCCCAACATGAACAAGGTTCTATGTGACTTCATATCTCAAATCACAACCATTTCTTGATGATTTGTCTATCAAAGGATGTGAAGACAAAGACAAAGACAAAGATGAAGCTATGGATTCAATGGGGTGTCATAAGTTTGTTGCAAACCATATCGAAGCCTGCGAAAAGATTTTTTCAAGGCTGGAAGAAGTTAATCTTACCCTAGCACGACAAAAATTTGTATTTGGAGCTAATAAAGTGTCGATTGTGGGGCATATATGTGGTCCTTATTATGAGGTCCCTGCCCCTTGTCGAGACGAGCGGAGTACCTTTGATAGGTCTCCAATCCTGAGAAGAAAAACCAACGGACATTGCCTTAGCTACTACGTAGCTACGAGCATGAACCGTTAGTGAAGGATTGGTCCTATCTCGCTATGGCGGAGCGTGACCACCATAACCCTATCTAAAAACTATCTATAATCAACTATACCTAAAGGTATAAATCTTAGAGTGACCAACCTGTGAGCTTTCTTCCCCATGTTTCAGAAGAATAGCCGCCAAGGTTTGTCTCTTTTAAGATTTATGACTTAAAAAAAAACAATTTCTAGCATTGGAAAGTTACCCGACTCATCGGGTCCACCCATCCATAGAATGATACCGTCGGGGTATCATTCTCCCACTTTCCACACCACACTCACCCTTCTTTTGTTATCTAATTACTACCACACTGTTTAAACATACATGTTCCTTTACTTTATTTATGATACTGGTTCGTTAAAACAGCCCTTCAAATAGTATCACAAATAATAGTCAAATAAGAAGTCGTATAATTTTAAACCAACAACCCTTGGATTAGGTTCACTTAAGAATCTCTACTGGCGCTATTATATCCGATCGGTATATACATTATTTATAAAAACCCTTGTCCTCATGAGCGTCCCATACCGCTCGACAAGTACTCGTTGTGCTAATTTGGACGTACTCCCGCCACAGCAACAACGGTGCCAATCTGGGCGTCATCCTCACGCCATGGGAAAACAAACTGCAGTATCTAGTTGGGCTAATCTGGGTGTACTCCCACCATAGCATCAGCGGTGCCATCCTTGGCATCATCTCACGCCTCGGAAACTACCACATAATGCCAACGCTAATAAGTAGAGAGACTTGAGAGAAACCATACCGAAGGTTTTGGACAAACATTCTTTTCTATAGCAACCAGTTTAACCAGACATTCTTTCCTACTTGTCAAACATATGCAGAGTTTCTTGGGGTTGAGCCCCTTGGTTTCGGTCCGTGTTTTCTTTTCATAAGATAAATAATATATTCCTATGGTCTCGCATATGCAATGATGCATAACTTGAAACTGCAATACTAACCTGTACCATAGCTCCAATTGGTCCGATTGGTGAAGACATAGCATGTTCCGCAAGAGTTCTCCCGTTACTTGTACCGGCTTCATGATCATTAGCGCCTTGTGTTCGAGCACGCTTTGGAGCCATTTTTTTGTACTACACTTAGAACTTTACATTGGTCAATTTTCCTAGTAGTCTCCTTCTTGTCTGTAATTTGAACCCTCACCAACTCGGATTCACACTTAGTGTTGTTGTTTTACATATAATTTCTATACATCAAATATTTGCTAATCTAATTAATCAAAAATTAAGTGTGTAAACTATGAGTGAAAGTTTAGGAATGCATTAATTTTATGCTTCACATTTCTAATCCAATTCTAACTTCAATTTCTATACTTCAACTAAACCAATTTTTAGTATTATTCAAAATTCTACTTAATCTAATTGACAATAAAATTGGTGAATGAGAATTTCATCATGTATAATAAGAATGTGATGAGTTCTCCTATGTATTAACTTTCAATTAACTATGCATAAGTTAATAGTGAAGATGTACTAACTAGAGAGAGTAGGTATACTTAGAGAGATTAGAGTAAGAGAAAACATACACATACATCTTTTCTAAAGTTAATTGAATCTTACTAATCCATTAGAAGATTAGAGTAAAAGAGAACACACACACATCCTTTTCTAAAGCTAATTGACTCTTACTAATCTATTAGAGAGATTAGAGTAAGAGAGAATATACACACACATAATTCCTAAAGTTAATTGAATCCTACTAATCTATTAAAGAGATTACAGTAAGAGATAGCACACACACACAGATCCTTCTTAAAACTAATTGAATCTTACTAATCTCTTAAAGAAATTACAGTAAGAGATAGCACACACACACACACACACACACACACATATCCTTCTTTAAGCTAAATGAATCTTACTAATCTATTAGAGAGATTTGAGCAAAAGATAGCACACACACACACACACATCCTTCTTAAAGCTAATTGAATCTTACTAATCTTAGAGATATTAGAGTAAGAGATAGCACACATACACACATATCCTTCTTAAAACTAATTGAATCTTACTAATCTATTAGAGAGATTAGAGTAAGAGATAGCACACATACATCATTCCTAAAGTTAATTGAATGCTTAATTAACACGCACCTTATTAGTCCACTAGAGTTTTTGCTCTCTTAGTGGTTTGTGGACGCCTTCTCTCTAAGAGAAGTGACAACACTTCGTGAGCGCTATAGAGGCAATCTCTATGTCCAAAGTGTGAGCATGGATGCTCTATTTATAGCAGAAAAGAAAACGTCCAATTTTTTTTCCAAAATTAAAAAAAAAATTAAAAAAAAATATTTTTTTTCCTGAAAAATCATACCCGCGTTTTTGGTACCCTTGTGGTACCCATCAGCTTGACCAATTTGTCATTATCATCAAAAGATAAGGCCACACAGCCCCCCCTCATTAAGATTAGTCAAGACTAACCTCTCCTTTTCATGTGACAGTGTGTCCCACTTTGTCCCCTCCTATGTGAGCCCAGGTGAGTCCATGTGCTTTCATTTGTCATCCCTGTGTATTCTTTTGTCTTTATAACTATTTTATTTATTTCCTTAATGATAATTTACTTTACATTTTTAAGTTAAACTTTACAGTCTTATATTAACTTTACAGTAGTAAAAGAAAATTCTACAATCAGTAAAACTAAGTGTTACAATAAGTTAATTAGTGATTCATATAGCTAAACATGTCAAAATTTTGTAGCATAAATTTTAAATTCTTCGTTTTCTCAGTCTACAATTCATAATTTGAACTCGAATATCTTAAATAATGAGTGAGGGTTAAAAAAAAATCAAATACGTAATAGAACTTGTGTGAAATTCGAAAGTAGAGACCTTACAATCTCCCCAGCTTAGAATTTGAGATGCCCTCATCTCAAGAACAGTGAAGGGTAATCCTTAAGAAGGGATGTCTCCTCTTCCCAAGTAGCATCTTCTATAGGGAAATCCTTCCATAAGATAAGATGTTCTTTGATGGATCTATTCCTAAGCTTTCTCTCCTGAGTTTCTAGGATAGTATCAGGTTGGAGTTGTAGAACATCTTGAGCAGGTAAAATGATTTGCTCATCATCAAGGACATGGTCAGGGTTATATACATAAGGTTTTAACAGACTTACATGAAATACATCATGCACTTTGAGATGAGAAGGGATTTTTAGTCTATAAGCTTGATCACTTACAACCTTGATTATTTCGTAAGGTCCACAATATGGTAGCTAAGCTTCTTATACCTTCCGAGAGACGGATTGATCTTTTTGGGCTTTACTCGTAAGAAAATTTTGTCACCTTCTTTGAAAATCCGATCAGATCTTTTTAAGTCGGCGTACTTCTTTTGTCGATCTTGAGCCGCTTGAATATCCCTTCGAATAGCTTTGGTTTGAGCTTCCATTTCTTCAAGCATTTTCTTTGAGGCTTCTACCCTTATAGTGGGGTCAGAAAAGTTAAGAGGTGATAAACATTCTTGACCATACAGAGCATTAAAAGGTGTCATTCCAATACTTCTATGAGTAGAGGAATTGTATGCATACTCTACCAAGGGTAGGTATTGAATCCACTTGCGAGGTTCTCTATTGCAGTAGGCTCTGAGGATGTCTTCAACTACTTGATTAACTCTTTCAGTTTGGCCACCCATCAGTTTGAGGATGATAAGCAGTACTGAAACATAACTGGGTTCCAATAGCTTGAAACAATGATACCCAAAACTTTGAAGTATCTTACTGATTGTTGTTGGGTTGATGTATTTGATGATTCTTTTTGGCTCTCATAACGAAGTTCCAATAGCTTGAAACAATGATATCCAAAACTTTGAAGTAAACTTGGCATCATCATCGCTGACAATCCTCTTGGGCAAACCATGAATTCTGAAAACCTCCTTCACAAACAGACGAGCAATATCTGAAGCTGTAAAGGTTGTCTTGACTGGGATTAAGTGAGCCACTTTAGTAAGCAAGTCGACTATGACCATGATTGAATCATAGCCACCTTGAACAGAAGGAAACCCGGTGATAAATTCCATGCTAATACATTCCCATTTCATTTGGGGAATATTTAAAGGATGTAATTTACCTGGCATCTTTAGTCTCTCTGCCTTAATCCTTTGACAAGACAAACACTGCTTGACATAGCGAAGGACATCACCCTTTATACCTTGCCAATAGTAACTTCTGCAAATTGCATGGATGGTTTTGGCATAACCTGGATGTCCTGAAGTTGGGCCATCATGTGCTTCATATAGGATAGCATTCCTTAGGGTAGAATCCTTAGGTATGCATAGTCGATTCCTATAGTAAATTTTCCCATCTTCTAAGGAGTAATGTAGAGGTTTAGGCTGATTTGATGATACCCTCTCTTCACGTAGGATACTAGCAAGAATCTGGTAATCTGTATCTCTGACAGCAGCATCCGAGACCTTGTCTAAAATAGGGTTGTTAGCCATGGAAATTGCCCCCAGAAAACCTTTACGGCTTAGGGCATCTGCCACAACCCACAACATTATCCTTACTTGGTCTAAATTTAATATCAAAATCATATTCGTGCATGAGATTTATCCATCTCCTCTGTCTCATGTTAAGGTTAGGTTGGGTAAAAATCCACTTAAAGCTCTTGTGATCTGTTACCAACTGGAATTTACGTCCCAATAGATAATGTCTCCATAGCTTGAGAGCGTGAATAACTGCTAGCAATTCTAAATCATGTGTAGCATAATTCACTTCATGAATCCTAAGCTTCCGAGAAGTATAAGCTACAAGCCTTCCTTCTTGAGTAAGGACTCCTCCTAATGCAAGGTTAATAGCATCTGTGATCACCTCGAATTCTTGGGTGAAGTTTGGAAGTTTTAAGAGAGGTTATGAAGCAAGATACTCCTTAAGCTATTTGAAGCAAGATTCATGTTTTTCTTCCCAAAGTATCGTAGCTCCGTTCTTTAGCAAGTCGGTTAGTGGTGCAGCTTTAAGAGCATAGTCCTTTACAAAGATCCTGTACCACCCTGTGATACCTAAGAACCCTCTTACTTTGGTTTGTGAAGTGGGTTGAGGCCATTCCACAATATCTTTGACTTTAGGTGAAATGATAAACCCTAAGTAACAGACCTTAGGGGTAAAGAAGGTACATTTGCTTTTCTTTGCATACAGCTTATTTCGGCGTAAAAACTCTAACACTTTCCTAACATGTCCTTCATGCTCTTCCTCTGATTTGAAATAAATTAAGATATCGTCAAAGAATACTAGGACAAAATTGTTCAAGAGTTCTCTAAAGATATCGTGCATCAGACGATTGAAAGTTGCAAGAGCATTCGTAAGTCCGAAAGCCATCAGTGGACCATAACGAGTGTTGAAAGCTGTTTTGGAGATATCAGCCTCCTGGTTTCGAATTTGATGATAGCCAGATCGAAGATCGATCTTTGTGAATATTTTGGCTCCATGTAATCTGTCTAGCATCTCATCAATACGAGGAATTGGATATCTATTCTTGATGGTAACCTGATTTAAGCCCCTATGATCTATGCAAAGTTGAAGAGAGCCATCCTTTTTCTTTCGGAAGAGAACAAGTGCACCCCATGGAGATGTACTAGGTCGGATAAACCCTTGCTCAATCAACTGCTTGAGCTGCTCCTTGAGTTCTATAGCATCTGGAAGTGACATCTTGTACGGCGCTCTTGAGACTGGTTCACTACCTGGAAATTTTTTGATTTCATGGTCTACCTCCCTAGGTGGTGGTAGTTCAGAAATTTTAGCGGGGAAAACATCCGAAAATTCTTCTAGCCACATTGGTTCAGGGTTGGAAGAAGATTTTTCTACTTTGTTTAGCTTGACTACAAAAATTTGTTGACCCTTGCGTAACCCTTTCAAAAGGGGGATAATAATTTTGTAAGCTTTTAATTTAGAGCTTTTGGCACAAATTTAGAACTTTTTTAATTGTGGTTATATGCACAAATGTATATACTTTCGTGGTAATATACATTGTGAACTCCGTGGGAATTTTATATCAAGAGTTTATATTAAAATATCTATGTTGTATGAAAAGTTACATACAATAATAACAGTTTTTGGATTCTTTAAGCTAATACATGATGCATATCAAAAATATATATTATGTATACCCATTCTATCCCCAAAAAAAAAGGCTTTCACATACTTGTTCTATAGACATGTGTCTTTTATCATGTTTATTAATGGATAACTAAAAACTTTAAGGTTATTGAGGACACAATGTAGCCTTTCTCATCACAAAGAAGGGTAAGAGGTAATTGCTCCACTAATCTAGATCCAGTCACTTGGTAGTCTCAAAGGGTATTCAAAATTGAATTAGTGGTAGATGTAATGTAGTATATAATGCAAAATGTTTCTCAAACATCATAGTTTGTCCCTACCTTGTAAAGTGAATCATTGCTAGATATAATGCACTGCATATAATGAGGCCCCCCGCCCCCCCGCCCCTCCCCCTAATAGTACCAAGGACAACATTTATTTCAACATCTCATCGTGAATATCTTACACAATGCAATGCCTTCAAATGCAAGCATGGATGGTTTTATTGGGGTTGAAGCCCTTGTCCCCATTTGAAGAAAAAAACCAAAACTTTTAAGTGCTCTAGACCCTGCCATGTTATGAATTCCTTGCCACGCTCATATGTGTTTAATGGTCACACAATTTCTCACTATGCATTATGTACATTGCAAATGGCATACAAGTTGAGCTTAACCTTGCCATCTTTCTATATAAATATAAAGGAGAGATGGCACTGTATGAGGATTGAGAAAACTACCCTATCCATGCTATGAAAGATCATGCAAGGCGGCAATTGGGAAGATTCCTATTAATGAGATTTTTTCCAAATCGTGTGGGTACATACTATTGGGAAAAATATAGGAAGGTTATTGCATTTGTTTGCATCTTTATTCACACCCACACAACTTTGTAATGCAATTGAAACAATCCAATGAGATCTTTGAGATCTATTCCATGAGTCTTGAATTGGATATTTATTATCCAAGAGGGAGCATCTCTCTCTCTCTCTCTCTCTCTCTCTCTCTCTCTCTCTAGCCACCAAAGAAGTATTGCTAAAATTTAACCACTAGTTGTGCAAGGTGGGAAATCCATGCTTCAAGAGATTAGGTATCAATAATGAAAGATTGAAGGAAAATACCCTTATAAAAACCATATCTTAACGAAGTAGCAAGAGGTTGCCACTACCAAATGCATAGAGAGTACGGCCCTATCGCTTGAGAGCATACACAACATCCATGGTAGAGATAGTTTTTGGGCAGGCATGTTTGTGTAGGTCATAGCATCTAGGATAACATTCTCCAAGAAGATCTTGAGTACCTCTAGTTTCCTTGTAACTTAGGCCACTGATGCGTTTCACACCCCCCCTACGAGCAAGCCTTTGAATGGCAGGCTTGCAATGTCCTGAATGTTCACACAAACCCTCCTGTGGAGCTTGACCCCTCCCTTTCCACGACCCTTCCATCCTTTCCTCTTTTTGGCATGCTTGCATTTCTCTCCCCCTACCCATAATATAGGCTTCAAGATCTCTCTCTCTCTCTCTCTCTCTCTCTCTCTCTCTCTCTCTCTCTCTCTCTCTCTCTCTCTCTCTCTCTCTCTCTCTCTCTCTCTCTCTCTCTCTCTCTCTCTCTCTCTCTCGTGCACCCAAATACGGAGGAAACCTTCCCACCAAGAGTTGGACAACAATCTATTCACATTTAGAAAAAATATTCTTCTCTCAAAATCAAGAAGCTCAGCTACATCTATACACATTTAGAAAAAATATTCTTCTCTCAAAATCAAGAAGCTCAGCTACATCTATACACATCCTGGGCTTGCTATCTATCGGAGCCTAACCAGTGCTATTCATTGTCATTGGTCTTCAAAACTTCAAGTTGCAAGACTCTAGAGGAGCTTGCTATGCTTATCCTCAATATGAGAGCTTCTATAAGCACGTTCGCCACAATATACTTGTTGTGACCAATCTCATTCCTAGCGACTATGGGGATTACTCCTGTCCGTGTGCTCTAGTGAAATGAATGACTTTAATTTGCTAGCTCTCCAAGGCCACAAAAATAAGTTGACTAGCATTACATCAAAAGCCTGCACTCTCCAGCAGCATTTTGGGCTCTTGCAATTAGTCAAGCTATTGACGACGTGAACTTGATCAAAATTGAACAAGAACGTAGTGTGAATTCCGTGAGGATCGTTGCAGATGTTGTTGTCATCGTCGTTGCTACGTCGACGGCAGCATGTAGAAGTTGATCTCTTGACGCTGCATCTTCTCTGCAGGGTCATGTCTGAACTGTTTGGACCAATCTGTTGAGTAGCCATGTCAAGTTTCAAGGAATGTGATTATGTGTGATGAATCCTTGCAAAGAGGGTTGCTAATTATGGTTTAGTGAATTGAGGGGATTGAATCATTGATTACAAGCAGAGGGAAATTGATACGCCTGAAATGCCAAAGGGCATCGAATTAGATGAATATCTAAAGGATGTAAGTGACTGTCAAAATGCGTAATAACTGAGAGCGCATTTAATGACACCATGGAAATGAAAAGCGGCCTATGGAGAGCCTCCAACACGAGTAAAAATTAGCTTGTGGAGTAGTTAGTAGTAATGAGCAAATGAGTTAGTAGCTTGTGATGGTGATGAGACGGTAGTCGATAATGCATGTGCGCACCTGTAGTCTGTTGCTAAGGCATCGCAAAGGGCACATAGGTGCAATGTAGACTACAGAGATAGCCAATAGCCTCATGGGCATGCAAAGCTCTTCAACCTCATTGCCTCCATGAGTCCATGGGCTTCGGAGAGGGATCTCTCTCTCTCTCTCTCTCTTTCCCTCTAGTCTCACAAAGCTTTGAATTGCTGCACAATGCATAAGCCTGCATTGCATTCGTCTTGACTCTTCTCTAGAATGGAAACTGCATTAGAAAAGTACCGAAAAAGTACCTTTCTATTTTAATACCTGCATTAGAAAAGCTACATGTCTGCTTACAAGCATGGAAATCATGGGATGACTCTCTCTCTCTCTCTCTCTCTCTCTCTCTCTCTCTCTCTCTCTCTCTCTCTCTCTCTCTCTCTCTCTCTCTCTCTCTCTCTCTCTCTCTCTCTCTCTCTCTCTCTCTCTCTCTCTCGCACACACAACTACACACCTCCTGAGCCTAACTAGTGACCATGCTACCTCAGATTGAGGGGGCCGCTACCCATTGCAGCTCTCTCTCTCTCTCTCTCTCTCTCTCTCTCTCTCTCTCTCTCTCTCTCTCTCTCTCTCTCTCTCTCTCTCTCTCTCTCTCTCTCTCTCTCTCTCTCTCTCTCTGGCACACACTACTGCACGCCTCCTGAGCCTGACCAGTGACCATGCTACCTCAGATTGAGGGGGCCGCTACCCATTGCAGCTCTCTCTCTCTCTCTCTCTCTCTCTCTCTCTCTCTCTCTCTCTCTCTCTCTCTCTCTCTCTCTCTCTCTCTCTCTCTCTCTCTCTCTCTCTCTCTCTCTCTCTCTCTCTCTCTCTAGTAAGGCACTAAAACAACTGCCTAAAAACATGTGACGAATGGGCACCTTCCCACAATACACTGATGAGGAGTGTTACATCCCAATGACAAAGCAGACTCCAGCTCACATTAGGTATGAAGGTATGAGATTTTACTACACACACAGGAAAGACTACCACCAAGGATGATTCTACACATATAATCACCCACTCAGAAATGCAAGAGATTCCTCACAGTTACTCCCCAACAACGCACACATGCGCTCACACAACCCCACCAAAACGACTTTATCAGGCAATGCAATACCTTTGCCGACACGACTCAAACAAGCTACTTCAATAGAGAGCACAAAACTGGATCAAGGATGAGCCTAGCTTCCCTTAGAAGTTTCAGAAAATTTTGATGCGAAAGTTTTTCTAGGTTAGTGGCGGCATTTAGCAACTTGGGAGACGGTTGATTCTTCCCAGCTTTAAGCTTCAGCAGTTCAATTTTAGCCTTGTCGTACTCCGAAGCTGCAAGCTTATAGCAACTAATATTTCTGCTTAAATCAAGTAGGTTAAAAAACAGAGGACGATTGTTAATGCTCGTGATAAATGTAATCGCACACCATATCTTCTCATATTCTGCACGGCTACACCTGATCACTGGATTTACATACTTCACTTGAAGAGATGGAAGAGAAGCAGCGAGGCCCAACTCTCCAAAGTTGTGGAGAATGCTGTCTCTGATGGCGTTGGCGATGGAAGACTGTGAGAGAACAGGGCTCTCTCCCTCCCAAAACACCTCCATCATGAGGTATCGATTTTTCAACGCCACCATCTTCTCCCGAGCTACACTACATACGACTGCCTTGCACTGCTGCATCATTCTCTCTCTCTCTCTCTCTCTCTCTCTCTCTCTCTCTCTCTCTCTCTCTCTCTCTCTCTCTCTCTCTCTCTCTCTCTCTCTCTCTCTCTCTCTCTCTCTCTCTCTCTCTCTCTCTCTCTCTCTCTCTCTCTCTCTCTCGTTCATGAGCATGCAATCTGTCCACGCGCGCGGACGGATAGGGAGCTCAAGATATGAAAATTAAATTTTGGGAAAATTACCAAAATACCCCTCTAATTTGTGGAAATTCCCAAAATACCCTTCAAATTTCAAAAATTCCCAACATACCCCTCATATTTTGTCAAAAAATCCCAAAATGCCCTTCAAAATTTCCAAAATTCCCAAAATACCCCTCGTTGTGAGAGTAAATTTATCCAAAAGTTAAAAAAATTATAGCTTTTCATAAGAAGATGGATTGTCTATGAATACAAGATACTAAAACTAGAATTTGAGCTGGTTATGTCGGCTTTGGAGATGAATTGCTTCATTATATTTAGACATAATTGTCTTTTTTTGGGAGGTAATTTGTGACAAATTACATGCTAAGCACTAGAAAACGGATATACATTGTCAAAAAAGAATAAAGATTAGGAAATCATGAACAATCCAGTAAAAATAGATACTTGAAATTTGAAGGGTATTTTAGGAATTTCCACAAATTAGAGGGGTATTTGGTAATTTTCCCTTAATTTTTAGTATTTCTTGTGTCACAAGGTGGCGTAGGATGGGGAAAAGGTCTCTCAGCTTAACCTTGAGCTGTTGGAAAATTCAAGAAATTAGTTACCTCAGAGAGGAGCAAAAATTGAAATTGTGACTTAGATTTTGCAAGAAAATAGAACAATATGTTAAAAATATAGCTTAGTTCATAGAGATTGGGGTGCTTTTATTTGATGAAAAATACCCACATTGGTGAACGCGCATGTAGTCCATCTGCGCACGTATTTTTCATCACAGCGTGGACGAGGACTGCGTGCTTGTCCATCAGCGTGGATATTTTTCATCAAATAAAAGCACTCCAATTTCTACAAATTAAACTATATTTTTAACATATCTGTTCTATTTTCTTGCAAATTACAGACACATAGAATGTCTACCCTTGGGACTACATGTGACTTGCCCTAGTTTATTCCTTTAATGATTGTAAAAATTCTTTTATGTTCCTTACGCACTTGCAGCTCGTGGCAAGCAATTCTAGACGGCACAAAACATTGGATGCATGAGAGACAACTTGATCATCAACAGGATCACCCATTGCTAATTTTGTGAATTGGGAATACCAAGCATCTTGCCAACAATAACACATCTGGACAAAATACATATGAAGGTCCATCAGCCACACTTTCTGACACACAGGGCCAAACACAAATTAAACACAAACAACACACATCACTTTTTCTTGGGTCTTATCACACACAGAGAGAGAGAGAGAGAGAGAGAGAGAGAGAGAGAGAGAGAGAGAGAGAGAGAGAGAGAGAGAGAGAGAGAGAGAGAGAGAGAGAGAGAGAGAGCAACCAAGTGAACCAAACAAGATTACTCGCACATGATAAGCATGATTGAGAGAAAATTCTTATGTAGGATGATAAGAAAATTGTCTTTGATCTCAATAGAAAAGTAGGTTTCTAGCGCTTTTCCCTACTATGAGGATAAGATTGGTTCACATTAATCTCTCACAAGCTAACAACGATTTTTTGTTTACTCAATATGCTCTTGCAATATAGCTTTTATATAAATGAAAGGCTATTGATCAATAGTGTCTTTGAAGTTTTGTGGAATGTATAAGGTGGACTGGCTCATTCCCCCTATCAAATTCTGGAGGGTGAACTGGTCAAAAGAGTAGTGGCTAAAAGGTATAAACAACATTTGTGAAGTAAAATGACCAAGCTCAATGACGATAATCACTTGGTATTTGTTGTGGGGGTTTATCCCTATTAGGAGTAAGATTCTTGACAAAGGTATTGACACAAACACTTACTCTGGGTGCAAAGTAGCTTTGGAGGATCCCTTCTATCTTCTCAAAGACTACCCTTCATTGCAGGGTCGTGTCGCCAAAATCTATAAATGGGTACACTCAAATAGTCAGATATTTCTATCTCAAGTAGATTTAGAAATCCCAAAACATTCGTGTCCTTGAAGAAACTTTGTAGTAGCTTGGCTCAATGATATCGTGCATGATAGCAATGATCTTATATATTTGATACGGTCAAGAGTAGGGACAACTTTGCAAATCGAAGAATGTAAACATGCAATGAGTTACATTGGCTATTCAAGTGGTGTCCCCTTGTGGAGAAGCAGACTGTTGACCTTGGGTTGAAGCTATTAGATAAGAACTAAAATAGGGTCTTTTGCTAATGTATTGTACATTGCCTTTTTGGAAATGTTGTCCCTTTAAGGCACATCTAGTGCTTGAGGCTCATTGTAGATAAATTGAGGATTTAATATAGTATCTCTACTTACAATTGCTAGTACGGAATTTTTTAAAAATTTGTTGGCCACAACAATGGAAAAGACATTTCATCCAATGCCAATGGTTTTGGTTTCCTAATGCAACTCTCAAAATATAACAAATATAAAAATAAATACATACACGGTGGAATGGAATTCAAAGGACGAGAGCAATAGGCTATGATTTAACATCATTTTTTACATGTTAAAAGATATGTATATGTGTTAGACATGGACTTAGGACTTTAGCTCAAAAAGTTTAAGTTTTGACTTTGTATCCTGTATATGTATTTGTCCTACCTTCTAAATTCTCATATAATTTTATACTATGTATGTGTGGTGATTTGCCCCTCCTAGCCCTCAAACAAGGAATCATAACACACCAACAAACAAGAAATGTCAAATAAATACTAGAAAGTATTTGAATTGATTTAATTCTTCATTTTCACCTTGAGAAAATAGGAATTCACATATTCATTATCATTGAGTATCCCTTAGAGATGGGGTCACCATAAGTCACTAGCTAGATGAGGCTTTTTCTCGTTCCCTTGCCTTTCAAAGTGGAGACATGTGTAGAAGACTCAAGTTCACATGCACCCCATAGTGATTTTAGATGGTAAATCTTGAAAATTACATTCCAATATTATAGCATATCTATCTACTCAATTGTATTTCTCTGCATTTATCTAGACAATTCTTACCCCTTGTCTCTATTTCTTGTTTTTCTTATCAACATAAAGAATTTATTTCCTTTAGAAACTGGAGGTTGGTGTCTTTAGAGGTGAAAAATTTGCTTTTTTAAACCCCCTATGCTACATATTATGGCTGAAAAATGAAATAAATTAATGACGATGAATCTAAACTTTGTGAATATGTTTCCTCTAAACACAAGGAGTGTTTGAACAGATGATGGTGTTAGTAAATAGAAACTCTTCATGAAGCTCAACATCCATGGACTCAACATGTTCCTCACAATTTACTGCTTGTTTGTAATCAAGGTTGCTATCAAATCATGGCTTCTTTAGACATATCCACTCAATGCCTTGCTATCAACTTCAATGTGTATGTCCCACTAGATAAACACTTTAGCTCATATATTTTATGTAGATTTTAAACACAATGCACTTATGATTGTTTCTCTCTTGACTTGAAAATCTATCATATGAAACACGGGCATTATACAGTTTGGTTTTTAAAGGTCATGAGATCTCTTCAATTTGGAAAAGGAAAAAGATACTTTAGGCTTAAAGATTGATAGGTGGAATGGGAACTTGGAAGGCAATGTAAATTGGAAGGTTGAATGTGGATTGGGAAAGTGAAGGTTGATATTATATGAAACAAAAAATCTCATAAAAGAAAGTCAAAGGACTTTGTACAACTACAAGATTTTGCAAAATTCTACCCACAACTTGAAAATACCAAAATATATTTTAAAATCCAATGCATTGTGTTAAGCACACGAGCCTAAAAGACCTAAATTTTTTGAAAAAGCTCTAAATAAGAAGCTCTCAAAAAATAAACACTCTTTCAAAAGACGATTAGCTTTGACCAAGTAAGCTTTTGGTCGTCCATTCTGGCCTTGAATAGTGACTTCTTGACCTTGGTTGTCCACAAAAGTAACACTTCCTTGGGCACAATGGATATTGGCATTATGACTGGCTAACCAATCCATTCCAAGAATTCCGTCATAGATTCCTATGGGTAAGGTTCGAAAAGTAGCAGAAGTAGAGTATTCTCCCAACTTGAAATCTATTTTTCCCACAGTGTACTGAGATAACACCTCCTTTCCATTGGCTAATTCAACTCTCATCTTTCTTGCAGGGTGTTGATTAAGTCCTAATCTCCTTAAACATTTAGGCGACAAGAAAGAATGAGTACTACCACAATCAATAAGAAGCTCAAATTTTTCACCTTGGTGATTTGCAGGTGTTTGAATGACAGCATATTGTTGTATTGCTCTTGGGTTATCAACGCAGCCTGTAGAGTTGCTCTTTCCTCTTGTTCTTTTCCCAATGTTGGTTCTCCTATGATAGCATTGACTCTGGTAGCCATTCCGCGCCCTCGACCTCGTCCTCCATTTCTTCCTCCACGACTTATTATTTGGCCTCGTCCTTTAGCTCGATTAGGTGTATTTGTTGTGGAGACTCGCCTAGGACATACATTCCTGAAATGTCCTAGCTCGTTGCATTCATAGCATCTAAGATATGCATTTTGAGCTCCATTTGCTGAAGCTGCAACTATTGGATGATTTTGGTGAACTGGGTGAACTTGCCTTTGGTTACACATCATAGGCCGTCCTCTTCTTCCAGCATTCCTTGTATTTCCATTTCGTACCCTTTGAGAGTTTGACATCTCTTTAGCTAAGGGTTTAGCTCTTAAAAGAGCATCTTGCAAATTTACAGGCCTCATGGCTCCTAGACGAGTATTTAAAGGAGCATTTAGCACTTGGCAGAAACGGGCTACTTGTTGATCTGCGGTCATTGACAGAGCATAGCCCCTAAGAGTTACAAATTTGGAGTAGTATTCTTCCATTGTAAGATGAAACTGGCGTAAGTTGAAGAATTTATTCATCTTAAGGGATTCGTGTGCGGGTGGAAGATAACGTCCTTTGACAACATACTTAATGTCTTCCCAAGTTTGAGTGTTTTGAGCTACTTGATTATCTTTGTGTTGTTGTTTCCACCAAAGCTTGGCATCCCCCGTGAGACGAAACATAGCCAACATTGCTTGGTTATCGGGAGTAGTACCAGCAACAGCAAAATAATCCTCCATCTCTTCGAGCCACACTTCTGCATCGCGCTCAACTAGAGCTCCTTCCCCTTTGAAAGAGGGAAGTTTAGCTTGCTTGAGAAGTATCTTTTTCTCTTGAAGAGATGTGTACACCGCACTCTGTGCAATATAGATTAAGTGAAACTTTATTGGATACTCTAACTTTAATCCACTTTAAGGCAAGACTTGATCCGAAAATAATACAAACAAAAGATAATATTAATCCAAACTTTATTTATATACACATTATTTGCTACCAAGGTTGGTAGTCTTTAGGTACAAGGATTGTAATGTCTCTATATTTTGAGTTTAGTGACTACAAAATTATGGGATAGAGGATCAAAATAATAAGTTTCTTTTGACCCTTGAAAGCTACAAGATACACATATGGGTCAAATCCTACCACCATGGATAACTTTTGTAACTTGGTTATAGACCCATTGAGTCTGAGATATCTTTTCTCCTCCCAAGGTAATGGTAGCATGGATTCTTAGTACCAATTAAAATATAAACTTCGATGACTTTTAACTCCTCTGCCCATCGAAGTTTCTTGAGGTTGGTATCCATGCACCATATCTTGTCAGCATCGATGGTATAGATTCCTCCAGATGGACTCAGTTGATGCCCCATCCTCTATGCACCCTTGCGATAGGTGGTGCAAACACCCAATCCAAAATCATCATCACCCTTTTTTGAAACTGATAATTTGGTGATTGGCATGCATTTTCAAACATGATGGTGAACACCTGGAATTTTTGGTAGGCTGAATGAACATTTTCCTGTACCAGGAAAGTTCAGTCTTCAATACCATATAAAAACTCAAAACAATTTTTCTAGGTTCTTCTATTATTTCAAACATTCATATCCTTCAACATCCAAACATCAATCTAAAAATCTCCCGAATCTTTAACCTAGGCTCTGATACCAATGTGAGGTCCCTGTCCCTTGTCCAGAGGAGCGGAGTACCTTTGATAGGTCTCCAATCCTGAGAAGAAAAACCAATGTACATTGCCTTAGCTACTACGTAGCTACGAGCATGAACCGTTAGTGAAGGATTGGTCCTATCTCACTATGGCGGAGCGTGACTACCATAACCCTATCTAAAAACTATCTATAATCAACTATACATAAAGGTATAAATCTTAGAGTGACCAAACTGTGCGCTTTTTTCCCCATATTTCAGAAGCACAGCCGCCAAGGTTTGTTTCTTTTAAGATTTATGACTTTAAAAAAAAACAATTTCTAGAGTTGGAAAGTTACACGACTCATCGGGTCCACCCGTCCATAGAATGATACCGTCGGGGTATCATTCTCCCACTTTACACACCACACTCACCCTTCTTTTGTTATCTAATTACTACCACACTGTTTAAACATACATGTTCCTTTACTTTATTTATGATACTGGTTCGTTAAAACAACCCTTCAAACAATAGTCAAACAAGAAGTCGTCCAATTTTAAACCAACAACCCTTGAATTAGGTTCACTTAAGAATCTCTATTAGCGCTATTATGTCCGATCAGTATATACATTATTTATAAAAACCCTTGTTCTCATGAGCGTCCCATACCGCTCGACAAGTACTCGTTGTGCTAATCTGGACGTACTCCCGCCACAGAAACAACGGTACCAATTTGGGCGTCATCCTCACGACACGGCAAAACAAAACTACAGTATCCAGCTCGGCTAATCTGGGTGTACTCCCACCACAGCATCAGCAGTGCCATCCTGGGCGTCATCTCACGCCTCGGAAACTACCACATAATGCCAGCGCTAATAAGTAGAGAGACTTGAGAGAAACCATACCGAAGGTTTTGGACAAACATTCTTTTCTATAGCAACCAGTTTAACCAGACATTCTTTCCTACTTGTCAAACATATACCGAGTTTCTTGGGGTTAAGCCCCTTGGTTTCGGTCCGTGTTTTCTTTTCATAAGATAAATAATATATTCCTATGGTCTCGCATATGCAATGATGTATAACTTGAAACTGCAATACTAACCTGTACCATAGCTCCGATTGGTCCGATTGGTGGAGACATAGCATGTTCCGCAGGAGTTCCCCCGTTACTTGTACCGGCTTCATGATCATTAGCGCCTTGTGTTCGAGCACGCTTTGGAGCCATTTTTTTGTACTACACTTAGAACTTTAAATTGGTCAATTTTCCTAGTAGTCTCCTTCTTCTCTGTAATTTGAACCCTCGCCAACTCGGATTCACACTTAGTGTTGTTGTTTTACATCTAATTTCTATACATCAAATATTTGCTAATCTAATTAATCAAAAATTAAGTGTATAAACTATGAGTGAAAGTTTAGGAATGCATTACTTTTATGCTTCACATTTCTAATCCAATTCTAACTTCAATTTCTATACTTCAACTAAATCAATTTTTAGTATTATTCAAAATTCTACTTAATCTAATTGATAATAAAATTGGTGAATAAGAATTTCATCATGTATAATAAGAATGTGATGATTTCTCTTATGTATTAACTTTCAATTAACTATGCATAAGTTAATAGTGAAGATGTACTAACTAGAGAGAGTAGGTATACTTAGAGAGATTAGAGTAAGAGAAAACATACACACACATCTTTTCTAAAGTTAATTGAATCTTACTAATCCATTAGAATATTAGAGTAAAAGAGAACACACACACATCCTTTTCTAAAGCTAATTGACTCTTACTAATCTATTAGAGAGATTAGAGTAAGAGAAAACATACACACACATAATTCCTAAAGTTAACTAAATCCTATTAATCTATTAAAGAGATTACAGTAAGAGATAGGACACACACACATATCCTTCTTAAAACTAATTGAATCTTAGTAATCTATTAGAGAGATTACAGTAAGAGATAGCACACACACACACACACATATCCTTCTTTAAGCTAAATGAATCTTACTAATCTATTAGAGAGATTAGAGTAAAAGATAGCACACACACACACACACACACACACACACATATCTTTTTTAAAGCTAATTGAATCTTACTAATCTATTAGAGAGATTAGAGTAAGAGATAGCACACATACACACATATCCTTCTTAAAACTAATTGAATCTTACTAATCTATTAGAGAGATTAGAGTAAAAGATAGCACACACACACACACACACACACACACACACACACACATATCCTTCTTAAAGCTAATTGAATCTTACTAATCTATTAGAGAGATTAAAGTATGAGATAGCAAACATACACACATATCCTTCTTAAAACTAATTGAATCTTACTAATCTATTAGAGAGATTAGAGTAAGAGATAGCACACATACATCATTCCTAAAGTTAATTGAATGCTTAATTAATACGCACCTTATTAGTCCACTAGAGTTTTTGCTCTCTTAGTGGTTTGTGGACGCCTTCTCTCTAAGAGAAGTGACAGCACTTCGTGAGCGCTATAGAGGCAATCTCTTTGTCCAAAGTGTGATCATGGATGCTCTATTTATAGCAGAAAAGAAAACGTCGAATTTGTTTTTCCAAAAATCATACCCGCGTTTTTAGTACCCTTATGGTACCCATCAACTTGACCAATTTGTCATTATCATCGAAAGATAAGGCCACACAGCCCCCCCTCATTAAGATTAGTCAAGACTAGCCTCTCCTTTTCATGAGACAGTGTGTCCCACTTTGTCCCCTCCTATGTGAGTTTAGGTGAGTCCATGTGCTTTCATTTGTCATCCCTGTGTATTCTTTTGTCTTTATAACTATTTTATTTATTTCCTTAATGATAATTTACTTTACATTTTTAAGTTAAACTTTACAGTCTTATATTAACTTTACAGTAGTAAAAGAAAATTCTACAATTAGTAAAACTAAGTCTTACAATAAGTTAATTAGTGATTCATATAGCTAAACATGTCAAAATTTTGTAGCATAAGTTTTAAATTCTAGGTTTTCTCAGTCTACGATTCATAATTTGAACTCGAATATCTAAAATAATGAGTGATGGTTAAAAAAATTTAAATGCGTAATAGAACTTGTGTGAAATTCGAAAGTAGAGACCTTACACTTATGGTAGAAGGCCTTGTCCAAAAAAGACGAATGCAACCAAAAACATGAAAGAAACATGTATAACTATAACTGAAGTTCGAAGATTTCTTGGTGCTTGTGTCTTCTATCTTAGTTGGAAACCACATTATGCACATGTAGAAGATCCCCTTAATAGGTTGTTGAGAAAGATCAGAAGTTTCCATGGGAAGAAGAGCACAGAAGAGACGTGATGAAGGTAAAGAAGATACTTCTTTCATCACCATCCTTGAGAAAGGTAGACTATGCATGTGAGAGACCTGTCATTGTGACTGTGGACACGAGTCTACAGGGATGATGATGATGATGAAGGAAAAAGGTATGTGGCAAGATTTGGAGCCAAGATTCTGAGTTCTCGCCAGCAAGATTATGTGCAAGTAAAAAGGGGATTATGGGGAGTGGTCACAACAATGAGATGTAACAAGGAGTACTTGATAGGGGAATTAGTAGTTGTGGAAACTAATTGTTTGCCTCTTCTTGGAATAATCACACATTTTTTGACTCCTGATATCACAACGCTGTGATGGATAGCCTACATAAAGTCCTTAATTCACGTGTTCAAGCATATTGTAGGGAAAGATAATTGAATGGCAGATATTCTATCTAGAGCAAGGCATGAAGATGAACATGACCGGACTCTTGAGGGAGATGATGTAGGCACAAATTTTTATATTATTGATTATGCAAAGATTCATCATGCATGTTTTGTATCTTCACTTGAATCCTTTGCAGAGGAGCTATATGAGGGTGAATGGCTCTTGATAGGTCAATACTTAAGTACCTTGTAGAAACAAGATGATCGGATTGAGAAGAATTTAAGAGGATAAGAAGAAAAGCATATAGGATACTTCTTAAGGGATGGCTACTTATGGAAGCATCCTAAACAAAGAGATGGAACACCATTGCGGGTACTACGCGATAAGATTACTCGACAACAAATCATCAAGGATTTTCAATATGAAAGTTTATGGGCAGGACGTCGAGGTGTATGTGCAACATTTGCCAAGGTAAAAGAAAGGCATTGGTGGAAAGGGGTGTATAAGGATGTGGCTAATTTTGTGGAGTCTTTCTGTGACATGCCAAATGTATTCAAATGTACAACATCATGATGGGCTTGATCCTACTTATCCTTGGCCATGCATTACAAATGGGTTGTGGACTTGGTCACAATGCCTTTGGGACTTTGGCAAATGAGGTATTTGGTGCTTGCAAGAGAAGATTTTTCTAACCAAGTTGAAGGGCATGCATTACGGAGGACAAAGAATACACAAGATATATGTAAATTCTTCTTGAATATGTGATATGTCGCTATGGAGGTGTGGGAAAGATAACTGTAGATAGAGGAGAACTGGATGCTAATGAAGAAAGGGAATTCTTATCTAGGATGGGCATAAAACTAGCTTCAACTTGTGCTTATAACCCAGAGGGAAATGGCAAAAGTGAAAGAGGGCATCCTCCAATAATAAAAGCTTTAGCTAAGAATTGTCAAGGCAAGCTTGGAGAGTGGCCAAGGTTACTATTGTTTGTATTATGGGATGACCGTACGACAAATATTTTAGTCACTGGCTATATGCCTATCAAATTGATATATGGTCAAAAACCTATGATGCCAAGTGAAGATGTAGTTCTTACATGGAATGTATTTCCATGGGAAGATGGAATGAGTAGAGAATACCTTCTTGCATTGCACATACGACAATTGGAAAGAAGGCCTAAAGACATTGAGCTTGCAAAGGCTCAATTAAAGGATGCAAGTTTGAAAAACAAAGACAGATTTGACAAGAGGCATAGGCTCAGACCAAAAGCCATTGAAAAAGGTGATTAGGTGTTGGTGTATGATAGTAGCCTTGAAAAAAAGCACTCTGCAATAAGGAAGCTTGCAAAGAGATGGTTGGGTCCTTATGCTATTAAACATGTGCATGGAAATGCAACTTACACCTCACGTGAACTCGGTGGGACAAAATGAAAATTCCCATTGCAAGAAAAAGAATTAAATTGTTCAAAAGAAGAGGGTATGTTGATCCATTTGATGCACTACCAAGTAAAGAGGATTATGGATCCAACTATATGAAAACTGATGATGAAAGTGAAGATATGTTGTTTGACCATGAGTTTGGATGCTTAACAAATGTTGTTGTGGCACAACCGGAGGATGTGCAGGTTCAGAGGGGATGGATGTCGTGCCGTGGCACATACATAGTGTGAAATAAAAACATTCACCTCACTTTTGACACTTCTCAATGCATGGAAAGAAAAGCAATGTTGTACATATTGTGATATATGCTAAAGCAGCTACTACGGTTGCTACCATGTTCATACTTATCTAGGGAGTCGTGGCCATGGATATTGCATCGTTGCATGTTTTTTCACTTGGTGACATTCTTAATTTGGTTTTACAATGTACATACTCCATGAATTTTATAGTGGCACACTCATCTCGCCTACAAAGGTTGATGTCGGTAAAAACTGTCAAAAATAGTAGCTCATAGGTGGCATCATAAAATTGCATTAAGTGACCCAAAATGGAAAAGTGATTTATATCTATTATTTTTATGCATATGTGAGTGATCCCATGAATTTAGGGATTTTTTAAAACTTTGTTTGGGATTTATTGCATCAAAAATGCTATTTTTTGGGTTAAAAAATGACCTGGAAATGGCTAAGTTTTGGTCCAAATTGGAAACAAATTCCCAAAAATTGACACATCAGCTGAAAATACTGTGGGGAAGAGATGGAGAGCTGATTTTTAGTGAAAAAACCTGCAATTTTTCATTCGTGTGCAATTGCTTCTATGGTTGCTCAATCTATGTGCAGTGCAGTCCCGCCTCTCTGCAATCTTGTATTTGAGCCTATGAGGGAGTGAATTAGGGTTTCCCCTTTCAATATAAAAGCTCTTAAATCTCTACAAAATCTAAAAATGGTCTCCGTGAAGGTGGAATCTCGTGTATTCCTTTCAACTGTTTGAAGTTATGACTATGTAATTGGGGGCGAGGCTACATGTTTCCATGAAAGAGGTTTGCGTTTTGAATGAAAGTTGCACTTCTATGAGAGTTGAAGTTTCATGGCTGAAAGTTTAGTGTCCTTAATTGCTTTTTTAAAGTAAAATTGGATGTTAATTGGTGATCCTTTCATCACGAACTCTTTCACGAAAAGAAGCAATTTCCAAGCATAATAGGGGAGAGGGTTTGTGAGTGTCTTGTCATGAACGCTCTTAGTTTTCCAGTCATCTTTAGAAATATAGTTGGTGATTTTCCATGAACGTTTTTTCTTAAAGTGTTTGTGGCTCTTATCACAAACTCTCATAGCCAGAGGTTTTGCACCTTCCCAGCTAGAACACACACATTTCGACAGTGTTACAACGTATCATCCTCAACTCTTCACGCACACTTCTGCTTTAGTGAATGTGGGATGGCTTTGCAAGACGCAATGCTTAATGGAATCATTGGAAGTTTAGAGCCTCTCTAGCTAGGCTATCTAATCAAAGCATCCCTCAGCAAGCTCCACTAGGATGGCAAGGACAGTTTTAAAGGCCCCCCTCCCACAACCCTATTTTGTATGCTCATGCCCTTTAGTTGCAATAGCTTCAATATTCTATCCTTCAAAACCTCATGGAAAAAAGATAGACCAAGAAATATTGGGATTCATACAAATAGGGTTGTGGGAGGGGGGCGTTTAAAACTATCATTGTCATATTGGTGGAGCTTGCTGAGTGGAGCTTTGATTAGATAGCCATGTTTCATTGTAGCAAATTCAGTATTCTATCCCTCAAAATCTCATGGTGGATAGATAAACCAAGAAATCCTGGCATTCACTTTGCAGCCCACCCTTTCCCACCTCATAGGCCCCTTCAAGTACGTTCTCCTTCGCCTGTGCAAAATGGTCAATTCTTCATTATTTCCAATGTCTGGAAAGATATTGATTTACATAAAAAAGAAATGGAGGCAAATGATAAAGTGAACCTATACTCTATTGTGGGTAAACCCCAAGAAGATCAAGTGCCTCAATAGGCTGATGACAAGGATAATTTACAGTTGAAGAGGACTATAAGAATCCTCTTAATAAAGACAGGTTGGTGAATGGCAAGGACAATGGAAAAGATTGTGAGGGTGAAGTTATCATGGGGTTGGTTGAGTTAGATAACTAGTTTAGACACCTTCAGGATAGGGTGGTCTTTGTCAAAAAATTGAGCCACCCGTGGAGGTCCTTAAGCAATGGATTTATTAGGAGTGGGAGGCCATGAAATTATTCCCTTCTCAAGTTCAATATCTTGTTAATAAATACTACCTTTCCTTCTTTGATGACTTTGATAGTGCACTTCAAGTTATCAGCAGGGGACTTGAATAGCTTATCAGAAACACCCCCATATCTGTTTTTAGATGGTACAAAGGCTTTGACCCCAAGGGTAAGAAGCCCTCTAAGGTACTAGTGTGTATTGATTTCCCTGACTTTCCAATAGATTTCTTTCCTTGGCTCAAGCAGGTAGGATCATGAGTTAGTAAAGTGATGGAGCAAAAGAATTCAAATGGTATCAACCCCAAATGGGACCCTCAGTTGCTCATTGAAGTGGATATTGAAGCTCCTCTTAGAGACTCCATCTCATTGAAGGACCAATTGGGTCAAATCTTGCATATACAAAAAATTGTCTATAGAAATCTTCCAAATGCTTGTTTTCATTGTCTCAGACAGGGTCATCTATTTAAAGACTATAAAAAAATAAGGCCCATAAAGATTACGACAAAGTAAAAGAGGCAAAGGACAGCAATCAAGGTTCTCAACATGTGAGTAGAATAGGGAATCCAAGAAACAAGCCTCCACCGAGAAGTAAGAACAATAGATATGTTAATAGCTATGGTGCTCTACTGGATGAACTGTTTGACCCTTCCATAAGAGAGGGAGCAAAAGAAAAAGTGGAAAATGCTTCCATTCCACAACCTTCCAAGGAGGATCATGATGAGATTTTCTCTCCTAACCCAACCCCAATCAACCCTCCAACTCCCCAAGATCCCCTAATACTCCCAGCCAGTCCCTTAAAGAAATCCAAATGACTATCATCTGATACTGATGATTCCGAAGAAGTTGAGCACTTTTTCAATGCTACTCAGACCAACTCATCGGTCTTTAACCCAGAGGACCAATCATTGTTTGATAATTTTGCAGGTGATGACTTAACATGGAGAACCAAGAATATGATAAGAAAGAATTTAGCAAGTTCTCTCAATCACCGCTAAACTTTGTAGACATTCTTATGACTCAAGCTAAAGAAGAAACTCTCCCCTTCAAATTGCCAAAGCTAAGAGAAAAAATGAGAAGTCTATAGACCCCAATATAATCTCAATGTCCTCAGTCAACCACCCAAAAATTTTAAAACATGAACCAGCCTATCTCATGTCTTTCATTGAATTGCAAAGGTCTTACAGACCCAATGAGAGCTGTATGTATAAAGAAGTGGCTAACTGACATTTAGCCGCAGATTGGCCTTATTTTCTTGTAGGAAGTCAAATTCAAAGGCTAGGTGGTGTATTTCAATCTCCAAAAGATAAGAAAGTCTCATAAGTGGGTTAGCTCTAACCATACTGCACAGAAAGGTGAAGCATCTTTGGGAATTGGTCTCATTCATGAGCATCTGATTATTAATGTACACTTTGGGTAGATAGGATATTGGCTAGCAACTTCTCTTAAGGAACCTTTCAATTACACACTTGTTTTCATTTATGCATCAAATTCCATGATTGAAAGGAGTACCATTTGGTCAGAAAGCAATGGTCTTCCTAACCCTCTTATGCTTCTAAATGATTTTAATATGGTCACTTCTGTAAATGACATATGGAAGGCTATGGGGATAGGTCATTCAATGGAAATAAAAGTACAACTCCGAATACTTTTATGACAAGCATACACCGATGGACGTCTCACAGAATACTGGCTTCACCTATTCTAACAATCAATTTGGCAATTGCTACAAATTTACAAGCTTAGACATAATATAAATGACAATGGATTTGGTTCAGGAGCATTGGATGGTGAGTTGCAAGGTTGATTCATCCCTGGTGCTTTCTGACCACAAGCCTCTTTTATTTGACCTACGTAAAGGTGAGCATAATTTTAGATGTGATTGGCCTCATCTTGATAGCTCTTTGTTTGAACTTCCTTTTATTAAGGCTCAAGTTTAGAGGACATTTGACTCTACATTTTCTATTCATAGTAGGGATTTCATAAACATCATCATAGACTCACGAGCACGTTGATATCATTGAGTGATCACACATGAAAATCATGTGATCAAGTTCAATATTAGTGTAGCCCTCTTAGTAACCTGCAAAAACCACTTGTGCTAGTAAACCCATCGGGCTTTTTCATTTTTTTGGAGGGCCCTTCTGTATATAGTAAAAACTCTACTATCTTTGGAATTTTGACTAGGCAAATCCTTGAGGGATGTATTCTAATGTCGGGTACAATTATTTGTCCTTGTGAGTTCACGTAAGGTTATAGAGTCACAGGTCCTATTTATGGGCTAAGCATGATTCTTAATATGCAAACCACTTCTTAAAAAATTAAAATCCTTGATTGAAAGAAAAGATATGATGCCAAGCAAATGGAATCTCTTAAAAATCATGCTCATTGCAAAAAAGCCACTGGTCCATAAAGGGGCTGAAGTTGGTTTTAGAAGATGAGCATAATTCAAAAACAAGTCCTTGAAGTCTTGCATTTCCCACCATCTTCGGTTTTAATTGATGTACATTATTTGCCACTACACAATATGAGAGCTACAATCCTTAATTGGGTGAAAATAGATTTTATATATTCATTTTGGGCCCTGTAAGAAGTTCCACGTCATCTTAGAGACATAAAATAAAAAAGGTAGATAGTATATTTTAGGTGACACTTTTTTGCACCAACAAATAGCCAAAATGACATTCATTGTTTGGTAGCCTCTGCCTTCGTTTCTTGTTCTTCTTTCTCTTGTCAAGAATGTAAATAATCGTATGACTAATGATTTGAAACACCAATTTACAAGCGTTCCCTTCAACATAAGCTACAGAAACTCTATCAACTCTAATATTGGGACTACAGTGATTTCAAACGCGAGCTTCCATGCCTTCGCTGCCAAAACTTGAGATATTTTGTTAGTCATAGGAATAGACAACACTTCTTTTCCTAATGAAAAAATCAATTTTAACTTGCAATCGCCAACCCCTTCATCTTTAACACTTACCCAAGAAAGAGCACACATCATCTTCACGTTGATGTACTGCAAGCATACGCACCATTTCAGAAACATAGGAAGTATTCTTTCTTATCCCAACGGGAGAAAGAACTTAGAAGGACAAACAAGGAACATCAATTGGATTTGTGGACCGATGGGTCTATTTACTTGAACGATCCTACAACAAATGGGCCACCTCCCTTTGCTAATATCAGTAATCTTTTACATTTCACAGGTGATGGCAACGATGGGCTACTACTTGGATACATTGAACATTTGGAAATGCAAGGATTGAATGCAAAAAAGAAAATAAACCTTCTAGCAATGGAGAACATGCAGTTGAAGAAACTTAATGAAGCATGCGCTCAAAAGATTTCGTCAAACAGAGAGACTATCCAAAGCCTTTAGAAAAAGATCACAAGTATGCATGTGAAAACCACCATGCTTAGGAGTCGGAAAAGAAAACAAGATCTATGTAACATAGAGAATATGAAGATTGGTAGTGGCGGCCTGAAAAAACAAATACTATCTTTAAGGTAACTCAAAGTTTGGTTTTTCTTTTCTATCATATATATGCTTTATGCTTTCTTATTATTAATCATGAAGCATGATGCTTTCTTTGCACGACTTTGCTACATCCAAACTTGAACAGAGTAGGTTCCAATGCTGGAGTAGGTTCCAATGTTGGTGTGCATTACAATTATCTAGTTCCAAAACATGTACTTGAAGAGATGATACCTCATAAGAAATTTGATAAATTGAAAGGGAAGCTCCTTACCTCCTTCATGAAGGAGAATCAGTTGGAGCCAATGCAAGTCCAATCAATACTTGATGAGAGTGGAATATCACAAATGGGGGATACAAGGCTCTCTTTAAAGCATTAGCTAAAAATTATCAACAAAAATTACAGAGAGGATTGTTGCTTCCAAATCCATCACATGTAAAGGCTGCATGTTGACACGTAAACAATGAGGTGTTTGAGAAACTTGGATCACCATTTCATATTGAAGCAACATTCATAGGCAAGGGGGGAAGGGAGGTACAATATAGCGAGCATAACAATCTCTTTGTTGATCTTGAAGCATTGCAAAGGTATGCAGTTCACTTATTTGATATGAGTTGAGAGGAGTGCAATGGGGTTCTCAAGTTTTCTTTGAAGTTTGATGAGTGCGAGGTCTTGAAGAACAAGAAGCTAGAGAGAGTCACCATTAGCCTCATGAACATATCTTTGGATCCATCAATAACCAAAGAGGACCCATGATATTTTAGCGTGCAGTCCGAAAATAATATTCTGACACTAGGTTCATTTCAGGTATACTTGGTTCAATATATAATAACAAAAATATTGCATATATGGTTCTTGGTTTTATGTTCCTTTTTTTACATACAAGTCGATAAAGAAAATTTTGAAATATTTCATTGGGTTTTTAGTCAAACCCAAATTCCTTCTATCAGTGACCAAAGAAACGAAGGTGTTCTTTCAGTGGAAGGATTTGGTGACTACAAAGTCAAATGGCACATGGCAAATGACTTAAAGACTCTTAAGTGCATGTACAACATAACACACGGTGCATCTATGGCAAATCCATGTTTATACTGCATGGCCGAGGCACAATCTCTTGAGAGTGTGCAATGGAGTAGAGTTCCCAATAGACATCTTCAAGATGAGTCTTTTTGGCCAGTGCTTGACATTCCTCTATGTAGAGTTCACATTTGTGCACTCCATGCACTCTGCAGAATAATTGAAAAGCTGGTTCATTTTGTACATATGTTTTGCATGGACCTTAAAACCGGTGAGTGAGTCAAAAAGAGTCATCAAAGCCTTAGAGGAAGTGCTCTCAAACATTGGTTTGCATGGAGGCAATGTCAAAATTAAAGAGGACCCTAAGATGCCTCAAGGTCGTTACAAGGTACCAAGGAAAGCATTGATAGGCGGCGTCAAGGCCATAAGGTTTCTTGGGTTTAGCCTCAAAGATTCTGAAAGAGAGGAGAAGAGAATCCTATTCAACAAATGGAAATAGTTACATAGAGTGGTTAAAGACAATGCTGGTGGTGGGGCAATTCAAAATCACAAGGCAAATGTGTAGAAATCACTCGATAAAATCTTCCACTATGTTGAGCAGCATTTGTGGGACAAAAGTAAACTCACATCATTTCAAGCAGCCTTGCTGGATTGGAAGAAGGCATACCTGGCAGGGTGGGGTGGGCAACATATCACTCATTACATGATGAGCTAGCATGTTCCATATGCAAACAACATATGCTCCATAAAATCCCTACTCTACTCACCATTTTGTTTTATTCCAATGCATCACTTATTGTTCAACCATGGTGCTTATTTTGTCAAAACATACGGCTCGTTGTCAATATGGTCCACACAAGCCATGGAAAAGATGCACTACATGGAAAGAACATGTTACTTTAAGCACACCATACATGGTGGAGGCAAAGATAGAGCCAATAGCCTATTAGAGTTACAACAATGGACATAAAGACCACTTATACATAGAGCAAGGCAAAAAGAGCTTCTTAAGAGTTCAAAAATTATACTTTTTTTACAACTCATCCACAAAGAGAGGAAGCAAAGGTCTTTGGGAAACTCAAATGCAGGGGAGAACCATGCGAGGTGGAGAAATCCATGAGTTCAGAGCACGAGAAGATGGGCCTGATCTCATCAGTTTTATTCTCTTCATTGCACCCCCTTCTTCCTCACTGTGTACCTCTTTGACGTGCACGCCCCTTAGCCAAACTCTTTCCTCTATTGATGACACCATCCACACGGGCATCAAGCGTCTTCTATCTCTTACCGGGTCTTCGACTCCTGTCGCTAGGGCATGAGCTGTGTACGACATGAAATAGGGGGCCCTGAGTGCTTGGCACCCATACCTGATGCCAAAAACGCGTAGAGAAAATTGTTTCTCTATCATGATTATCCTTTCTGCATTCAATGGCACGAGATACCCACCACACAATCTTGTAATAACTTACATTGCAAAAAAAGGGAACTTTGCATTATCCATAGAGTATTCCTTGTGGTATATTATGATCTACAAAACAATAACAAAACATTCATGGGTTGTTATTGATATGCGTACAATAGTGTCAAGTACTTAAATTGTTTCTACAAACCTTTTTGTGGTTAAAAAGCTCGATGTACTGAGACAATGCCACATCCTTGCCTTGTACTCCAGTGACAAGTCCTTTCCTTGAGCCTTGTGCTCTTCTAAGGAAACTATCATCATACACAAGGAGCTGTCAACAATCAGATTTATCTCAATATTGCATAATTGGGCATGGGCAAAACCATTTGCATGCCGCTAAAGAAATTACCATCTGATTCTTGTCCATTTCCCGCATGGACCTTCCCCACAAGTGAATTAAGTGGCTATTAGACATCTGGGCCAAGGGTGCCACAGGGATACCCATGTTTTCTAAGCCAAGATGTCTTGTGGTTGATTGGAACAACTCCTCTGTTGGTAAATTGGCTTCTCCAAATTTTTCTTTGTTGAATATATCTTTGATTAGTTGACCCCCTGAAGTGAACTGTGTGTCGGGCACAGATGTGTCAACAAGTAGATGTTTGTCCACTCTATCCTCCACAAATCCCATGTCTGTCTCAAAAAAATTTGCAATTGCAATTAAGCAGTAGTCCTCCCGTATATTCAGCTCATGCATAATATCCATGAGGAGAATGTAGTGTACCCCGTCGGCCATAGCAAAAGTGGGAGCACAATTCAGAGGCAATGAACCTTCCTTATTTGGGATTTCCTACTTGCTTCCAAGTGCTGTATTTGCAAGAGAAGCAAGAGTTAAGCCTGCATCAAATCTCTCCTTCAATAACTCTACCCGCTCTTCTTCTGGGTCAAGCTGTAACTCCAGGTCCTCTACCTCTTCCTCTTGTGCCAATGGACAACTACCAAAATTTGACGAGATTGGGAAGTCTCTGACTCACCATCCGTCAATAGGTACAAGTAACACACAAACCCATGGCTGAATTCCACTAAGCGACATCTTTTAGAGTTCTTAGGACATCTTTCTTTGACAAGCATTGCATTGGAGGGACACTTTTCCAAACAGCTATTTAACCTTCTTACAGCACACTTCTCAGGGTCAAGATCTATTGGATGCACAAATTGCTTGCCATCAATTTCTAGGGAGCTATCATAAATGATTTCTTTGTACTGTTGCAAATGCATTTGTAGGTGCTCCATTAAGCAATCAATAATCCGTTGGATTAAAAAACTCTGCATTAAACATTAGTGATAGCTCTGGTGCAGGACCATGAGCACGGGCATTGTATAACATGAACAATTTTTCTTCACATGTATCCTCCCCTACATCGTTCATTTCTAGTACTATGTTCTGCATGTCTGAAAGAAACAAAAAGACAAAGCTACTATTATATAATGAATGTGACCAACGTGATCATCTCGATACTATTCATGTTGTACCTACTCGCATTTGAGGTCAGAACCAGGGCTTAAAGGATTCTTCAGACCCTTCTTTTCTTGGTTTTGACCCAAGAGAATATATTAGTACAATCTACGGTATCTCCACGTCCATTCGGCACAGAGGTTTAGAACCAAACGAAGGACACTTGTGAAATTGTTGAGGTCCCTATTCACCAGGTTCTGACCTGTGCGCTGAGAGGCCTGGTCTAAACCATGCAAGAGGCTTAGTTATTCATTTAATACTATAAAGGTATTTACTCGCTTGGTTTTGACCTGCTTGTTTATAGTTGAGGACGTGGTAAAAGTTAGAACTAAGCGAGTAAGGGTGTAAAGAATTCCCAGTGCCCATATTCGCTTGGTTCTGACCAAGGTGATCATCTCGGTACTATCCATGCATATTCGGGGTCTGAAACAAGCGAAGAGAGGGCTTGAAGGATTCTTCAGGCCCTTCTTCGCTTGGTTCTGACCCAAGAGAATATATCAAATACAATTCACAATATCTCCACCTCCATTTGGCACAGAGGGTCAGAACCAACCGAAGGGGGCCCTTGGGAAATTATTAAGGCCCCTATTTTCCTGGTTTTGACCCGTACATTGAGAGGCTTGGTCAGAACCATGCAAGAGGCTTAGCTATTCATTTAATACTATGTCTGAGAATAGTTGGCTTGGTTATCAATAACTAGTACCGAAGCCTCGTGTGCCCATAGCCTATCTAAGCCCACTCAAACATGATGCCCAAATAGAGCATTAAATAAGTAATCATAGCCTTGCACGTTCATACAAGGAGTCATTATTCCACTATGCTTTGAACCTCACAAGTATGCATGGAGAATCTCAACCCATTGCTACCATGCTACAACCTTAATGGCTACTCTCCCCTTGTGCCCTAACCCCGTGACGAAGGTGCACATAGACATGACACACACAGGCAGAGGAGAGCTAGCCAAGGGGGGGGGGGGGGGGGGGAGAGAGAGAGAGAGAGAGAGAGAGAGAGAGAGAGAGAGAGAGAGAGAGAGAGAGAGAGAGAGAGAACCTATCTCTGCAATATCCAATGTCACCGAGGTGGATAGGGAAGGAGCAGGTAACAACGGACGCAAAGCTTTGGAGGTCACTGAGAGCACGATTGCGAGAGGTGGCTACTCTCCCCTTGAGGATCCCAATCCTCGAGCGAGTACTTCCGAGCAAACAACAAATCGAGCGAGCATAAGCAATGTAAAATATTAGATCAAGATCTCAATAGTTACTCTATAGAGTATAGTGTAGCAAAGTAACCATGTTGGATCTCAAATAGTCTCAAACAAAAGAGCCATACTCTTCCTTTAATGTGTTCACACACATTAAAATAGTCTCAAACAAAAGAGCCATACTCTTCCTTTAATGTGTTCACACACACATTGATACACAATCATTTCCTTGCTTCCGAACCATCTTCTTCAGCATATTCCAAAACTCTATTTGTGGAAACTTGTCACATGTTGCAACTGTCGTAATTTTGGGCACAAATAAACCAAGAGATGGTAACTCAAATGTTGGAATTAGGGTTGCAGAGAAACACACACAGCTTGGAGAAGACGAAGGAAGCTCAAGGCACACAATAGAGAGTGTGTTACTTAGTGTGCAATAGAAAGATAGATAGCCCTAGAGTGATGGGCGTATATACAATGCACGGGGGAAAAAACCTCCTAAAGAGGGAAAAAATGCCCCGGCGGTCCTAGTGTGTTCACACACATCACTACCACATGTATATGGTAACAAATCCCCCCTGGAGTGATGCGGTGAACGAGAGCTGGCACATAAGTAAAGGGAAGTGCCATGCCCTGAGGACAGGATCAGTCCACAAAGGGGAGTAAGCCCAAAGCTTTGCGGAAAGCTTCAAGCTTCTCACGAGACAATGCCTTTGTGAAAAGATCTGCAAGGTTGTCCTGTGTTGGCACATAAGCCAAGCTGATCTCTCCTGCTGAGAGCCTCTCCCTGACATAGTGGTAATGCACCTCAATGTGCTTTGTGCGAGCATGAAAAACTGGGTTCCTCGCAACTGCCAATGCGCTCTGACTGTCAGTGTAGATAGTGTTGGCAGTGTCCTGTCCAACACCCAAGTCAGCCATAAGGCGTCTGAGCCATACACACTCAACCGTAGCTGTGAAGACTGCCCTGTACTCAGCCTCACAACTCGAAGTGGCCACAGTAGGTTGCTTCTTGCTCAACCATGATATACATGAACTGCCAAGCATGAAACAAAAACCACTTGTGGACACTCGCGTGTCAAAACAACCAGCCCAATCTGAGTCCGAAAAAGCATGTAAGTCTGGCGGCAATGATCCCCCCTTGGGATAAAACAAGCCAAGATGTAAAGTGCCACTAAGGTAGCGGAAAATCATCTTGACAGCCTGCCAATGCTTAGACCCTGGGCTATGCATAAATCTGCTGACCTGCGAGACTGCAGACTGAATATCTGGCCTTGTGTTGCATACATAAATGAGGCAGCCAACAACAGTTTGGTAAAGAGTGACATCAGCAGGATCTCCAGCATCATGTAGACTCAACTTCAAACCTGTTTCCATGGGAGTGGCAATAGGTTTGCAATCCTCAAGTCCAAACTTACATAGCAATGTCTCTATGTAACTTTTCTGACACAAGGCAATACCACCATCACACTGCTTAAACTGTATACCCAAGTAATGATGCAACAGCCCCAAATCTTTCATCTTGAAAGTAGCATTCAAATCAGCCTTAAATTCAGCAATATGTCTCTCATTTGGTCCAGTGATCAGCAAATCATCAACATAAAGAACCACAATGAGAAATACATCATCCTCACGCTTTACATACAATGTGCTTTCTGTTGGACTGTTACGAAAGCCTCGTTTAACCAAATGAGTGTCAGCTTTCTCATACCAAGCACGAGGAGATTGCTTCAACCCATACAAAGCCTTCTTACATTTGCACACTTTGTCCTCTTGTCCTTTTATGACAAAACCGCGAGGCTGCGTTACATAAACTTCCTCAAATATGTCACCATTCAAGAAAGCAGTAACAATGTCTGATTGATGTACATCCCAACCAAAATGAGCTGCCAATGCACATAGAAAACGTACAGTAGTCATACGACAAGTGGGAGCAAAAGTCTCTTCATAATCTATGCCTTTTTGTTGTGCATAACCCTTTGCAACAAGTCGAGCCTTATGGCGATCGATCTCACCATCCGGCTTGCGTTTCAACTTGTAAACCCACTTCGTACCAATGGCCTTTTTGCCAGGAGGCAAATCACATAAAGTCCATGTGTCATTCTCTATAAGTGCATCATATTCTGATTTCATGGCAGCAATCCAATTTTCTGAATTCTGTGCTTCATCAAAAGACAGAGGCTCCTCAACATCATGTAAACTAGACACAGCCAAAGCATAACAATCTGATGCATAAGATGCATGGCGAGAGCCTGAACGAGTACGACTAGATAAAGGTGCATCCAATTTACTGTCACGCAAAGTGTGCACCAGCCATTTTGGCATACCTCTAGCCTGCTCATTTTCAGCCCTTTCCTCATCAAGTACATCATGTACATCTGCATCAGTAATAGGCTGTTCTAAAACATTTTCAGAAACCCCCATAGGCTGTACATTTGCCTCATTGGAACTTACATTTGTATTTCCACCACTGAAAAGAGGCAACAAAGTGTCATAAATGTCCAGTGAGCTTACATTACTGTCTCTAGTACATGACAGCAAGGGCTGAACAGAATCTTCCACAAACACTACATCCCGTGAAACCAGAATACGTTTTGTTTGCGGATGATACAACCTGTAACCTTTGCTTTCAGCACTATAACCAACAAAAATACATTTCACAGCCTTATCATCCAATTTTCTGCGCTGCACTTGTGGCACCAAAGCATATGCCAAACAGCCAAAAACACGCATGTGCTCAATAGAAGGTTTTCTATCATGCCATGCTTCATATGGAGTAATAGACTGCAAAGCTTTCGTAGGACACCTGTTAAGTACATAAGTGGCACACATGATGGCCTCAAGCCAAAAAGAATGCGGCAAAGCTTGACTTTTGACCATACATCGTGCCATTTCCGTTAGTGACCTGTTTTTCCTCTCAGCAACACCATTTTGCTGAGGTGTATAAGGCACTGTACATTGGTGTTTTATCCCACGACTAGCCAGAAATGCATTAAATTCATGAGACATATACTCCCCCCCTCGATCGGAACGGAGGGTGCCCATAGTACATTTTGAGACATTTTCAGCCATAGCCAAAAATTGTTTGAAGCACATAAAAACTTCGGACTTCGCTTTAAGCGGAAATACCCATGCATGCCTGGAGTAATCATCAATGAAAGTCACGAAGTACAGGTAATTGCCCAAGGACGGAGTTTGCATGGGCCCACAAACATCACTATGCACAAGCTGCAACCTGCATGTGGCCCTAACTGAACCATCCTTTGGAAACTTAGAACGCTGCATTTTACCCAGAATACAGCCTTCACAAACATGTTTGACAGGTGCTTCAAGAGGCGGCAAAGAAGCAACCATATCAGATTTCTGCAAACGCAGCAAACTGGCAAAATTCAGATGACCAAAACGTGCATGCCAAAGTTTTTCATCTGAAATAGCCCTTGAATCTGCAACAGCATTTGCAAAATTTTGTCCACACTTGTCATACAAAGTGAGCTTATACAGCCCACGGCACAAAAGCCCAGATGCAACAATTTCATCACCAAAACTGAGATCATGAACTGTACATATGTCATCCACAAATTTGACTACAAGTCCAAGTCTAGCAAGTGCGGATACAGACAAGAGATTCTTCTTGATCCCAGATACATAAAGTGCATCAACAAGTGTGAAGGAACTGCCATTAGCAGCAGTGAGCACAATCTTTCCAACTCCCTGAACTGGATAAGAGGCGTTGTTGGCACAAGTGACTGAATTCCCATGAGGGACAGACTCGAGAGAGGTAAACAATTCACGATGTGAGGTAATGTGCTTTGTAGCACCACTGTCGAAATACCACACATGTGAATTTGCAGCAACTGACAAGCATGCATCATGGACAGCAGGATTGTAAGTGCACTCTGCGCTAAAAGCCCATTCTGCATCAACATCAGCATCACAATCTCCTTTCACAGAAGACTCAACAATGGCTGCATTTGTAGTGGAACCAGCATTTGCAGTGGAACCACCCTCTTTCTTCTTAGCCTCTTTGGCCTTCAACTTAGGACACGACTTGATCAAGTGATCATTGGCTTTACAATAATGGCAACGCATCTTCTTTTTGCCCTTATCACCAGAATTGCCAGACGAAGTGCTGCCAGCAGAAGCATTAGGAACAGAATTTTTGCCACTCGCAGTAGAACCATAAGAAGTGGCTGCATTACTGTTACCACCCTTTCTTTGAGAAGCAATAAAAGCCTGTTCAACTGCACGCTACCTAGTCCTGTTTTTTCTAGAAAGTGACTCTTGCAACAGCAATGTGCATAATGCATCAAACTGACAACTTCAGGATTTCCTTGGGTCATGAGTCTCCAAGTACTAGCAAAAGTCTGGTAGGAATCTGGTAAGGCATCAAGAACAGTCTGCACAAGGGAACTGTCTGAAATGACTTCACCTGCAGAAATGAGTTGCTCATTGATATCCTTGACACTAGCAAGGAAAGTGTCCATATCATCTTCCTCATGCATAATCTTCGACTCTAGCTCTTTACGCAGCAAAGCAATTTTAGCCTCATTGCGGCTTGCATAAAGACCTGCTAGAATATCCCAAGCCTGTTTTGCAGATTTTGCTGAACGGATGTGAGGAATAATGGTGCGCTTCACAGACAACGCAATCAATGCATGAGCCTGCGCATCCTTAACATCCCAACGAGCTTGTTCTGCCGTAGGCAAAACAACTCTAACAGCTGCAATCCTTGGAGCAAGACCTGCAACATCCTCAACATCGCCTACATCTTCAGAACCAGGACGTACATCAATGCCCTGCACAATGTTCTAGACACCTTTTGACACAAGAACATGTTGCATCATATAAGCCCACATAGGGTAGTTGTCCCCATCCAGCCTGTCCTCAGCAGCAAACATCTTGAACACATCTGTGTTGTTGTTGTCAGCCATGGTAAATGCTGCACCTGATGTGAGAACTGCCCGAAAATAGGAGAAATGGAGCGGGAACAACTTGTGCTATATAGCACAAACCGTAGAAGACTATAAGGCACCTGTTATGCAGAAAACGGCACTGACAAAAAATCTGCACAAAATGACGAAATAGCCTGTGCAGTACTGCCCGTAGTGGAAACGGAGGCCGAAATGAGCTCAAATCAAAATTTTGAGCATACCTGCGAACGCTCGCCAAAGCTCATTGAAATCGAAGAAAGTGAGCAGGCGTGTGCTGGAGCAGCTGGCGACTAAGCCCGGGAGGACGTGACCTGCTCTGATACCAATTGTTGGAATTAGGGTTGCACGGAAACACACACAGCTTGGAGAAGACGAAGGAAGCTCAAGGCACACAATAGAGAGTGTGTTACTTAGTGTGCAATAGAAAGATAGATAGCCCTAGAGTGATGGGCGTATATACAATGCACGGGGGAAAAAACCTCCTAAAGAGGGAAAAAATGCCCCGGCGGTCCTAGTGTGTTCACACACATCACTACCACATGTATATGGTAACATCAAATGCCACATGTCCGTCATAATGCGTAGGTAGCTCTTGAACTTGAAAGATATCCTTTGCTTACTTGAGTGCCATGTGACGTAGGCTGCTTTGTGAAGGCATTGCATGCAGTATACCAACTACTCTGGAGGGACCATGGGACTACTACTGTTGTGTCCTTCATTCCAATTCCTTTTGAGAGAGAGAGAGAGAGAGAGAACAAGGTTCGTCTTCCACAATTGCGAGATCACAATCGAGTAATCTTTTCTAAAAAACCAGCCTTTCTAGTCGCACGTCAAAAATGACTTTGATGCGCCGATGCCCTTGTTCAACATTCCCTACCTACACCTTCTTCTAGAATTCCACAAAAGTGGGCTTGACTCCACCACTGGCACCGAGCTCTGCATGGAACGGCTGTGCATGCTCTCAACCAATCTAGCCAATTATGCTATCTCTTGCTCCTCTCAGGCTCAGTGCCACCTATATAAGTCACTCACAATGCTTGAAAAAAACCTAGGTGTAGTGTAACAAAAACCTAGGTTTAGTGTAACCCCACCTACAAATTTTAAGATTTACTTCTAAATTTTATAGTTGGTGAGAAAACCTCCAAAATTTGAAAAACATTAGTATAAATTGGTATAAAAACCTTCAAATTTAGTCAGTTTACCTCAATTGTTTCTAACATGTAGGTTTTTGGAAACAAATTTTTTATTGAGCACTGGTCACTCACTCTCAGCGGCTGAGTTTTGTGAATTTTGAGTGTCGTGTCTTGTTCACTTGTAAGGCTTCTCTCTGTCACGCACTGAGAGTCTCAAAAGCAAGTCAGACTCTCTCTCTCTCTCTCTCTCTCTCTCTCTCTCTCTCTCTCTCTCTCTCTCTCTCTCTCTCTCTCTCTCTCTCTCTCTCTCTCTCTCTCTCTCTCTCTCTCTCTCTCTCTCTCTGTGTGTGTGTGTGTGTGTCTCTCTTTTTTTTTGGAAAAACTTTAGAAATACATTTCCAAAACATCAGATACAAGCCCGTTCAAAAGACTCAAAAGTCACTCAATGTCTATCCAACTGATGGCTTCAACCACAGTGGCAATGCTCGTAGCATGCGTCTTCTAAGAACTCTATGATAGAAGTCAAAATTTATGAGCCTTCTTCCTCTCCTGGCTTATACCCTAATTAGACACCTATCTACTTCCTAACAGCAGAAACATTGGTACGCTGATTTTGGTTCTGCATATGCTCTTTGCCTCTAAACCTCTATGATGGATCTCTAACTCTTCTTGTTGTGTGAGATCTCACACGGACAACGTAAGTGAATGGCACATGAAACACAGTACTGCATTTTGGTGTAAAGCTTGGGAGGTGTGTACCCATCATAAAGGCGAGCATCTTGCACATCTCGCCCAACAGCTTGTTCAACAATGTTCCTTACAAGAAACCACTTGACAACCTTGTCCTTGGGCACACATAGCCCACCATTGGAGCACCTGATGGGGTTGGTGTGGCCTCTTCCGTGCTTGTTACATCCACCTTAACGGAGCTTACCATCATGACTACTTATGTTGCAACTACTTCTGCTTCCTTTTTGTCGTGGCCATCTCTCTCTCTCTCTCTCTCTCTCTCTCTCTCTCTCTCTCTCTCTCTCTCTCTCTCTCTCTCTCTCTCTCTCTCTCTCTCTCTCTCTCTCTCTCTCTCTCTCTCTCTCTCTCTCTCATAAAGGGAATGTAGGCTACATTCAATCATAGCTAGGATTACTGTCTCTAAATTGTTCCCATTAGGTCGCTCGATACACCTTTACTACAGACCATCTCTTACCCTAGAGATGCCCCCATTAGCACTATGCAATAGTATTTTAACCTTCATGACAGAAACAGCCTTGAGTATAAAGGTAGTCACGATGTTGATACTGATGGTCCTTCTCATGTTCATCGCTATGTCCCTAGCAAAGTGGTCTTCTTCATTGTCGCAATCCGCCGCACAGGCATCATCAGGGGAGGTGAGCTGCAGTATGAGCCTCTATATCGTAGGATGCCCTTTTTTCCATCAATGTAACAAACTGAGAATTCTATTGGAGCCGTATTGAAGAGGTGGATTTTTTGGTGCAGTAAGAGCCCTTTGGAAGGCGACATCTCTGCAAATCCTTATACAAAAAATTTTTACAACTAAATTGAGAAGCAAAAAAAGCATTGTCATCTGCCTACACATTAATAGAAGGGAAGATCTGACCACTAGCCTCTTTGATCTTCTTCTCCGCAAGCTTAGAGAAGAAATTGGCTTTAACGGACCAGGGGAGTGGGGGGGGCATTGCCTTTACCTAGCACCTTGAAGTACCCGAACGGTGTGACATCTAGCAAGGGCCCCTTTCCTTTCAGAGCAGATTTTGCAAAGTCGGGCAGAAGTGAGAAGAGATTATCCACATTCACAATGGGATAGTGGAACTTGTTCATTGTTTTGTGGAAATAGCACATACCTACCTTCCCGAAGTACCTAGGGTGATATTTTTCATGGTGCATACATCCTGTATTACCACGACCTCTGGGATGCTTTTTGTGCTTGCCAATTCTTCCGTGTCCTGCACTGACGTGACCTCTCTTCTTCCTATTCTTCTTCAACCTGGTCGTCATGGCGGCCTTCCTACTCTAGAACCGCCACTTGGCTGAGTTCTTTGCTGCTGCTGTGGGTCAGTGTACTGAGGATGAGCCTGCTGAGCACTTGGATATTGCATCTGAGGTAGCTAGGTGCCATGATATTGAGGCTGAGCATGTTGGCCAACACTCAGATACTATGATTGAACACCTGAGAACTATGGTTGCAATAGCAGGACCCCAAGATAATGTGGTTGTGCTTGCTAGGGAAGTGTAAATTGTGGCTGCCCCTGCTGCACACCTGGATATTGCGGCTGAAGTGGCATATAGTATGGGGCGCACACTCTACATGGGATTGATTCCTCCATAGATAACGAGTAGGGATTGACCAACTTGCTCTCCAGTAGAGGAAGTCTCTCTCTCTCTCTCTCTCTCTCTCTCTCTCTCTCTCTCTCTCTCTCTCTCTCTCTCTCTCTCTCTCTCTCTCTCTCTCTCTCTCTCTCTCTCTCTCTCTCTCTCTCTCTCTCTCTCTCTCTCTCGCTCTCTCTCTCTCTCTCTCTCTCTCTCTCTCTCTCTCTCTCTCAAAACTCAACTCCTTCAAGGAGGGTGCAATCAGGCCCAATCAAGGCGTCTGGAAGTTTTGGAATCTAACCAACCGTCCTTCATGTTTGACAAGTCAGCACGTGGAAAGCTCTCGCCATTCCACTAATCATGTTAGTCCAGTTCAACAATGGGAATGCGCTCAACTTCCGACACATCGGCGCTTATAATTCCCTCAATTAACTCATTGTCACTTGCCAGTCATTGCATGACCGATCCGCAATTCAAGAGCACTTAGGGATTGCAGAATTAAACAGATGGCGCACAATCAAGACTCAATGGGTTCTTGAGGCAAATTTGGACTAGATGCCAGGGCTGTACACTGCTGACTAATCAACCCAGTATGTTAGTGTTGGCCCCCCTCCCCTTGATGCTTGAAGGCCAGGAATGGTCCCCTACTGACCATTCTCGACGTAATCAGGGCTCTCGGCCTCCGTTGATCACCCATGATTAACAAAAATGGTTAGTAGAAGACCATTCCCTACACCTGCTTCAACCCTTTGACAACGAGAAGATGGGTGCCATAGCCTACCTTTTGTGGTTCTATTTCAGGCTCATCACCTTCCAGAGGCCCATTTTTTTTATAAATGCTCCCTTTTTCATCTAAATGCTTTTGCTAGGTTATGTATGTTTTTTTAAAATAATTGAGAAAATGGAACAAAGAGGACACGCCCGCGCCTTCTCTGGTTCACACCATACCTCATAGGAACTAGCATTGATCGAGTGAGCAGGACTGCCATAGCTATGCTTGGACCGTGCAGCTATAACTTTTACATGTTGTATCTTGCAATCTCTTTAGTAGAAATTTTTCTCTCCCTCATAGATGTAATCTCACTCTTGTCGTCCTCTGTATGTAAAATCAACCTTGCCTTCTCCAACATTGCATCAATGTGTTCTCAGGTTCCATCAATGGAGCAGCTATTACCCAACAGATCAGCGGCTCATCCAATGACATTTGCTAGCTATAGACCTGACTTGTGCTTTGGCCTCACCTACACTCTCACTTTGCTCACTCTATTGTGTCATGAATATCTCGACCTTCATAGTTGGCCAAGCTTGCTACTTCACATTGTGCAAAGTCTTTGAGAGGTCTCAACGCCTCCAAAAATGTCCAATAAGGTTAACTTGGAACATGTTTGACCTTCCATATGCTTCACGACCTTCAAATTTCTTCACAGCTTTACAAAGTGTTTACTTTTCATCTTACAAATGTCGATGATTTTGCAACATTTTTCTTTGTTCTAAGATTGGGGAGGCCTACTTGCTGGCTACTCTCATAATTGCATTGTCAAAATTCCTCCTATTAATCTGACCATGCAAGCCATTGCAGCACTCGATTGAATTTTTCTTCTTCTTCTGCTTGCCCCTCAGTCCTAGCATTCACAACAAGGTTTTTCTCCATGGTATTGTGCCCCATGAGCTCTTAGCTAGTTTCTGACCTGCATAATCCTCTTCCTTCTCCATATACATTTAAGAACATCAAGCACAATGGAAACATTACTTTCAATGATGTGATTGAGATTGCCCGAGTGATGCATCCCCGTTCATTGGCAAAGGAGCTTGCTGGCATAGTAAAGGAAATTCTTGGTACTACGTTTCTATGGGTTGCTCTGTGAAAGCCAAGGATCCCAAGGATTTGCAAACAGAGATTGATGATGGGGATGTTGAGATTCCAAAGAATTAGCTTAACTAATCATAGGTAGGTGCCTCTCAGGAATGTAGTGCTGCTAAAGTAAGTTTTACTTTGTGTAACTGCCTGCTAGGTTTTTCCTGCGAATCATTTTTTGACAAATGTCAGCTTGTTATACTTCTAATGAGTGTATGCTCAGTGTGTCAAAGAGAGAGAGAGAGAGAGAGAGAGAGAGAGAGAGAGAGAGAGAGAGAGAGAGAGAGAGAGAGAGAGCGCATCGGTTCACATGCTTCAGATAGTGTTCGGGAAAAATTAATTTCACAAACATCCATAGAGGAAATTTCTCAAAATAACGGCATTTTTTACAATTAAACTCTATTTTCTTGAATTTTCCAACCGAATTTTGTCCTTCTTTCCCTCCCTTCAATTGGTTGTTTTGAGTTTTCAATCGGCTCTTAGCACTATGTTTTAGCAGACTTGAAATCTAAAAATTGAAAGAGACGCACACTTTTTTAGAGAGTTGTGTGTGTGTGTGTATGAGAGAGAGAGAGAGAGAGAGAGAGAGAGAGAGAGAGAGAGAGAGAGAGAGAGAGAGAGAGAGGAGAGAGAGAGAGAGAGACAGACAGACACACACACAGAGAAGATCCTACAAGGTAGTTTAATTGTGCTCACATGTTGGCTTGGTTTTCATGAGGACTAAAACTTAAGTGGGAGAATGTGCAAGGTGAAGTGAAAGAGAAGAAAAATAAGTCAAAGATTGAAGTAAATCTAGTCAGCTTTGGTCCCTGAAAGTGAAAAGACTTTTTCTTGGAGATTCTCCAAGCTCAACGTTTTGTTGTAAAGATGTTTTGTATATGATGAAAAAGTCGGTGATAGTGATATTGTTTCTCTTTTTGAGAGAGAGAGAGAGAGAGAGAGAGAGAGAGAGAGAATATCTAAGCATCTTTTCTCACTTGTTAGCGCTCCTCCTAGTGGACATCCATGGTAGCTCTTCGTTTGGCAAGTCTCTATCATCTGCAAAAAAATGTGATGTCAATACGATGCAACCCTTTCCATCATCCATGCCAACTAGCGAGATTTCCTTACCACCTTGTCTTGAGCAGACACAAGCTCAAAAGAGATTGAAATTTTTCGCAAACAAATTATGGCCTTCTAAACATCTGCTTAAAACAATGATCCAAAATGGAAAGGAGTCGCATCTTCCATCTTTGTGAACTAAGCTGTTCAATCGATCTATATTTAAGTTTCCAAAACAACATATTTTTGCTAGCAATGGTGACATGTATATATACGTGAGAAATTCACTTGATAACTTTGCTTAGTTTTGAGCTTGCTCGGATAAGTTAGCTCAATGTTTGGTAGAACTCTCTCCCCTTGTGCCCTAACCCCATAATGAAGGTGCACATAGACGTGACACACACACAGGCAGAGGAGAGCTAGCCAAGGAGGGGGGGGGGGGGGGAGAGAGAGAGAGAGAGAGAGAGAGAGAGAGAGAGAGAGAGAGAGAGAGAGAGAGAGAGAGAGAGAGAGAGAGAGAGAGAGAGAGAGAACCTATCTTTGCAATATCCAATGGCACCGAGGTGGATGGGGAAGGAGCAGGTAACAACGGACGCAAAGCTTTGGAGGTCACTAAGAGCACGATTGCAAGAGGTGGCTGAGAGCAAGATCACAAAAAGGCAAAGGCAAGGGCAATGGCAACGTGGAAATAAGACTTAAAGCTTTGGAGGTCACTGAAAGCAAGATCGAGAGAGATGGCTGAGAGCAAGATTGAAAAAAAGGCAAGGCCAATCTGCTTCTCCTATTTGGAGATGGTGATGCTGATCCCTAACTCCAAAAGGACACGTGGGAGCAGGTAACAACGGATGCAAAGCTTTGGAGGTCACTGAGAGCACGATTGTAAGAGGTGGCTGAGAGCAAGATCACAAAAAGGAAAAGGCAAGGGCAATGGCGACGTGGCAATAAGACTTAAAGATTTGGAGGTCACTGAGAGCAAGATCGAGAGAGATGGCTGAGAGGAAGATTACAAAAACTGAAAGGCCGATCTGCTTCTCCTATTTGGAGAAGGTGATGTTGATCCCTAACTCCAAAGGACACGTGGGTTGGCCATCAACAAGGACAACTAGTGTAAATGCAATAAGTGGACTCATATTCTCATGCAGTACGGTCCACCAAATGTCATGAAAGTAGAAATGATGCTCATTAAGGAGGTGCATGGTCCAGAGTTTAGAGGTAGGTAACCTTGCCTTCGAGCATCAGCCTACTCCCAACTTGAATTTTAACTCTACCCCCGTCCCAGCTGAGCCTTCGTGCAGTGTGCAAATAGTAAAAGGACAAGTACTCCCACTTACTTTATGCATCCTCTTCTGCCTTGATTTGTCGACGTAGATCTATCTCTACACAGTTCTCAGGTATCTTATCATTCTTTTCTGTAGTTCAAATTTGAAAGGTCAGTACCAAAAGCGAATAGGGGCAGTAGAACTATGTTTTGGGCTCTGATTCGCTTGGTATTGACCATATTCCTTGCAGTTGTGTTTTTGTTGTGCTGTTTGTAGATCTTTTATTCTTTTTTGCATTTCAAATTTGCAAGGTCAGTGCCAAGCGAATAGGGGCGTCATTACTCTATTTGATGCTCTGGTTCGCTTGATACTGACCATAATATTTGTACTTGTGTTTGACATGTGGATCCCCTTATGTGAAAGTAACATTTGCTCACATAATGTGGTTGTTTCTTTGTTAAGTTGTTTGTAGAGATGGCTCATGGAAAGGCCACACCTAGAAGGGCGACATGTGAGTCCTTGCATGCTCAAGCAAGAAGACGTCGATACGAGGCGCACAAATGCGTCCTATGAGAGCTGCATAGGATTGAAAGGCACATGCAACTGGCCATTCCAAGGCTTCCCTTTCAACGAGTGGTGCAAGAGATATGCGAGAATTGTAGAGTGGGCTGCCCTACCGAATAGTTCGCATAATAATTTCCTTTCTTCAAGCGTCATTTTTTCACTAGACTATGAAAAAACAATTTAAATACAATTGCATAGCGTACAGATGATCGTACAATGTTGGACATCAAAATATCATATGAAAGATATACAACACGTCAAACACTATCTCAAATACTTCAAAACACTATAACGCTTCAAAACCCTAAACACTACAACACTATCTCAAACACTTCAAAACACTATAACACAAAATAAGATAGAAAAATAAAAAATATTTATTGTAATTTTAACAAAAAAATTCATAAATTTAATATAATTTCTCATCAAAAGAAGATTTTCCACAGATATCAAGACAAAACTTAAGGTTTGTAATCACCAACATCCATTAACTAAGCAATTGTCAAGGTTTCAAACTCATAAGCATCTTGCAATTTAAGCCCATTAAAAAAAATTATAGTGCCAACTTTCCTGGAAAAAAAACATTGCCATAAAAAATTCATGAAGGTGTATATATGAATTTCCTAATTGTGTCCATATGAAGTATTTGTATACAAATATGTGAGATTAATGAAAAATTTCAAAAGTGGACTAAAACCGATCTTTTGATAAATGAAAATTACAACATCTGTAGTTTGTGGGATATGGCATAAATCAATAAACATGGCTTGCATAATCATCAAGTAGTGGAACATTGACTACTGTTTTGCGAAGGTGCCTTTAATAAGTATAGCTACTATTAAGATTGTACGAATGCAACATGCTATAGATTTTATGAGTACTTTAAATAAAATTTTATAAGTTGACAAAAGAACATTTTCTAAATTGCATGTATCATTTATTTAATTTTCTGAAAAGACAGTACTAAAATGTTCTTCTTCGTACCAAACGAGTGTTAATATACCAAAGATGGTTGACAAAGAATACAATAGATAATTGGTACATGATTATAATTTTCTTTTATTTTTCTATAAATGTTTTATGATTTGATATGATATACTTTGACAAGAACATTCAACTTAAGTATTAATAGGCATTATAAAAATTTGTACACAAAATACTCTTCTCCTTTTTTTTTTACTATAAAGGGTGCAAGAATTGTATTAAGTAGAGAACAAAATTACAAAGCTTAGCGTGAACCGTTGTTGATTCCGACTTACATCCCGTCTTACTTTGTATCTAATGCGTGAACCGCTGTTGATTCCGACTTACATCCCGTTTTACTTTGTATCTAAAAATCGATTTACATTTCGATATTGTTACAAAACAGCTAAGGGGATATTCCTATCGGTCTACATACTTTCACGGGCTACCACCCAAGATGCTCCCTCTTGAAAATGCACTGATTACTTCTTGCAGATGGTTAATAAGCGTGATCCCATTATTGATCAGTCTCCTCATTTTCTCTCCCTCAGCTTTACATTCATCAATCATTTTCTGCAGGTGGGAGTAAGAAACATCCAGCAGTATCGCCTGCTATTTGTTGATATTTGCACTATTGTAGTATCCCATGCAGTCCATGAGGACCTTGTAATTTGCTTGGTATAATCTGCACTGATCCGGTTTCAAGTGATTTACCTGCACAGAAAAGTGGGAGAACATAACTCTCAAACTTTTAGTCTCGAAAGCCTCATAAAAAAAACAGTTGTTTCGTTCTTTCCAAATGATCCAAAAAAAATCGCCTCTGATCCTACTCCATACTACTAAAAAGAGCACGACAGAGTCCCCTAGCAGGAGTTGTTTGTGCTCAGTTGTGTTCCATACATCTCTCTAGGTGATACTCCCCTTATTGTGCAGTCTTTTGGCTAACCTTAGCTGTCTTTGGTTTAGTTGGCGGATGGGAGGGAGAGACCACCACATTGACTCAGAAGTCCTAAGCTGTCTACTGTATTTTGATTCCTAGTTAGTTCTAATTAAATTTTTGTATCTGTTCTAGGCCTTCCACCGTGATTTAAGCAGGTCTGACCCCTTAGCTACCACTTCAAAGGGTCCAAAGAACACAGTGATCCAGGGTAGATTTATGGTTCCCTTACTCCCTCGTAAATGGAATTTATGAATTTTCCAAAATAATAAGGAGGCCCACTCTTCATCTGGTGGCTCCATTGCTCTGAGAATGAGCTTTACATCTAACTTGTCCGCCCATAACTTTAAGTTAGTGAGGCCTAGTCCCCCTTGATCTTTTGGGAGATAGCAGATTTCCCAGCTAACTTTAGCTAGACCTTTTTTATGGGGTTCCCCGACCATAGAAAGTTCCTGCAAATTCTGGTTATATCTTTTAGTTGCACGTTGGGTGGTCCCCAGCATGAGAGAAAGAAGAGAACATACCCAGAGATGTAGTGTTTGATAACAATTGTTCTACCATCCAAGTTGGCTTGAAAACCCAACCATCTATTTAGTTTGTTGTGAAATCTGTCCATGACCCACTACCACCTTTGTGCCATTGTTATCCTGAATCCAAAAGGAATCCCTAGCAATCTGGCTCTAATCCCTGTTTTGGAGTGGTTAATACTGGATCCGGAGGTTGTACAAAAGGTATTGGGACATTCCCAAAATGTTTTCAGAGAGCTATCATCGTTTTGCATTATCCCATTCATGTCGTCAACAAATTGACAGAGACACTACTGATTCCCATTTGGCAGCTTGATACCTATGAGGCTCCCTTGCTACATTTTCTCTTTTACCAACCAGTTCAAGGAGTCAGCTGAGGTGGCGAATAGGAGAGGAGCCAGAGGGCAACCCTGTCTTATTGATCTACTAAGAGGGAAATTTCCCCATAGTCCATTGTTAATAGCTACTCTAGCTTGAGCATTTCCAAGCAGTGTTTGCACACACCTAACAATCCTTGGGCCAAACCCCATCATAATTAAACACTCCAGAATAAAAGACCATTCTAGTCTATCATAGGCTTTGTCAAATTTGACCTTGACAAAGACATAGTCTTGTGCATATTCTTCAGCACATTCTATTCTCTCCCACATTGCTATAACTGCTTCCAGTAGTGTGCACCCTTTGATGAATCCTTTTTGCTCAGAGCACAGCCATTCAACAAGGGCCGGGGCAATTCTGAGAGCTATGGCTTTGGCAAATATTTTGTAGGCAGAATTTAGCATTGTCAGAGGTCTCTAGTTGCATAGAGTTTCTTTCGTGCATTTTTTATGAAGCAGCTTGATGATACCAATGTTAAGTTAAATAGGTAGAGCTCCATGTTTTACAGATTCTTTTCAAACAATGAGGAGTATTGGTGTAATAACATCCCTAAATGTTTGATAGAACTCAACAGGGAGGCCATCAATGCCCGGGGTTTTTTTTTGCTTAAGAGCATCTATGGCTCTTTTAATTTCTCCTAGTGAAAGTTTTGAGTCAAGTTGGGCACTCATATGTGGGGGGATCACTCTTTTCCTACAATTCCTAATGCTACTTCTGGCCAATATGACCGACTCATCCTCCACTTCTGGTGGGCTGAACAATTGGGCGAACTATTCTCTGGCCACTTCTAAATTCTCCTCCTCAGAGGTGGATGTCCCTCTAACCCCAACTAACATTGGGACCAATTCTCTCTAATGTTTCTTTCTGAGAATTCTGAACATTGCTTTTGATGGTTTGTCCACTTTCCCTGCCCACCATTCTCGAAAGAACACTTGGGTGTGATGAAGCGTGACTTCTTCTTCACTCTTGAGTTGATGCCTAAGGGTGGCTATTTTTTTCTGCACTACCATTCCCTCTTTGCTACAGGCTTCGAGTTCTATAAGTTCATTATAGATAGAGTCCTTCCTTTTCCTATGTATCTCTGTCACCCTTTTCCTAAATGATATCAGGGAGTGTTGAGTATTGGTAATCGCCAGGTTCCAAGATTTTCCTGGTGTGAATCCCTTTGAGAATGCTTGAGCCCAAATTTCTTTGATGTTTTCCTGCACCTCCCCTAACCAAAACAAAGATGGGTTAGTGTGGAACCAGTGGTTCCTTATCTTGTTGCATTTGTTATCCAAGGGGATGATTAAGGGGTAGTGATCCGAAGCACAGGAGGTGATTCTGGTTGTATCTTTAACCTTGATAAATTGTCTAGCCAGAGGCGTACTAACGTAGCATCTGTCTAGTCTAGCCTTTCAAACAAGGTTTTCTCTCGAGTAGTTTTGCCAGCTGAATTCTCTCGGTGTGCCAATGTCCCATTGGTCCAATTGGTCCTTTAGGTTTTCCCATTCTTGTTTCTCATTACCCGCCATTGTTTTCCCTTTCATAAGGTATCTATCCTCCATCGTCTCTACCATGTTAAAGTCCCCCAACAGTATGGTCAATCCCTTGAGTTGAGCGAGTTGACTCCATAGCTTGGTCCTATCTTTAACAGAGCCTCCTGCATAAATGGAAACCATAAGGCAACTGATAGGGGCCTCTATGGAAAGTGCTACCCAATACTCTCCTGCAGATGATAGTGCTTGGTTAATTTTCCAGTGTAGAGGAATTCCCATGGCCAGTCCTCCTGACCCTCGGCTGTGAGAGGAGTGGAACCACTAAAACTCCTTGGATATCAATTGAAGCCGCTGCTTCAGCTCTTGCCCTGCTATTTTTGAAGCCCAATCACGTCCACCGGATAGTTTTGTGTCCAAACTTTAATCTTCTTTGCTTTCTTGGGGTCGGACAACCCCTTTATATTCCACATGAGCAGCTTCATTTGTTGCTTCTTCTATCTTTCCTGTTTTTGATATGGGCCCTAGGTGAGGGCTGAGTTACTGAGTTGTGGCTCCTTTTGTTGTCTTTTTGCACTTCCATTGGAGAGGGGCTAGCCTCGAGATTTCTTGCATGCCTAGGGGCCATATTCTCCTTGTTTTTCTCATTGATGCTAGATGTTTTGTTAAGGTCTATGGCCGTGGCTCTGTCTACTTTGTTGACCTATTATTCTAGTCGTGATTCTGTGCTTCTTTCTCCTCAAATTCCTGCCCAATCGATTCTTCCACCTCTGAATCTTCCCATTCAGGAAGTGAGGCTAGAAGCACATACCTGTTAGACTGCCTACATCAAGCTCTGTTGTTGGAGGGTTTCTCTACAGCAAGACGTGGAATTCTATTGTTCTGAGGGGGGACTGTTGCTGGTGAAGCTTGCTTATTGCTCTCATTTTTGTCAGAGTTGTTTGGGATTGTTGCTGGTTTAAGGTTCTTGATTTGGCAGCCCCAAACAAAATTCCCTTTAGTTCCATAGTGAAAACATGTGTTCGGCGGGTACTTGTAATGCAATGGTTGTTCAAAAAATTCTCCGTCATCTAGAGTGATGACCATAGCTAGCGGGAGGTCCTCTGAGATGTCAATCTCTATCAGGGCTTGAGGGTGCAAAGAGGGGATGTATTCTCCTCATGGATGACCTCCTAGAACCTTACCTAGTTGTGAGCCTATTACCTTAAGGTGGTTGTGAAAATGTAGAGGCAGGTTCGGGAACTCAACCCACACAGGGAAGTGCAAGAGTGCGTCTCTCTCAGTGTTGTAGTCTTTATGCCATTTGAATAGGCACAGAGGAGAAGAACGTAGAAGCCACTGTCCCGAGCTGAGAACCCTAAAGGCCATGTTTGCATTTCTGAAAACGAATACGTACTGATTCTTGGGAAGGGCCTGAATGGTCTCTACTTCCGCCCCTATCGCCCCCCATTGATTCTTGATCCATCCTCTAAGCACTTTGGTAGGCGGATGCGGCCCAGCTAGTAACCCAATGAAGGCTTTGTTTTCTAGATCATTCTAGGTTTTTCAAACTTGAGCAGAAGGTAACATGACAAGAGGCTTACCGTCTGGAGTCTGCCAGAGCCTCCTACATGAGGGCTTCTGCTTCCTCCTGGTTGAGAGTCAGCGGCAGCAGTATAGGCAGATGGAGTGGTAGGGCCTTCAACAGATCCATTATGTATCCCTGTTGGTGTGCTGGCAGTAGCGGTTGACTGTGTGTAGAACCCGACATCTTGCCTCGCATGTCTCGCTGCTTGTAACTTGCTTAGACTGTCATGCAAAAGCTGTTCTTCGTCCCAAGGGAATGGCCCCAAATGGTTAAAGTGTGAGTTACCCAGTTGGTGAAGCCCATTTACTCCACTCGCGTGGGCGGCTATGGAGTTAAGATGCACTAGAGTGTGGTGAGGTAGCCCGCCCGACATCCATATGTTAGGAGATCTAGTGTCGGTGTTTGAGGGCGGGTGAGATGACCGGAGAGGTCATCTCACTGGGCAAGGGGCAATATGAGAGCAAGGGTAGAGGCGAAGCTACACCATTGCTAACTCTAGGGTTTTTTTGAAAAGTTTTGTTAAGTGCTCATTGGTTTTCACGAGTAGCCAACAGAGCCAAACTTTTCTCCAAGATCATGAAATACTCTTCACGATCGTGTTACCGACCAAGTATTTTGTATACCTTATACTCAAATAAACACTATAGACATCCACATGCAATTTATACAACGTTCATAAAGGCTTGGTCAATGAATTGAACACCATATTTATGCAAAAACACATGCTTCTAACAAACGACACCATGCCTATTTTGATCGGCTTCTTTGTGATTATGCCAATTGTGATTATGGTAATATGGTAATAACGCTTAGTAATCACGAGAAATTTCATGTGATCATGTAATTATTTAATCCTTGACTCATAGTAATGCCTTTACTACCTAGGACAATGTTGTTAAACAAATCCAATATATATATGACCCAGATCAAGAAAAAGGCTAAAGAGATTAGATTTCATAGAAGAATGATGATTTTCAAGAAAATCTCTTTGCTTGAGGCTACTACCCTGACTGACTCCTCCTCCCTTGAGCTTATTTCTTCCAAAGATAATTTGAGATCAAAAGAGCTCCTTGAAGCTCAAGGTGCCCTTGCTTAGACCAAACTATTTGGGGCTAAAAAGATTGATAAGCCCAACTCACATATGTTCTCCTTGTTAAAGAAAAAATAAGTGTAAATATTTTATTCATTTGTTACAGACTAAGGATGAAATTTAATTTAAAACTCACAAAGAGAATGTAGAAACTTCCAGGATTTTTTTCCCAATATTTTCTCTAATTCCCCTCTGAGGAATTGGGAAATAACTAATGCCTAAGAAAATATTGTTTCTTAAGGAAAACAAATGTTTGTGCCTATGTGGCAAAGCTATTAGTAGATCTTCCTTTAATAGAGGGTGAGATTAGGGAAACCAGTGGAAAACTACATTCTAGCAAAACCCCAAGTTTGGATGGAATACTGGATGAATTCTTCTCCCTATATAAATATTTTTTAGTACCCTTTCTTATGTTGGTGTGGCAAGAAGACCTGGCTCTTGGAACTCTATCCCCTTCAATTAATGCTGGTGTGATAAAGTTAATTCATAAGAAAGGCTCAAGGGGGGAACTGTCAAATTGATGTCCTATAACATGTTTGAGTTCTATCTAGTTTATTCTAAAAGAATAGAAAGGCTTTATTAAAGGAAGGTACATTTTAGATGCCACATCTCCATCCGGGAAGGCATTGAGTGTGCTGAAGATTTAGATCAGGACTTTATCTTCTTTAAGATTGATTTTGATAAAGCCTATATAGAATAGACTGGGAGTTCATTCTTTAGAGTGCAAGGTATGCTTTTGGGCAGAAATTTTATTATATTTGTGCACTTAATATTTGGAAATGTTTCTACGAGAATTTCTATCAATTGTACTTTGACTAATGCAACTCCATACACAAGTCCATCAGGAAGGGTTGTCTTTTGTCTCCTTTGCTATATGTCATCTCATGTGATGCATTGGGCTAGCTAGTCAAAGATCTTCTCAATCAGGGAAAACTGAATGGTGTCAATGTTGAAGGTGCAACTGAACAACTATGTCTCCAGCAATTTGCAGATGACACTAGTGCCTTGGTTAGAAATGACGTTCAATCATTTGAAAGCTTTTGGAAGTACTTAATTCTCTTTTGTTTGGCAAGTGGTTCAATGAAAAACCATCCAAAAATAGGATACAAAGTTTCTAGAGATTCATGTCCAGACATTGTGATCCAAGCTAGCTATAAACCCATTAAGGATGGATAGATTTTCAGTTATCCGCATGGCATTTAAGGCGTCTTTCAACCAAAGGTGGAATCTGGTCTTGGATAAATTCAAGAAAATGTTATTTGCCTTGTAGAACCACCAACCTAGCCTCTTTCAAAAGGGTCTTTGTTCTAAATCACTATTTTCTTTCTTCCCTTGTGTATTTTTTAGCTTGTTGGATAGACGTCTTCTCAATTTCAGCTAAATAAGGTCTTTACCCTTTAGAAGATTTCTTTGGGGTTGCTCTGAATTTGTTAGTAAAGTACCCAAAGTGGCCCGATAGACATTTTGTAGGGACAAGGAACTTGGAGGTATGGGCCTTCTAAACATCCATCACCTTGTCATTAAGTTATCAAGAACATGGATTTTGAGAGCAGCCACACCTTCATATTTCTGGGCCATGCTTATCAGAGGAAATATTCAAAATTTCCACCTGAAGGATTACAAAGCATGGAATAGATTATCACTTGTTCATTTGGTGATTTCCAATGCTAACTTCACCCCCAAGTGTTTTGAACTCGTAAGAAAATTCTAGAAATCTTGGAATGGAAAGAACGATAGCTAGATGCATCCCAAAGGAAGTGGTCGTATTGTAGCTCATTTTGGAAGAATGACTCTATTTGGTTTGGCTGGGATGCAAAGGTCAATGGATGGTGGCTATCCAGAAGGTCACATAAATGTTTTAAGGTAGGTTTGAGAAGTTGGAAGGATGTCTACAAGGAGGGATCCTAGCTCTCCAAAGATCAACTGCTTCATCAAATTCAAATTTCCCAAGGATGTACTGATTTGGTTCTTAGCAGAATAAAGAGAATGCAGCCTATTTTGTAGAGGTTTTTCAGTAGCACTCCCTTTCCCTTAATAAAGGTTTAAAAATATATATGAATGTAAAGGAGATTTTGGCAATATGGAACCCCATCTTATATCAAAGCTCAATAAAAAATGGAGAGTTTCATGTAATGAAAAACAATGGTCTTACATATTTCAATGTATTTGGGCCTACCCTCTCTCCATTAAGCATAGATGTTTTATGTGTCTTATACTACATCAAGGGATTTGTGTTGGAATTAGCATTGCAAGGAAACACACACAACTTGGAGAAGACGAAGGAATCTCAAGGCACACAACAGAGAGTGTTTTACGTAATGTGCAATGGAAAGATAAGATAGCCCTAGAGTGATGGGCGTATATACAATGAACGGGGGGGAAAACCTCCTAGTAAGGGAAAAAATGCCCTGGCGGTCCGAATATCACTACCACATGTATATGGTAACAAATCCCCCCTGGGAGTGATGCAGTGAATGAGAGCTGGCACATAGAGTATACGGAAGTGCCATGCCCTGTGGACATAATCAGTCTACAAAGGGGAGTAAGCGCAAAGCTTTGCCGAAAGCTTCAAACTTCTCACGAGACAATGCCTTTGTGAAAAGATCTACAAGGTTGTCTTATGTTTTCACATAAGCCAAGTTGATGTCTCCCTCTGAGAGTCTCTCCCTGACATACTGGTAATGCACCTCTATGTGCTCAGGCAGTCCGGGGCGGGCAACAAGAAGAGCGGCCTCTAAACACCCTTCGAGGCTCCCATGCTGCTCAATTGGGGCTGGGGCAAGCACAATCAGAGACACAACAGCCCACAGCCAGAAACCAAACAAGAAAAGGGGCACCACCTAGTTGTAGATGCGAACTAGGACGCACGTGAAATCTCCTGGTACTCAAATGCACAAAGAGAGGGGAATTTAAGATAGCCACACACACCAAACACAAACATTCACCACGCCATAGAGAGGTAAAGCGCACAAATCAACTTGAGCAACTCAGTCTTAGCCTTAAAGACTAGATGCACACAAAGCTTGATGAGAAATAGAGAGACAACACAAAACTTGACCTTGTTGCCAATACAAAAATTGTCTTAGGGTCACGGGAGCCCTCTCACTGAGCACCCTCTTACAATTGAAAGATTTGGCAAACAATTCAACAAGCCCTCAAACCACCAAGCATAAAATGGCACAACAAACTTCAAGGACAATATACCTTCAACCACCTGATGAGCCAACTTATCAAGTCAATTTGGAGAGAAGAGTCGTAGTTGCAGCATACAATTGCACCCAAAACTATGAATCTTATTTATGGACAAGAGTAGGCTACAAGTGCGATTGCAGAGTATAGTATCACTCCACTCCTCTAGATGGCATAACTAACTTCAAGCTTCTCCATGCACCTATGTGTAGTGATGGAATAGAACACTCACAATGCACACACTCTACACAACTAGGCTTGAATAGTGGTGTGTTATGTGTTGAGAATGGTGTGGTGTAGTGTGATCATGTGATGTTTTACAAGGGAGAGAAGGACTCTATTTATAGGTTTTAGAAGCCCCGATTAGGATTAGGCCTAATCAAGGGAAGAGAATTATTGAGGATGAAAGGAGAGAGGATTGAGTGAATAATTGGGGAGTGCCTACTCTAGTAGGGGTGCATTTTACAATAAGGTTAGTGGTTAGTAGTTAGTAATTATAGAAAATATTTACAAAATCATTCACCAAATGGTGAGATATATGATGAGAAAAGTTAGAGAAGGGATGAGCTTGTAAAGAGAGGTTGAAGCTTTGAAGAAGTTGACATTCACCTCTTTACAGCACCGGAAGAAGAAACAGTCAGCATGGCGAAGCAGCGCGTGTCGATGAAGCTATGTTATTTCAAACCTTGGAAAATTCATGATAAAAGCCTACATTTGCAGAGGTTATCCTTGGATTTTTGCTGATTTTTTGAATTTCTTTACAAAGCTGAAGAGAGTATGGTAATATGGACATATATGTAGAGAGAAAGGGGGACACATATGGTGTAGAAATGGAGGATGAAGGCTATGGAGGTGTGAGAGATGTGGCAATGGTGAAAAGGGTGAATTAAGACATGGGAGTTGCAGGTTTGGGAGTGGAAAGGAGAGGGAGGAGTGTGTGTGAAAGAGGAAAATGATAAAGTGGAAGAGGGAGTGTGGCTGCATAGCATGGGCAAACTGGGGTCCACCAATAAAATCATAGCTCACAGCTCGTAGCTCAAAAAAATATGAAAACATTTGAGGTAAAAGTTCAGCTTACAAGCTACAACTTTTCTTTGTATCACCTTTTCAAATTCGGGGAGCATGTGATCTTTAAAAATTCAGCAAAACCTATTGTTTTTTCCACTGCACAAAGTCCTTGTGAGGTCCTTCTTTGAATGATTCTTTTGAATACCTCCAAGAGTGAGCTCCCCATGGTGCATGCATGCATGCCACATACCCTTGACCTTATTTGGTAGGTCTATAATTGAAGATATTATTGAGATCATGATATAAGTGAATAGTACAACTAAGAAAATCAAATATTGAGAGGTCTAAAAAAATATGTACATGTCAAATATAAATAATATAGGTGGGAAAAATATAAAGGGGTCAAAATAAATCTCTCTCATTATAAGTCTACCATAAAATATGAATATTTTTTGTGGTCTAATTTATGAGAGTAATAGAGAATAGATGTAGGAAGGAAAAAATGACAATAGTGAAAAAATATACACATAAATAAACTAGTTTTTTTGGATTTTTGTTGGGATGGAGTTACACCAAAAATAAGAGAGACTTGCATGAAATTGTTTTTAGATGGAATAAAGAGTATGCAAAATGGTAAGAAAAATTATGGTAATGGTGAGTCAATGTACATAGCATAAATAACACACCATAGGTAGAAATATTTAAATAAATACCAAAATAATTATGAAAATTCCTTTTATTTAGGCCCTATATACAATGAAATATTTACACACAAATGGGCCATAATATACTTATAATTTTTATTTTATTTTATTTTTTTGGCTCAACTAGCCTAGTGACTAGCTAATTGAGGGTTTTTAAGAAGATATGGAAAAAGTCCCCTAACTCACACACACCTATATACAGTGAAATGGTAGGGATAACCAAAATGTTTGAGTAATTTGATAGGGTGAGGTAGCTTACTATGATAATTATGGAAAGTCGAAAAACGGCTATCAGTGCTTTGTGGAAGCATGAAAATTTGGGTTCCTCGCAACTGCCAATGTGCTCTGACTGTCAGTGTAGATAATGTTTATAGTGTTATGTACAAAACCCAAATCAGCCATAAGGCATATGATCCATACACACTCAACCGTAGCTGTGAAGACTGTCATGTACTCAGTTTCACTATTGGAAGTGGCCATTGTAGATTGCTTCTTGCTCAACCATGAGATACATGAAGTATCGAACATGAAATAAAAACCACTTGGGGACACTCGTATGTCGAAACAACCAGCCCAATCTGAGTCCAAAAAAGCATGTAAGTCTGGAGGCAATGACGCCCCCTTAGGATTAAAAAAGCCAAGATGTAAAGCGCCACTCACGTAGCAAAGAATTCTCTTGACAGTAATAGCCGTTTTTCGGCTATTATAAATTGTTATAGTGAGCTACCTCACCCTACCAAATTCACCCAAACACTATGGCTATCCCTACCATTTCACTGTATATAGGCGTGTGTGAGTTAGGGGACTTTTCTCGTATTTTCTTAAAAAACCCTCAATTAGCTAGTCACTGGGCTAGTTGAGCCAAAAAAATAAAAAAATAATTAAAAAATGTATATTATGGCCTCTTTGTGTGTAAATATTTCATTATATATATGGCCTAAATATAGGGATTTTTATAATTATTTTGATATTTTATTTAAATATTTATACCTAGGTGTGTGTTTTATTAAACTTATGTATGCATTCTTTTATCCTCTTGCACCATAAGTGTATCTTTTGCCAATGTGTACATACTCTAACCTCATATTTTTCTTTTATACAAATCACCTCCACATTTTCACCCTCACCCTCATGAAAACAAAAAAATTTAATTCTACTTTCTTAGTCAGGTTTATTATATTATTTTCATTTACTTGCATACATTTTCCTCTTTCACCCAAAATAATACAAAGAGGGACCATATCATATGATTACTATATCTTTCCATATCTATAATTCCTCCACTTTTTTTTAAAAAAAAATTTACTCAATATTCTAACACCATGTGCTCATTGAGCTAAAATCCATGAATAGTCCATACACTAGTCCCACCATGTATATATTGCTTTATTCACCAATAATCCCTCTCCATGCATGTGTAAAGGGCAACTTGGATGCTTTGTATTATGATATGACAAAGGAGGGGCTCACTCTTGGATGCCTCACTCTTGGATGCATTGTACAAATTCAACAAAGAAGGTGGCCAATAAAAGACTTTTGCAGGCATATAAAAAAGGCTTTTTGGTGAGATTTTTGGCACCCATCTCCACTCCAAATTTGGAGCGGTGGTCAAAAGAGAAAATGTGGAACAAAAGCTGAATAATCATCTCAAACATTTTGGTGATTTTTGGAGCAACCACCGGTGAGCTATGATTTTTTGAGTGGACCCTAGTCTGCCCATTTTTCTCACAAAAGAACCCATAGTCTTCTCTCACCTCCTTTCCACTTCCACACACATACACTCATTCCTCTCCATCTCTCACTCAAAACTCCAACTTTCATGGCTTACTTCATCTTCTTCACCATTTCCATCTCTCCTTACTCCATAGCTCAAAAGATTATCATTTCCACACACATACACTCATTCCTCTCCATCCCTTACTCAAACCTGCAACTTTCATGGCTTACTTCATCTTCTTCACCATTTCCATCTCTCCTTACTCCATAGCTCAAAAGATTATCATCTCTATACACATATAGCTCAATTTCTCTCTTTAGAATCAAATTCATATTACCATAACCTCTTCATCCTTTCATAAAAGAAAAAAAATCAGCAAATACCCAATCTCAAGCCCTACAAAAGGAGGATTTTGATCATGGAGAATTCAACTTTCCCATGGTCACAAGAACTGCACCAACAAAGTTCTACAACCGCTTCATTCACTGGAGGAGAAGGTGGAAAATTTCATTTACATCTTGTGGTTTCCACCAAATTGTGTATATTCTCATTCTTCTCTTACTTTTTATCATTGTATAAATCATATAATGCACCTTGAGTGCATATGCCATGTAATTTTACCCCATCCTACTGACTTCAAACTACTAACATTAACTGCTAACCTTTTTTTTGTCAATTGCACCCACTCTACTCTACCGTGGAGTAGGCAACCTCACACAAAAAATCATTCACCTCTCTAGAATCTTCTCTATTTCACCTCAATAATTCTCTCCTCTTGAGCCCACATCCATGTGACTCAAGAGACAAGAGAGCCCCACTCTCATAAGAACATATAAAAAATTTCATAAACATGATTTTCTATGAAAATGTTGATTAGGTATAATCCTAATTAGGGCTCTCCTCACCTATAAATAGAGCCCTTCTCCCTTTGTAAATGGCAAGGATCCCTACACTATTGCTCACTACTTTGAGCGTGCCATTCACCATCTTAGTTTTAGGGAGTAAGAGTGAGCTCTCTATGCACCATTACATGTGGTGTATAGGAAAGCTTCTTTGAGCTAGTTGTAACATTGCAAGGGAGTGAGTGATTCATAACTTCCAATCAAAGTTGTACCTACTCTTGCGCATCAATCAATAAGTTGGGTGCAAATCGCGGGTCAAAACTCTCTTGAGTCTCTCCAATTCACGCTTGGAAATCTCATCTCGTTTGGTTGAAGGTGACGCGTTTTCATTTTGAGATTCTTTTGTAGTATCTGCTTGTATGTGACTCAAGAGCTCTTGTGTTTGTTTTCGTTGCTTAGGAAAACATTATAAGAGGGTTGTATGGTGAGAGGTCTCCCATAACCCTAAGATAATGTATAGATTGCAACATCATCAAACTTAATCGTGTCTCTTGACTCTCCTCCAAGCTGTTCATACACCCACGTCAATCATTAAAATTGAAGCTAAATTCTTGCACAAAGATCTCTCTCTTTCTTTTGTGTGTGCGTATGTGTATGTGTGTGTGTTTGGTGTGTGTATTTGTAGCATTTAAATTAGTCATAGTGTACCCTTCCTTCTTGCTTGTATTGCTAAGGGATTCTCCTCTTTTGCGTCCTAGTTCGCTCTCTAACTAGGTGGTGCCCCTATCTTATTTGGGTTTGGCTGTGGGTTGGTTGTTGTGTTGTTCTTGTGGTTGCCCCAGCCCCAATTGAGCAGCACGGGAGCCTTGAGGGGTGTTTAGAGGTCGCCTCTCTTGTTGCCCGCCCCGGACCGCCTCAATGTTGGTACCCCCACTGAGGACGGCTTGTGTATGTTTTGTGTAGGCTCAACCTTTAGCATAATCAAGTAGCTTGCATGAATCACGAGAATTTGTATGATCCCTTCATTTCCATTGCAAGTCAAAAGGTACACATAATTGTTAGTACTAAGTTGCAATTTCAACGTGTAATTCGTAGAATTTTAGGTCCTCTTAGGTTGGCAGAGATAAACGCATCAGTAAATCCTTTTATTTTGCCTCTCATTAGGTACGACCTTAGTTTGGACGTCTATATTTTTTTTTGTTTTAAGAATTAGGTCATGCATAGACCATGGATAATGACCCAGGAATAGAGGTTTTCCCCTTTCATTTCACTCCACACATTAGAGTAAACATTGCAATTAGTAGAAAAATCCATTTTCAACAACGTATGGTGTTCATGTTTGGTGCCCAAAGAGTAGGAGAAATTCTCGCGTCACCAAACCCTGTCATCCTGCCTCTTATTGATTATCATAGGTCATTTGATGTGAATATTTTTATTTTGTTGTAGAATAGATTGCAATTTAGAAAATATTACTGTGTAAATCTTTATTAAAAAAAAAACAAACAAACAAAAATGTGTTGTCACCTTAAAACTGATTCAATGGAGGCCCAACGCCAAATTTCTGTATATCCTCTTTTCTTTGGAGAGCCTGGAGAGGATGCAAAATTATTTTTAGCGAATTTCAAGATGTCTTGTCGTATCAAGAGGATAGTAACGGATCAAGAACGTATAGAAATGTTTGAGGTGGTCCTTAGGAAAGATGCTAGCACTTGGTTTGACTCTTTGCCTGAGGAAGTTAAGGGGAATTACACAGAAGTTTTGAATCGTTTCAAGAAATACTTCTTTGATCCCCAAAACACTCAAAAACTATGGCAAGACATTGTTTCTCATAAGCAAAAAGACTTAGATGACTACTACTTGTACAAGCAAGAGTTTCTACGTCTTTGGTTTTTATGGGTGAGAAATGTTGCTAACCCTGGTGATGGTGCAGAGTTCCTAAAGAAGGAGAGGTTCATAGCCGAACACTTTCCTGACCTTAAGGTAAAAGTTGAGGCGGGTGCACCTGCTACCTTTGATGCAGCTGAAACTAGGGCTGCTGAGAAATATAGGAAACTCAAGTGCTTAAGGGGGGAGGTTCCAATAGAAGGTCTTAGACCCAAAGGTAAGTCACAAGCATCAACATCTAGGGATCTTCCTGAGGTAACGGCGGAAGTGATTGAGAAGTTAAATGAATCTTTAAGCAGCCTGTCAATTCACCTTGCACAAGCTGTAGGTCCAAAGGGACAAGCAAAGAAGTCTGAAGAGCGAGATTCACGACCTAGGAGAGTCTTGCAATATTGGAATTGCGGTGAGTCTGGACATGGGATGTATAATTTTCCTTGGCCCCGTGGGGAGCTAGGGAGACCTAACTTGAATTACCCAGTGATGAATGCAGGTGAAGGAACTAGTCAACAACCACGGCTTCTACAAAGGCCAAATAGAGCAAGACCACCTTCACAAGGAGTGGAAGGAGTTCCACCTTTGCCAAACCAAAATGTGCATGTGGTAGAGGTGACAAATTCAAGAGAGGTCGACATGGAAGAAAATGGCATTAAGCATGGCCGAGGGAAAGGTAAGGAGAAAGAAGGAGTTACATCACAAAGTGACCAGGGACGAGAAAAGAAGGCAAAGGAGACCAAGGAAGCTAAGAGGACTCGACGTCGTATCAACCTCCAAGACTTCCCTCTTGGACATGGTATGGCTCCATACAACCTGTTGGAAGACATGAGAGGTAAGGGTCCTGATATCTCATGGCCTCAGTTTCTTGCATTATGTCCATAAGTTAGGAGGGATTTAACAAAGGCAGTTAGCACGAGGAGAAAGGTAAAAGAGAGTGTGCCTGTTGTAAAAATTGCACATGCTGAAATGAATGAGGATATTACACATGTGCTAGATTGTTACATCAAAGGAAGATTAGTTAGGAAAGGTCTAGTGGATGGGGGTGCACAAATTTGCATCATGACAGAGGGACTCATGCAAAAACTAGGCATGCACATCCATGAGACACCTGAAATTAAAGTCAAGATGGAAAACAATAGCAAGGCTAGGTGCGTAGGCATTTGTAAAAATGTTTTTGTGGAGGCCTTTGGCATTAAGAAGGCAGTGGATTTCTATGTCATGTCTACCAAAGGAAATGGTTACCCATTTATCCTAGGGAGACCATGGCTAATGAAAATGCGAGCTTTGCAGGATTGGGAGAGTGGAAAGTTAATTTGCAGGAATGACAATCATAAGAAGGTTGTCTTTGACATGAAGGAGCAACGCCAAGAGGAGCTCCATGAAGAATCATCTCAAAGTGAGACAGAGGAAGGCTGGACCGATAGCACTTCAGAAGGAGAAAGTAGCGGCAGCATTACTGAAAAGGAGTCTTCCATCGAATTCATGGGGGTAAGGTTTAAGCCAAACAACCAGGAGCCCTCTTGCCCAGGTTTGGAAGAGGTAGGTTCCCAAGAGAGCCAAAAAGTGGAAGATGAAAGAATGCTAGAAGGTATGTTATCTACAACACTTGCAAAGGATGAAAGAGAGGAGCTCAAAGGTGTGTTAAGGAAATTTCCTAGGCTTTTTGCTAAAGACTACACCGATGTGCGTGGAGTAGATGTTGTTCAACAAAAAATTGAGTTAAAGCCAGAGGCCACACCTAAGGCTTAGAAGCTACGAAGGCTAGGAGTCATCAAGGAGAAGGCTTTACTCAAGGAGGTAAGAAAGATTCTAGCAGCAGGTTTCATTTATCCAGTGGAGAATTCAGAGTGGGTCTCTCCCGTTGTTGTCACTCCTAAGAAAAACGGCAAGTGGAGGGTGTGTGTGGATTACCGTACACTCAATGAGGCAACAAAAAGATATCACTTTCCCCTCCCATTTCAGGATGAGATACTGAATAAGGTAGCTGGTCATGTGGATTACCGTACACTCAATGAGGCAACAAAAAGATATCACTTTCCCCTCCCATTTCAGGATGAGATACTGAATGAGGTAGCTGGTCATGAGAAGTACACTATGTGTGATGGCTACTCAGGTTACTTTCAAATAGGGATTGCATTGGAGGACCAATTGAAAACAACCTTCATCACTCCTTGGGGTTGTTATGCTTTTAGAGTCATGCCATTTGGCCTGACAAATGCTCCTGCAACTTTCCAACGCTTCATGAACATGGTGTTTCAAGCATTCTTTGGAAAGTCCATTAGGGTTTTTATTGATGATTTTTGCATTTATAGCTCAAAATCATTGCATCTACAAAGGGTAGAAGAAGGTTTAAAGAAGCTCTACGACATGGGAGGTCAACTCAACCCCGACAAGTGTCACATAGGTGAGGATGAAGTGATCTTGCTTGGTCACAAGGTTTCCTATAAAGGCATTGAGGTGGATCCTTCAAAGGCAAAGGCTCTTATTGAGCTCCCATCACCCAAGAATCTTAAAGAGGTCATCTCATTCATTCAAAAGGTGAAGTATATGTCACTCTTTATTCACTTAGCTTCGGAGTTGCTTCATCCTTTGCAAAAGTTGACACAACAAGTAGAATTTGCATGGTCTGATGAGCTTGAAGAGTACTTTTGTAACATTAAAGTCATTTTGTCAGAGCTACCAACACTCATGCCTCCTTGTTGGGAGTACACATTCTTTGTTAGCTCTAGTGTTGGAAGGGAAACAATCGGTGTTGTGTTGCTACAACAAGATCCCCACAGTACCAGGATGCGACCCATCTACTTTGCTAGTAGGGTCATGAATGCTTTGGAGAGAGGCTACACAGAAGCAGAACTCATGATGATTTCTCTCATGTTTGCGGTGAGAAAGTTTAGATCCTACCTGCTACCAAAACCTTTTGTAATTCTCACTGCAGAAAATTTGTTCCCTTGGGTGTCATCTCAAATGAATCTTAGTACTAGGATCTCAAAGTGGATTATGGAGTTTCAAGAGTTCCAATACTCTTTCAAGGTAGAAGATAGTGTGCGTGCACAATTGGCAGGGATTCTCACTTATAGGGTACATGAGAAGGAAATTAAAGTGCCTCAAGTAAAGACCCTACCATTGCCACCACCAAAAAGTATTCCTAATGCTTTTACCTTGTTCTTTGATGGAGCTTTTCGACGAGCCACAGGGAAAGCAGGGGGAGGGCTAGTGTTGCTCAACCCAAGTGGAGAGGTGGTCATGAAAGAGAAGGTCAATCTACCAGGTTCAACTAGCAAGAATGAAGCAGAATACGACACACTACTTCATGGTTTGAAGATGTGCATTGGCCAAGGTATACAACGTCTCATGGTAACAGGCGATGCACTTCTCATTGTTAAACAGATTTTAGGCATTTGGGCATGCAAGAATGAAAGCTTAAGGACAAAAGTTCATGCCATTCGTAGGATGTTTAATTAATTTGAAGAAGTGCAACTATATCATATTCCTAGGAAACAGAATGAAGATGCTGATTTACTTGCACAACAAGTGGTTACATGTGTTGAGAAAGAAGTGCAGGTCATCATGGTGGCAACTGCTGTGAAGCAACCAAGATACCAGGGATTGGAGTCATTGACTCCCATTATTAGCTACATTTTGGAGGGCGAGTTTCCACAAGACTTCACTAAAGCTCAGAAAAGGAGACTCATGAAGAAGGCAAGTTTCTATCTCTTCCTAGAAGGCTCCCTCTATCAAAGAGGGAAGGATCAAGTGTGCAGAAGAATACCAACTATCGAGGAAATTCCAGCCATTCTAAAAGGTTTGCATGAAGAGGCATGTGGTGGTCATTTTGCCCAAGAATTAACTGTGAATAAGATTTTGCTTGCGGGGTATGTTTGGCCAAGTTTACATGTGGATGTTCAACATTGGTGTAAAAGCTGACACAATTGTTAGATAAATGAAAATAGAAGGTTGGTGCATGGCCCGAGGCAAATAGTTATTGCAAATGGACCCTTTGAAAAGTGGGGCATTGATGCTATAGGTCCTCTGCCTAGGACAAAAAATGGTAAACTCTACATTCTAGTGGCTGTAGACTATATGACTAGGTGGGTGGAAGCACAAAGTGTGGCAAGTGTAAATGGAAAAACAGTGAGCAGGTTTGTCTACACTAATATTTGTTGTAGATTTGGCACACCTCTAGAGATTGTTTCGGATAATGGTCCGGGGTTCAAGAAGGGTTTACTCACAGAAGTTTGTGAAGAGCTTCACATTCTACATCGTCATAGCACACCATACTACCCATAGTCAAATGGTTTGGTGGAGAAGGCTAACGGTGTCATTGCAGACATCATTAGAAAGATGGTGCAAAACAAAACAAAGTTATGGGATGACTTCTTGGATGGTGCCTTGTGGGCATATCGAACCACATATAGGGAAGCCACGGAGTTCACACCATTTCACTTGGTCTATGGTCAAGAGGATTTGCAGCCTATCGAGCTCAACATTCCAACAATGCGGCTTCATGGCAAAGGTGCACAAGATGATCAAGAGGTATGGATGGATCGACTTCTTACGTTAGTGGAGCTTGAGTGGAAAAGAGAAGCAGCTTACGAGTGCTACAAGAGGAAAGCTACGCAAGCGAAAGAAAAGCTTGACAAGAAACTAAAGGACAAAGGCATCAATGAAGGAGATCTTGTGCTAAGGTATGACAATCGACTCGATAATCGTTTTGATGCCAAATTTGAAACTAGATGGCAGGGGCCATACATAGTTAAGAAGACTTTCAATTCAAGTTACTATCAACTTATGGACTTGAATGGGAAAGAGCACTCTAGGAAGGTAAACGGGTATCGCTTGAAGACCTATTTGAGTCACCTTCTACCAAAGATCTGTCCAAAGGCCGCTGTCTAATGTAAGTGTTGTTACATGAAGCATGAGTGTAACTCCAGCCAAAATTCTGAGGGGCCAAACAATGAAGATCTCGTCAAGGACTCTGAAGCACTCTCTTTGGAAAAGATGCTCTATGATGGTACATGAATATACCATCATCCTGGGGGAGGGCTAATGATAGCCGTTTTTTGGCTATTATAAATTGTCATAGTGAGCTACCTCACCCAACCAAATTCACCCAAACACTATGGCTATCCCTACCATTTCACTGTATATAGGCGTGTGTGAGTTAGGGGACTTTTCTCGTATTTTCTTTAAAAACCCTCAATTAGCTAGTCACTGGGCTAGTTGAGCCAAAAAAATAAAAAAATAATTAAAAAATGTATATTATGGCCTCTTTGTGTGTAAATATTTCATTATATATATGGCCTAAATATAGGAATTTTTATAATTATTTTGATATTTTATTTAAATATTTATACCTAGGTGTGTGTTTTATTAAACTTATGTGTGCCTTCTTTTATCCTCTTGCACCATAAGTGTATCTTTTGCCAATGTGTACATACTCTAACCTCATATTTTTCTTTTATAGAAATCACCCCCACATTTTCACACTCACCCTCATGAAAACAAAAAAATTGATTTCTACTTTCTTAGTCAGGTTCATTATATTATTTTCATTTACTTGCATACATTTTCCTCTTTCACCCAAAATAATACAAAGAGGGACCATATCATATGATTCCAATATCTTTCCATATCCATAATTCCTCCATTTTTTTTAAACTTTTTTTTTTACTCAATATTCTAACACCATGTGCTCATTGAGCTAAAATCCATGAATAGTCCATACACTAGTCCCACCATGTATATATTGCTTTATTCACCAATAATCCTTTTCCATGCATGTGTAAAGGGCAACTTGGATGCTTTGTATTATGATATGACAAAGGAGGGGCTCACTCTTGGATGCATTGTACAAATTCAACAAAGAAGGGGGCCAATAAAAGACTTTTGCAGGCATATAAAAAAGGCTTTTTGGTGAGATTTTTGGCACCAATCTCCACTCCAAATTTGGAGCGGTGGTCAAAAGAGAAAATGTGGAACAAAAGCTGAATAATCACCTCAAACATTTTGGTGATTTTTGGAGCAACCACCGGTGAGCTATGATTTTTTGAGTGGACCCTAGTCTGCCCATTTTTCTCACAAAGGAACCCATAGTCTTCTCTCACCTCCTTTCCACTTCCACACACATACACTCATTCCTCTCCATCTCTCACTCAAAACTCCAACTTTCATGGCTTACTTCATCTTCTTCACCATTTCCATCTCTCCTTACTCCATAGCTCAAAAGATTATCATTTCCACACACATACACTCATTCCTCTCCATCCCTTACTCAAACCTGCAACTTTCATGGCTTACTTCATCTTCTTCACCATTTCCATCTCTCCTTACTCCATAGCTCAAAAGATTATCATCTCTACACACATATAGCTCAATTTCTCTCTTTAGAATCAAATTCATATTACCATAACCTCTTCATCCTTTCATAAAAGAAAAAAAATCAGCAAATACCCAATCTCAAGCCCTACAAAAGGAGGATTTTGATCATGGAGAATTCAACTTTCCCATGGTCACAAGAACTGCACCAACAAAGTTCTACAACCGCTTCATTCACTGGAGGAGAAGGTGGAAAATTTCATTTACATCTTGTGGTTTCCACCAAATTGTGTATATTCTCATTCTTCTCTTACTTTTTATCATTGTATAAATCATATAATGCACCTTGAGTGCATATGCCATGTAATTTTACCCCATCCTACTGACTTCAAACTACTAACATTAACTGCTAACCTTTTTTTGTCAATTGCACCCACTCTACTCTACCGTGGAGTAGGCAACCTCACACAAAAAATCACTCACCTCTCTAGAATCTTCTCTATTTCACCTCAATAATTCTCTCCTCTTGAGCCCACATCGATGTGACTCAAGAGACAAGAGAGCCCCACTCTCATAAGAACATATAAAAAATTTCATAAACATGATTTTCTATGAAAATGTTGATTAGGTATAATCCTAATTAGGGCTCTCCTCACCTATAAATAGAGCCCTTCTCCCTTTGTAAATGGCAAGGATCCCTACACTATTGCTCACTACTTTGAGCGTGCCATTCACCATCTTAGTTTTAGGGAGTAAGAGTGAGCTCTCTATGCACCATTACATGTGGTGTATAGGAAAGCTTCTTTGAGCTAGTTGTAACATTGCAAGGGAGTGAGTGATTCATAACTTCCAATCAAAGTTGTACCTACTCTTGCGCATCAATCAATAAGTTGGGTGCAAATCACGGGTCAAAACTCTCTTGAGTCTCTCCAATTCATGCTTGGAAACCTCATCTCGTTTGGTTGAAGGTGACGCGTTTTCATTTTGAGATTCTTTTGTAGTATCTGCTTGTATGTGACTTAAGAGCTCTTGTGTTTGTTTTCGTTGCTTGGGAAAACATTATAAGAGGGCTGTATGGTGAGAGGTCTCCCATAACCCTAAGATAATGTGTAGATTGCAACATCATCAAACTTAATCGTGTCTCTTGACTCTCCTCCAAGTTGTTCAGACACCCACGTCAATCATTAAAATTGAAGCTAAATTCTTGCACAAAGATCTCTCTCTTTCTTTTGTGTGTGTGTATGTGTATGTGTGTGTGTTTGGTGTGTATATTTGTAGCATTTAAATTAGTCATAGTGTACCCTTCCTTCTTGCTTGTATTGCTAAGGGATTCTCCTCTTTTGCGTCCTAGTTCGCTCTCTAACTAGGTGGTGCCCCTATCTTGTTTGGGTTTGGATGTGGGTTGGTTGTTGTGTTGTTCTTGTGGTTGCCCCAGCCCCAATTGAGCAGCACGGGAGCCTTGAGGGGTGTTTAGAGGTCGCCTCTCTTGTTGCCCGCCCCGGACCGCCTCAACAGCCTACCAATGTTTAGGCCATGGGCAATGCATAAATTTTCTAGCTTGTGAGACTGCGAACTAAATAACCAGCCTCGTGTGGCATACATAAATAAGAGAGTCAATAGCAGTTTGGTAAAGAGTGACATCGGCAGGATCACCAACATCATGAAGACTCAATTTCAAACTTGTTTCCATGGGAGTGGCAATAGGTTTGCAATCCACAAGTCCAAACTTACATAACAATGTCTGTATGGTCTTTTTCCCAGGAGGTAAATCACATAGAGTCCATGTGTCAGTTTCTTTTAGTGCATCATATTTTAATTGCATGGCAGCCATCCAATTTTTTGGATTTTGCGCTTAATCAAAAGACAGAAGCTCCTTAACATCACATAAACTAGACATAGCCAAAGCATAACAATCTGATGCATGGTGAGAACCTGAACGAATACGACTAGACACAGGTGCATCCAATATACTCTCACACAAAGTATGCACCGGCCATTTTGGCATACCTCTAGCTTGCTCATTCTCATGCCTTCCCTCATCAAGTACATCATGTACATCTGCATTTGTAATAGGCCGATATGTAACATTTTTTGTCATCCCCATAAGGTGTGCATTTGAATTTACATTCGAACTTCCACCACTGAAAAGAGGCGAAAAAGTTTCATAAATGTCCTGTGAGCTTACATAATTGTCTCTAGTACATGATAGCGAGGGTTGAACAGAATCTTCCACAAACACAACATCTTGTAAGACCAAGATCTGCTTTATTTGTGGATGATACAACCTGTAACCTTTGCTTTTAACACTATAACCAACAAAAACACTACAAGAGGCTATTCATATTAGCGACGCTCACACAGAGACGCTCAAAAAAAAAATCCCGGCGTCGCTATGAGCGTCGCAAATTTACTTGTAAATTTGCGATGCTCATAGCAACGCCGGCTGGGCTAAAAAAATAACTGAGAGCGCCCAAAAACTCAGATCTCAAATCTGAGTTTTTCGGCGTCCTCAAGCAAGAGCAGGTAACGCTCTCCCTCTCTCTCTCTCTCTCTCTCTCTTTCTTCTCCACACACACACACAAGGAGAGGAAGGAGAGCCAGGTATGCTGCTTCCCTCTCCTCACTCTCATGTTCCCTTCCCCTCTTTCTCTCTCCCTCTCTCTCTCTCTCTCTCTCACACACACACACACACACACACATAGTGTTTTTGAGAGAGAGAGAGAGAGAGAGAGAGAGAGAGACAAAGAGTACAAATATAAACAAAAACGCACACACACATACATAAACGAAGAATGCACACACACATTGAGAGAGGAAAAGAGAGAGAGAGAGAGAGAGAGAGAGAGAGAGAGAGAGAGCATGCATAAACAAAAAACGCACACATTGAGAGAGGAAAAGAGAGAGAAAGAACATGCATAAACAAAAAACGCACACATTGAGAGAGGAAAAGAGAGAGAAAACATGCATAAACAAAAAAACACGCACACATTGAGAGAGAAAGAGAGAGAAACTAATTTAACGTCGTAGGAAACTAATTAAAATTAAAAGACCTAAGATCTAGCCGACGAGGAGTTGAACTCAAGACCTATTATTCAAGAGGGAAATGGCATAACCAATCTATCATACTTGGCATGGGTGATAGAAAGGTTATACCATTTATCTCTTTTTATTAGCACACACATCCACACACGCGCACACACACAAGAAGAAGAGAGTTATAATGTCGTAGGAAACTATCCTAAAAGACGTTAAAGATTAGGTTAGATGTAGACTTACGTTAAATTAGATTTAGGTTTATTAAGTTAAATTAGATTAGATTTAGGTTTATTTTTAGTTAGATTTACGTTTATTTACGCTAGATTTAGATTTACGTTATATTAGATTAGATTTAGGTCTCCATAGACTGCGATGCCTGCATGAAGCGGGTGAAGAAAGTCCTCAATGGAATATAGGGTATTGCTGCCTTCACTCATGGTGGGCTCCGTCGATCCAAAAGTACTGGTGAAATGTCTTCAGAAGATAGGGAAGAAGGTGGATCTTCAGGGCAGCAAGAGTCACTACATCCCCGACAATGACCATCTAGACAACCTCTAGTCATTCAACAGCAACTTCAAAGTTAGTAACAAGAGCATGAACGGTCCAAAGGGCCAATTGCTGTCGTCAGATGTGGATGGAGATGAGGCAGCGTCACCGCCGGAAGTTAACTCTCACATCTTTAGTGATGAGAATGCCAACTCTTGCCGGGTTATGTGAAAAATAAGTTTTAAGGTTCTTATAATCCCTGTTAGTTTAGTTCTTTGTTTTTAATATAACATAATTTACGTTAGATTTAGATTTATGTTATATTAGATTAGACTTAGGTTTATTTAGGTTTACCCACACACACAAGAAGAAGAGAGTTTTAACGTCGTAGGAAACTATCCCAAAAGACGTTAAAGATTAGGTTAGATGTAGACTTACGTTGAATTAGATTTAGGTTTATTTTTAGTTAGATTTACGTTTATTTAGATTTACGCTTATTTACGTTAGATCGAGTCCACACAAGAATTACTTATGGTTTAGGGTTTAGAGTTAGACGAACAGTGAAAAGATCAACTGTGAAAAGATGTTAAGATGCTGTGAAGTGCTACAGCTAGAGAAGAGGCAAAGGGGTTTTGTCCACTACATGCAGTATCATGTAGACGTGGGTCTGTAGATTTCTTGTACCCACAAATATAGGTATTGACCAATAAAGATGAGATTATAACCCGGTGGTTCTGATCTCCATGCACCTCTAGACCGAGGTGTGCGGGGATTGGACATGACTAGAGAATGTGAGGTAGAGAGAGAGAGAGAGAGAGAGAGAGAGAGATCAGAGAGAGAGAGAGAGATAAGACGAAGAATGCCAATAGAATATTAAATTTTTTGTCCAGGTTATAAGATTTTTATCCTCATTATGAGTAGTGACGAGGATGTGGGACCGTCCAACCGAAACACCTATCTCTCAACGAGGGTCTTATGTCCTTGTAATCAATGCAAGCATGCTGTGCGACGGACAAGACATGTTTCTTTGCAGCACGTTCGCGAATTTAGCGAGTTCGATCCATCTATTATAGATCGAGTTATTGCCAATTATAACTCGTCGGACTCTGACGCTGGCCAACAAGCAGCAATCTTGCAACCCAATAGACGTGTTCGCAGGCGCTTTGGTCAAGCAGCATATGTGAGGCCACAAGATGTAGCCTCTGACAGCTCGGGGGATGATCATGCAGAGCACATTCCCAACGAGGCAATGTCTGAGCCCGAGATTGATGAAATGATCGAGACGATCATGGATTCAGAAAGGCTTATCTATGATGATATGAAAAGTGAAGCCGATACGCCATTGTATAATGGAGCACGTATGTTTAGATTGAAAGCACTCCTGGTTCTTCTCAACATGCAGGCAAAGTTTGGATGGAGTGACACTAGCGTCACAGCGCTTTTCAGGTGATCTATTACAATTAGTTTACTTTAATAAAACTCTAAATGTATAATGATCTGATAGATTTTCACACGACTGTATCGTATTTTTATGTTGTGTAGATTGCTTAAAGAGCACATACTACCAGCTCACAATGTGATGCCAGATTCCCGAGATGAAGCAAGAAAGATTTTACGAAACTTGGGGATGGATTACAATTCTATCCACGCTTGTCCTAATGACTGCATTCTTTTTAGAGGGGAATACATAGACATGGAGAAGTGTCCGAAATGTGATTCCGAAAGATATCGAGTAGATCTCCACGGGACAAAAATTTCACAAAAGGTTTTGCGACATTTTCCTCTGCTTCCTCGCATCAAGCATTTCTTCGAATGTAAGTCCATGGCCGCCCTAGCATCATGGCATGAGGAGAATAAATCTTTGGATGGTGTGCTACGAATGCCTGCATATTGCGCAGCCTGGAAACATATAGATGGAACATGGTCGGATTTTGCCAGGGAAGCTCGAAAGTTGCGCTTAGGCCTGGCTATGGATGGCGTAAATCCATTTGGTCAAAGATCAACATCTTACAGTGTATGGCCCGTTGTCATCGTCAACTACAACATTCCCCCGTGGTTGACTACGAAGAAGGGGCACCTATGGCTAAGCTTGATTGTGCCAGGGCGATATAAAGTGGAGAGTACTCAGGTGCATCTTCTTGTTCACATAGTTGATGAGGTGGAAATAGCTGGCATAGTTCATTCTAGATAGATGTTCTTCTTAGAACGTTTCATGAAAACTCTTAAGGGATATGTGCGTCAAAAGGCACGTCCGAAGGGTAGCATGGCAGAAGGTTGGTTGGTATCAGAGTCCCTAGTGTACATTGGAGAGTGGCTAGACGGATTTGATAAAGCTCGGGACACGCTATGGCGAACCATAGATGATGAGCGCATATCTGGGATTGTCATGTGCAATCTCGGTGTTGAGAAGAAGATGACGGAAGATCTAGAGGCTAAAATCAACCGATTTTGCATGCTTCACAATCCACTGATGCAAAAGTGGATTTCACAATATGAGGATGCAAAGCAAGAGCGACAAAGGGCAATAATCGAGTGGAGACGGGGAAGACGACCACCGATACACTATCTGATGGTTCTGGAGAGCCTACCAACATTCATGAGCTTAAGATGGTTGCACAACCAATTGAAAAGCGCACAACAATGCGGTGACGAAGTGACTAAGGAAGAGTGGGAGTACTCTCGGGGTTGCGCGACCAAGGTAAGTTTGCAATGTACGACTAGCTAGTGACTTTATTTCTAAACGTTTGAACGGCCACTCATAATCTTTGTTCGTTGTAGTATAAGTCATACACGGCAGCATGGTGTAAAGGTCGACATTTTAGGGTGGAACGGATCGACAAAAAGCGTTTTACTCAAGATTGTGGAATCATGACAAAATTTGAACAGTCTAGTCGACGACGTTCCTCTAATGCAGATCCTGTGGTGGCGGAACTCACTTACTTCGGCACGCTACAAGAGATTTTGAGGATCGATTACAGAGGATTTTTTGTCGACTTGTTCGACATGCAATGGTTCAAGATAATCATGGAGGGTCGCAACGCTACTGTGCGTAGAGGAGAGTTTGGTTTTCTTGAGGTGGATTCTACTAAGAAATGGAATGACCTAAGAGACACTTTCGTACTACCCGAGCATTGTGAACAAGTAAGTATGTAAATAGTTAACATCCCCCTTTTACAAGTTATGTGCTTGAAAGCTCTCATGTAAGTTATGTGGCTCTGGCACGTAATATTTCATCCTACAAAGTCTACATCAAACTGGTGGTACGTCATAGAGGTAGCCCCTCGTAGTGCAAGGACGTATGAAGGCTACCATGTGCCAATCACAACGGCATCAATGGAGGAGATCGGAGAAGATGCTCAATCAGAAGCCGCTACGGTGGTGCTAGACGAGCATCAAGATGCTACTACTCTATATGGGGTGCATGCAGAGGAGCTACAAAATGAAACAGAGGATATGTGTTTAAACGAAGAGCTCTATATAGATATAGGAAGTTATGATGAGTTATGCGAGGATGAGAGAGAGATCTCTTAAAGCCACAAATATTGTATTTGAACAATTTTGCTCCGTGTTGTAAAAGCTCTGGCTCTCTAAGTACCTTCCATGGTGTATAACGCTCTTTTCTACTCGCGCTCACATCTTTTGATTGAAAATTCTGAGTTTTCGACTTGCCTCTTCTATCACTCAATTCATTGCGTCATTGTATTTATATGCGTCATTACGTCATTGTATTTAATGGTCTTTGCGTCATTGTCTACTCTATTCATTCAATATTAAGTTTAAATATTCGTGTGTTTAATGTAGGTATGGATGATGAGGAGTTTCTTTCTTCTTTGTCACCGCAGCAGAGACAGTGGTACGTGGAGCTTCATCGCTCTGGCGCATCATCGCGCGTTCCTACTCCATCCGCATCTCCCTCTCTTTCGGAGCATTTGGCACGCTCCGAAGCTTCGGCGTCAACGAGACGAGCTTCACACTCGTCTAGACACCGGCGCTCTAGTGGTGGCGGTGGCGGTTGTTGTGGGGATTCCGCCGCCAATGCCTCCACACCGCCTCGTGTTCGACGAGGCTCTTTACCCTCCCCTTCTTTGCCCGCCCCCACACTAGCCACAACATCTCCATCTACGTCAGGTTTTGCGCGGCTGACTGTTCCTAGCAGCTACACACCTTTACCTACTCCGCCAAGAGCCACCCCACTCGACACTCCTCGCTTCGGGGCCCAGACGCCGGTGGAGACACCTGACGTCCGTACCCCCATCGACACGCCGCTAGAGACCCCTACCGGGACACCCAGGTTCACGCGTCATCGGCCAGAGGGCTTGCCTTACTCCGTCGACTTCAGCGGCGGCATCATCATGGATGATGACGGCAAGAAGGTGATCTCGCGCATGCGTGGTCTTTGCTCTCAGCTGTTTAGACACTACATACTAAATAAATGGAGTGAAGTACCAAGTGATTTAAAAAACAGAGTCATCAGCATACTTCATGATGAGTTTCCCATTCCAACATGGGATCAGCGCTTCAATGAAGACCTGATGAAGATTCGAATGCGCGAATACTGCAAACACAAGCGTTTCGAAGTGCAAAAAGCAATCAAGCATGGGTGGAACAGGCCAAATTGGCTGGCCAAAGAAGATTGGAAGAATGCGAAGAAAGCAGCGCGCGAGAATCCCGACAAGTGGAAGCAACAAAAGGATGCAGCCAGAGCGCGAGTAGAGGCAGGGAGCTCGCACCACTTGGGGAGCGATGGATGGGCATCATTTGAGGCCGATTTTGTAAGTGTTTTTGCATTGCTCTTTATGTTCGATAGTTTAGGGTTTATGAGTTTTTTAATTCTAACATAATGAAATCTTTGTATGTTTTGACAATGGTCGATGACAGGACGTGATCCCACACCGTACGAGCGTGAGTACGAAGGCAGGAAGGGCTTAAACTCCCTGATGGACATTCTCAGTTCTCGCGGCGGCATGGTTAGTATTAGGGTTTACTCTTTTCTATTTTTTGTATTGTTTTATAAATGTCGTTATATGTTTATACTTACTGAAGGCTATCTTATTGTCTTTTTTTGCAGAATCCGACAGATACGCCGCTTGGACGCGATGAGACGTCTAACTAGACGACGTCAGTTTAGCCGTAGCTAGATAGCATTAGTTTAGGGTTTCTCATAGCTTATGTATCATGAGACGGATTTTATACGTCTTTTTGAACCATGTATATTATTACATTTGTCACCGTAGTTCATTTTGCCAATCAATTCTTTATGCCTATGATGTTGTACAATTGTCATTATTACATTTGCCAATCAATTCATTTTGCCTATGATATGTACAATTGTCAATTTTACGCTTGTCAATTTTGCAAACAATGCGTCTTGTGGGTGACTATTTTGGGTCTATTATCTACCCTTGTACTTTTTTTAAAACGTGAATCAAGTACAATATGGTTGATGGGTGGCAGGGCATTCAATGCCCTGTCACCAAAAAAAAATTCTCTCGGGCGTCGCTATACCTTCGCTATTTATGGCTCTGTACCGTCGCTATAGACTTCTGTTTAAACGTCGCTATAACCGTCGCTATATAGCGCCGCTCATAGCGACGCATATGGCGACGCTCTCGTAGCGACGGTTTTAGCGACGCCGGGGGTTATAAAAACCCAGTGTATTTCCGTCGCTAACAGCGTCACAAGAGCACACAACCTCTTGTAGTGAAATACATTTGACAGCCTTATCATCCAATTTTTTGAGTTGTGTTTGTGGCACCAAAGCATATGCCAAACAGCCAAAAACACGCATGTGCTCACTAGAAGTCTTTCTATCATGCCATGATTCATATGGAGTCATTGATTGCAAAGCTTTCCTAGGACACCTATTAAGTACATAAGTGGCACACATGATGGCCTCAAGCCAAAACGAATGCGATAAAGCTTGATTTTTTACCATACATTGTGCCATTTCCATAAGTGACCTATTTTTTTCTCTCAACAACACCATTTTCCTGAGGCGTAAAAGGAAGTGTACATTGGTGTTTTAGCCAAAAATGCATTAAATTTATGAGACATATACTCCCCCCTCGATCAGAATGGAGGGTTTCCATAGTACATTTTAAGACATTTTCAGCCATAACCAAAAATTGCTTAAAGCACAAAAACACTTTGGACTTTGCCTTAAGCGGATACATCCATGCATGCCTAGGGTAATCATCAATGAAAGTTCGGAAGTAAAGTTAATTGCGATGGAGTTTGCATGGGCCCACAAACATCACTATGCAGAAGATGCAAGCTGTATGTGTCCCTAACTAAACCATCCTCTGGAAACTTTGAACGCTGCATCTTACCCAAAATATAGTCTTCACACAAACGTGTTTGACAGGTGCTTCAAGAGGCGGCAAAGAAGCAATCATATCATATTTTTGCAAATGCAACAAACTGGTAAACTTCAGATTCCCAAAACGTGTATGCCAAACTTTTGTATCTGAAATAGCCTTAGGATGTCCTCAAGAGAGGTAGACAAGTCACAATGAGAGGTAATCTGCTTTGTAGCACCAATGTCAAAGTACCACGCATGAGCATCTGCACCAACTGACAAACATGCATCATGGATAGAAGGATCATAAGTGCATTCTGCACTAAAATCCCATTCTGCATCAACATCAACATCACAATTAGTTTTTCACAAAAGACTCAACAATAGCTGCATTTGTGATTGAACCAGTATTTGTAGTGGAATCAGCTTCTTTCTTCTTAGCCTCTTTTGCCTTCAATTTTGGACACTGCTTGATCAAGTGATCATTAGCTTTACAATAATGGCAACGCATGTTCTTTTTACCCTTATCACCATAATTCCCATACGAATTTGCAAAAGAATCATGAGAAGTGGCTACATTGTTGTTACCACCTTTTCTTTGAGAAACAATAAAGGCATGTTTAATTGCACGCTTTGTAGTTATATTTTTTTGTGGAAAGTAAATCTTGCAATAGCAACGTGCATAATGCATCAAAATTGTCAACTTTTGGATTCCCTTGGGTCACGAGTCTCCAAGTACTAGCAAAAGAATATGGCAAGGCATCAAGAATAGTGTGCACAAGGGAACTGTCAAAAATGACTTCGCCTGCAAAAAATAAGTTGCTCATTGATATCCTTGACACGAGCAAGGAAAGTGTCCGTGTCATATTCCTCATGCATAATCTTCGACTCCCACTCTTTACGCAGCAATGCAATTTTTGCCTCATTGCGACTTGTACAAAGAACAGTCAGAATATCCCAAGCTTGTTTTGCAGATTTTGTTGAACAAATGTGACGAGTAATAGTGTGCTTCATAGACAACACAATCAATGCATGAGCCTGCACATCTTTTACATCTCAATGAGCTTGCTCAGCCATAGGCAAAACAACTCTGGCAGCAACAATTATGCCACCAAAACCTACAACATCCTCAACATTGCCTACATCCTCAGAACCAGGACGTATACCAATGCCCTGCATAATGTTCCAAATTCCCTTAGACACAAGGACATGTTTCATCATGTAAGCCAACATAGGGTAATTGTCCCCATCTAATTTGTCCTCAACAGCAAACATCTTGAGCATATCTGTGTTGTTGTCGGCCATGGCAAATGCCTGTACTTGATGAAAAAACTGCCTGATAAGAGGAGAAACAAAGAAGGAACAATGCATTCTATATAGCACAAACAATAAGGGCCCTATTATGCAAAAAACAACACTGACAAAATTTCTACACAAAATGACGAAATAGCCTGTGTAGTACTTCTATAGTGAGACGAAGGCCAAAACTTGAGTCTAAATCAAAACTCAGAGGAGACTGAGCTCTATGAGTTCTTCCAAAGTATTTTTCAACCTCCTAACACACGCTAAAGCTCACAAAAATCGAAGAAAGTGAGCAAGTGTGTGTTGGAGCTGCTTGCGACTAGGTTCGGGAGGACGCAACCTACTTTGATACCAATTGTTGGAATTAGGATTGCAGGGAAACACACACAACTTGGAGAAGACAAAGGAAGCTCAAGGAACACAGCAGAGAGTGTTTTACTTAGTGTGCAATGGAAAGATAAGATAGCCCTAGAGTGATTGGCTATATACAATGCACGGGAGGAAAAACCTCCTAGTGAGGGAAAAAATGCCCCGGCATTCCTAAGTGTGTTCACACACATCACTACTACATGTATATGGTAACAATTTGGACAAAGATAAAGGCAAAACGCATTGGAGTTTCTGATGGTTTATGTAGTAGATGTAAAGTTCATGAGGAAGTCTTGTTCCACTTGTTTATCAATTGTAAATATAATCTTCTCTTCAAAAGGGAACTCCAAATAGCTTGTGCTATGGACACTTTAAAGCTCACCTAGAGATCAATATTACTTGGAGAGTGTAGCTTTACGGATGTACTCTTTGGACATGCCTTAGAGGTGCCTTTTTGTGGCACGTTTGGATAGAAAGAAATAAAGCTATTTTTGGGTGGGGTGCCCTTCTCTCCATGCCAAAGGATTTGAGGCGGTAGAGATGGAGACCCATTCTATGATCCCAAGAGACTTCTTGTTATTTTGAGTTACTTTTCTTTTTGTAACTCTCTTTGATGCCCCCTTTTCTTCAGGTCACCTTTCCTCTGACCAGGATATCCCCTATCCTTCCTTAGGGGTTTTTCTTTTTTCTTTCTAGTTTTCTTAATTAATTCAAGATATGCTTTGATATCAGTCTCCATTTTAACTGTGCTTGAGGACTTTGTGTTTTCGGTCGTGGATGACCATTGTTGGTCTTCATTCTTGGTTGTCTCTGAAGACTGCATCTTGTTTGCATTCTATATCTTTAAAAACTTCTGAGATAGTGGCTTTCCCAATATGAGACCATCAAGTACATCTTTTACTATGATCACATGGAATTGGGCTATAATGTTCTGTAAACTTACTTCAATGGTGGTGAAGATGATTCCCTAGCATTCTGCTCGTTTGTTTCCTCATATGCTAACAAATTTGTTCTTCAAAAAAAAAACAATCATAAACAAAGTTGGTATTATCACTTTCTTGTGTATCAACTCTCGAGGTACCATACACTTCATCTTTACTGCTCATGCAAGTCTGCCCCTTCTGAACGCATGCTCAATCCCTTCATCACTTGGTCCCTTCACGTCCCGACACTCCGGAGGCAATAGCTTCCTACCCCTTTTGGGGGTGGGGAAACATGGCACTCTAGGACACTTTGCTCAATGGTGTAGTTGTAACCTCAGATGCCCCTGGTGCTGGTCTACTAGTCCTTAACCCCCAACAAACGCAGAGCTTTGACCCAACTATACAAAGCTTCAACTATGGTCTTAGCTCCCTTCTCAGACTAGGGTAGAGCACCAAATCCACTATGACAAATCACAACTCCCATTACCTATGCTAATGTGGTGCAGTCAAGACATGCCAAACAAAGTGGACTTAGAGGGGCCTTGTTGGGTGGAATCAAAGCTAGTAGGCACATCGACACCTAAAATTATTGCCCTCCATCTTTGCCATTTGAGGATTTTTTGTAGTTGTGAAACATCCTAGTGTGAGACATCCTTGACATGAAGGATAACTTCTCTCATAACTTGGACAACTCTTACACTAAGCTCAAAAGTTGAATGAGGTTTATGAAAGCATGCCTTGTTCCTTTCAATCCTTAAATGCCATAAATAAGATCCTCTAAGATAAGTCCACTGGGGAACATCCAAGGCTTTATGTTCTCCCAACAATAGAAATTTTTCAAGCCATCTGTGCAAGGACTAGACCACAATCTTTTTGTAGCTTATTTTTGCTTTTTCATGACATTTGTGCAGGGACTAGACCACAAGCTTTTTTTAGCTCATTTTTGCACTGCATATTATGCTTACAAATCAACGAAGAGGTTCTAAATAGATTCTTCCTATGACTTGCATCTGCTAAATTCCATCTAAAATTCCAAGCTAATGTGAACTTTTCCCAATCTAGATTCCCTGATGGAGTATCGACCACATGAGACAACTTTGCTTTATTGAAAGGGCATAGGCCCAAATGCACATGAATCTATAAGGCCACTACTGATAATTCCAAGAGATCTTCCATCTTTGTGTGAGATTTTCAACAAGTGTAAGATCCAACTTCTAGTTATTTTCCTTGTATGTATAGATATCCCTATAGATCTTTTCCACAAAAAGTGCCAGCCTTTAAAACATCCATGTAGAATTGAATTCATAAGGGCCATCTTTTAAAAATGAGATTTAAAATAGTTGACAAAGTTCTAATTTAGTAAGCTACCCGCTATCTTTGTAGACATCTTTCCAAGCTCTGATATCTACTTTAAAACAAGTATGTGCTCTTTTTGATAGGGACAAAGGAATGTCCTAAGTGTGTAGCCCAAACCATATAGAATCCTACAAACAAATCCCCAGAAAAAAAGAAATTTCCTAGGAGGGATCCACTTCATTCTTTTGCTGGTCCAAGCTCTCCAAAACCTTCAAACCAAAGTAGATCCCTTTGGGACAAAGTTAGCTTTAGAGGTTAAAATTTCACTAGTTGAAAGTCCTTTCCAGGCATTGTAATCATTTAGGTGGAAGAGGTGCATGAATCTCTTGATTAATAAGGCACAAAAGTTGGTGGAAGATGCAGTTCTCATAATCCATCTGGAAGCCAGTTTGGAGGATAGTGATTGGATGTTCAAAATCCCCAAGTCACCTTTATCTTCTTCAATGTAGTAGGTCTGCTAGGAAACCTTAGGAAATTTGTTAATATCTTCTAATCCTCCATATAAGAGCCTTCTAGACAAACTAAAACTTTATTCCGTTGATATTATGAGGGAATTCAACAAGACAAGAAATAGATAAGTGAGGAAAGAAGATAATGATTGAGGACAAAAACTCTAGCAAACAAATCACGCTAGCAATGTTGCTAGGGGTAATGTAATGGAAATTGACGATTACTTATTTATTACAGTTGACATGTGGCAAAAGAATAAGAGAACTACGTACTAGAGAAAGGATATCATGTTAAGGATATTTCATTATTTAAGTGCTTTTTATGAGCTATGGCAATTTATGTATGGGTGGATGGTTTGTATTTTCATTTTGAGCATTCAAGAAATCTATAAATAAATACGTGAAAGAGGAAAATTCTCAATCTTGCATGGGGGAGATTGCACCCAGTGTCTGTGTCTTTACTCTCCTATCGTACCTCTCCTATCTCATAGGGTCAGTGTAGCACTACGCTTTAGGTGTGTATGTGCGACTTGCCAGGTATGCAGATCTATTGATTTATTCATTGTACTATGTAGTTTGAGTATTTTGCAGGCAAGCCTTGCTTTTTTGTATATAGCAATGGTATCAAAGCAGGGGCTATGCTCTTGGTTAGAACAAGCAATCATGGATGTGCATGATTTTCCTCTCAGGAATGTAGATCTGTGTGATTATGCACTAGAGATAAATGCACTTCCCAAATTCTTTCTTCTTTTATTGGATTTTGTCGTCTTAATCCTCCTTGATATTGCTTTCTCCTTGCAAATCTTTGAGCATCTTAATGCTAATCTTTCTTCAATTTGCAATTACCAAAAGAGATCCCAATAGGATATATATATCATGATGTTTTATATATTGAGTAGAGCTTAAATATTACTAATATCTCAATCTAAGTTGCATTATTCGTTATTCGGGAGACGTATAATACGCGAATAATGGACGTATTATTCGTTTATCTAAATTATATGGCCGTATTATACGGTGCCACATCAGCATAAACGGGTAATCGTATAACTTCTTGATTTTTCGATCGAAATTATTTTCGATCAAAAATTATAACGATCGAATATGTTAGTATATATAGCAGCACGCGACAGACCTTATACCAGCTTTCACAGTCAGTGTTGTCCATGTGAGTACTCTCACCAAATGATCAAAAAAAGTAATTTATAAAAAAATAAAATAATTTGAGTTTAATAAAAATTAAAATTCAATAGAATTTTAAGTTTTGTGATTCAATATATGAATTTGTTTTGAAAAACTTAGTAAATAGTTGAAAGTTTGTATTTTGTGAAGAGTTTAATCTCTCACCTGATACAAACTGTAATTATAAGAATCACTTGTCAATGTGTTCAATTAATTGACACTTGAAAGTGACTAATAAAAAAAAAGTAAGATATTATCGTTGTGTGTAGAGTGTACTCTCACGTGAGATAATTAGTTTAAAAATATAATTACATAAAAATTAATTTTATGTAATTTAAGGTTCGATTTTGATGTGTAGAGATTTTCTCTCACTTCAAAATGAATATAATGAAACAAAATTATATTTTTACGTTTTGTGTAGAGCTATTCACACTGCTATGCTCTCACTAGAGTAAAAATTTAGGAAAAACATGTCAAAAAATATTGATATTCTCTTATCTTTATTTGGACTACAAAATCTACCGTACTGTGTGAGAGCATACACATGCTCGCATTGTAGATAGATAATCGCTTTAAAATCTATGGTCAAGTGTAAGAACTTTTTGTTCGCACTTTACATAGATACGATAATTATCAAGTATTGTAAGTGATTATCGTTTTGACATTTAAAAATGTCACTTATAGCTCTTGTATGTATAGCAATTTATAATGATAATCATTTTAATACTTGATTTAATTGTAATTATTGATTATCGTAATGTGTTAAAGCTACAAGCTCGCACTTTAGATAAATCGATGCAATTTATATGTAATCCAATGGTATTGTTTTTTATTATTGTATTTTTGTTCAATCATTGTTTTTAATTATTTTAATTTCGTTCAATCATTGTTAGTTAAATTAGTTTAATGTTTTAATTGATTTTGATTATGAAAATGATCATTGACTTTGTTTTTACTAGAAAATTACTTTTGTGCATCATGGTGAAAGGACAAGAGTGGAGTTATGTGCATGAGTTGAAAGCTGGGAGAAATACATCTCGACTTAAATGTAAATCTTATGGCCACGAGTTCAGTGGTAATGCAACCAGAAATAAAGAGCATTTATTTAAAGTCCCTGGCAATGTTGAAAAGCGCGGGGCACCACCAAAAGATATTCATGAAAAATTTGCCATGTATTCTCGCAAAGTAAAGTTGATTCTTGCAGCTAAAAATAAAGGTGATGTTTCTAAAGATATTCATGCGAATATTGAACCATCTGTATGCAATGAGGCGGTGTGTACCACTCAAGTAAACGATCAAAATTCTCAATTAAACCCTCTTCATGGACATGCTTCTACATCAGGAGGAGTTCCTAGCACAAGCAAATCGGGCAAAGCGTCATCCAATGGACAGACAATACCTGAAGCATTAGGTAAACAATGGTTGCTTGAGTTGCATTTAAAATGGACACAAGCATTTGTTGCGTGTGGCATATCGTTCAATGCTATGCGCAATCCAATATTTCAAGATGCTTTGATGAGTACAGCCAAAAAAGGATTTGTGCTTCCTGACTATAACAAGATGCGAACTGAATATCTTGATAAAGTCAAAGACAGTATTGAAGCCATTCTCAAACGCATAGTTCTAGAGTTTGTTCCAGCATATGGATGCACCATAGCATTGGATGGATGGACTAACTATCAGAAAAAACCTTTAATCAATATAATGCTTATTAACCCTAGAGGGGCTATGTTTGTAGAAGCAATTGACAGCTCATTGAAAGAGAAGACTATCACCTACCTAGCAGGGGTGTATATTGAGCGTGCAATTGCAAAGGCAGGTGGACCAAAGAATGTGACTGCTATTGTCACAGATAATGCGGCCAACTACAAAGAAGCAGGAAGAGCTATTCAAGTCAAGTATCCGGAGATTTCTTGGGTACCATGTGCAGCTCACACTTTAAATTTTCTTTTAAAAGATATTGGTAAAATGGCATGTGTGAAGAAAACTTTATTGAATACAAATCATGTGGTGAAATTCATTAGAGAGCATCAATTTTCGTATGCTCTTTTTCGAACCAAGTCGCCAAATAAAGCTTTGCAAATATTTTGCGCGACAAGGTTTGCTACGGCATACTATGTACTTGCTGCTTTGCAAGAGTTGAAGCTTGCATTGATGGAAACCTTAGCAGACAGAAGATGGGATGGATGGCTCAGCAAGTATCCAAGTTATCAGGAAGCAGCTAGTCGATGTGCGCAAATAGTAAACTCGCCAGTCTTTTGGCGTAATGTAGAAAGAATAGTAACTGTGTCAAAGCCATTTGTAGATCTTTTCAGAGCAGCTGACAAAGATTCTTTTATTTTTGGTCGGGTCTACTGGTATATGTCAGAGGCTATACGCAAGCTAAGAGAAATGTCAGTTTTGGTGCAAAGGATAAAGCTACCATGATTACAATTGTTAACAAGCGTTGGGTGCAGTTGCATACGCCATTGCATGGTGCGGCTTTTGTATTGGATCCTAAGTTTCAAATGCATCAGCAATCTGACAACAAAGAAGTTATGTCCGACTTCAAAACAGTGTGCTCCCAACTCTTAGGGCACGAAGATGGAAAAACAGCTTTTCATCAGCGAGTAGATTATGCCAACAGAACTGGTATGTTTCAGGATCCGTGGCATATAGATGCCATTGGCAAAACAAGTGCACCTTTATGGTGGAAGGAGTATGGTGGAGAGAAAGTGGAGTTGCAACACATTGCAGTTAGAGTTTTATCAGTAGCTGCATCAAGTGGAAGTTGTGAGCGAAACTGGTCAGCATTAGACTTTGTGCACACTAAAAAGCGAAACAGACTTAAACAGACTTCATACTAAACGGGCTGCTGATTTGGTGTATGTTTTTTGCAATATGAGACTTATTTATAAGCCTCAAAACATTGCAACTAGAGCCGCTCAAAAGCAATATGGAGTCTTCCAAACGCATGAAGCTATTTCTGCAGAAGTTGATGATGATGATGATATGGAATGGGAGATAGTTTCAGAATGCTCAGATATGGACGAAGTAGATGATATGGTTGCAGTTTTTGAAGATGGAGATGATTTGTGAGAGTACCGTTGTAATACTTACTCAACAAGTTTTTGTATATGATGAAAGAAAGTGTTATCTCATTGTTGTTCACATCAAAACCTCTCTCTTTCTCTCTCTCATACGCACATATTCACTCACACTCAAATATAAACTGCCGATAATATTTTGTCGAATAACAATTACATAAAGTCGATGTAGGTTTGAAATTACAACAAGGTTCTAGGAAATTACTCAATCGAAAAGAGTTTGATATAATTTTGAGATTACAAAAAGCTTCTGAGTGACTTATGAGTTTGATAGATTTGCTATAAGTTCGTCTATGGTAAAATCTGTAATTCCTAGCTCAGGGGATGTTTAAGCAACATCTTTATGTGAAGTGGTAGTATCATCTGGCAAAGGTCCGTACAATGATTCATATCGTTGAAGCTTTGCTTGTGCATCACTTAACTCTATTTCAAGCTCAAGAATACGGCCACGAAGCATGTCCGGTGTTTCTCCTTGGCTGGCAAGGTCTTGTCCTTGGCTGGCTAATTCAGTTAGTGTTTCTGACTCTTCAAGAAGTAAAACAATAGGACACTTGCGAGGAGGCATTGGATTATTTGCATTGCGTGCTGCCACCTTTTCTGCAATGCGTCCACGTCCAACGCCAGCGGTGCCTAGACGATCTGACCAATCCACTCTCTTCAGCAAAACATATCGAACATAGCATTGTTGGATAAAGTAGATTGCTACTTGGTTGTTGTTTGGTAGGCATCTCTCTTGTCGTATAAACCTTTGCAGCAATACACGTGCCAGCCCTTTATGTTGTAAATAAGAGAGCTTTAACGGAGCTGTATCTTTTGCATTGCCACTTATTTGAAATAGTTGATGGCGTACAAAGTGATTAATTAGGGCAAAGCTTTTCGCAATCTTTAAGGGTTAATGGTTCGCCCTGCAGCTCAGATTCATCTACTTCAATGTTGGCAATAGTAGAAAGATCTGCTTGTCCACATCTAACTTGTTCTTCTTTAAAAATTGCCTGAGCTTCAGCGTGGTTGAGTTCTTCTTCCATATCTGCATATCAGGTGAACATGTCATTACTTTTAAATACCCATTCAATTAATTTGACATTGGACAGTATATCGAATGACAAACATAGATATTTTGTTCAATTAAACATACAATTAAATTTGACACCAAAAGTAAAACAATGATGAAATCATGAGACTGTGTTTTCATTAATCATCAGCTGGTCGTAAGCCAGATGTCATTACAATGTTGTAACCCACTCTATGGGCACCATTTAAACATAAGGAGAGATCAAAAGCATTAGGCCGAGTTTTGGGGTTTTGGCGCTTGCCGGTTTAAAGATGAGCAAGTACATTACTCAAAAAATGTCTCTTGCTTTGTTCTTGGGGCTCTGGTAAGCACTTCAAAATGCGTTTACATGTATGACACATGGAATAAATATCCATAGCTTTGGTCCAGGAGGGAGGATTACTAGATATACATTCGAGGGCTGCCCATGGATAATCTCTCTCATATTGTTTTCTAGTTTCTATCTGCATATCGCGTAGAGGAGGAAAACCGGTTGTCGTATTTGTTTTGGTGCATGAACCCCAATCCACAATGCCGGCGTAAACACCTTTTTCGCCAAAATGCAGCATCATATTCCGAGAGTGTAGATCATTATGGAGGTAGTTATGCGTATGTATATACTTCAGAGTTTGGAGGAGAGCATTGATGATCTGTAAAATATTTTCCTGGAATAGCTCTATTGTTCCTGCAGTGAGTACGTAATCGCGAATGACAGGCTGGCTGCCGTCTGCAGTGCATTCTTTGATCCATTGCTCCACATGGCCGCCATTCCAAAATCGTGAAATGAGTATTGGTCGCTCCACGTGGCGCACCATGGCAAGAGGGTAGATAATACCTCGATGTGAAATATCCAAAATTGTTGCTTCGTCTTTGACCTGTTGCTCCATGGTGGGCCCATGTAAGTGTACTTTGAACACTTTTGCAGCATACACTTGATCTTTGAAAGCGGGATGTGTGACACCCACACGCTTCACATGTGCCCATCTTCCCTCTCCTAGCTGTGGAGCTTGGATATTGAAGACGACTGTGTCGGGTAAAAGGTGTAAAATAGGTGGTAGCTGAGAGAGGTCTAATGTAGCAACGAATGACGTTGCAGGCTCTGTTCTAAGAATGATTTCTGGTTCAACAGCAGCTTCAGAAGAGCTGGCTTCCACTCTTGCACGCTTTGCTGCTCTTTCTAACTTTTCCTTGCTCTTGAACTCCGTGTAAGCTGTTGCACAAGATGTATGCGCTCAGCTATGTTTGGCAAGGAAGTAATTGCAAGATTTTTCAGTTCTTGAAAGGTTTTCATGATCTGTCCAATGGTTTGTTTGACCATGTTTACTAAAGCACCTGATGTCAGGAGGACTATGTCAAAAATAGCTGGTGCAAACTCTGCCTGGAGCTGCTCAAACACAGACTTGGTTAGAGTCTATGTAAGCTGATAAAAATGCTCCGGAGCGACAGGGTTTAAACAACGCCTAATCTCTGTCTCTGACGTGTAATTGAAGTGTCTCACAATCACTTCGGAGACGAACTTTCGTTGATTTTTCCCTAGCTTCGTGTCTGCCATATCTGTATGACAAAATTATAAATTAAGAATCTTACGAAAAGATTGTACACCATAGTAACATAGTTATTATATAATGAGTGTTAACCCTATATATATTAAATGATGATTCAAATTTATTAAATAATATTAAATTATTGCAAATTAAAGAGAAAATCTTATGATTACAAACTACATTGTGCGAATCGACCATGAAAATTAAATTACACACACACACACACACACATAGAAACAGGCCAGAAGTGTGAGATGCTCTCAGCACAAGAACTGGACCCTGCTATGTGCAGAAGTGTGAGATGATGAAAGAAATTACATCTAAAGGGTTTGGAAATCATACATGTGAACAGCTCAGCTAGTGTGAGATATTCTCAGCACAAGTCCTGGATGTTGTTGTAAAATAGATTGATAGTTTTTATCAATCTAATCCCTGATAAAGTGTGTGGAACTCACAACACAACTATCAACGGATAAATTAACAATTGTAGATGTAAGTTACCTATCGTATGTGTTTACGTCCAAAACAACACCAAGTCATTTAATGATGAAAAATGATGTTCTTTTGGAATATGAAACACACGAGTAACCAGTATGTCACATTAAGATGAAGAGGGCATGAAAATATGCATCTCTTCACTCTTAATATAACGAGTGTTAACGCTTGTGTTTCTATGTAACACATGACAAAAAAACTTAATCTAAAATTGTAAATTTTATAAGCTATTTCTAATGGAGTGTGTGGAACGCACAACACAACCATCAGCAAACAGCTAAACAATATCAAATGTAAATCAATTGTTGTATATATCTACGTTCAGAGTAACACCAAGTCATCTGCTGATGAACAATGATGTTACTACAGAAATAGAAGCACAAAAATAACGAAAGTCGCATTAAGATGAAGAGGGCATAAAGTATGCATCTCTACACTCTTAAAATGACGAACGTTAATCTTTGTGCTTCTATGTAGAATAATCAATAATGATTTACTTTAAGATTTTAAATTTTATAGGCCACTCTGAAGTGAGAGGTGTAGCATCATGCCTACTACACTCCACGAGTCGACCTCTAATCCTAACTCATCTCTATGGTGAGAGATATACTACTACACCATACAAGTGAGAATCTAAATTTACCATAAGCCTTCCCTGGAGTGAGTTATATAACTACACACCACGGGATAGGAAACTATATTCTACAAACCTCTGGAGTGAGCCATATGGCTACACACCACGAAGTGGCCTACGACCTACAAGCCAACTTTGTGGTGAGAGCCGAAACTACTGCACCACACAAGTCTGGCACAACACAAAAAAGAAGTTAGTATTTACTGAAAATTTAAAAAATTTACCTGAAAACCGTTGTAAACCGAAGACGCTGTCGCTATCTGTCAAACTCTCAGAAGCTCCAAGCTCTCCAAACTCCAAAAAAGTCCACAATGCTTTTCGATCGAATACGGCGACGATTGTATATATATACAGTTTTTCTATCGAAATAGTTTTCGATCGAAAAATATCTCGATTGAAAACGGTTTTATACGGCTATTCGGTAATTATTCGGAAATACGGCGTATATTGATGTTTTATACGTATAATTTTTGTTATACGGGCGTATAAATGCAACGCAGATCTCAATTATCACTCAGAGAATATTGAAATAACTACTCAATATAGTAATAGGAGGCACATGAGATTGAATGCAATGAAGAATACTTAAATATATCCAGGGTATGTATAGTAAAAGAACCAATACTCTTTGTGTTCAAGAAAGCTTAGCATATCTCTATGATCGAATTCATCTAGAGAGACCTTTCTCATAGTAGAAGAAGAACCTTTGGTGTAGCAAGAAGGAGAGGAGTTGTAGAAGGAAGGTAACACAAAGGAGGAATTTTTTCTTCTTCTCCCTCTTGTAGTAAGAGATATTTAGAAACCATGTAAGTTGTATTGAGTACTCGATTTAACATCGAAGGATACCATCCAAAAGAGCACAAAGATCTCTCTCAAATTGATGTGAGAAGAACTGACCCCAACGAAACTTTAAATCAATTAATGTGCATTCAAATTTGTAGCAATAGGGTGGAATGAAGCATTGTGATGAAGAGTAGCACCGACTGAGAAGTAAGGATGGGTGCCATATCTCGCCATGGCAAATTTGAAAGAGCTTGTGCAAAATTACTGTGAGAACTCGCTCTCTAGGACATCCATTGCCATTTTTTAGTAGTATCGTCATCTCTGGCATGACGTCATCATGTGGCTAACGAAGAAATTGGTTGGTGACCACCACTTTTTCCGCAACTTTCACAAGCACTGCACCACACACATGACATGCAACTGACTATGGACTAATCATGGTAAATGGAAACGTGCATGAGTCATGACCTACATTTTCACATGCGCAATGCATCCCACTCCCTCCTAGCATGCACCAATCTTCAACCTCTTTTTGCATGGCTTTCACAAACAATAACCGGTTACAAAAATTACCTAAAGATGAAGTACAAAATTTAGAGAATTGGATGGCTGCTATACAAGATGAATTTGACACCCTTGTAAAGAACAATACTTGGTCTTTATGTGACTTCAAAGAGAAGGACGTCGATACAAAGTGGGTCTATAAGCTGAAACATAATCCATATGACAGTATTGATTGCTACAAGGCAAGCTTATTGCAAAAGATTATGCTCAGAAAAAGGGCAATGACTATGAAGAAAAAAACTTTCCCACTTGTCATATGACTGTTGTTTATTTCAACTAGACATTGGTAGATTTTATTGAATGGGATGTTCACCACGCATTATAACCACTTTCTTGAGTGGTGCCTTGTATGAGGAAGTGTATATAATGTAGCCGCATGGTATTGCCAGGAAAGGCTATGAAAAGAAAGTGTGCAGATGCAATAAGCATTGTATGGTTTAAAGAAATCTTCTCATGTTTGGTATAAGAAAATGGATAATAATTTGGCTACAAGTGGCCTTCAAAATAGTCCAACTAAGGGCACTATGTATGTAAAATGTGTGGATGATGTCTATTATATTGTTGTTGTTGTGTGGATGATTTACTACTCACTAGTCTAAATGAGACACATATTTTGCATTTAAGGCTGATTTGAATGCCACATTTGAGGCAGTGGCTCTTGCATCATTTTTTGGGCATTCATTTTAAGAATTGTGATGAGGGTATGACATTATGTCAAACAAATTGTGTGCAAACTTTGCTAAGAAGATTTGGAGTTGATGATTGTTGCAATAGACACAAAGGCAGAGGGCTTGCAAATATACCGAATAGCATACTACCACAAACCACCAGATATCTGCATACATAAAAGATCATACACACACATAATCCAAAGCGATATTCATTTGAGGGGTATCGAGAGAGAGAGAGAGAGAGAGAGAGAGAGAGAGAGAGAGAGAGAGAGAGAGAGGCATAAGAGCCTCGTACAGATGCACCTCCTAGAGCTGAGTGCTACACATGCACGGACGTGGGAAAGATGAGAAAGGAGAATAGAGAGACACGACACTAGGTGCAATCTCCCCTCGCGCAAGAGTGAGCATTTCCCTCTTGCACATATTTACTTATATATTTCTATCGATGCTCAAAAATGATTACAATTGTCCACCTCGACATTAAAAAAATGACCATTGCTCATAAAGAGATCTCCAATAATAAAGCATTCATAAACTAGCTATCAATTGTACATCCCATATATCAATCATGCTTTGGCACCTATCAGCTACAACAAATGATTGTTAATGAATCATAATCAATTCTATTACATGCCTCTTTGTTATGGAAGCAATTTTTCTTGGTTGCTATGTTATTAATTTGCAAATCATACTTGTGAAAAATAGTGGTTAAAGTGATGCATCAAAAATATCATGTATCAAATAAAACCTCAAAAGTTTAAATAGACTAATTTACTTATGTCATTGGTCATCTACATACTACAATAAATAGGAAGGAGGAGGGCTTGCAAATATACCAAATAGCATAATATGAGCAACCAAAGCAACACATCTGCATGCTTGAAAGAATGTGCACACACAATGCAAATCAAGTTTTATCTAAGAGGGATTGAGAGAGAGAGACAAGGAGAAGCATAAGATCCTCATGTGCAGATGCACCTCCTAGATCAGAGTGCCACACATGCACAAAGATGGAAGAGATGAGAAAGGAGAATATAGATGTATGGCACTAGTTGCAATCTTCCCAATGCTCACTCTTGCACATGTTTATGTATAGATTTCTACCAATGCTCAAAAAATCATTACGATTGTCCACCTCGACATTAAAAACATGACCATTGCTCATAAAGAGCTCTCCACTAATAGAACATCCATAAACTAGCTATCAATTGAATAGCCCATAAATCAATTGTGCTTTGCCATGTGTCAGCTATAGCCAATAGCTATTAGTGAAGCACAGTCAAATCCTATTCCAATTGCAAACCAATTGCTTACCACTTCTATGGAAACAAGTTAGAAGTTGAGTCCACATGATGTTCAAGATCCTAAGATGTTACCTAAACGAGACAGCTATTGGTTGCCTCATCTATATAATTACAAGGCCAAATATTTAATTTGCAGTCTAATAAGTAAGCAAATTAATGCATAGACCACGGTCTAAGCATTGGCAAGCAATTAAGAGAATCTTTTGCTACTTGAGTGGACCTATACATCTTGGGTTATTTTATCCCAAGGGGGGATAATTGAGTCCACATGATGTTCAAGATCCTAAGATGTTACCTAAACGAGACAGCTATTGGTTGCCTCATCTATATAATTACAAGGCCAAATATTTAATTTGCAGTCTAATAAGTAAGCAGATTAATGCATAGACCACGGTCTAAGCATTGGCAAGCAATTAAGAGAATCTTTTGCTACTTGAGTGGACCTATACATCTTGGGTTATTTTATCCCAAGGGGGGATAATTGCCGCTAGATTTACATGCCTTTTCTAACTCGAATTGGGGCGTTTTCTCGATAGTTCATGCATATCATGGTTGAGCAAGAAGCAACCTCTAGTTGTGAGGCTAAGTACAAGGTAGCTTTCATAGCTACAATTGAGTGTGTGTAGCTTAGACGCATCATGGTTGGCTGATTTGGGAGTTGGCTAGCATTCTCATCTACATTAACAGTCAAATTGCAGTGGCACTTGTGAGGAACCCAGTCTTTCATGCTCGCATAGAGCATATTGAGGTGCATTATAACTATGTCAAGGAGAGACTCTCAACTAGACAGATCAACTTGGCTTATGTACCGGCACCAGACAACCCCGCGATAGATGTGTTCCCAAATGCATTCCCTTGTGAGAAGTTCAACGGATTTTCCAAAGCATTGGGCTTGCTTCCCTTTGTGGACTGATCATGTCCATAGGGCATGGCACTTCCATATACTCTGTGTGCCAACTCTCATACACCACATGACTCCCAGGGGGGATTTTTTACTATGTATATGATAGTGATGTGTGTGAACACGCTTAGGAATATTGAGGCACTTTGTTCCCTCACTAGGAGGTTTATTCCCTTGTACTTTGTATATACATCTATCACTCTAGGGATATTTTATCTTGTATTCTTACACCAAGGCCTCTTTAATAGCATATGCTATATTTAAAAGGATTCAAAAAGAACATGAACAAGCTCACATCCAATGGGCATTTCCATTGCCCCAAAAACACAAACGCTACGCAGATAAGAGAAAGTGTACCTTTTTTACAAAGAGGGAGGAGTACATAGGATTTATCATCACAAAGGATGAAGTTTCCCCCAACATTGCTAAAATCAAAGCTATTGTTTCTTGGACTTAACAAAAATCTTTTCATGAAAGTAATTGGTTCTCCTAAACTCAACTTGATGGTGCCAGAACTTCATCAAAATATATGTTTTTAAAGCCTCCCTAACACCAACAACAGACTTAACACTTTATTTGTAGCCTCATAGGACATAAAAAGTCCTTTGATGGTTCTCAAAAAATTGATACGCCCAATATATGTGTCACTTTGGCCATGATAGGCTTCCAAATTTAACGTAGAGCTGCATTTTACCAAAAATAGTAACGTCTCTGGTACATTCCCTTTGTACAAAGCATAGGGAATCTTCTACACTACAAATATATTCTTCCCATAAATGTCAATGGGTTCATGGTTGTTCACGCCCCATTATTTTTTCTAGACATAGAATTAGGTTTTAAAAAACCGCATTTTCCTTATCCTACTTACCTGTATTGATATTTCTATGATTATGGCCATGCTTGCCACTAACTACCTGTCTTCTTGAGACACTTTGTCCCTTTACACTCACATAAACACACAAAAAATCCTTTAAATCATCAAAAGGCACCTCCAATTTTAGGCACAATTACGAAGCACCAAAAATACAAAAAATAAAATAATTGGCTTCCACAATGTGGCCTTTGCAATCCCTTTGCAAACTATCAACATGTAGCCAAACTGAGAGTTAATAATCATATTTAGACCTAAACAAATTTATCATGATGTGTTGAGCAAAATAGCAATATTAAAGAGACATATACTTTTAACTAAAAGTATGCCTAATTAATCATAAAAGCCTAAAGTGGATTGTTGCTTGACTCAATTAAAACTACACTTGAATCTTTGCATCAACCAAGAAAAGGAATCCTAGTAGCAAACGCCTTGAGTAGAGAAAACATCGTCACCATTGCCACAATCACTTCCACCCTTTTATTCAGAGAAGTACTTCGATTTATGCAATTAGACAAGTATTTCCCTAACATTCAATGTCTCTTTCTTTTTTAAAATCTTAGAAGAGAAACAAAAAATAGAAAAGAATCAAGGCTAGGACTTGTATTATTAATTTATTTTGTAAGGAAGGCTGGGACTTATACTATTAATTCGTTTTTATGAAATTAAGACAACAAGGCACATGATATACCTATTGTGAGACACTCAACGTACAACAAAACTTATGCCATAATCCGCTAGAGGTCCATTTGTCTAGCACGCGTAAAGTGAGAACTTCTCAAATTTGCAGCTTCATGCAAGATCAAAGCAAAAAAGAGTCCAATACCTTGGAAGATATCTAGCTAGCTTTGAGAAGGATAGACTCCTACATTGTGGGAGTTTCAAAGTCTAAGTTGTCAAATTATTTTATTAATATCTTTATGTGAGTTTTGTAAAAGCCTCTAACAATGAGATCTGTTAAGGATCTCCTTTGGGATTTTTGTAGAAGGACGTTTCTTCAAATTTTGCACCATTTTGAAGTTATTTTACACAAATTGACTGTGTGTAGAAGATTTTATACTTTTTGCTTCTTGCATTGTGTGAGTGTAATGTGCTTTTGCAAGCACTACAAGTGCTTGAATTTGAATGCACAAAATTTGAGCTTGCAAATGCAAGTTGATCTTGTATCGAGCTTGAAAATTGAGTTGTTGGTGCATTTGGACGAAGAAGATGCAGGGAGAAACATATAGAATGTGTCATTTTTTTCTTTGAGCTCTAAAACACTATGTTTTGTATATCGCTCTCATAAAAACTCGGATATGTATGAATTTTGAGTCTAACCTAATGGTTTGCATACTCCAAAGGCATTAGCAATATTAGATTTTTTATTTTTTAAATACATTTTTTGCAGATACAATATAGGGTGAGCAAAGTGTGCGCATTGATGCTCCAAGTAGTTTGACCATGTAAAGAGGAGTGGCAGTACATCGAGTGGTACTAAAATACCGATGGGAAAGCTTCTTGAAAGCTTATTCCTCATGTAGAGCCTATTGCATTGAGAATGTCCATAAGGGTTTTTAGGTGACCTGAGATGTTCATGCCAAGCTTAAATCACATAATGTTGCTAGATGGTGGTGAGCCCTCCTCCTATTACTAGGTTGTGTTATGAAATAGCAAGCTTAAGTGGAGGAGTGCATTGAAAAACTAGAGATAGATTCTTCGAAGAAGAATTGGGCTTGGGACTTAGTACCTTTGCCAAATAGAATGAATGTTTGCCTTGTAAATGGGTTTACAAGTTCAATCACATAGCCATGATGGGAAGCAAAGTACAAGATCAAATTGGTTGCCAAAGGTTTCAAGCAAAAGCAAGTCATAGACTTTGCTGAGGTTTTTTGGACAGTTATCAAAATGACTACATTGCGGACAAAACTAACTTTGGTTGAAAAAAAAGACATGGATTTGGTCCAAATGGATGTTAAGACATCATTCTTACATGGTGATCTTCATGAGGACATTTACAAGCAACAGGATTTTGTTGAGAATGGCAAAGAAAAGTTGGTGTGCAAGCTTAAGAGAAGTCTTTATAGTTTCAAGCAGGAAAAATGGGAATGGTATCATAATTTTGATGCTTTTATAGAGTCTCAAAGGTATATGTGGAGCGAAATTGATCATTGTCTCTACACAAAAAAATCTAAAGATGGTAGTCTTTTGATTTTGATTCTATATGTGGATGATACACTCATTGTTGGGAAGAACAGTCTTGAGGTAGATGCCTTCAAAATCAGAGTAAGAACTTTGACATGAATAATTTGGGTGAAGCAAACCTTATTCTTGGCATGTGCATTTTGTGAGATTCATTAAAGAAGGTAGGTACTTTACTTGTCACAAAAAGAGTTCATTTGCCGTGTACACTGAAGCATTTTAATATGGAGGGGGTAAGTCGCTGTCTACTCCATTGCCTCGACAAGAATAATTCGGGTGAAGCAAACCTTATTCTCGGCATGTGCATTTTGTGAGATTCGTTAAAGAAGGTACTTTACTTGTCACAAAAAGAGTTCATTTGCCGTGTACACTGAAGCATTTTAATATGGAGGGGGTAAGCCATTGTCTACTCCATTGCCTCCATATCTGAAGCTAAGACAAGAGGATTGTTCCGAATCGCATACACTCATCACAATAATGGAATGTCCCGTTTATAACAGCCGGGTCTCACTATGGTTTAGCAATACTAAGGACTTTAATGCTTAAATACCTTACATTGTGTCACACTCCTTTAAGCGGGGCAGAGCAGTTGTTGATGCCGGGCTCCCCTAAGGAAAAAATCCTATTGGCTACACGTGCACCTTCCAAAAGTTTTTCCATTTTCCAAGAAGTCTCACCTTGAAAGTCTCTTTTGGATTGTTCGAGTGTCCTACAGGGGTAGAATTTGCACATGAGTTTTAAGGAAGATGTTTCCTTCAAAGTAATATATTTGGCACTTGGTGTAACTACTTCACAGCAATGTTAACATCATACCACTATTCCCACTAATGCATAGTGGGATCGGCTTTGACTCGTGGCTTATGACAAAATGAGAACGGTTAGTCGTGGTTCAATGACATAAACCTAGCTTTCCACAAGATATAAGGACCATCAAGGCCATTGCAACCCATCAGATTTGGGAGGCAAAATCGATCCTTTTCCATGAAGAAAAAGTCTCTGATACAAGAGGTAAGGAGGTTGATCTTACAACATGTTCTCATTAGATTTAAGGGTAATGTTTGAACAATGCACCTTGAGAGTGGATGCTTAAATACCAACACTCTATTTACTCCAATCTGCGCAAAAAAACATCCAATCTTTAACATGTTTTCTCTGTACATCTTCATTGATCACAGTTGAAACATGCCTGTAAAAATTTGTAACAAATTACGGTCATGTTTGATTTACCCCAGGAGTTCGTGTGAACTCCATTTCGTCCTTTCAAACTCATAGGAGATTTGACGTTTGTGGCAAGAGCACACAGGTGTCTAACACAAGTATCATCTAATGGTTAGCCCCAACTCCAGTGCAAATATTACATCAGTAGGAGCAAACAATTTTTTTCAAACTCCAATCACCATTTTGAATTTCCTTCAAATCTGCTAGTGCTCGGACCTCAAGTTGAGCATCTCCCTGTCATCCAATTCTATATAACCGACGGATGATTGATCTCAAATGCACAAGGAACCCAAATACAAAAGATTTTGTTGCCATAGCCACCAATGCCGGGTTAAAACCCGAAAGGAGAAAAGAATATGTACCACACTGACACGCAAGAGTTCCACATACTATTTGTCATCAGAGAGAAAGAGAGAGAAGAAGAAGAAGAAGAAGAAGATTGTTTTAGCGTAGTAGGAAACTATCCCGAGAGAGAGAGAGAGAGAGAGAGAGAGAGAGAGAGAGAGCTACGCACAGCCACATGGCAGAGATAAAAAAAATCAACCATGTGAAATGTCATGGGCTAAAATTGCTTGCCATACACCCTCCCTTTCTGCCACAACGGAGTGACAATAAATTACTTGAAATCCGCTATTCAACTAAAATGATTTTTTCACATAGATGTTGACATGATTATACAAGCGAAAAGGTAGAGCTTTACAATTGCAGCTTGATATAACACTATGACCCTGAGTAAAGAACACATCTTCCTCACTACAAGAGGTCAGTGCATACATTTAAAGAGGAGAAACTATAACCTAAAGTTATCAATAATGTGGGCAATTACATCCGCACCGTCAGAATGCATCCAATATGATTTCACCTGTGAAACAAGGAACACTTCAGAATTAATCCCCCAAGGTTATAATAAGTTGGCTCTAGAAAGTCATGGACAATACGCTATTGTTTTGTTAAAACTGCCAGCCTTGGCAATGAGATAATTATCTGCTAAATGTGTCCGGATGCAGGTTGAGAAACTAATCAGTTAGGCAATGGCTATGTGGCTTTCAGTCAAATAGACAATTCTCAAACTCAACCAAAACAAGAAGACCAAGATTCACCAAACCGCCAGATCAGCCTACATGTATTACCAACCCTCACAAGCCTCTTACATTTTAGGTGTGCTGAGGCAGAGACTTATATACAAATGGCGAACACAATTACACATGTATCCCATTATATATATATACATGTAAATGTGTGTGTATATATGTACTCTCGTGTTACCCATTACCTGTTTTGCCTGCCCATTAATGTGTAATAACTGTCAAAATCTGTTTTTGTGGGCACATGAGAGTCTGAGACCACACTAGTTGATACCAAACATCATTTGCTTGCTCATTGCCACTCTTGAACATCACTACCCTCCCAACGACTTTTTGGACGCATTCCCTCGATAGTGGCTGGTTGAGATGGCTTTGTATAAGCCCTTACAATAGCTACAACCACCTTTTTAACCTTATACAAACAACCTGAAATAGAAGACTCTTCCCTCATTACTCTTATCAAAAGCTCAGAGGCCCTTTACATGTGATTTGGGTAAGCAAGTTTTCATGAGTTATCTTTAAGCATAACATGGCTTTTTGACACGGCCTATGCTGTGAGAACAGAAACGATGTGTAATTAGCTCCAAATTCCACAAACAAGGAGACCATCAAGTGATACCAAGGACAAACTGCCTAAACCGTCTCAAAATTTTGGATACATAATCCTCTAAAAGCTAAAACAATGTGGTCAGCAAAGTACCTGAATTGTACTATGAGCAGCCAGCTTCTGTGCACTTCGTGAAAAGTTAACATCGATTCGTTGCCAAGATAGTTTCCTCAATGCGGATATCATTTCCTCTGTATAATAAGACCCAGATCAAAAACAAAATTGGAAACAATATCTAGAGGTTGTTAAAGGAATCGAAAATGAAGCAATACTCTATACAACAAGCATGAACCATAATCTACATATGTCCACCATGATTAAATGTGAATGTAATAGCATGGGTGAACCCTAAATTGGCATATTAACATAACAATAGACCTCAACAGAGAAAGTAGTTGTGAATGATGGCTCAATTTAACCTAGGGGGTCCACTATATAATCATGTTGATATACCATGTGAGTTCAGTAGGAGGGGTTTTCTATTTTGGAAAATCTCAGCGATTTAACAGAGATGCATTAACAAGTGGGTTTAAAAAAAAAACCCATTAATTTATCAGAAAACTGGGTCAATTTATTCATGTCGACATCTTAACAGAAGGGTCCTTTAAGTGCCCTGTGAACGCACGTTATATAGGGCAGTTCTTAATAGTGAACCCCCAAGCAATTTAATATCTACACCGTACTTAACAGTGAACCCCCCAAGCAGTTTAATATCTATGTGTAGTTCTTTTACACCAATTAGCCACATGTAAAGCCAACCATTGAAAGGGCAATGCCAGATGTTTGAACATTTACCTGTTGCTGGATCTGAATCTGGATTTTCTACAGGACTAGTCTCCGGTGGAACATATTCAATATTGACAATGTGAGGATACTTCATGTCCAGAGCTTCTTCTTTTACCTGCACCAAGGAGCATCATTGAGGGTATCAAAACTTGAGCAGCAGCCAAATTCTCACAGAAGCAGCGCAAATGTTTTACTTCATGGATTTCGCACTCTCTCCTGAATGTGGCAGTTCGACAACCCACAATATCTAAAGAAATCAAGGGTGAACAAGTGGAACCATCCAATTCAATCAAAGAAAACAAGTGCGTAAAGCTAATTGTCTCACTGCAAGGATACGATCAAAGTTAATGTTCGCATAAGCGACCCTGCGCTCAAAAGAGCCCAATGCCGAGCTGCCAAAATAGAAATAAAACATTTAGAGCAATCATCAATCAATAACAGATAAGAAAATTGAGCAAAGGCAGTACAATGGAATGGAAAGTTGCATGATGCACTGACAAGAATTGCCCTTCAGCACAATCCCGAACCAGTCGCTGAATAAGGGGTGCCTGTGATTCATCCCCATCCGTGAGAAAGAGATGCTTTCCCGTTCTTCCCACTACCCAATGTGCACCTGACATGGCCACTTTTTCCAAAAAAGATAGTCCGCCTAGAAGTGGGAGCTGTGCTCCAAAATATATGCTAATCAGCATGGATGAAATATACTTTATATTAAAGTTTATACATCAACATAGCAAAAACATACAGATATTTACAAGCACAACAGGGCATGGTTTGAACAATGGTCACATGAAGACATTAACATACTACTTTGGGAGTCCAGGTTTTGGATGTTGAATATGTCAATACCAATTCCTTCACCATACATTAGCCTCATGCAATGTGTGTATCAAGAGCAACTTCACTAAACAAATAATTTGTGGCTTCAATGAATGTGCAATAAACGACCCCTGAACCTGCCTCCCAAGCATTGGATCTGCTATCTCTCTCTCTCTCTCTCTCTCTCTCTCTCTCTCTCTCTCTCTCTCTCTCTCTCTTTTGGGGTGTGTGCCACATCCACACCACCAACTAGTGGAAACCCCCTCTACTTTAGAAGCCTACATTTGACATTATCACTTATGTCACTCGATGCTCTCTCTCTCTCTACTCCTATAAAAGAAACTCTATTCACGCACTTTGTATCCAAGCATAATCCAATCATTATCCCATCTCTATGAGCCACAACTGAGCCACATTTGTATCCACCATTTGCATTTCGTTTTATCGATCTACTTTATGTTTTTCTACTTGCATTACTGTCTCTCTCTCTCTCTCTCTCTCTCTCTCTCTCTCTCTCTCTCTCTCTCTCTCTCTCTCTCTCTCTTTTTTTGAAAAAATCAGGGCTGTATATTACTGAGTACAATATAATCCCCAGCGGATGCCAAAATAGCCTGTCACGTGGGGTGTACAAGCTGAATGTAAGGGTGAGAGCCACTATAGTGACAACTCGACTAGTACAATCTCATGGTGGTCTGTGTGATGAGTGGAGGAGAAACCACTGAGGGGGGGCATAATGCCATGTAATCTGGCCACCTGTAAGTGTGAAAAAGAGTGGAGCTCGGGCCCAACGCCGAAGGAAGGCAAATCGTCGAGCCTCGGCTGCTCTAGATGTACCTGAGGAAGAATCCCACTGCCAAATCAGGGTGTGAATGATGTCCAGCCAAATGGCAGTACGGGTATCCTGAAGGAGCTGCGGAGCCGCACTGAGAATGTGAAGACAACGAGCTCTCCAAATATTCCATAGTGTAATGCTAGTGATGATTGAAAAGACTTCATCACGTGTCTGCGGATCCCCCTGCCATGCGATCTGTGGTAACATAGCCAAAGTCCCTCGCCGAGAACCAGTCGAGGTAAGCATAAGAGCTGGATCTATGTCTGAGCCCTCGTAGAAAAGATGCGGTCCGGGCATCGACATCAACCATGAGACAGAGCCCTAAGTGAGAAATCCATGCTGAACACCAGCTCTGCTAAGTAAAAAGCAAAGTGGTAGCCACACTATATGAGAAGAGGAGCATGACCAAAGACAGTGTGCAGGTGACTCATGTAGTCGCGAAGGACATCGAGTGCATAACGGATCATGACCCATAGTAGCTATCCAAGTCCCAACTGGAAGTCCTGCATGTGCAATCATCCACATGAAAAAAGAAATACGACGAGCCGCATGTAAATCCCAGATGGCTGACCAAAACGCTGTAGATAGGCATGGGAGAGACCTGAATGTAACCAGAAATGCATACGAGTGGGCTGCTCTGGGTGCTGTCTCATCACTGGTAATTTTCCAATTCTGACAGTGTACTCAAAAAATGATACATGTGCACCGGTGAGGTTAGAGTGAGGCCAATGCCACTATGCTGGGTCCCAATAAAGCTGAGATAGCACGACCCTCCCACACCCAAAGCCTCCAAAGTGCAGCATCAGCGGAAGCGAAACGGGGGTCCACACGACGCTTCCCGCAGGAGCCAACTACTCGTATGGCCTCCCATCGAGCGCCGGGGTGGACAAGGTGCGGAGAGGTGGTATCATATGTCAATCTAGCATGCATCCCCTGAGAGTAGTCAGTATCAACTGTGAACAGCATGGTGTCTAAACGAACTAATAAGAGAGTGCTCTGAGCGAAGAGGCCTTCCCAGCCACAATGTGGAGGCATCTGAACCGTGCCTCGCATGACTGCGTCCCAGTGTGTAGGAATGGCGGAGTCAATCTCAAGCAGTCTGTCTGTTACCCCGCGACCAATGTCATAATGCTCTGCCACAAAATCTGCATCCAGCATACGTGTCTCATGAAACAACCGCATAGAGGCAGCAGGGCCAGTGTCCCAAGCAACCCAATCAATGTGAGTCCTCTCTCCAAGCTGACGGGGTGGATTAACCGAAGAATCAAGAACTGCATCATTCCAAATGAGAGGCTGGCGCTCAATCTCCTCACGGCATGAGGGAGGTGAGTGTATGATAGCGCGTCGCATGGATACCCAAATCTGAAGAAGCGATCGGATGAAGGGTGAGAGAGTGCTGGTGCACAAGGGGACATCCGTAAAGAGAAAACGATACCCTGTTTGCCAAGTATGGCCATCTCTAGTGCCGAGGCGTGGAGTCGTTGTGGAAAGAGCGGCTTGAAGAAGCATCTTCCAAGGTTCTTGTCCGGGAAAAAGACCCCGAACAATAAGCTTGGTAAGAAGGGCGCGGCTCTGTAATTCTGGATCAATAATGCCAAGGCCGCCCGCTGACCTAGGACGAATAATCGTGGGCCAGCGAACTCGAGCCCGAGTATCAGTAGTCCCAACTGTGCCACTCCATAAAAAGTTCCGCACGAGTCTGCGAAGCTGAGCTATCACACCAGAATGTAGCATCCAACAGGAGGCCGTATACCATATTGTAGCCAGAATGACCTGGTTGGCAACCAATGCACGGCCAACCAACGACAGATGACGTGAAGACCAATGACATAGCTTCCTGCGAATAGACTATAGTACGGGTGCAAACTGCTGCTGTGAGGAAACGTCAAATCCAACCTGAAAGCCCAGATATCTGCATGTCTGACCCGGCTGCAGCCATGTGAAACCATCAGTTACCCCCCAAGTAGGTATGTCATCACTGCCAACCAGTAACCCATAGGATTTATGCCAGTTAATGCGTGCACCACTGGCAAGGCAAAAAACCTCCAGGGCCTCCCGCATGGCGTCAAGAGCGGCTAGCAAATAGCGCAACATCAGCATAGTGTCATCAGCAAACTCCTTATCGATAAGGTCCGGAGCTGAAGGTACTGGCATGGTCAAGCCACGAAATGCATAACTCTGAGCACGAAGAAAGTCAGACATAGTCTCTCTCTCTCTCTCTCTCTCTCTCTCTCTCTCTCTCTCTCTCTCTCTCTCTCTCTCTCTCTCTCTCTCTCTCTCTCTCTCTCTCTCTCTCTCTCTCTCTCTCTCTCTATTAACGGATCACTATCGTTTCCGCCATAGCCAGTTCCTTTTATGTGGTATCAGAATCAATGGTTCACAATTGGGCCTATTAATCCCTTCATTTGATCATCATTAATAGCTTAATCGATTGCACTTAATCCCTATTGCATTAGCATTCCAAGTTAGTAATAATCCTACTCTCCAGTGAGCATGCTCCACTACCCTTCGGTGATTAGGTGAGTAGAAGGTTAAATTTAGTGCATTTAGGTCAAAATCCACTTTGCATTTGCATTGTTTAGCCTTGAGTACTTTTGCATTGTTTCATCATTAACTTTTGAGAAGATAAAACTATTGTTGCTAGAGCTTCCACCCAAACTCACAAACACTTTGATCGGCTTGATGAGTGTCATCAACCACTTGATTAGGTGTATGTGTGAGCATCTTTTGAGCCTTCAATATTAAGGCAGTCATCCAACTAGCTTGCAGATCGCGAGGTGGAATTCAACCCTACTAAAGCTCTTAGTTGAATCTAGTTGATCAACTTTGACCCATCATCGGCAACTTACTTTCCCACATATAAATGTTTAAATAGCAAACTAAATGAACTCGCTGCTACTCACGCTCCTCCCTCGCCATCGGTAACCCCCCCCCCCCTTCCCGCCCATCAGCTCACGCTGCCCCCTGCCCTTTCGCCCTCGCTGTCCCTTGTCCTCGCGCTCTCGCCACCGCCATCTGCCCCAGCCTGGCCGCCCGCTTCCAGCCTACCCGCCCGCGCTCGCGCTGCCCCCTCCAGGCTGCCGCACTGAGGTAGCCCGCCTGGCGCCCTGCCCAGTACTTCCTGCCCTACGTTCCTCGCTCATCCCCCCCCTCCCTTCTGTCGCTCGCTGGTTTGCTCACCTGAGCTTGGCCTTGGTGTTGTTTTCCAGTGGCAGCGACTTAGCCATTCACCTTATTTAGCCTCTTCTTCGACGCTCTCGCGTTCGCCTTCACCCGTCTTCACAGCAGTAGACACGGATGGAGGATTTTGCTCCGCCACAGAGGGACTCCACTGCAGTCCCCCTCGCCCCACCCCGCAGAACCCACCATCCGACTTGCTCTTTCGCCGACAGAGCAAGCAAGTTTAGAGGCAGAGGTGGCGCGCCTCCACGCCACCTCTGTTATTTGCAAGGTTCTCGGCACCAGACCCAGCAGAGGGGAGGTGCGTGATCTCCTCCAAGCCCGCCTTCTCGCAGAGGTGGGAAAGATCCTCGATGTTCAGCTTCTTGGACGTGGCTACTACCATATAGAGTTTGAGATTCCCGGGATGGCATCCAAGGTCATTGTGATGAGCCCCCTGGCCATCCGAGCAGTTCGAGCACACTTTCGACAGTGGCGCCATGGTTTCGACCCAACTACCGACGTTCTTGTCGAGGAGGCAGACCTGCCCATCTCAGTCTTCTTCCTCGGCTTGCGGAGGGAGTACCTTCTGCTCCTTTCCAGGATAGGCTCAGCGATTGGGACTAACCTAGAGACACCTTGCACGGCAGCCTCTGTAGCTGCCAAGGCGGCCGCCATACCCGCAGTACGTGTTCTGGTTAGGGACACCCACACTCTCCCTAAGGTCATCCTACTACCTCGGGTGAGTGGAGGTTGATTCCGTCAGAGCGTGGAGTATTCGGGCCTCCCGAATGAGTGTTTCATTTGTAGACAAATGTGCCATTTGGCAAAGGCCTGTCCTCGCAGGAGACCTCGACCTACAGCGCATGCGCAGCCTCCCAAGGTTGAGCATGCCCAGCAACTACACAGGACGCACAGGCTGGTACCTCCACTGAGACCAGTGATGAGACAGCTGACGGTTGACAGCAGGTGCCTGGCCGCCGCCGACAGGGTCTCGCCCCACTGCTCCCCTTGAAGGCCGACCTCCTACAACTCAGGAGCACTAGGTTTGGACTGGGAACCATTTTGACCCACTTCAACAGGACCCGCCTGAGGAGACCCCATCCATCAGTTCCTCCACCTCCACGTCCTCCGCCCTCAGACGTTGCCGCTCCACCTCCCCTGCCTCCTCCCCCTCCCCCACCTCCACCTTCGCCTCCCGCCCCTCCTCTCTCCCCGATGGGGCCCACAACCTCATCTCCCGACTCCTTCTCCACTCCTCCTCGGACACAGCGGACTGGACATGCATCTGCCGTGAGGCGTTCTCTTCGTAGTGCTTTCGCTACGAGCCGTGTGGCTCGAGAGGGACAGCCTTACTTGAGGCCGCCTTTTTTGGTGCAGACTTCTCCCTTTGCAGCAGTCCCTAGAGGTTTGACTAGCTTCGACATTCGCAGACGCTAGGACTTCTTTGACTACAGCTTCCGACAGTTTCTGTGTGACTCTTCTCCTAACCTGGAGGAGGCTTGCTTTCGAGTCCACATCCTCTTTCTTACAGCTAGAGGCACCGAGGCTTTGGACACAGCGGTGGGTTTCTCCTTTCCGCTGTGCAGTAGGGATCTCACAGAGTGGACCCAACACACAGTGCTTGACTGGCTCCAGATTCAGGCTACTGAGTTCTCACACCACACAGAGGACTTAGGGGTGATAGATCTGGTGCAAACACATTGGCCTCTTGCCAAGTTCAGCATGACGCCTCCGGATGCAGCGGGTTGCAGGCACATTGTGGTGCATTTGTTTGCTGACACTCAGAGCCCTCCTTGTTATGTATTTGTACATAAGGATTCTTGGACAAAGGATATAGCACTTCGGGTTGCACGCTCGGCTTGGGCCTGGGCGGGACAGACACTTCTTTCGCGCTTATCTAGAGGTCGTTCGGATGCGGATTACTCCCCATCCAAACCGGTCTCAAAGATAGTGAGGTTGGCTACTGTGGTAGGATCTGATTTCTCTCACTGACTCCATGAGGATCATCTCATGGAATGTGCAGGGATTAGGAGGGCCCCAATTTCAGTGTCAGAGGGGTTGGCTGCGACAAGAGCTTCAGAGATGCCTTGTGGGTGGTGAGATTGACATTCTTATGCTACAGGAGCATCATCTTTGTAAGAGCCGCATTAGACGGTGTGGTCAGATTTTGAGTAGTCGCTATCAGACGTTTTGGTCAGCTGGACTTGGACCTGGAGACATCGAGAGTGGGGCATGTACGACTATTGCAAATTCTTTACAGCAGGCCATTGTGGGCAGAGGGATTATTGTGCCAGGCAAGGCTCAGTGGATTACTATGCAGGTTCAAGGTTGCCTCATGAAGCTACGCGCCCAATGTGGCAAGTGCACGTGTAGAGTTTTGGTCTCATATTGTAGGGTTTCTCCCGCAGGCAAAGCAATGGTGCATTGGGGTTGACTTCAACATGTTGGAGGACCCCTCTAACAGGATTGGAGGTAGCCATACTACTGTGCATGGAGTTGAGTTGGCAGCTTGGGAGAGGTTATGTATGACTGCGGGGTTTCAGATGTGTGGCAACATTCTAGCTTTGTGAGGCCCCCAGACAGCCAGGCATTCTCTCGTTTGGACCGCAAAGTGGGAGGAGTGAATCTATCTCGGATAGATCGCTTCTACCCTAGTGACCACTTCTGTGACTTGGGTGGGTCAGTTTGCATTCTGGCTGGGACTTCTTTTTCGGACCATGCACCAATGATCCTCACAGTTACAAATAGACACGTGAGGGGGAGCACAATGCTTCGCATCCTGGAGAGGGTCTTGCTGGACTCTGCACTCAGAGAGCGAGTGGTGGCTCTTTGGACAGAGGGCTTAGACATGCAGGACTCTCCTGCTAACAGAGAGGCCTCTGGACTTTCTCAGCTTAGTCGGCTATTTCTCCAGGAGTCTACGGCCCGCCTGGCTACAGCGAGAGAGGAGCAGCAGCGTCTCCGACGAGGCCTGCTGTCAGCAGAGCCTCAGTCAAAGCATCAGGATGCATGCAGAGAGCAGGTGTGGGCACAGATGCCTTGTCTTGTGACTGAGGGGATGCACCAGAGGCTTGAACTGCCTCTTCAGTTAAAGGAGCTCCACGCGGCCCTCACAGCACTTCCCCATGGTAGCTGTCCACGTGAGGATGGTTTGACTCCCAGCTTTTTCTTAGAGTACTGGGACTTGCTTGGCTCAGATCTCTGCAGTGCTTTTCAATACATCCAGCACAAGAGAGATGCCTGATAGCATGAGTGAGAGCCTAATTTACCTCATTCCCAAGGAGGGTGGCTCCTTGGATGAGATTCGTCAGTGGCGGCCTATCACCATCCTCAACTCAGCCTACAAAATTCTTGCCAAGGCCCTGAGTTTGAGGATTCAACCACTTCTAGAGAGCATCATACATGGGTGACACAGACAGGTTTTGTCAAGGAGCTCGTATCCTTGACAACATCTTTACTTTCTTGGAGGCATCTGCCCTCACGCGCCTCCGTGGTGAGAATCTGGTGATTCTTCTTCTCGATTTTGAGAAGGCCTACGATAGAGTTAACTGGGACTTTTTGGAGGGCACTCTACGCAGGATGGGCTTCTCGGATGCCCAGATCACAGGTGTGTCAGCTCTTTACAGACGGGCACACAGTCAGGTACTTTTGTCAGGTGATAGAGAAGATCGTTTCATGCTCACACGTTTAGTCAGACAAGGCTGCCCTCTTGCCCCCTTCCTCTTTCTCTTCTATGCTAAGGCAATGAGCAGGTTTTTGGTTTCACAACAGGTTGGTCTACGAGGCATAGCGCTACCTATTCAGGGAGATGAGCTACTGGATGCTGAGTTTGCAGATGACTCAGCCTTGTACTTGGAGGGCCAAGAGGCCAACCTTCACAGGTGTGGCAGGCCTGCTCTTGAGACCTTTTGTTGTGCATCAGGCGCACTGATCAACTAGAGAAAGACAGTGGCTTTCTCGGTTAGTACGCCTGATTGGCTGCCAGGTGAGGGTTTCAGATGGATTCCCTCAGGGACTGCAGTTTGATACTTGGGCTGTCAGGTTGGCTTGGACTTGTCTCCGGAGCCTGTCCATCAAGAGGAAGTTGTTACATTGGAGCTCCGCACGACTTTCTCTGGTAGGCAGAGTCGTAGTGGCCAACCAGATGTTGTTGGCTACTATGTGGTACGTCACTTCTTGTCGAATCTTCTCGAGTTCCTGCGTCAACTAGGTAGACAGGCTGATCAGGCACTTCCTTTGGTCAAAGCGCGACACTCAGATAGCCCGGGCCAAAGTGGCTTGGCATGTCATCACTCTTCCTTGTTCTCAGGGAGGGTTGGAGATCATAGACCCAACTTAGCAGAGTAGAGCCCTTCTTGGGAAGTTTGTTGTCAAAGGATAACTTCCAAGGGAGGAGCCCTGGAAAGAGTTTTTGCTTCAGCGGCTTAGTGCTAGAGTGCCTCAGGCTGGAGGCCCCTGGCGACCTTCGACCAGATGGATTTTCACAGAGATGCACAGAGTTGGCCTGAGCAGGAAACTGGAGGACTGTTTTGCTGTGAGTCTGCTCCGCTCCTGGGAGCGGTTGTGGAGAGGTCTGGAGCAGCATCAGCCTACTTGCACGGAGGAGCCCTGAGACAGCCCCTTGTTTGAAACCCCATGGTTAGCACTCAGAGAGGCCACTTGGTTGGTAGTAGGCCTCATGTTTCTTGGGTCCCATGGCAGAGGGTCCGGCGTGACACTAGGTGACTGGCTACAGTTTTCAGGCTTGTCAGAGGAGCTTCAGAGCATCCAGCTACAGGACATGAGAGGGGTGCAAAGCATGTGTCAAGACATCACAGAGGCAGTACCAGTTGAGTGGCTCACGCCTCTCGAGTCAGCAGTGCCCAGATGGATAGAAGCCTTCACGCGACTGGAGGTTCTCATCGTAGTTCGGGCTTGCTCAGAGACTGTACTCTCCCTGTTTTTTGAGCTACAGGGTGAGGGTCGTTTACACCGCATACATGGCAGGTGTGTCACGCGACACATCTAACCCTATGTGCACGTGGACAAGCTACTTCATGACATGGATTCAATTCAGTTTAGTTAGCCTAGATTAGTAAGTGATCAAGTGATCTGGCTCTTCTGTGAGTCTGTTCGCAGACCGTGCATGTCCAGACACTTAGATTAGATGCATATCCTCTAGTTGCACACAGCATGATCATCAGATTTCCATCAGAACCCATCAGGAGCATTTTTACATTCCTATTTTAGCCAATTTTCACTTATTATTTTTAAGTGACTTTTATTGGAAACCAGGTAGGGCAATTTGACTATGAATAAATATAAGAAAACCTAGCGCTAGCACTTTCTGGTAGAAGAGGCAGCAGGAACCGGACCTCCACAGTGCACCTTCCCAAGCAAGACCCTCCCAAAACTGAAAACCTAGCGTTTTGGCAGATGCATGCCTAGCGTTTTTCAACCTAGCATTGTAGAGATTTGTGCAATCAATAGTAGACCGCTCTCGCCATAGAGAGTGGGGCCTTCGGAGGAGGGTTTTGACAACATTCTGGTGTCGTATTCTTCTCTCTCTATCTCTCAGTCTCAGTACCTTCATTCACAATGTTTATTCACTTTGTTTGTGATCACTTGCACTCTCTCATTATAGGCACGGAAGGCTCCCCTTCCATAAGTAAAAGGAGCATTCATCTTGAGCAAACTTCAACATTCACTTCCGCTGCACCTTACATTGGTATCAAAGCTTTGGCAGTGTTCTGTCTCTTCTTCTCGGGGGGGGGGGGGGGGGGGGGGGGGGGGGGGGGGGTGGGTGTGTGTGTTAGTGTGTGTGGGTGTGTGCTAATAAAAAGAGGAAAATAGTATAACCTTTCTATCACCCGTGTGGTAGATTGGTTCTGCCATTTCTCTCTTGAATAACAAGTCGTGAGTTCAGCTCTCCTCGTCCAATAGACCTTTAAGGTCTCTTGGGATAGTTTCCTACGACGTTATCTCTCTCTCTCTCTCTCTCTCTCTCTCTCTCTCTCTCTCTCTCTCTCTCTCTCTCTCTCTCTCTGCCCCCACTGCGCACGTGCAAAATCGGTTTTTGAGCCCTTGCCCATTCAGCCTGTACACATTTTAACAAGCGCACGCGGCGCACACACATGCATAATACACATCCCCCACCCCCCCATACACAACATCCATGTACACACATACACCCATACCCACAGACACAGTCATACACAACAGAGTGTTTGGCATCAAACCCAAGCATATTCTTCAGGGAGCTACTGATACCCCCATCTTTTATGCATCCCATACTACACCCCCAACATAGTACATGATGGCGTAGAGTGCATATTGCACTTGTATACCCTTCGCACATATTCCTGCATTTTGAGTCCCTAGCAGTAGCTGGTGTGGCAAATTCACTACACTGGCTAATATCTAGGCACCAATTATTGCTAGGGAATAGAAGCTGACTTTTTAAGTTTCTTTTAAGTGCTTTTGGACCCAAGTACCTAGAAAAAGAGGCCAGGGTGTCATTAGAACTCAGATTGTGTGAGTGGCTCACAGAAGGCAACTGTAACTGCAACAAAGCCAATACTCCAAGATGAAACATATGGCTAGAAGTATTTTACGACAACATTCCAATTCCTAAGGCACCATCACACAGGTTTAATAAGGGCAGTGGGTGCAGAAATTAAGAAAAGCATAAAATATCAAATCACGGTGTAGCCTACACTATGACCCATACTTTACCTGCCCAGTTCCTCGAGATCCAAGATGAGGAGTTGCCACTGTGATGAAGTTCACAGGTTGCAGACCCATAATTGTCCCATTAAATGTATCATCAGTGGCTGCCCCATAAGTCGTGTCAAATGGGTTGTATAGCTGCCCTATAGCGTACCTAGCAATCAGACCACCTAGTGAATGTGCAATAAAAGATATCCTCCTCAATCCAGGTGAACTCTCAATAACTTCTTTAACCTGAATAAAGACACAATATAAATCTTCATGAGGACAGAAGATCTTTGAATTATAAGAAGCGTCTGCGAAAAAACTAGAACATTTTCACAAAATCTACGATCAAGAAACACGCATGAACTTAAACAAAATGATCGACCAAAAAATAAGGTGGCATAAATGAGAAGAGTGTCTCCATGAAAGGAATGTGTCATAAACACACAAAACATTCAGACATTATGCATCCTATGTGGTCAATAACGAAAAATTACCTCTTCTGCCAAGCGATGCCCCATCACATCTACTCCATCAAATGTTAAAGTTGCCGCATTACGAGAACTACCTACAAAGTGAGTCTTTTAGAGTCGTTATACCTTGATCCAGTAAAAACAGCCCTTGTACAATCACAAGGAAAAAGTTGAAAAATCAGCTACTACTCACAATGCACGATGACCTCATTCCCAAACCGTGACTTGAACTGGTCTGCTGCAAACCTCCAATCGCTGGCACTGCAAAAAACACACAAACGCGTTAGAAAAAGTTTAAAAACAAAAAGAAGCCCTTCAGTGGCACCTACTTCTGGACAGAAGCCCTTCAGTGGCACCTACTTTTCAAAAGTAGACAGCCAAGCCTCTCAAAAGTTTCTTGAGAATAAGCAAACTACCCATGTGTGTCCATTTTTGCTCAATCAACAAGCGCACTTACATTATATTTGGTTCTTGATAAGATCGCTTCCACATCACTTAAGTTTCAAGCTTGAGGGATTTTATCTCAAAGTTTTAAACATTACAAGCTCTAGACTTCTCTCCCTCTACATTTCCCTCAGTTTCTTAGAGCTGAGCTCTAGCCATTTCAGCTCCATGAATCCATCCTCTCCATCTTTACATCTCTCTCCCTAAACATCTTTCAACTACTCAAACTCAACTTCTTCATTTCTATCCCTCCTTATCTTTCCACTACTCAAGCTCAAATTTTTTCTTCGATTCTCAAGAATCTTCTTTGTTTCAATCGCTTTACATCCTCTCATCAAGCCTTTAAATTGCAATGCTATGAGAGTGAAAAACTGGTCATTTTTGCCAACGCCATTGCTCGTGACGCTCCCAAAAAAAAAGCATTTCGCATGCACCACCTGATAAAGCATACAAACACCCTAAACAGCACACACTTGTCACGTACAAACCATTTGACATGCACCTTTGTCATATTTTCTACAAATTCATATAGACTTTTGTTTTCCTTTTTCAAAATTATAGAGAGATAAATCTATTAGAGTTTGTCACCTCTCAAGCTAGTCTTGGCAGAGCTACTAATGCCACAGTATCTCCCACAGGCTGATCATAGGCTATTTTGTGACTATGCCATACTATTGAGTTTGTCCCTCTCAACTAGCTTGGCAGAGCTACTAATGCCACAGTATCTCCCACAGGCTGATCATAGGCTATTTTGTGACTATGCCATACCTATGTGAGGTACTTTTCTCATTTTCGACTTGACCCGCACATTGTTTTGTCTGCCCTGTATTGATGGTGGTGTCATATAGCCCCCCCCCCCCAAAGGAAATATATTTATGCTCAATCCAGTACCTTAGGATCGACAATCAATCTAAGTAGACTCACACTCGTAGATCATGCAAGATGTCATGTGCACATGCCTAAAAACAAACATAAAAGATGATTCCAACACATTTACAAAGAGGAAATTCAGCTGCATCTTGGGATAGAACACTAGTCCATCTTCTTGGTTGCATTCATTGTGAGAGAAAGAACTCAAAGTTTCAAGAATAGAGCTGAATTTTTTGATTGCAGGTTTGCTGCTCTAAAAATCAGCAAGCTAGAGAGAGAGGTAGAATTTGAGGATAAATGTAGAAGGAGATGATGGCGGCAGAGTAGAGGCTTCTTGGGCTTATGATAGAGTGAAAATTCAGCAAGTAGATTATGCTCAAGTGAAGGGAAAAGGTTGTCTTTATAAGTGGAGTGGTCTCCTTTGAAATTCAAGGTGACGTGGCAGGCCCCCTGACACACACACCTTGCTGGCACAGCCTCGTGAAATGCGCTGACAGGCTGACGTGGCAGCAGACCAACGGAAAACGCACCGACAGGTTGACGTGGTGTAACAGACTTGGACACTCCAAGTCAAGAATCAACCGCAACAGCACCAAATAACCACTTCAAAACAAGTCACAGATCACAATAGATGTACACTGGCCGGCGAAGTTCCGTGCCTAGAGATATTGGCCCCAAAGACTGGTGCCCCTTTCGGTATTTCTTTTTATATTAATCAAATCAAAGTACAAGAGAGCGGCTAGGGTTTCACTCTCAGACTCTGCGTCCAGATGCTCTGAGAAGTGAAGCCCTCACCACTTATTTAAAGATACAAGGGATGCCCAAAAGCAGAGCCCCAAAAGCTTTTAAAATAAAAAGCATCAGTTCTCTCTTTCTTAGAGAGTCTTTTCTCTTTTTTTTTTTTTTTTTAAAAAGCAAAATTCGCGTCGCTCATCATTTTCAAAAAAAAAATTTCCAACCTCTGCGATTTCCGGAAATTAGGGTTTCTGGCAGAAATTAGGGTTTTTGTTGTCCGCCACATCATCACTTTGTGACATACCCCCTCTTGAAAGCATTGTAATCGACCGCAATTACGCCTGCAAAACCGACAAAAGCCATAAACCGTCTTAGCAGACACTGACTGTTAGTACCTACGTACTAGGAACACACATCTAGCACATGTACAAAATCGACAGTCACATCACACAACATCACAGGACATCACATGACATTCAACATTCATTCGGATCTTAGACCATGATTTATCGGCAATGTAGCTAGCAATCACATCTAGGTCCAATCGGGGCCTCATCGATGTCCGATTGACTAACCCCTATTGCAACCATATCTATTTCGAGATCAATCAGACCAAATGCTGCAGTCATTCGTCTATCATTTCCTGCACTCACAAGAAGTCAAGAACAAATCAGTATCATAATCAGGTATTCCATTTCATAAAGTCATCCAACAGAATACTGTCAGCTCTCAGTATCCCTGAAGCTCAAAGAGACATCAGTGACTTTAGTATCAAAATCGAGGCATCTGTTGACAAAGGAGCGGAGTAACTCCCCTCTTGTGCATCCCACTGCACCAGATCTTCGGCCAAGCTGAGTTTCTAGGTTCCGTTTGGAGTAGACTATGCTAAACCAAAGCGAGTAGACTATGCTAAACCAAAGCATCGAGGTAAAGTTTCACAATCCGAGTATCTGCTAGGTCCTCCTCCATCCACTTCGCATCAAATGCAGGAAAGTTCTTGAACTAAACCAAGAACCGCCCTCTCGTTTATTCCTTCCACTGCGGTTGCTCATCAGGCTCCCCATCATCAGGCACATCACCCTTAACAGGGTCAAGAGACTCACATGCAATGCATTGTGAATCCTCCAAGTATCTGGCAGTTTCAATCGGAAGGAGACATCATTTATCTTTTCAATAATCTGGAAAGGTCCATAGTATCACATACTAAGCTTTGGAAAAAGCCTCTCCTTTCCTTTTTTCTTTCTTAGGCGTGCCTTCTCAAAACGTAAGAGCACCCAATCATCCTCCTTCAATTTCAAGTCGCGACGATGGCGATCCGCTGGCTTTTTCTGTCGTTCTTGAGACTCCTACAAAGTCTCGCAAACCTTGGCAAAAGCCGTATCCAAATCTCGCGAATATTCATCCGCTTCAAATATCTAATCTTTCGTGCTCAGGAAGGATGGAACCTTCGCAGCACTTTCAACAATCACACATGGCGTCTTCCCCGTCGAAGAGTGTATCGTGTTATTGTAGGCAAATTCCACCAAAGGTAAGTTCTTTTCCCATTGAGTCTTCTAATCCGAGATACAAGACTTCAATAAATCTTAAATCACTGAATTTGCAACCTCAAATTGCCCGTCAGTCTGCAAGTGGAACGATGACGAGAACTGCAACTGCATGCAATTGTTCTCCCAAATTGCCTTCCAAAACCAACTCATAAATCTGGGGTCTCTGTCAGAGAGAATCGTCTCAGACGTGCCATGTAATCGGAACATCATCGTGATCATTTTGAGTTCTCGGGAGATCAAAAAAAATGAAATCCATTTCAATATTTTGCTAGGGGCGGGTGGGTATGGGTAAAGGCTGTAACAATCCCTGTGCCTTATGCCTGTCAAACTTGACCTTCTAGCATACCAAGCAACTGTGCACAAACTCTTCCACATACTTCTTGAGTCTCCGCCAAAAGAAATATCTCTCTACCCCTTTCATGGTGGTAGCAATGCCGCAGTGACCCGTAAAAGGTGGACACTGGCATTCAGTCATAACCTTTTCCCTCAACGGCTGTGTAACGCACAACATAGTCTTTTTCATCAAGTAGCCTTCTCGAAGGGAGTATCCAGCTACTGTCTCCCCATCCCGTATCCGTGTGAAAATATCTACAAAATTTGTATCTGTGGAACACTGATCGACCATATCCTCGAAGCTCCTATGATGTATCGCGGAAATAGCCAGAACCAACGGTTTCCGAGACAAAGCATCTGCCACCACATTCTTTTGTCCCTGCACATGGACAATCTGGAGGTGGAACTGTGACAAGATTGTTCGCCCACCGCATCTGCTTTTCCGAAAGCTGCTTCTGTGACAAGAAGTAGCGCAAACTCTGATGGTCTGTAAAGACAGTAAAATCCGCTCCGAGTAGGTAATGCCGCCACTGAGTAAGAGCATGGATAACCGCCAAAAGCTCTTTCTCATAGATCTGTGCTGTCATCTCCGGCCTAGAGAACAAACGGCTCTCGTAAGCTATGACATGGCCTTCTTGCATCAAGACCACACCCAGACTACGACCACAAGCATCACAATATACTTCAAATGACTTCTGCAAGTCCGGCAAAGTCAAAATAGGTCCCGTAGTCAATTTCTCTTTCAATGTCCGAAAGGCAGTCACCTCTGTGGGTCCCCACGAAAAAGGTACTCCTTTTTGTGTCAAGGTATGCAAAGGGAAAGCAACCTCTGCAAACTTTCGTATGAACCGCCTTTAGTACGAACACAGTCCCAAGAAGCTTCTAACTTCATGGACATTCCTCAAATCGGGCCAATCACGGATAGTCTCTATCTTGGACGGGTCCATTTGCACTCCTGCTGTTGACACAATGTGTCCCAAAAAGTGTATCTCTGGTAGGAAAAATTCACTTTTCTTTGCATTAATCACTAACGTGTGATCTCGTAATGCCTGAAAGACTTGAAGCAAATGATCTTTGTGTTCTGCCTCATTCTTGGAGAAAACAATGATGTCGTCAAAGAAAGTGCCAACAAATAGCCTGTACTCTCGAAAAATCCTGTCCATCATCCGGTTAAATGTCGCAGGAGCATTGGTTAAGCCAAAAGGTATCACCAAAAACTCAAATAACCGAAAAGTCGTCCGAAAAGCTGTCTTGTAGACATCTCTTGGCGCTATATTGATCTGATGATATCCACTCTTCAAGTCAATCCTGCTAAAGCACGAGGATCCCTGTAACCTGTCAAGTATATCATCGATCCTAGGAATCGGAAATCTGTTCTTGATGGTGATTTTGTTGAGAGCGCTATAATCGATGCACATTCTCCAAGATCCGTCTTTCTTCAAAACCAACAACACTGGAGAGCAATACGGTGAAGTACTAGGCTGGACAAGACCCTTTTCCAAGAGGTCTTTCACTGGCTTCATAATCTTTTCATTCTCTACTCGGCTCACACGGTAAGGTGGCCGATTCGGTGGCGTGCTTCCAAGTATCAGATCAATGGTTTGATCTTCAGGCCCTCTGAAAAGCAATCGGCATGAGTGTGGAGAAAAATCTTGGCGTTCTTTTGATCAGGTCAAAAGATATTCAACCTTTATCCATCGTTCAGTTCTCTTCCAAAAGAATGAGTAAGAAACTAAAGTTCATCAAGTACAATCTCTAAGCCCTTCATTTATCAAAGTCGCTTTCTCGGCTCGGTAGTCAACCACGGCGTAGTTCTTGTGGTACCTAGGGATCCTGAGTAGAACGTCACTCGCGTGCCCTGAACACCCCTATCATTGCAAACAAAGTTTGCCAATGCTCGGTGTAATGGCAACATCCCATCCGGGTGCCATTCGAACTACCTCCGCCTGTGGCGTCAGTTGGTCGGGCATAATTCCAAATCGAGCCGCCAATTCCAAGTGAAAAGATGTTGGCCTTAGCTCCTTCAAAAGAGCTTCCTGATCCTTCACTTTGCCCCAAAAGCGGCAAAGTTTGTACTTTCATTCATTAAATTCAGTGTAGGTCCCACGCCATGTGGTACCAGTTCTGCTTTTCTATCTGCCTTTTCTGCCACATTCCTCAGCTGCTCTCGAACGCTCAGGCCTGTCGTCGTCTTTATCATTCTATTCTTTCTGTGCCTTTTTAGGGCACTTCGCGGAGATATGTCCCTGTTCCCCGCATCCAAAGCACTTCCCCTCTCTGATGAAGCGAGCTCTCTCCTCAGGAGTAAGGTTGGGTCGTGCATCATTTTTCTCTGGGTTGCTCTTTTTTCTTTCTACTGTCGTTGTGTCATGGCCTCATCTGTGGGGTAGGTCAGACTGCCAGAGTGAATGGCAAAGCCCCGCTTCGCATGACTCATCAACTCCTGAATAGAAGTTGACTTCTGTTCCAAGCAGTGATCTCGGATCTCTGTAGGTAGACCCAAGGTAAACCGCTCAATCTGTTCTCTAAACGAGATCTTCTTGAATGAAGAGGCGGGTAGAAAGAGCTCCAGAATCTTTCATAATAAGCATTGATTGTATCTTTCTTGGTCATCCGAAGATGGTACCAAGCAGCTCGTACATCTCGTTCATATTCTTGCGTCAACCAAGAAGAAATAAAAAGCTTCTTAAATTTCATCCATTTAACTGGCGCACTCTTGTTAAAAGAAGCGTGGACCACCAAGTACGAGCATTCCCCTTAAGGTAAGAGGTAGCTCTCCGAATCTTGGAGTGCTCTAAATAGCGTCCTCCCGCGAAAGCGATGTCAAACTGCTCTATAAAAGACAAAGCCTTCGAAGCATCTGAGTATCCTGAAAAGTATCAAACTTGATCGAGTGGCCACCTTCCTTAAACTCTTGGACTTTCTTGCTATTATCTTCAAGAAAGTCATACTGGTTGGCTTTGTAAAAATTCTTCTTGTTCGCATAAAACTTTCCGTCATCGGAATCTGAGCTGTCTGTAGACAAGTCCTCAGTAGAACTGTCAGTCTCTGGGCAAGATGTAGCCTTCTTCTTGCCCTTTCCAAAGCTTTGTTTCTTGCTTCGCTTTTTACCTTTTCTGTCTTCTTCGCTCGAATCTGAAGAGCTAGAAGAACTGTCAGAAGAAGAAGAAGAAGAAGAAGAAGAAGAAGAACTGGGTACTCCTTCAAATCGAACACGCTTCTTCTGTTTCTTTGCCTTGTCAAATGTCGACTGACAACACAAATATCCCGGGAAGTCAGTGCCTTTCTTCTGCTTTTTGCCGTGCTTTTTGTCCTTTTGCACGTCGAAAAGCTGAGCAATCCGTGCATCAACCACGTTCTCCACTTTCTTCTCCGTATATTCCTTGGAGGCGAAGGTTTCTTGAGAGCGGGTTTCGGGAGTGGTGTTGTGGTTCTTTGCCACTCCATCTGTACCTCTTCCAAAGAGGTATGGTTCATATATTTTGCCATCTTCGGGTCCTTGGCAAAATTGAGCATCATCTTTGTTGCATCGCCAATCAACTGGCGACGCTCCATCTCTCGCCGCTCCGCCTGAGTAGGCCAAGGCGGGCCATACTCTCTGCCGGAATCTTCATTGTGATCCCAACCCGCATCTCCAGATGCAGAGGGAGGCGACTGATCATTGCCTAAAGCCATAGGTGCCGCGGAAAAAAAATTCAGGGATTTGAATTCCCGTAGAAGAGAAATCGGTCGTGCTCTGATACCACTGTAATAGACTTGGACACTCCAAGTCAAGAATCAACCGCGACAGCACCAAATAACCACTTCAAAACAATTCACAGATCACAATAGATTTGCACTGGCCCGGCGGAGTTCCGTGCCTAGAGATATTGGCCCCAAAGACTGGCGCCCCTTTCGGTATTTCTTTTTGTATTAATCGATCATCAAAGTACAAGAGAGCGGTTAGGGTTTCACTCTCAGACTCTGCGTCCAGATGCTCTGAGAAGTGAGGCCCTCACCACTAATTTAAAGGTACAAGGGATGCCCAAAAGCAGAGCCCCAAAAGCTTTTAAAATAAAAAACATCAGTTCTCTCTCTCTTAGAGAGTCTTTTCTCTTTTTTTATAAAAAAAAAAAAGCAAAATTCGCGTCGCTCATCATTTTCAAAAAAAAAAAATCTTTTTTTTAGTCTCCGCGATTTCCGAAAATCAGGGTTTTTGGCAAAAATCAGGGTTTGCAAGAATTTTAGGGTTTCTGGCAGAAATTAGGGTTTCTACTGTCCGCCACGTCATCACTTTGTGACAGACTCACATGCAATGCATTATGAATCCTCCAAGTATCTGGCAGTTTCAATCAGAAGGAGACATCATTTATCTTGTCAGTGATCTAGAAAGTTCCGTAGTATCACATACTAAGCTTTGGAAAAAGTCTCTCCTTTCCCTTTTTCTTTCGTAGGCGTGCCTTCTCAAAACGTAAGAGCACCCAATCATCCTCCTTCAATTTCAAGTCGCGACGATGGCGATCCGCTGCCTTTTTCTGTCATTCTTGAGACTCCTGCAAAGTCTCGCGAACCTTGGTAAAAGCCGTATCCAAATCTCGCGAATATTCATCCGCTTCAAATATCTAATCTTTCGTGCTCAGGAAGGATGGAACCTTCACAGCACTTTCAACAATCACACATGGCGTCTTCCCCGTCGAAGAGTGTATCGTGTTATTGTAGGCAAATTCCACCAAAGGTAAGTTCCTTTCCCATTGAGTCTTCTGATCCGAGATACAAGACTTCAATAAATCTTAAATCACTGAATTTGCAACCTCAAATTGCCCGTCAGTCTGCAAGTGGAACGATGATGAGAACTGCAACTGCGTGCCAATGTTCTCCCAAATTGCCTTCCAAAACAAACTCATAAATCTGGGGTCTCTGTCGGAGACAATCATCTCAGACGTGCCATGTAATCGGAAAATCATCGTGATCATTCTGTTTTCTTGGGAGATCAAAAATGAAATCCATTGCAATACTTTCCCAAGGGTGGGTGGGTATGGGTAAAGGCTGTAACAATCCCTATGCCTTATGCCTGTCAAACTTGACCTTCTGGCATACCAAGCACTTTTTGAGTCTCGGCCCAAAGAAGTATCTCTCTACCCCCTTCATGGTGGTAGCAATGCCGTGGTGACCTGTAAAAGGTGGACAATGTCATTCAGTCATAACCTTATCCCTCAACGGCTGTGTGACGCACAACATAGTCTTTTTCATCAAGTAGCCTTTCCCAAGGGAGTATCCAGCTACTGTCTCCCCATCCCATATCCGTGCGCAAATATCTGCAAAATCTGTATCTGTGGCATACTGATCGACCATATCCTCGAAGCTCCTATGATGTAACGTGAAAACAGCCAGAACCAACGGTTTCCGAGACAAAGCATCTGCCACCACATTCTTTTGTCCCTGCACATGGACAATCTGGAAGTGGAACTGTGACAAGATGTTCGCCCACCGCATCTGCTTTTCCGAAAGCTGCTTCTGTGACAAGAAGTAGCGCAAACTCTGATGGTCTGTAAAGACAGTAAAATCCGCTCCGAGTAGGTAATGCCGCCACTGAGTAAGAGCATGGATAACCGCCAAAAGCTCTTTCTCATAGATCTGTGTTGTCATCTCCGGCCTAGAGAACAAACGGCTCTCGTAAGCTATGACATGGCCTTCTTGCATCAAGACCACACCCAGACTACGACCACAAGCATCACAATATACTTCAAATGACTTCTACAAGTCCGGCAAAGTCAAAATAGGTCCCGTAGTCAATTTCTCTTTCAATGTCCGAAAGGCAGTCACCTCTGTGGGTCCCCACGAAAAAGGTACTCCTTTTTGTGTCAAGGTATGCAAAGGGGAAGCAACCTCTGCAAACTTTCGTATGAACCGCCTTTAGTACGAACACAGTCCCAAGAAGCTTCTAACTTCATGGACATTCCCCAAATCGGGCCAATCACGGATAGTCTCTATCTTGGACGGGTCCATTTGCACTCCTGCTGCTGACACAATGTGTCCCAAAAAGTGTATCTCTGGTAGGAAAAATTCACTTTTCTTTGCATTAATCACTAACGTGTGATCTCGTAATGCCTGAAAGACTTGAAGCAGATGATCTCTGTGTTCTGCCTCATTCTTGGAAAAAACAATGATGTCGTCAAAGAAAGTGCCAACAAATAGCCTCTACTGTCGAAAAATCCTGTCCATCATCCGGTTAAATGTCGCAAGAGCATTGGTTAAGCCAAAAGGCATCACCAAAAACTCAAATAACCCAAAAGTCGTCCGAAAAGCTGTCTTGTAGACATCTCTCGGCGCTATCCTTATCTGATGATATCCACTCTTCAAGTAATCCTGCTAAAGCACGAGGATCCCTGTAACCTGTCGAGTATATCATCGATCCTAGGAATCGGAAATCTATTCTTGATGGTGATTTCGTTGAGAGTGCTATAATCGATGCACATTCTCCAAGATCCGTCTTTCTTCAAAACCAACAACACTAGAGAGCAAAACGGTGAAGTACTAGGCTGGACGAGACCCTTTTCCAAGAGGTCTTTCACTGGGTTCATAATTTTTTCATTCTGTACTCGGCTCACAGGGTAAGGTGGCCGATTTGGTGGCGTGCTTCCAGGTATCAGATCAATGGTTTGATATTCAGATCAATGGTTTGATCTTCAGGCCCTCTGAAAAGCAATCGGCATGAGTGTGGAGAAAAATCCTAGCGTTCTTTTGATCAGGTCAAAACATATTCAACCTTTATCCATCGTTCAGTTCTCTCCCAAAAGAATGAGTAAGAAACTGAAGTTCATCAAGTACAATCTCTAAGCCCTTCATTTATCAAAGTCGCTTTCTCGGCTCGGTAGTCACCCATGGCGTAGTTCTGGTGGTACCAAGGGATTCCGAGTAGAGCTTCACTCGCGTGCCTTGAACACCCCTGTCATTGCAAACGAAGTTTGCCAATGCTCGGTGTAATGGCAACATCCCATCCGGGTGCCATTCGAACTACCTCCGCCTGTGGCGTCAGTCTGTCGGGCATAATTCCAAATGGAGCCGCCAATTCCAAGTGAAAAGAAGTTTGCCTTGGCTCCTTCAATAGAGTTTCCTGATCCTTCGCTTTGCCCCAAAAGCGGCAAAGTTTGTACTTTCATTCATTAAGTTCGGTGCAGGTCCCACGCCATGTGGTACCAGTTCTGCTTTTCTATCTGCCTTTTCTGCCACATTCCTCAGCTGCTCTCGAACTCTCAGGCCTGTCGTCGTCTTTATCATTCGGTTATTTCTGTGCCTTTTTAGGGCACTTCGCGGAGGTATGTCCCTGTTCCCCGCATCCAAAGCACTTCCCCTCTCTGATGAAGCGAGCTCTCTCCTCAGGAGTAAGGTTGGGTCGTGCATCATTTTTCTCTGGGTTGCTCTTTTTCTTTCTACTTTCATTCCCAGAAGTCTGTTCGGCTCGTTGTGTCATGGCCTCATCTGTGGGGTAGGTCAGACTGCCAGAGTGAATGGCAAAGCCCCGCTTCGCATGACTCATCATCTCCTGAATAGAAGCTGACTTCTGTTCCAAGCAGTGATCTCGGATATCTGTAGGTAGACCCAAGGTAAACCGCTCAATCTGTTCTCTGAACGAGATCTTCTTGAATGAAGAGGCGGGTAGAAAAGAGCTCCAGAATCTTTCACAGTAAGTATTTACTCTATCGTTCTTGGTCATCCGAAGATGGTTCCAAGCAGCTCGTACATCTCGTTCATATTCTTGCGTCAACTAAGAAGAAATAAAAAGCTTCGTAAATTTCAGCCATTTAACTGGCGCACTCTTGTTAAAAGAAGCGTGGACCACCAAGTACGAGCATTCCCCTTAAGGTAAGAGGTAGCTCTCCGAATCTTGGAGTGCTCTGAATAGCGTCCTCCCGCGAAAGCGATGTCAAACTGATGTATAAAAGACAAAGCCTTCGAAGCATCTGAGTATCCTGAAAAAGTATCAAACTTGATCGAGTGGCCACCTTCCTTAAAAGCTCGGACTTTCTTGCGTTTATCTTCGAGAAAGTCATACTGGTTGGCTTCGTAAAAATTCTTCGCATAAAAGTTTCCGTCATCGGAATCTGAGCTGTCTGTAGACCGGTCCGCAATAGAACTGTCGCCTTTTACCTTTTCTGTCTTTTTCGCTCGAATCCGAGGAGCTAGAAGAACTAAAAGAAGAAGAAGAAGAAGAAGAACTGGGTACTCCTTCAAATCAAACACGCTTCTTCTGTTTCTTTGCCTTGTCAAAAGTCGATTGACGACCCAAATAACCTGGAAAGTCAGTGCTTTTTGCCGTGCTTTTTGGCTTTCTTTCGCGCATCAAAAAGCTGAGCAATCCGTGCATCAACCACGTTCTCCACTTTCTTCTCCGTATATTTCTTGGAGGCAGAAGGTTTCTTGAGAGCGGGTTTCGGGAGTGGTGTTGTGGTTCTCTGCCTCTCCATCTGTACCTCTTCCAAAGAGGTCAGGTTCATATATTTTGCCGTCTTCGGTCCTTGGCAAAATTGAGCATCATCTTTGTTGCATCGCCGATCAACTGGCGACGCTCCATCTCTCGCCGCTCCGCCTAAGTAGGCCAAGGCGGACCATACTCTCTGCCAAAATCTTCGTTGTGATCCCTTCCCGCATCTCCAGATGCAGAGGGAGTCGACTGATCATTGCCTGAAGCCATAGGTGCCGCGGAAAAAATTCGGGGATCGGATTTCCCGTAGAAGAGAAATCGATCGTGCTCTGATACCACTGTAACAGACTTGGACACTCCAAGTCAAGAATCAACCGCGACAGCACCAAATAACCACTTCAAAACAAGTCACAGATCACAATAGATGTACACTTGCCCGGCGGAGTTCCGTGCCTAGAGATATTGGCCCCAAAGATTGGCGCCCCTTTCGGTATTTCTTTTTATATTAATCAGATCAAAGTACAAGAGAGTGGCTAGGGTTTCACTCTCAGACTCTGCGTCCAGATGCTCTGAGAAGTGGAGCCCTCACCACTTATTTAAAGATACAAGGGATGCCCAAAAGCAGAGCCCCAAAAGCTTTGAAAATAAAAAGCATCAGTTCTCTCTCTTTCTTAGAGTCTTTTCTCTTTTTTTTATTAAAAAAAAAGCAAAATTCAAGTCGCTCATCATTTTCATTTATTTTTTTTCTAGCCTCCGCGATTTCCGGAAATTAGGGTTTCTGGCAGAAATTAGGGTTTTTGTTGTCCTCCACGTCATCACTTTGTGACACGTGGTAGGCCGTACTGATCTCCGCAATTTGCTTGACATGCTGACGTAGCAGTGTACGGATTTCTGGAAATTACGCTACTGCTTTTGGCTGGCTGAAATTATGCGGGCAAGCTTTTGGGACAGTTTGCTTTAATTTTGAGGAGCTTTTGAGTTTAAAAGATTTTTGGGGCTTTGCTTTTGGGGCATCCTTTGTAACAATAAATAAGTCTTTTGGGCCTCATTACTCAAAGCATCTGGATGCAGAGTCCGAATGTGAGTTCCCACGGACTCTTGTACTTTGCACACAGATTATTATAAAAAGAAATACCGAAAGGGGCACCAATCTTTGGGGCCAATACCTCTTGGCACGGAACTACGCCGGGCTGTGTCGTCTTTTGTAAACTATTTTAAAGTGAATCTCTGGGGACCACGTCCCGCCTACGCACCCATGTGAGGGGCGTCTGAGCGTCTCGTTCCCGCGTCTCGTCCCACGTCCCTCATCACGTCCCCGCTGTAAAGGCCCCCGTCCCCAGGTCCCCTGTTTCTATGGTGCGGATGGGACGCGGGCAGAAGGCGCCAAGTGGGCTTTTTCAAATTTCAAAAGTCAAAACAGAGCCATTTTGTGGCCGTTTCACTAGGGGGGTCTTTCTATACAATAGGCCCAAGGAGGACACATTTTCAAGCTAACTTGCTAAGGCCTCATACTACATACTACATACCCAAGGGCTTCAAGATCGACTCTTGTGCCTTGAGCCTTGCCCTCCCTCTCAAGTCTCTCCTTCCCCTCTCTTTTTCCCATCTCTCCTCTCCTAGTCGAGACTTTGGATCCTTGAAGCCTACCCCTCTCTCCTCCTCTCCGGATATCCGAGCTTCCATTTTAATTTTTCTCTTATATCTATGGCGTCTCAAGATGGATCCGAAGCTTCTCTAAGCCCTTCTCTTTCTCCTCCCTTCTGCCCCGCCATGGCTTCTCAACCCCTTCCTCCCCCAACTTCACATGGGCATGGTGGAATGAACAAGTGTTTTTTAATGCCCGTCCCCCGGCCCTTGTTTTGCCACGTCCCCATCCCCGGGACCCGTCACGTCCTCGTGACTATGATCTCTGTTGTGTCGCGGTAGAATCTAGACTTGGGGTGTCCAAGTTTGTTACAGTGATATCAAAGCACGGCCAATTTCTCTTCTACCGGGAAATCTGATCCTTTTCTCGCGACACCTGTGGATTCCAACAAGAATCTGTTGACTTCTTCTGCATCTGCTAATGTGGGAGGAGACCACGAAGAAGATTTTGATGACTTAATAAAGGAAGAGTACGGGCCACCTCAGCCTACTCAGTACGAACTTCAAGAGATGGAACGTCTACAACAGGTTGACGAGTGCACAAAGCAGATGATAAAATTTGCGAAGGATCCTCAGTTTGCAAAATTTTTGTCTCAGCAATCCATCGCAAAAGTGCACGCCCAGTGGCAGAAAGCCACAAAACCACCCATCAAACCATCAACCAAGAAACCTTCTCCGAGGATGTTTACAGAACAAGAGTTACACGAGGTGGTTCAGACACGGATCAATCGGCTTTTGGAGGCAGACAATCAATCCAAAAAGCAAGTGAAAAAGCGCAAGAAGGGGACTCACTACTCCGGCTATTTGGGCCGCAATCTTCTTTTTCATCTACAAGAAAGCAGAAGAAGCGTGTACGATTTGAATGCCTACCCAGTTCTTCTTCTTCTTCTTCTTCTTCTTCTTCTTCTTCTTCTTCTTCTTCTGACAGTTCTTCTAGCTCTTCTGACTCGAGCGAGAAGGACAAAAAAGGCAAAAAGCGAAGCAAAAAGCAAAGCTTCGAAAAGGGCAAGAAAAAGGCAAGAAACCCAGATTTCGCATAGATTTTGACAGTTCTACAGAGGAGTCATCCTCTGACAGTTCGTACTCCGATGACCATATGTTTTATGCAAAGAAGAAGTATTTCTACAGAGACCAATATGACTTCCTCGAATATAAAAGCAAGAAAGCAAAAGAATTCAAAGAAGGTGGACAATCGATTAAATTTGAATCTTTTTCTGGGTTCCAAGATGCTCCGAGGGCTTTGGCCTTCATCCAGCAGTTTGATATAGCCTTCTTTGGAGGGCACTACTCAGAGCACTCCAAGATTGAAGGGCTGCATCTTTCTTCAAAGGAAATGCTTGAACATGGTGGTCCACTCTTCTTCTAAGAAAGGAAGCTCCAGTCAAGTGGTTGAAATTCAAAAGGCTCTTTCTATCTTCTTGGCTGACTCCGGAGTACGAACGAGATATACGAACCGCTTGGAACCATCTTCGGAAACCATCTTCAAATGACCAAGGGATGTTCTTTGGACGCTTCTTGGAGAGATTTTGGGACTCTTTTCTACCAACCTCTTCATTTAAGAAGGTCTCTTTTAAGGAACAGATTGAGCGGTTTTGTTGCCGACTCCCTACAAAGATCCGAGACTATTGCCTAGAACAAAAGTCAAATTCTATTCAAGAATTAATGGGTCATGCGAAACGGGGTTTCTCAATACATTGAGAAATTTGACTTACCCCACTGATGAGATCTTGACTCAGAGAACCCGACAGGCCTCTAACAATGAAAGTAGAAAGAGAAAGAGTTCCCAAGAAAAGAAAGATAAGGATACACGACCCCGGCTCACTCTTCGAGAGAGGGCCAATTACATCAAAGAAGGGAAGTGTTTTGGTTGCGGGGAACATGGGCACATCTCCGCAAAGTGCCCATAACAAGAACAAACTGAAGACAGGCCAGAGAGTTTGAGAGCAGCAGAGGAACGTGGCAGAAAAGGCAAGATAAAAGCAGGACTGGTACCAGATTGCATGGGCATTGACCCAAGCCTAATTGATGAAAGTACAAAACTTTGCCGAGTTTGGGGCAAAGTAAAAGATCAAGAAGCCCTGATTTTCTTCGATGGAGGACCCAAGGCCAACTTCATTTCACCTGAATTGGGCACGGCTCGAGATTACACCCGACAGGATGGGACCACCAGACGAGACATAGCCATTACACCTGTCATTCGCAAACTTCGGTTGCATTGTCAGGGGTATTTAGGGCACGAGGACTTTTACATAATGCCTTTGGAAGGTTGTGACGTCCTCCTAGGAGTCCCTTGGTACCATAAGAACAACGTCGTGATCAATTATCGAGCAAAGAAAGCAACGTTGACGAATGAAAAAGGCCGAAAAATTGTACTTGATGTAAAACTGAAGGGCGAGCCTGTCCCTATTGTATCGGCTTCGGCCATTTCCAAATTAATGAAATCCAATCTCTTTGTTTACTCGATCTACTTGAAAGAGTTAAATGATGAACACAAGACGAACATGTCTGAACTTGATAAAGAACGCCAAGATTTTCTTCACACTCATGCCGATTGCTTCTCTAAGGGCCTTCCAGGCGAGTTGTCCCCCATCTCAGTCTGAGGATCACACCATTGATTAGATTCCTAGAAGTACAACACCAAACCGGCCAACTTACCATGTTAACCGAACCCAGAATGAAGAGATCATGAACCAAGTGAAAGACCTTCTCGAAAAGGGTCTTATCCAGCCGAGTACTTCACCCTACTACTCTCCAGTGTTGTTGGTTTTAAAGAAAGACGGATCTTGGAGAATGTGCATTGATTACAGAGCTCTCAATAAAATCACCATCAAGAACACATTTCTGATTCCAAGGATCGATGACTTCAGGGATCCTCTTGTTTTAGCTGGATTGATTTGAAAAGCGGATATCATCATATCCAAATCGCGCCGGGAGATGTCTACAAGACAGCCTTTCGGATGACGAGCTTCGGTTTGTATCAATTTTTGGTGATGCCTTTTGGCCTTACCAATGCTCCAACGACTTCAACCGAATGATGGATAGGATTTTCAGAGAGTATAGATCGTCTTCTCCAAGGATGAAGCAAAACATAGACACCATCTGCTACAGGTCTTTCAGGCATTACGAGATCACAAGTTAGTTAATGCCAAAAAGAGTGAATTTTTCTTGCCGGAGATACACTTTTTGGGACACATCGTCTCAGCAACAGGAGTACAGATGGCATAGTCACAAGGGACGCATTCCGGGACGGGGAACGGGAGACGGGGGACGGGGCTCAAATGGATTTTTAGTGTAAAAAAGAGGGCAGGACGGCAAGTGGGGACGGAAAAGTGGGGACGGGAAGCCCAAAAAAGGGCGTCCCCTGTTACTATGACAGATGGACCCGACAAGATTGAGACTATACGTGATTGGCCACATTTGAAGAATGTTCATGCTTCTTGAGTTTGTGTTCTTATTACCGGCGGTTTATTCAAAAGTTTGCAAAGGTAGCTTCCCCTTTGCACATTCTGACATAGAAAGGAGTCCCTTTCTCGTGGGGACCCACAGAGGTGACTGCCTTTCGGACACTAAAAGAGAAATTGACTACTGGACCAGTATTGACTTTGCCGGATTTGCAAAAGTCTTTCAAAGTATATTGTGATGCTTGTGGTTGTAGTTTGGGAGCGGTCTTAATGCAAGAAGTCCATGTGATTGCCTATGAAAGCCGATTGTTTTCAAGGCCATAATTGACATCACAGATCTATGAGAAAGAGCTTTGGGCCTTGGCAGTGATCCATGCTCTTACTCAGTGGCGACATTACCTACTTGGAGCCAACTTCACGGTCTTCACTAATCATCAGAGTTTACGCTACTTCTTGTCACAGAAGAAGCTTTCGGAAAAGCAGATGCGGTGGGCTAACGTCTTGTCATAGTTTCACTTCCAGATTGTCTTTGTTTAGGGATAGAAGAACTTGGTGGTATATGCTTTGTCTCGGAAGCCGCTAATCTTGGTTATTTCCGCGATTCATCATAGAAGCTTCGAGGACATGGTTGATCAGTACGCCACAGATCCGGATTCTTCGGATGTATTCACTCGAATACAGAATGGGGAGGTAGTAGCGGGATATTCCATATGGGATGGCTACTTGTTGAAGAAAACAATGTTGTGCGTTACACAGCCGTTGAGGGAAAAGGTTTTGACTGAGTGCCATTGTCCACCTTTTAAGGGTCACCGCGGCATCGATGCCACCTTGAAAGGTGTGGAGCGCTACTTCTTTTGGCCGAGACTCAAGAAAGATGTAGACGACTTTGTACGCAGATGTTTAGTATGTCAGAAGGTCAAGTTCGACCGGCATAAGGCACAAGGATTGTTACAACCTTTACCCATTCCCATCCGGCCCTGGGAAAGTATTGCTATGGATTTCATTTTTGATCTCCTGAAGACACAGAGTGGGCATGATGGCATTTGGACAGTCATCGACAAATTTAGCAAGCAAGCTCGCTTCATTTCAGTGAAGAAAACAGTCGAATCAAATCATTTAGCGAGACTATTTATTGCACAGATTTTCAGACTACATGGCATGCCTGAGACAATAGTCTTCGAAAGAGGTTCCCGATTCACGAGTTTGTTCTGGCTATTTAAGAGAACATTGGCATACGGTTGCAGTTCTCATCATCTTTCTACCCGCAGACAGATGGGCAATCTGAGATTACAAATTCAATCGTACTGGATTTATTGAAGTCTTACATTTCTGATCAGAAGACTCAATGGGAAAAAAATTTCCCTTGGTGAAATTTGCCTACAATAACACATTCCACTCTTCGGGGAAGGCGCCATTTGAGATCATTGAAGGTGCTCCGAAGGTTCCACCCTTCCTTAGCACGAAAGATAAATTTTTTGAAGCCGACCAGTACACGAGGGACTTGGACACTATATTTGCCAAGGTCGAGAGGCTTTAGCAAAATCTCAGGAACGACACAAGAAGGCAGCACATCGACAGCGTCGCGATTTGAAATCAAAGGAAGACGATTGGGTGCTCTTACGTTTTGAGAATGCATGCCTAAGAAAGAAAAAGGGAAAGGAGCTGCTTTTTTCAAAGCTTAGCATGAGATACTATGGCCCTTTCCAAATAAAAGAAAAGATAAATGATGTCTCCTTTAGACTGAAGCTGCCCGATACTTGGAAGATTTACAATGCATTTCATGTGAGTCTATTAAAGCCTTTTAAAGGCGATGTGCCCGATGACGGGGAGCCAGATGAGCAACCCGAAGTGGAGGAAAGCAAGGAGATACTCGTTCCAGAATAGATATTGGCACACAAGGACAAAAAGATAAAAGGAAAAGTGATTAGGCGGTTCTTAGTTAAGTTCAAGAACTATCCTACATTGGACGCGAAGTGGATGGAGGAGGAGGACCTAGCAGATACTCCTGAACTTTACCTTGGAGCATTTGGTTTAGCATAGTCTACTCCGATAGAACCCTGACTTCAGCGAGGGTGAATCTAGCACAGCGGGTTTGCACAAGAGGGGAGTCACTCCGCTCCTTTGTCAACGGATTATCCCGATTTTGAATAGTCATTGATGTCCCCTTTGGATTTCAGGGATACTAAAGGGCTGAGAAGTATTCTGTTGTATGACTTTATAACTGGAATTCCCAAAAATGAAAATGATTGATTTGTACTCGACTTGTTTGAGTGCAGGAACTGAAAGACGAAATGACTGCAATATTTCGGTCTCAATCATCTCTAGAGACATGATTGCAATAAGGATTAGTTAATCCGGCATCTATGAGGTCCAGAATGGATCTAGATGCGATTACTAAATACGTTGCCGATTGATCATGGTCTGAGATTTGGAATGAATTTGTATGTGATTTGTCAAGTGATGTCCTGTGATGTCCGGTGATGTGACTATCGTTTTGTACAAGTGCTAGATGTGTCGTGTCTAGTGCGTCGGCACTAACAGTCAGTGTCTACCAAGACAGTTTATGGCCTCTGTCTGTTTTGCAGGCGAGTGTAACAAATTGTTGACGTGTCAAAGCCCTGAAGAAGGGAGCCAACTTGCAGATGTCGGCCGAGGGGCCTAAACCCTAAGAAGAACAAGTAACAGAAGAAGTGATGATGTGGTTGCCCGAGAGCAAAAACCTTAACCCTAATTTTTGCCAAAAACCCTAACTTCTGAAACCCTAATTCTGAAAACCCTAACCCTAAAACCTGCAAACCCTAATTTCTGCAAGAAACCCTAATTCCTGCAAACCCTAATTCTGAAAACCCTAACCCTAAAACCTGCAACCCTAATTTCTGCCAAAAACCCTAACCCTAACCCTAAGGCAGAAGACAAATTCTGAAAATTGCGCTGACATGATGACGTGGCAGGCTGTACGGATTTCCGTAAATTGCGCTGGCAGCTTTTGGCATTGCTTTTTGGACTAGAAGTTTTTGAAAACTTTTTATGTTTTTTGGACGAGAAGCTTTTGAGTTTGAAAGCTTTTCATATAAACTGCTTTTCAGGCCAAGGGCCTTTAAATATGAGGCTAGGGCTCATTCTCTGGCATGCTTCCTGGAGAAGGTGCAGAGTCTGGAGTACCGGCTTGTACTTTGATGATGCAATATAAAGAAATACCGAAAGGGGAGCCAAGGTTTGGGGCCAATACTCTCTGGGATGGAATTCCGCCACTCCGTGTCCCGTGTCGCCTCTCTCTCTCTCTCTCAGTTCAGTTGTTATTGAAGTGCTAAAAGTCTGTTCAGTCTGTTCTTTTCTATTGGCACGTGGCGCCCGCCTTGTGACAGTGGTATCAGAGCCTCAGGCGTGTGCTTTTCTAAAAGCATACCGGTCCTACAAAAGAGCAGACAGAGCTATTGGAATTTGATTCGAGGTATCTTCGCTCCAAACCGGACTTATTAGCCACTCCCACCCTTACTTTATCGCGCATCGGGCGCGCTCCCATCTTCACCGCAGTGTCTTACAGGGCATAAGCCAATTAAGATCACTTGCAAGAGAAGGATCCAGATTTGTTTCAAGTCACTGTTTTTTTTTCTCAAAAGCAGTGTCATGCAGATGTTGATGTCTACAACTACCAAGCAACATACTCCAAGTACTTGGCAAGCTTTCAAGAAAATTTTTGCCCGAAGTTGTATGGTTTCTGACATCTTCCTTCGGAGTGCAACTTCTGGCAAAGTGGGGTATCCTGAAATGCTTGCCATGGAAACCCTAGCAGATTATAAATTGAAATTTCTCGACATCTCTCAGTAGATGTCTCTTCACGAGCAGATGACCCTTGGAGGTTCAATGCGATTGCTATCATGGGACTACCATCACTGCCAAAGAAACACTGTTTGTCCAAGAGCTGATGGACCATGCTGTGCTCGGCTATGACCTTATGGAAGAAACCTAACCCTAATTTTTGGTGCAGGTTTCAGGATGGAAAGTCAGTCGACTTTTCGAGCTCGATTGATGTCGAGATTGCTTTTTAAGTTTGAGTTCTGTTTGAGCTTGTTCGGTGATCCTGTTTGGAATTTGTTTGAAATGGATGGTATCTGTTTTGAACCTGTTTTGGTGCTGATTTGAATTGTTTGACTCTGGTTTGATACTGGTTTCAATGATTGGTGATTTTTCTCCCGGGTAGAGAAGTGAGAAATACTGTTTTAGTATTGTTTGAACCTCGGAACGACGCAGGTTGATGCCTGGGGAGCGTTTTGTTATATGTTTGAAAACCTCCGAACGACGCAGGCCGATGCCTGGGGAGCGTTTGGTTGTATGCTTGTAAAATAATTGTAGTTGTGACTCCCGGCCCGGACCTGGATGGTTATGCGGGAGGAGTATTAAGAAGTCTGAGCAGTGGCTACTCTCAGCACCTCCAAACGACGCAGGCTGCGGTCTGGGGGGCGTTTGGTTGTAAAAGGCCTCTATATCTCCCGGCCCGGACCTTTTTAGGTTATGCGGGAGGAGTGATGAGGGAGTCGTTGAATATCTCCCGGCTTGGACCTTGTTAGGTTATGCGGGAGGAGTGTTCATCGGCGGCTTTATGTTTCTATGTCTTGTAACATGCATATGTGAGCATTTGTGTTGCATTGTGATGTGCCAACCACTGAATATTCCTAATTGGATGAGATTGCCTGGGTATGTAATTTTAGTGCATCAAGACACCCGAGGAAGATCAGTACGGTCTGGGTGTGATGGCTAATTTTACTACGCCGGAATATCAAGAGTTCCGATCTGGACGAAAGGAGAAGCTAACTCCTTGATCAAAACAGCCGATAGGAGTAGCTAACTCCTTGATCAAAAGAGCAGAAAGGAGAAGCTAACTCCTTAATAAAAAAAGCAAATTGATTGTCCCTCGGAATGTCCCTCGGAATGACCCTCGGAAATTTTTGAGCTAACTTGAATTGTTTTGCAGATATGCTGTAATCGCGGGCGATTACTCTCTTTCAAGAAGGGGAGATGTAACAAATTGTTGACGTGTCAAAGCCCTGAAAAACGGAGCCAACTTGCAGATGTCGGCCGAGGGGCCTAAACCCTAAGAAGAACAAGTAACAGAAGAAGTGATGATGTGGTTGCCCGAGAGCAAAAACCCTAACCCTAATTTTTGCCAAAAACCCTAACTACTGAAACCCTAATTCTGAAAACCCTAACCCTAAAACCTGCAAACCCTAATTTTTGCAAGAAACCCTAATTCCTGCAAACCCTAATTCTGAAAACCCTAACCCTAAAACCTGCAACCCTAATTTCTGCCAAAAACCCTAACCCTAAGGCAACAGACAAATTCCGAAAATTGCGCTGACATGATGACGTGGCAGGCTGTACGGATTTCCGTAAATTGCGCTGGCAGCTTTTGGCATTGCTTTTTGGACCAGAAGTTTTTGAAAACTTTTTATGTTTTTTGGACGAGAAGCTTTTGAGTTTGAAAGCTTTTCATATAAACTGCTTTTCAGGCCAAGGGCCTTTAAATATGAGGCTAGGGCTCATTCTCTGGCATGCTTCCTGGAGAAGGTGCAGAGTTTGGAGTATCGGCTTGTACTTTGATGATGCAATATAAAGAAATACCGAAAGGGGCGCCAAGGTTTGGGGCCAATACTCTCTGGGATGGAATTCCGCCACTCCGTGTCCCGTGTCGCCTCTCTCTCTCTCTCTCAGTTCAGTTGTTATTGAAGTGCTAAAAGTCTGTTCAGTCTGTTCTTTTCTATTGGCACGTGGCGCCCGCCTTGTGACAGCGAGGGCGATTACAATTCTCTCAAGAGAGGGGTATGTCACAAACTGGTGACGTGGCAGGTCCCAGACACACACACCCTGCTAGCATAGCCCCATGAAATGGGTCAACAGGTTGACGTGACAGCAGGCCAGCAAAAAACGCACCAACAGGCTGACGTGGCAGGCCGCACGGAACTCCGCAATTTCCTTTGACATGCTGACATGGCAGTGTATGGATTTCCAAAAATTACGCTACTGCTTTTGGCTGGCCGAAATTTCGCAAGCGAGCTTTTGGGACACTTTGCTTTAATTTTGAGAAGCTTTTGAGTTTAAAAGATTTTTGGGGCTCTGCTTTTGGGTCATCCCTTGTAACAATAAATAAGTCTTTTGGGCCTCATTACTCAAAGCATCTGGACGCAGAGTCTGAGTGTGAGTTCTCGCGGACTCTTGTACTTTGCACATAGATTAATATAAAAAGAAATACCGAAAGAGGAGCCAGTCTTTAAGGCCAATATCTCTTGGCACAGAACTACGCCTGGCGTGTCGTCTTTTGTGAATTGTTTTAAAGTAAATCTCTGTTGTGTCGTGGTAGAATCTAGACTTGGGGTGTCTAAGTTTGTTAGAGCCTCCTTTGAAACTCGAAAGAACCTTTACAGGAAGTACTATGTGTTCGAATGATTCGTCAGAACGCATTGTTCGAGTGTTTCATTCGTGATCGTTTCCTGTATTTCCGTCAACGTCTTTACGTGATCCCTTTTCCTAGGCATGACATATTGTACGTTGAGCACGTTTCACTCATGAATGAGCACGAATGTATGAGGATTGTTCATGAAAAGCTGAAACGTATGCATTCAAGGAAGTCACATTCCATGTCTCTTCCTTGGCATGACACATTTGTAGAAAGAGCACAAGAAAGTATGAGCACCAAGCATGGCCATTTCCGTTGTGAATTGCCACAGTTAATTGATTTGGATGAGAAAGACAAGATTCGATCTCATTGTTTGCGTGTGTGGTGAACGGTTTGGCACTGCGTTTATTGGTTCACCTGCATTGCATGCATGGTCTTTTAGGAAGATGAGATTTTTCCAGTCACTTTACATGGAATAGGTATGTTCATGTTTTTGTGTTGAAAGTGGTTTCAGGAATTTTCAGCCATGGAGATTCTTGAAGAAGGTAGTCGCATGACTCTAGACGAAGTGGAAGCATTGAAGATGACTTTGTGTCGCTTTCAGCGCGGCCCAAAGAAGCAAGCGTTGTAGACCTTTATGAAGTTCAAGTACCGCACGACCCACACATCAGAGTGGGCCGGAAAAGAGTCCCTTCCAAGATTCCGGATGCTATTGGCGATCTCCCTCGATGCCATACAATTCGGTACCAGTACCTCACTTTGAAAAGGAGGGAATGTCATGTGACACATCCAACCCTATGTGTCCATGGACAAGCTACAACATGATCAGGGTTCAGTTCAGTCAAGTCAGTCTAGAATAGGAAGTGATCTGGCACTTTTGTGAGTCTGTTCGCAGACCGTGCATGTCCAGACACTTAGATTAGATGCATATCCTCTGGTTGCACACAGCATGACCATTAGATTCCAGTCAGATCCCATCAGTAGCATTTTTACAGTGCATAGACCTATTTTCCCTATTTTTGACATTTTTCACTTATTATTTTTAAGTTACTTTTGTTGGAAAGTAGGTAGGGTAATTTTGCTAAGTTTGTATAAATAAAAACCTAGCGATAGCACTTTCTGGTAGAAGAGGTAGCAGGAGCACCTTGCTCAACAGGCAACTTCTCAGCAGGACACCCCCGAATAGCCTAGCGTTTTTGCTCCACAGCGGACTGGCTAGCGTTTTTGTACAAGGACTCAAATCATTCTAGCGTTTTGCTTTTGCATCAGCTTGGCGACCTCAGACTCTGCAGATTCCCTTGCGTTTTTGCAGCAGGACAGGAAACAGCGCTAGCGTTTTTGGTTTGCAAAACAACCCTAGCGTTTTTGCAGATCATCACGACAAAATCAGCCATAGGACCAGCGTTTTCAGTTTTCAGTTTTCAGCCTTTAGCACTCGCAGAACCACCCCCGAACCTCGCAGATCTCACCTTCCCGCAGCAGATCCTCGCCGCACGGTCAGATTCCGTAAGGTTTACAGATTCAGCCCGGAAAATGCAGATTTCAGCATCTGCTTTTTCAGCGCGTCGTCGTCGCATCGTCGTCATCAACATCGTCCCCGCATAGAGTCAGAATTCAGCAGATAAAGATTTGCAAATTTCAACCCTTAAGAGTTTTCAGATTTCAGCCAGTCTCGTCGTCGTCCTCATCATCGTTGACATCGTCGGCAAGTCCAAGCCTTGTAGAGATTTGTGCAATCATAAGTAGACCACTCTAGCCATAGAGAGTGGGGCCTTCGGAGGAGGGTTTTACAACGTCTCTGGTGTCGTATTCTCTCTCTATCTCTCAGTCTCATGCACTTCCATTCACTTTGTTTGTGTCCATTGCACTCTCTCACTAAAGGAACGGAAGGCTCTCCCTTCCATAAGAAAAAGGAACCTTGAGCACAGTTCGGAGCACTCATCTTGAGCAAAGTTCAACATTCATTCCGCTACACGTAACAAGCAGATATCATCAGATCTGAATCGTGCCGACAGATGTCTACAAGACAGCTTTTCGACGACTTTTGGGTTATTTGAGTTTTTGGTATGCCTTTTGGCCTAACCAATGCTCCTGTGACATTTAACCAGATGACGGACAGGATTTTTCGAGAGTATAGACTATTTGTTAGCACTTTCTTTGACAACATCATTGTTTTCTCCAATGATGAGGCAGAACATAGAGAACATGTACTACAGGTCTTTCAAGCATTACGAGATCACAAGTTGGTGATTAATGCGAAGAAAAGTCAATTTTTCCTACCCGAGATACACTTTTTGGGACACATTGTCTCAACAGTAGGAGTGCAGATGGACCCGGCCAAGATAGAGACTATCCGTGATTGGCCCAATTTGAAGAATGTCCATGAAGTTAGAAGCTTTTTTTGGGCTTGTGTTCGTACTACAGGCGGTTCATTAGAAAGTTTGAAGAGGTTGCTTCCCCTTTGCATATGTTGACGTAGAAAGGAGTCCCTTTCTCATGGGGACCCACAGAGGTGACTGCCTTTCGGACGTTGAAAGAGAAATTGACTACAAGACCAGTTTTGACTTTGCGGATTTGCAAAAGTCATTCGAAGTGTATGGTGATGCTTGTGGTCGTAGTCTAGGTGCAGTCTTAATGCAAGAAGGCCATGTCATTGCCTACAAGAGCCGATTGTTCTCAAGGCCGGAATTGACAGCACAGATTTATGAGAGAGAGCTTTTGGCAGTTATCCATGCTCTTACTCAGTGGCGACATTACCTACTCGGAGCAGATTTTACTGTCTTCACATACCATCAGAGTTTACGCCACTTCTTGTCACAGAAGCAACTATCGGAAAAGCAGATGCGGTAGGCGAACATCTTGTCACACTTTCACTTCCAGATTGTCCATGTGCAGGGACACAAGAATTTGGTGGCATATGCTTTGTCTCGGAAGCCGTTGGTTCTGGCTATTTCCGCGATACATCATAGGAGCTTCGAGGATATGGTCAATCAGTATGCCACAGATACAGATTTGGCAAATATTTTCACTCGGATACAGAATGGGGAGATAGTAGCAGGATATTTCATTCGGGATGGCTAATTGATGAGGAAAACCATGTTGTGCGTTACACAGCCATTGAGGGAAAAGGTTTTAACCGAATGCCAATGTCCACCTTTTACGGGTCACCGCAACATAGCTACCACCTTAAAAGGTGTAGAGGTATACTTCTTTTGGCCGGGACTCAAGAAGGATGTGGACGATTTTGTACGCAGTTGCTTGGTATGCCAGAAGGTCAAGTTTGACAGGCATAAAGCACAAGGATTGTTACAGCCTTTAGCCATACCCACCCGGCCCTGGGAAAGTACTGCAATGGATTTCATTTTTGATCTCCCAAGAACACAGAGTGGTCACGATGGTATCTGGACTGTTATTGACAAATTTAGCAAGCAAGCTCATTTCATTTCAATATAGAAATCAGTCAAGCCGGATCACTTAGCGAGACTGTTTGTGGCCCAGATCTTCAGATTACATGGCATGCCTGAGACGATTGTCTCCGACAGGGACCCCAGATTCACGAGTTTGTTTTGGAAGACTAATTGGGAGAACATTGGCACGCGGTTGCAGTTCTCGTCATCGTTCCACCCGCAGACTGACGGGCAATCTGAGATTGCTAATTCGGTGGTACTAGATTTATTGACATCTTACATCTCGGATTAGAAGACTCAATGGGAAAAGTAATTACCTTTGGTGGAATTTGGCTACAATAACACGATACACTCTTCGATGGGGAAGGCGCCATTTGAGATTATTGAAGGTGCTACGAAGGTTCCACCCTTCCTAAGCACGAAAGATAAGATTTTTGAAACCGATGAGTACACGCGTGACTTGGACACAGCTTTTGCCAAGGTCCGCGAGGCTTTGCAGAAATCTCAAGAAAGACAGAAAAAGGCAGCAGATCGCCATCATCGTGATTTGAGATTGAAGGAGAACGATTGGGTGCTCTTACGTTTTGAGAAGGCAAGCCTGAGAAAGAAAAAGGGAAAGGAGAGGCTTTTTCCAAAGCTTAGTATGCGATACTACGGACCTTTCCAAATTTTCGAAACGATAAATGATGTCTCCTATAGACTGAAGCTGCCCGACACTTGGAGAATTCACAATGCTTTTCATGTGTCTCTTGAAGCCTTTTAAAGGCAATGTGCCCAAAGATGGGGAGCCTCATGAGCAACCCGAAGTGGAAGAAAACGAGGAGATCCTTGTTCCAGAACAGATATTGGCACATAAAGACAAAAAGATTAAGGTAAAGTGATAAGGTGGTTCTTGGTTAAATTCAAGAACTATCCTGCATTGGATGCGAAAGTGGATGAAGGAGGAGGACCTAGCAGATACTCCTCAGATTGTGAATCTTTACCTTGAAGCATTTGGATTAGCAGTCTATATTCTAAATGGAACCCCGAACTCAGCTTGGGCGGAATCTGGTGCAACGGGTATGCACAAGAGGGGAGTCGCTCTGCTCCTTTGTCAACAGATTGCCTCGATTTTTGATACTAAAGTCACTGATGTCCCTTCAAGTTTCAGGGATACTGTGAGCTGACAGTATTCTGCTGTATGACTTTATGAACTGGAATTCTCGATAATATGATACTGATTTGTACTTGACTTGTTTAAGTGCAGGAATTGATAGACGAAATGACTGCAGCATTTCGGTCTGAAAGATCTCGATAGACATGGTTGCAATAAGGATTAGTCAATCGGGCATCTGTGAGGTCCCGAGTGGATCTAGATGTGATTGCTAAATACGTTGCCGATTAATCATGGTCTAAAATCCGAATGAATTTTTGAATGTGATTTGTCATGTGATGTCCTGTCGATTGGTACATGTGCTAGATGTGTGTTTCTTAGTGCGTCGGTACTAACAGGTAGTGTTTGCTAAGACAGTTTATGGCCTCTGTCTGTTTTGCAGGCATAATCGAGGGCAATTACAATGCTTTCAAGAGGGGGATATGTCACAAACCAGTGACATGGCATATCCTTAGGATTGCAGACTAGATACACACACTCTCTTGCAATGGCAGAAGCTCCCGAATTTTCGGTTGAATGCTGATGTGGCACTGTCGTACGGACTCCCGTAGATTGCGGCGCAATTCACGGAAAAGCAGTACGGACACATGCCGTGGCAGTAGCGTACGGATTTCAGCTTTTTGGGCCTGCTGTATTCTATGCAATGTAGCAAGAGAGAGAGAGAGAGAACTTTATTGAATTGCTTTATTTTACTCAATAAGGCTTGAGAGTGAAAGCTTTTTAATTTTGAAGCTTTTGGGGCTCTGCTTTTAGCAACCCTTGTAACCTTTAAAAGTGTGGGCAGGGCTCCCACTCTGCAAAGCATCTGGACGCAAAGTCTGAGAGTGAGACCCTCCCACTCCCTTGTACTTTGGAGTTGCAGATTAATACAAAAAGAAATACCGAAAGGGGCGGCAGTCTTTGGGGCCAATATCCCTAGGCACGGAATTCCGCCAGGCCATGTCGAATCAATTGTAAACTGTGAACTGTTTTGAACTGAATTCCTGTTGTGTTGCAGTAGAATCTTAACTTGGAGTGTCCAAGTTTCTTACATAGAGTGAGGCCCCAAGGGTCTATTTATTCTTACAAGGGAAGTCCCGAAAGAAGAGCCCCAAAAGCAGTAAACTCAAAAGCAGTCAAGTCCCAAAAGCATCTAGTCTAAAAACTGCCCAAAAAAGCAATCAACGCAATAGGCGGAAATCCGTACAGCAGCCACGTCAGCATGTCGTCGCTTTTTGCAGAAAATCCCTACGGCAGCTACGTCAACAGTCAGCGTAATTTGTGGGATCTCCGTGCAGCCTGCCATGTCACCTGGTCCTGCCCGGGTGGTCATGCCAGTGGCCACGTCATCAGTTTGTGACACCAGAATTATCATAGAGAATTGTTTGCAACGTGGGTACAGTGCTGGGGATCATCTGTGCCCTTTGGCCCATGACATTTTGGTTCCCTAGTGTCACATTTGCTTGCTGATTCGAAAAACAGCCATACCAAAAGCAGCATGTGGCACCCCAAACTAGCCTTGTTTGCACTGAAACCCTTGCTGTAAGCCGATATTACCATACATGGGGTTTGGCATCATGCCATGCATACCGCAAGAGACTATTCCTGGCATATATTGCTGGTTTCCAGGTGCATAACCAGCCATGCTCTGAAACACTGATCCAAATTCCACCCCTGAAATACCCAGGATATACCGTGGGTGGTGGAAAAACCTGACGCATAGCTTGAAGATTAGTTCCCATCCATTTAAACCAGCATTTGCACTCTGAAAGGCGGCTGGCTAAACTGGTATAGCCTGTGGAACTAGTCTCCTGACCACCTGTTCGAGGACAGAAGGAATTTGCCTTGGATCCCCAACTGATTCCGCAACATGCAAGCGCTCCCTGCCAAGCTGGGACGCATAAGGACCTGGGCTTGAGCCTCAACGGGCTCTCCTGCATGAGAAAGTTGTCTTGTCGGTTGTGACACTTGTGGCGCTTGCAGAAATTCCATAAACCTAGAATTCTACACCAACCGAGAAAACACATTCACGGCAGCAACGAGCTGTGTCTTGAACACATCCTCTTCTAGTTGCATAGTCATAAATCCTTGAACTTGTGGAGCATTCACATGAACAAAAGGCACAGACACTGGTGACCGTGAAGTCTCTCCAACTTCAAACACTGGAGGAACCTCTGTCCTGTGAAGAGGAACCCCCTTCCCTGGTGTCATTCGTCTTGTGAGCCATAGTGTAATTCCAAATTCCTATGCTATGTGTCTTCGCCAAAACTCAACCAAGGCTCACTTCTTCAAAAAAAAGTGATTCTCTCCCGGCACAAAACCATGAAACCGGCCCGTAGGGCGGTAGACTTTAGCTTTCACCTGATCTTTACTTGAACTTTACGACACAAAGAAACTTCACGAATAAGCCTGTGATTGGAATTTAACACTTCAAAACAAAACACGGCTTGGTAGCTAGAGCACTCCCAAGAAAACAACGACACCCAATTGGCCCAAAGGTTGGCGCCCCTTCTGTTATTTCTTTATTCTTATTGCACGTGAGAAAAACTTATAAACTTCTACAAGATGTCCCACTTTTATCGGGCTGAAATTCCCCTACTCTAACCCGATTTTGGTAAAATAACCACAACACACACGCAAGAGTTTTCTTGCGGTGTCGCTACGCCCAAGAAGGATCCCGCCGCTCACCAAAACGCAAGGATCATGGCCCTAGAGGCTCAGATCCAAGAACTTTTTTTGGAGAATCTCAGCTCCAACAACGCCTGAGTAAGCTTGAGGATACGAAGGCAAAGAAGAGAGAAACTCATGTCACAAAAATACGCAAAGTCGAAGCTTCTCTCACTGAGACTATCAAGGTGGCTCAAAAAGAGGCCCATGAGGCAGTGCATAAGAAGATCGATAAAAATACAAGCAAACTTACAAGAATGCCGCCTACAAGAATCCGTTGCCCTCAAGATTAGGATTGGAGGATTCTCCCCACCATGGTGCACCAAAGAGGACACCCTAGCAGAAGCCATCACCAAGCTCAATGACATTCTTCAGCCAATCAACATCGAGCTCAACACTGTCTCTTGGATCAACGACACGCATAGGCGTATGCCACCTGGCTAATGCATCCTCACTTTCAAGAACCAAGAAGAACGGACGAGGGTGCAGCCTGCTACGCCAATCCTACCGCCTCAAGGGGACAAAGCTTTGAATCACCGAGAAATTGACTGCAAATCAACTCAAGCATAAAGCAAGCGAGCTCAAGAAGATGCATGAAGCCCGTAAACAAGGTAAATGAGCAATCTACCATGGCAGTAAAGCCATCAATCAGGATTTTTGAACTCCCACGCCAACTCCCCCTCCACCTGAGGCCCCTTAGGTTTTGTTCTTGTTCTTTTCCTTTTCTTTTTACCCCCTAATGGACCCTGAGTCCCTAACTGATATGTATCTAATGCCTCCACCCCCAAAGAACAGATGTAATGTTTCGCTTTGGACCCATGGGTCATATCTCACCTCCGTAAACGATAATTAAATCTCTCTCTCTCTCTCTCTCTCTCTCTCTCTCTCTCTCACACACACACACACACACACACACATGTCACACGCGCACACACACACACACACACATCAATCAATCAATAAGTCTTAAGTTCAAGACTCCTCGCGTAGATCTATAGGGTCTCTTAGGATTGTTCCTACAAAATTAACTCCTCGTGAGTGCGTGAGTGTGTACGCGCGGGCATGCGTATGAGAATAAGAAGAGGACGCTAGAATAATCTCTCTCACCCAAGTGTGGTAGATTGGTTACCCTAATTCCCTCTTAAGTTCAAGACTTGTCCGATAGATCTATGAGGTCTCTTGGGATTGTTTCAGAAGTTCTCTTCTCTTCTTCTTCTTCTTCTTCTCTCTCTCAGGTTTTGTGCTCCTCTCATCTCTCTCATGTGACCCATCCATGGCTCTAAGGTAATCTTGGGATTTGAATTTTATGCTAATTTGGTGGGCTTGAATGGTTGTGTCAATCCGATATGCAGTAAGGTTGCATGAGGTTCTCCAGCTATCTGGATATTAAGAACAAAAATGCAGCGATCAAGCAAAAGAGAAGCAGAGTCGAGGTGACCAACCTTCCAACGATGCCATTGACCATGACAATGAGGTGGTGAGGGCGGACCAGGTGGGAGGGTGCATCCGCATAAGGGTCAGGAAGGGCCGCCGCTGCGGGAGGCCTGTTGGTGGATGGCTGGGAACCCAGTTCTGCAATTCCTTCTTCTCGCATGTAAGCTTCTGCTGCTGCAATGAGAGACCACCAAGAGAACTCTTTAGGCTACAGAATGAATGGAAGATCCAACTACTTACACACGCTGCGTGCGCACACGTGTCGTCTAGTTGATGTATTGAGTTGGGGCCAATAAAAAGATTCAAATATGCACCCTCAACATGGGCAACCTCTCCCCCACCTCATCCAACTCTCGCCCAAAAGGTGGTGAAGCGACGTTCTTTTACTTCCTTTTCAAAAAAGGGAAGGGTGCCTAATTTGAGCCTCTTCACACGTTAGTAGCCCTTAGTATGCAAGCAAGATGAATTACTAATCGGTTTTGAGAGTGTGGAATCTCCATATCAACTTATAGTTCTTACAATAATGTTTGAAGTGTCTTGCATGGGTAGCAATTGTGCAGCTTTTTGCAACGTTAGTAGCCCTTAGTATGCAAGCAAGATGAATTACTAATCGGTTTTGAGAGTGTGGAATCTCCAGATCAACTTATAGTTCTTACAATAACGTTTGAAGTGTCTTGCATGGGTAGCAATTGTGCAGCTTTTTGCAACGTTATTTCAGGTTAGAATACTCTTGAAGCATGTCGATGGATATCGCTTGCATGGGTAGCAATTGTGCAGCTTTTTGCAACGTTATTTCGGGTTAGAATACTCTTGAAGCATGTCGATGGATATCGCTTGCGGCCATATTACAATCACGTGCGAAAGCCAAAACTTGGTCAACCTTCTAAACTTTGTCTAATATGGCGGTCAATCTACTAACGCACATGCCGAGCCCATCAAGGATTTCTTGCTCCAAATCAAAGATCTATCGAGATGCACAATGATTGAGATTGCCCACCCTCAACATGCATTAAGTGAACCACAATAGCAAGAGCCTATTTGCCGAAATCATGCAAGCCCAAAGTTTGAAGTGGACGTGTTGCACCATCTCATTCAAGAATTGAAAGTGAGGTAGAATCCAATTTAAAGGATTGGACATGTTGCACCATCTCTTTCAAGAAATTGAAAGTGAGGTAGAATCCAATTTAAAAAATAAAAAAAAATTATAAACACACACCCACTATGCTCGTGCGCAAACTTTTGCTATTATTCGCTTTTATTGTTTTGTGTGTTGCTTGCTTTCCTTCTCTATCATAGCAAGTCTTTACCTCAACATGAGTCCTGGGCTTTGCTTCTAAATACAACCTTAAGAAAGCGAGTGCTCTTACCCGCTACCTCTAGTAGTAGTGGTGGCATTTGACAAAGCGTATAGGTTACTCTGTGTCAAATTATTGGCATTTGAAAGAGTGGCTTACACTCCAAACATGGAGTACCACCAAATTTTGATCATGTCTATCTAGAAGGGTGTTTCTGTAGACTACTCTTCACAGGATATTGTACAACCTTCAACATCACCATCGTGTTCATGAACAACAATGAGTGAAAACGTATATTACCATACAAGATCATTTATTTCTTGTATATTGAGCCAATAGAGTGGATTCCCGCCAACAATTTTGAGCTAAATGTGGTTTTGTCTTCGTTGGCCTTATTCTGCATGCATTATAAAACTTAGAGGGAGAGAGTGAGATCTCCATATTTCTTTTGTAGTGCTCCTTTACAACAATTAGAGGCTAGTGAAGGAGGATTGCCTTGCACATTTATGAACACAAAGAAAGAAAAAGGGAAAGGGAGAGGGAGGGGGGGGGGGGGGGGGGGGGGGGGGGGGGGGGGGGGGGGGGGTGTTGGGGCTATGGAGGATGGAATCGATGGAGCAAACTGCCAGTTGTTGGGTGTCGGGGCTATGGAGTATGGAACTGGTCGGTCACAATGGATAAAGACAAAATGTTGTATGAAACGCGGTCTTTAGGATATCTTCATCCACTATCCTTATGCCAGGCCAAGGGCAGGGTCAAGGGCCAGGATGGACATGCGGTCAAGGGGCGCTATATTTAGGGGCTAGGAGTCTATATATGGCACGTTTGGGTGGAGAGTTGCATGGTCCAGTCCCCCGCGGTCTTACATTGGTATCAGAGCAAGGTGGAGAGAAAGGGGGAAGGTGGAGCCATGGCGGAGGAGAAGGCATGGAGCTCGGTCTCTCTCAAGCGTGGATCTCCCTCTCTTTCGGAATCTCTCTCTCTCTGGGGCGTTCATGGAGAACCGAGGAGAGTAAACCCTCGCACGTAGGGAAGGAAGGGCGTGGTCCTCATCCTTGTGCATGTTCATGCAAGACTTTTAGAGCAGCCGACATGGCGTGTGCAAGGCCGCTAGTGCCGAGGAGGCGGGCAAGGTCAAGGTGCACAGAAAGGGATGGGGCCGGTCTCGTTGGGGTCGCGAGGCTACAGGCAGCGTTTTTTGACACAGGGCCAAGCCTCGGTTCGCAACAGACGGCACTTTAGGTCCCTCACGCGGAACTGCTGCAGCCCGCCATCGCTGCACAGGGAATTTTTTTTGTTTTTATGTTGCTGTTCACAACTGGCCGCCCAAGCGGTCGCCCTAAGGCCACCCTAAGGGGTTTGTCCCACCGTAGGCAGGAATCCACTGTCGCCCGAAGAAGGAGGGCCCTCATGACTATTGCAAAACCGGAGGACTAGAGGCAAGCATCCAAACACTCGCAGGAGCTGGGAACGGGGCCGAGAGGCGTCGTAGCCTCTTCGAGCGGATTGTTTGCCTTGCAGGACGACCTCACATGCCGAGATGACATGCTTGATTGCGGGAGGAAAACCAAAGCTGAGGGATTGGAAGCCAAGTGGCAGTCATGCAAGGGCAACACGGTCGCCCAACTCGAAATCAATACCGTCGCCGAATCATGCCATGACAAGGAAGGTCATTCGGGTTGTAGATTTTCAGAAGGCAGACTGGCAGCAGCTTGAGTAAAGCACTGGCCATGTGGACAATCTGACTTAAAAGGGTAAGCACGATCGCCATCATTGTGGCATGCAAGGACAGGCAAGTCAATATCATGCACGGCAAGGTCGTGTTTTCTAGGAGTTTCTCTGGGTTTTTCGAGTTGCCGAAGCATCAATGATGATGCAACTCCTGCGTTCACGAAGCTGTGACGATGACGACATGAATAATATTCATCGCTACACTTCCAAGACAAGGTATGACGATTTGTTGCACTTTTCTTGTTTGATTCATTCTCAGTGTGCAGCTGTTAAATGTATGCTGGAGCACGGCTCACTTGGTCTTCAACATGTTGTTTTGATCATTGAGCAAGGCTCATTACGTGCATACACCACTGTGGTGTTGCTTACACCACTCCAATGTTAACCCTTGCGACTTTTTATCATGCATGGCATGTATCAACATTTGGAGTATGCTCGGAGCATATTCATTGGGGAAATTTTTGCAACTGTATGGTATGACCATTTCTAGTTACAGTACGGTAAGTGTAGGCAAGGCCTACAGTTTGTCATGCAAATCTCTTCGATAGACGGTACAATTTGACAAGGTCCATTATATGTGCATGATCGACACAGTTGACTCTATTCGCTATGACATATGTCGTCAATAGCATTTATTGGCAATGAGGCCAGACATAATTATCTGAGGCATGGTTTCTCCTACGTATCTTGATAGAGCACGCTCGTCAAAGGTTACATTTTCTTTCAAAGGCAAGGCCTATTACTAGACTTGTTGAAGGCAGCAAGTTGCTCGGCATGGCCGACTCCTTGGAACTGTTTCTACAAGCCAACATAGGATGTCATGATATTTGCAGCCACATCCAATTGGCTGTCAACACACACATATTTATGTGAAGCAAGGCTTCAATTTAAGAATCTTGTAGGTGGGGTATGCTATGAGCACACGCCCTAGGCAAATTTCTACATATGACGGCCGGATATTTCAGAGCATGTATATGATATATATGCCAACTCTCTCTTGCCCAACAGAGAGGGTTCTGACCTACATTTGAGCGAGTTTTCTTCCACAAAATCTCGGGACCACTGGTTATAGCAACATCAACCAGGTTAGCCAAGTTTAAGTTTTTCTTGTTTTTTCCATGTTTACACTTTCCTTCGCAATTAGTGTCATTGTGCAAAGCAAAGTGCTTTGGCACTTTTACACGAAGCGAGGCTTCTCCCTTTTGTCGCGTTACTGCCCATTGACCTAGAATCACAGGCATTGGCACACAAGTTTGGGGAACTGGTATGACCAGCAGTTTGCTCCCATTTTAAGTGTGGTGATATTCCGTTATGATGTACCACTACCAATGTCGAGATCAAGATGTGGTTGTGTTTCTTAAGGAAAGTTCCTCAGCCCAGCATGTCTCTAGTTCTCTATCTCTTTAAGGGAAACATGAAAATCTTCCGAGAAGCTTTTGATATATGTTTTGCTCGTGAGTTAGCCTAAGCCAAGGTGCTTCAACTCTCAGCTATAAATCGACTAAGACGCCATCCAACTTAGTTTTCATCGGTTTGTCGATTAAACACTAACTGACATAAGGGCTATGAGCCACACAAGCTAAGAGCCATTGTCAGACCTAGGGTAAGATCCCAATGCTCACATTCTTTGGGTGCTTGTTTTCAAGAGTGAACAGATCTTCCCAGGGAAGTATACATTGACATTAATGGACAAGCAAGGGTCTTCTCATTCAGGATGTTTACAGTGTCATTTTTGCACTACAAGATTTCAGTGCGACACTCAAGTTGAGTTTTTGATAAATCTTCAACTCATAGCAGTTGATCTATACAAGGAAGTATAGATGCAGCAATCAGTTGTGATAGCATGGCTGTCCACCAGAGCTAGGCAGTCCACTTGTGTGGATTCCATGTTCTCTCTATAGCACTACGGAGTGTCTATGGACATATTGTTTTGGGGTATGACCCGGCGGGTGACTGCTACATCATCCCATAGGCATTGAGGATCACAGTTTGATCTCTCCCAGTTAGCCTTTCAAGGAACAAATTTCGCAATCTACCACGCGGTAGTGGACAAATTCAACTTCTGGTTGATTCCAATCAATATGTATACGGTTGACTATGTTGATAACCGTTACCTGCTAGTTGAGCAATTTCTACACAGGGTCTTACCAAGTAGTTTGACAACGTAGATTCTATACGGTTGACTATGTTGATAACCGTTACCTGCTAGTTATGCAGTTTCTACAGAGGGTCTTACCAAGGAGTTTGACTACGTAGATGTTAACCAAAGGGGTTGGATTGTGAGGGCAACACCCATGGTTTCCAGTGCAATACTGTTTGTTTTTTTTCAGGTAGGAGACGTGCTCCTCTCCGTTTGAATACTGGTAAGTGAACATTCCGTTCAAATCTCCAGGTACGCATCTATTGATTTGGTGTTATTCCTTTTTCAGTATGCTTTACTTGGTTTTTCAAGACGTATAAGTACGCTTGAATGTTACAGAGCCATGCCAAGGGCATGTCGGCACAAAGTATTTTGGGCCAAGTGTCCAATCTACCTTTTTGCCTTCTGTTGTTACGAACCTACTTGTAGGGTTCGATTTGGCACATGTTGTCACATGGGATACAACATGGTCTAGGAACTCAAGGAGCTTGGTTTAGCCAGTGTGGAGCATGATAATGAGGGTCCCTCTCACTCACGTCGCAAAGTGTTCGTAGTTACCTCCACACACAAGTACAGCTCGTACTTGATGGATGTCACTTTTCCTGGCATCCTTACTTGAGACATATTCCACATGTGGAGAATATGAGTCTGTGGGACTGACACTGGCGCCCAATTCGAAATGATGTGTCACGACGAAGTCCCTAGGTGCTGGTCGCATCCGTTCATTAGACCAATTGACGCACACAGTATCAGGAACAATTTCAGTGGCCAAAGAATTGTCGGGTACTAAGTACAGACTTGTTGTGATTACAAGTGCTGTGAAACCACCTTAATGGAAGGTCGTTTCTACATATAGCAAAGTATGCTACGTTCATGAGAATGTCTCATGGTTGGTTCCTAGGTGTGATCGGGTTGTCACATTCTATTATGGTCCAACTTGTGCTGCAAAGTATGCTACGTTCATGAGAAGGTCTCATGGTTGGTTCCTAGGTGTGACCGGGTTGTCACATTCTATTATGGTCCAACTTTGTTGCAAGATTTTCACGTAAGTATCGTGGAAAGTTTCGTCATGGAATTGCGGTTTGGATATGTTTGTGTTAAATGCATGCACACTAGGTGTTATGGGCCCTAGTGTTTAACACAAATTTATTTGGAGCGGCATGCAAATCCGTGGACTTTATTCTTTCTGCACCCTTTTTCATTGCTAGTGCAATCTCTCTTGCAGATTTTGTATGAGTTTACACCCTACCATACAAGGTGATGGCTGAGTATGGATGTTAGTGATTGGTTGCTGGAACCTCCAATCTACATTCAACCTAGTTGGTTGTCTCCATTCCATATCGAGTATATGGCTGGATACTCAATGGTTGAGTCATAGTTTGTCGTCAGTCATGGAAGACTGTCTCTAAGTGGTTGGGGAAAGTACCTCACTCTTACTGCTGTTATTCATCCCACGTTGGATGGGCAGCTTACAAGTATTCTATTTAGTACTAAAGGATATGCTAAGCGGATACATTAGTAAACCGCGCTAAAGGATCTTCTAAGAGCATACGTTATCACAATGCATTCTGAATAGGTGATTCTCTCCTTATTCTAGAATTTTCTTCGGTTAGGTTTTCAACTTTGAACACCTGTTGTGGTGGGGTTGGATACTGACTGTTTCATAAGTCAAGGACTTAGTAGGTGTGCTGACAGAGTATGTTGGCATGTAATCTTTGTAAGGGGTGAACATGTGGTTCTGTGTGTTCCAAAAGGTTCAGAAGTCTGACATGAGGACACTCCCTATTCTATCTTTCAGTAGCTATGAGCTTTTCAAGATACTCACATGAGTTATCATGAGTTACCATTTAGATACGGGTGGTTGCAAAAGGACAACAATGTTGAAAATCAAGATGTTGCTCTTGGTTTCATTGAACCTCCTCACTGCACCAGGTATCGGTCATATGGACAATTGGCCCGTGTAGAGGATGCCAATAAGGAAAACATCAGTGTTCTTACGAAGACACTATCACTTGTGTTTTCGAGGACGAAAACGCTTCTCCAAGGGGGGAGTAATGTCAGGCCAAGGGCAGGGCCAAGGGCTAGGATGAACATGCGGTCAAGGGGCGATATATTTAGGGGCTAGGAGTCTATATATGGCACGGTTGGGTGGAGAGTTGCATGGTCCAGTCCCCCCCGGTCTTACACCTTATTTAATGATAGCCACTTTTAAGGTCAATCTACTACACCTATACGTTATGTACCATCTTTCTTTTGCACTAAAAGGACTGGAAAACAAAAGGGAGAGGAGCTAGGCCTCACTATCCTTTTTTGTCAACCTTGTCTCATGATCTCCTCTTGTTGAGCTTGGGAAACTTGATAAGGAGGCTTGTTAGGCAGTGAGCTTCCTTGTCGGAGCTCAATTCGATGGTCATCATCCCCTCGTTTTGGAGGTAAGTCCATAGGGATATCATCGATGAACACATCTTGGAATCCTTTTAGAAAATTAGACAAGTCTAACTCTTCTTGATTCCTACCATTTACATTTGATAAAACATTAGGATATTTTAGGGATTCTTTGAGAAAAATCATGTACGCAGAAACTGAGCTCTTCATTGATTTGTCAAAAGCAGGAGAATTTACAAGTAGTATAGTACGACCAGACTCACTAGCATCTATATACATGCACTTTTCCCTGTAGGTGAAGTAGATTCTCCTTTCAGGGAACTTCATGTTGGCAGCCATGCAGTTGAACCATGGTGCCCCTAGGATAGCATCCTCATGTTGGAGAGGAGAGATGAAAAAGTCTTCTTTGTCGACATAGCTTTGGACATGAAGCCTCAACTTCCCAATCAAGGGAGTAACGGAGGCTTGCTGTCCCTTGAAAGTGGCATCGGCCGTTACAGTATCTCCCATCTTGAAAGCTTGAATGCCCAACTTGGTGGCCGACTCCGTTGATATGAAGTTGTGAGTAGAGACAGGATCAAACAAGATGAGGCCATCATGCTCCCTTACCTTTCCCCAAGCATAGGAGAGAGGTGATCCTTTGCAATGAGCATCCTCTTTTGGAGCTTCGATGGTGGAAGCTCTAGGAGTCTCATTGCGGGCATTTCTCTTGGGGCAAGAACGATATCCATGTCCTTGCTCCCCACACTTAAAACATTTATGGTCCTTGTGAAAAGCTTTAAGCTCTTCAAGAGAGAGTTTGTTTTTACCTTTGTAAACTCCCTTACCCATGGCTTGAATTGGTTAATTATAGAGAGTAGTGGAGTGGGTCTAATATTACAGAGTTACTGAGGGATAGCTCCTTTCAGACTTCTTATGGCTCATCAATAATGGTAAAGTTGTAGGCCAGTCTAAAAAAAGACTCCATTATTAAGACCAAAGCTCCCGAGGTGTGCACCATATCCCACATAGTGGGCTCAACAAAATCGACAATAGATCCCATTCCCTCTTACCCTAATATAATTAACAAAATCAACGATTAATAGGCTACTTAAGGACCCTCCCTTCTTAAGCAAGAAAAGAGAAACCAAATGGAAATGGCCTATGAACTTTGAGAGTAGCGCAATCAAGAAAATTAGAGAAAGCACTTTTGTGAGATTACTTTGAGAGCATAGAGGGTGAACTTAATTGATGGTAGCAACATAAACATAGTACTTAGTTAACTTGGCATGAACAATACTTTTGCAAGAGAGAGAGTTTAGAGAACATGACAACAATTGAGGACCGGATTTATGTGGAGCCGGCCCCCCCTCCAATAGGCATTTGTATTATAGATTTTCCCATTAAGAGAGACTTGGTACAATACAATCTTTGTGCTCCTTGTGACCTAAGTGATGCAATGAAGATGGAAATTTTCATGCATCACGAGCATAACATAAACTTTGTCAAAAGCATTAACTATCCCAAGCCTCAGTCCCAAGGCCTCAAACACCTTCAGAGGTAGAAAGAGCTAGCGGGGAATAAGGGTAGGGAGGAGGAAGAAGAAACATTCCATAGGACAAAGAAGTAGTTCCTCACGTATCATCGCTCTTCTTGCTAGCATACATAATAGCATAGTAATGAAGATGGAGAAGATGGCAAGATTAAGCATTGAAGAATGGCTCTTGGTTGTATTTGCATTCCATAGCCAAGAGTGTTGGTGTAGGCTCTCAACTTCTCTACTAGCTTGGAGAAGGAGATGGAGCTCTTGCACTTTGCACTTCACACCATGAGAGAGAGAGAGAGAGAGAGAGAGAGAGAGAGAGAGAGAGAGAGAGAGAGAGAGAGTGGGGGAGAGTATACCCCCCAAGAAACCCCCTTGCTTCCTTGGTTGACCCCCTCTTCTAGCTCATGAAATAAATTCATTGACCCATTCAAGCATGGCCAATCACATGCAGGATGCATATCAAGCAAGCATGCTAACCTTGGGACAAGTGTCCCCCTTTCCCCTTTGAGAGAGAGGACTTGATAAATGCAAAAACCATTAATTAATTTAACTAAATTATCATTGGACCCCTTGGGAGGCCAACCAATAGGCTTTAGTCACACCGTGAGGGTAACATGACGAGGAGCTTGACAAGTGTCCTATTTGCTTTCTTTGTTCCAAACTTGCCTTGTGTGAGGGTGTGTGTGTTCTCTCTCTAGCCCCTTGTTGTAGGGCTTTCCCCCTCCTTGTAGGGATCTTTGTTGAGTTTGTGGAGCACCTCACCCTTAATCACCTTAGTCAGCAAGCATGACAAAGCACCTCAAGCTTGGGTAGTGTTCCCACAAGCACCTCAAGCTCCCTAGTCGGCAAGCACGACAAGCACCTCAAGCATCTTGGTCAGCAAGCACGACAAGTACCTCAAGCACCTTGGTCAACAAGCACGAGAAGCACCTCAAGCATCTTAGTCAGTAAGCATGATAAGCACCTCAAGCTTGGTCGAGTTCCCACCTCAAGCTCAGCCCTTGCTTACCTAAGGTCAAAGGACTTTTAACACTAACCTTTGGAGGTCTTCAATGAAGCTAACCCTAAGGTCTTTTAAGCTCCATTGGTTAGCCTTGCTCTTTGACAGACCATCATTTGGGCCCCTTTACCATTGTCCTCGTGTTGTTGAGATAGATCTGTAAGCACATGTCTATATCCTAACCCTTGTTCTCGTTTAATCTCCCCATCAAATGATTAGTTCGATATGAGAAATCATTTGGGTTGGTTAGATATTAGTTTTTAGGACAACAGATGCCTAAAAAAGAGTTGATGTCTCGCTCTACCTCCACTTTAAGCTTTAATAAAGTTGGCAACCTATTCTCCAGAATGGTACTCAAATGCTTTCATTCATTTGCAACTTGGTTTTCATGCATACGAATCTTTTCCATGATGGCGACATTTTGACCAGTTTGAAGTCGTTGAACTTTAGTGTTTTGAAACACTTAAAAAATCACAATTACCGCTTTTGCCTAGGGGATGCAAAAACTTTAAGAAAAGAGTTGGTGAAGTTGGTTAATATGTCATTGCCACCATGCGTAGGGTTTTGAGTTGCACCAAAAGACAACCCTTGGTTGACTACAAGTGTTTGATATTACCCCCACCACTGTTGTGAAGGACTTTTTGAGAGAATGGGAAGATCCTCTTGGTTGAAGGCCTAAGAACAAGTAAGGTGTTAATTATTTCAAAATAGCGTGAAATTAAAGGAAAATGGAATGGGAAGATCCTCTTGGTTGAAGGCCTAAGAACAAGTAAGGTGTTAATTATTTCAAAATAGCGTGAAATTAAAGGTGTATGTTGCACACCAGACAAGCGAACAACGTTGACTCAAACCAGACTGTAGAGGGAAAAATATCAGACCTCCAAGTGTCGTAACTCCATCAGAAGGTCTAGGCAACATCTTTGCTAGTGGTTTGGTGAGTTTTCATGCAGATTGTGAGCCTGTCCTTCCTCTTCATAGGCAGTCTTTCCCACGGCGTTTTCTAAGCACAAGCCACCAAGAATCTCTGATACCACTTGTTGGGTGTCGGGGCTATGGAGGATGGAACCGATGGGTCACCATGGCAGTTTGAGTATGCAACAGAGAACGAGGTAAACGAGAGAGAGAGAGAGAGAGTCTCAACACGCTAAAAACAACTCTATTTGATTGATTGATTAAAAAGATACATATATAAGGCTGCTTTGCCATGCAAACTGGAGGTTTTAACTACATGCTTTAGGAGAGCATTCGTGTAGGTAGACACTTACTAGACTCGAGCTTGGAAACCCAACAAATACAAGGTAATCAAGACACATATTGTAGACGTGGAGCTTACTTATAAAGCTATGCACATAGCAAGAGAGAATTATCCAAATCTTTCTCTAGATGCAATGTCTTATATTCAATATCTCTCCTAATGGCTTCAAAAAGTATATATTCAGTACTTACAGAGTGCAAGTACACTCTAAAGAGAACAAAACTCTAAAGGAAAAACAAGCAAAGAAAAGCATAAATGTGTCAAGGTGCACTCGACCGTCTCTATTTATATTTTTATGGACACAAAAAGTCTTTTGAGTTTCCACTTCCATGGGTATTTTCATTTCCTAAACTCACCCTTCACCCAGAGTGCATATAATGTGCTGGTATACAAAGCGGATTGGTTTTCCCCGCTCAACAAAATCTGGAAGAAAAATTGGTTAGAAGAACGTTGGAAAAAGAATGTTAATACAATCTACGAGATTAAAGGGCCAGAATACATAAAGGTATTCATCTGGAAGGTGCTTTGTGAGCCTTGCCTACTTTTCATTTCCTAAACTCACCCTTAACCTAGAGTACCAATAATGTACTTGTATACAAAGCGGACTGGCTTGCCCCACTCAACAGAATCGGAAAGAAATACTAGTCACAAGAACGATGGCAAAATAGTGTTCATACCATCTGGGAGATTAAAGGGATTGAAAGCTATTCATCTGGAAGGTGCTTTGGGGAGCCTTGTCTACTGTGATTAAGATGTGTGCTAGAGGGATTGGCTCTACACTTGCTCTGTCTGCAAGGAAGTCTTTGAAGACCCCTTCATCTGTTTAGCAAGTTCCCTACTTCGTGGGGGCTAGCCGCTAGGGTTTAGAAATGGGTACAAAGGACTTGGACGATCATCTTCTTAATGGATGACCTGATCTTGGTCGTGGACTCCAAAGCCAAGCTGTTTTGATGTGCACACAAATTACTAGATTTTGCTACCTAAACGAGCTCTAGAAGTCTAGGAGCCTTCGAGATTTTGAGGACAAACTGGTTGTAGCTCATTTTGATGATATTGTGTGTCTGAGTAGTGAGCTTATACGTGTTGTAGGAGCAAGAAGAGGATCAGCTGACAAGGATGAAGAATGGATTCATGAATTGAGCTACTTAGAATACTCAAGAGGGTAGGTGTATCATCTCTAGTTTGATATTCTCTTTTTTTGTGTACGAGCCTCTGCTAGAACCCTAGCCCCCTCAAGGCACATGTAGTGCTTAAGGGCAATTGTATTCTTTTCAAGTTAATAGAAATTCTCTCAACCCACGATTGTATGGAAAAAAAAAAGATGTTTTGAAAGGCTTTTTATTTTTTTGAGATTGGGGAGACATAATAGCCAACTCTCTTATGTCATTCCTAATGGATTCAACAAAGTTAAAAGGTATTCTTAATTTCAAAATTCCCTCAACAACAACAAAAATGATGCTTTAGTCTGTAACACGTAGCAATGGGAAATGATGAAGCATGTAGATTTGCAATAATATTAGATGGGAAGGACAAATACAACATAGAGAGAGAGAGAGAGAGAACGAGAGCAAGGAACTTTAAAGAGAAGAAAATGCTAAAGGGAAAATAAATGAGAAGAGAAACACAAATATACCTATGTGCAGCTGACCACCTCTTTATATGGACACAAAGGTCTTTTGACTTTCACCTTCATATGTCTTTTGACTTTCCAACTTCATTTGTCTTTTCATTTCCTAAACTCGCCTTTCACTTACGCACTTAATATGTTTTGAAAGACTTTTTATTTTTGTAAGATTGGGGAGACCCAATAGCCAACTCTCTTATGTCATTCATGTAGCTTGGAAAGTAAACCTACTATCATACATGGGTTATAATTGTGAGAGCACGGTGCAGGAGTGCGTGCATGCGTGTGCAATGAGGAAGGAGATGAGAAGAGGGAGATGCTTCCTTGGTGGAATCACTATAACATGAATTATTTGTGACTCCTTATTCATCTACTATATGCAAAGAATAAGGTTAGTGAGTGAGAGTTGGGTGTTAGTGGTGTTGGCCAACCTCCCACTTAAAAGCCAATGTCGCCCTAAGTGACCTAAGAACAAAAGTATGTACAAAACATATACAATCATGAACCGTGGCAGTGGCTTCACTCCAACCCATCATCTCTACGCAATGTGCAAATTGCTCCGAAGTTGGGCCCTTTGTAAGATCATTCGTAGGGTTGTCATAGACTCATCAGTGTTACCATATACATGTGGTAGTGATGTGTTTGAACACACTTAGGACCACCGGGGCATTTTTTCCCTCACTAGGAGGTTTTTTCCCCCGTGCATATTATATACGCACATCACTCTAGGGATATCTAATCTTTCCATAGCACACTAAGTAATACACTCTCTGTTGTGTGCCTTGATCTTTCTTTGTCTTCTCCAAGTTGTGTGTGTTTTCCTGCAGCCCTAATTCCAACAATTGGTATCAGAGCATGTTGCATCCTCCCAGGCTTAGTCGCCAGTAGCTCGAGCACACGCCTACTCACTTTCTCTGATTTTTGTGAGCTTTGGCAAGCGTTTGCAGGTCGACAAATATTCTGGGTGAGCTTAAAGAACTCAGTTTGCTTAGATTTTTTATTCGGGCTCATTTTGCCCTCCGTTTTCACTACAGGCAATACTGTGCATGCTATTTTGTCATTTTGTGCAAAATATCTGTCAGTGCTGTTTTTTGCATAACAGCTCCCGTACAGTCTTCTACGGTTTGTGCTATATAGCACGTGTTGTTCCCACTCTGTTTCTCCTCTTTTCGGGAAAATTTCATATCAGGTGCAGCATTCGCCATGGCTGACAACAGCAGAGATGTGTTCAAGATGTTTGCTGCTGAGAGGATAGGTTGGATGGGGACGATTACCCTATGTGGGCTTACATGATGCAACATGTCCTTGTGTGAAAGGGCATTTGGAACATTGTGCAAGGCATTGATGTACGTCCTAGTTCTGAGGATACAGGCGATGTTGAGGATGTTGCAAGTCTTGCTGCAAGGATTACTACTGTTAGAGTTGTTTTGCCTACGGTTGAGCAAGCTCGTTGGGATGTAAAGGATGCACATGCTCATGCATTGATTGTATTGTCCGTGAAGCGCACTATTACTCCCCACATTCGTTCAACAAAATCTGCAAAACAAGCTTGGGATATTCTGGTTAGTCTTTATGCAAATCGCCAATGAGCAAAAAATTGCATTGTTGCTTAAAGAGCTAGAGTCGAAGATTATGCATGAGGAAGATGACATGGACACTTTCCTTGCTGGTGTTAAGGATATCAATAAGCAACTTATTTCTGTAGGTGAAGTCATTTCGAACAGTTTCCTTGTGCAAACTGTTCTTGATGCCTTGCTAGATTCTTACTAGACTTTTGCTAGTACTTGGAGACTCATGACCCAAGGAAATCCTGAAGTTGTCAAATTTGATGCATTATGCACATTATTGTTTCAAGAGTCACTTTTCAAAAAAAATAGAACTAGACAATGTGCAGTTGAACAGGATTTTATTGTTGCTCAAAGAAAAGGTGGTAACAATAATGTAGCCATTTCTCATGGTTCTTCTACGAGTGGTAAATCACCTGTTCCTAATGCTTCTGTAGGCAACAATTTGTCTGGGAATTTTGGTGATAGGGCAATAAGAAGATGCGTTGCCACTATTGTAAAGCTAATGATCATTTGATCAAGTAGTGTCCTAAGTTGAAGGCCAAAGAGGCTAAGAGAAAGAGGTTGGTTCCACTACAAATGCAGTTATTGTTGAGTCTTCTGTGAAAGGAGCTTTTAATGTAGAGTGCACTTATGATCCTAAAGTTCATGATGCATGTTTGTCAGTTTTTTGCAGATGCTCAAGTGTGGTACTTTGATAGTGGTGCTACAAAGCACATTACTTCTCATCGTGACTTGTTTACCTCTCTCAAGGATGTCTCTCATGGGAATTCAGTCACTTGTGCCAACAATGTCACTTATCCTGTTATGAGATCTGGAAAGATTGTGTTGACTACTGCAAATGGAAGTTCTTTCACACTTGTTGATGCATTGTATGTACCTGGGATCAAGAAGAATCTTTTGTCTGTATCTACACGTGCTAGACTTGTACTTGTAGTCAAATTTGTGGATGACAAATGTACTATACATGATCTCAGTTTTGGCGATGAAATTGTCTCATTTGGCATTTTATGCCGTGGGCTGTATAAGCTCACTTTGTATAACAAGTGTGGGTATAATTTTGCAAATGCAGTTATGGACTCTAAGGCTATTTCAGATGCAAATCTTTGGCATGCACATTTTTTGGACATCTGAATTTTGCCAGTTTGCTGCGTTTGCAAAAATCTGATATGGTTGCTTCTTTGCCGCCTCTTGAAGAACCTATCAAACATGTTTGTGAAGGCTGTATTTTGGGTAAGATGCAGTGTTCGAAGTTTCCAAAGGATGGTTCAGTCAAGGCCACATGCAGGTTACAACTTGTAAAGAGCTATGTTTGTGGACCCATGCAAACTCCATCCTTGGGCACTTACCTTTACTTTGTGACTTTCATTGATGATTACTCTAGGCATGCATCGATATATCCGCTTAAAGCAAAGTCCAAAGTTTTTATGTGCTTCAAACAATGTTTGGCTATGGCTGAAAATGTCTTGAAATGTACTATGGGCACCCTTCGTTCCAATCAAGGGGGAAAGTATATGTCTCATGAATTTAATGCATTTCTGGCTAGTCGTGGGATAAAACACCAATCTACAATGCCTTAAACGCCTCAGCAAAATGGTATTGCTGAGAGGAAAAACAAGTCACTTATGAAAATGGCAAGATGTATGGTCAAAAGTCAAGCTTTGCCGAATTTTTTTTGGCTTGAGCCATCATGTGTACCACTTATGTACTAAACAGATGTCCTACAAAAGCTTTGCAATCTATTACTCCATATTAGGCATAGCACGATAGAAAGCCTTCTATTGAGCACGTGCATGTTTTTGGCTATTTGGCATATGCTTTGGTGCCACAAACACACCGCAAAAAATTGGATGATATGGTTGTCAAATGTATTTTTGTTGATTATAGTGATGAAAGCAAAGGTTACAGGTTGTAACATTCGTAGACAAAATGTATCTTGGTTTCATGGGACGTTGTGTTTGTGGAAGATTCTGTTCAGCCCTTGTTGTCATGTACTAGAGACAATAATGTTAGCTCACACGACATTTATGACACTTTGTTGCCTCTTTTTAGTGGTGGAAGTTCAAATGTAAATTCTAATGAGGCAAATGTACAGCCTACGGGGGTTTCTGAAAATGTTATAGATCAGCCTATTACTGATGTAGATGTACATGATGTACTTGATGAGGAAAGGGATGAGAATGAGCAAGCTAGAGGTATGCCTAAATTGCTAGTGCATACTTTGCGTGACAGTATAATGGATGCACCTTTGTCTAGTAGTACTCGTTCTCCATGCATTTTATGTATCGGATTGTTATGTTTTGGCTGTGTCTTGCTTACATGATGTTGATGAACCTCTTTCTTTTGTTGAAGCACACAAATTCAAAACATTGGATGGCTCCATGCAATCAAAATATGATGCACTTCTAGAAAATGACACATGGACTTTATGTGATTTGCCTCTAGGAAAAAAGGCCATTGGTACAAAGTGGGTTTACAAGTTGAAAAGCCGGATGGTGAGATCGATTGCTATAAGGCTCGACTTATTGCAAAGTATTATGCACAACAAAAAGGCATATATTATGAAGAGACTTTTTCTCCCACTTGTTGTATGACTACTGTGCATTTTTTATGTCCATTGGCATCTCATTTTGGTTGGGATGTACATCAATCAGACATTGTTACTGCTTTCTTGAATGGTGACATATTTGAGAAAGTTTATGTAACGCAACCTTGTGGTTTTCCAAGAAAGGACAAGAGGATAAAGCATGCAGATGTAAGAAAGATTTGTATGGGTTGAAGCAATCTCCTCATGCTTGGTATGAGAAGACTGACATTCATTTGGTCAAACAAGGCTTTCATAACAGTCCAATAGAAAGCACATTGTATGTAAAGTGTGAGGGTTATTTACTTCTCATTGCGGTTCTTTATGTGGATGATTTGTTGATCACTGGACCAAATGAGAGACATGTTGCCGAATTTAAGGTTGATTTGAATGCTACTTTCAAGATGAAAGGTTTGGGGGTTTTGCATCATTACTTGGCTATACAGTTTAAGCAGTGTGATGGTGGTATTGCCTTGTGTCCAAAAAGTTATATAGAGACATTTCTATGTAAGTTTGGACTTGAGGATTGCAAACCTATTGCCACTCACATGGAAACCGGTTTGAAATCGAGTCTTCATGATGATGGTGATCTTGTAAATATCACTCTTTACCAAACTACTGTTAGCCTCATTTATGTATGCAACACAAGGCCGAATATTCAGTTTGCAGTCTCACAAGTCATCACATTTATGCATAGCCCAAGGGCTAAGCATTGGCAGATTGTCAAGAGGATTTTTTGCTACTTGAGTGGCACTTTACATCTTGGCTTGTTTTATCCCAAGGGGGGATCACTGTTGCGAGACATACATGCTTTTTTGGACTCAAATTGGATTGGTTGTTTTGACACACGAGTATCCACATGTGGTTTTTGTTTCATGCTTGGCAGCTCATGCATATCATGATTGAGCAAGAAGCCACATGTTGTGGCCACTTCTAGTTGTGAGGCTAAGTACAGGGTAGTCTTCACAACTACGATCAATTGTGTATGGCTCAGACACCTTACGATTGATTTGGGTGTTGGACATGACACTTCCAGCACTATCTACACTGACAGTCAAAGCACATTGGCAGTTGCAAGGAACCCAGTTTTTCATGCTCGCGGAGGTGTATTACCACTATGTCAAGGAGAGGCTCTTAGCAGGAGAGATCATCTTGGCTTATGTGCCAACACAGGACAACCTTGCAGATCTTTTCACAAAGGCATTGTCTCATCAGAAGTTCAAAGATTTCAACAAAGCTTTGGGCTTACTCCCCTTTGTGAATCGATCATGTCATCACAAGGCATGGCACTTCCCTCTACTCTAGGTGCCAACTCTCACTCACTGCATCACTCCCAGGGGGAATTTGTTATCATATACATGTGGTAGTGATGTGTGTGAACACACTTAGGACCGTCAAGGCATTTTTTCTCTCACTAGGAGGTTTTTTCCCCGTGAATTGTATATACACCCATCACTCTAGGGCTATCTAATCTTTCGATAGCACACTAATTAATACACTCTATGTTGTGTGCCTTGAACTTCCTTTGTCTTCTCCAAGCTATGTGTGTTTTCCTGCAACCCTAATTCCAATAGTCAGTATGAACTTTGGCAAAATCAGCCCATTTATCTACCAACACAACACACTCCAAATGAAGTGATACCTCACCTCTATGTGTTTCATTTTGGAATGAAACACTGGATTCTTTGCGAAAGCAATGGCATTATCACAATGCAACACTCAAATGAAGTGATACATCACCTCTATGTGTTTCATTTTGGAATTAATCACTAGACTCTTTTCCAAAGCAAGGGCGGTTTGACTATCACTATGCAACATTCAAATCTTGTGACCCTTGTCTAGATCTCCCATTAAATGTGCAAACCATAAAGCTTCCTTGTTGGCCTGTGACATTATAACATACTCAACCCCTATAGTTAAAGAGGATGTGAAATCTTGAAGACTTGATCTCCAAGAAATTGTCCTCTAGAAATTATAAAAACATATCCAAATGTAAACCTCCTGTTGTCTACATTCCCTGCATGATCCACATTTACATATCCAACGACAGATGCATCATTGTTTTTGAAGTAGAAGAACCTGCTTGGTGTACCTAAGGGTATACTTCCCAATGTTTCTTGCCAAGGATATCCATGTAATGACTCACCATTCTCACTGCAAATGCTATGTCTTTCTTGATAGCCGATATCTATGAGAGATTGGGAACTAACACATGCAACTCTCCACCCAACCATGCCTAATATGGACCCTTGGCCTACTAAATATAGGCTCCCATGTAACACATGTGTGTCCTGGCCCTTGGCTTTGGCCCATCCTACCCTAGGTCTGACAATACTCCCCCCTTGGAGAAACGTTTTCATTCTTGAAAACAAAATTGGTGACATCTTCATAAGAACAATAATTTTTTCTACATTGGCATCCTTCATGGATTTAGCTGTCCATTTGATCGAAAGTAGGAAGTATTATTTAATTTAAGAAGAACATCTTGATTTTCCACATTGTTGTCCCTTTGCAACTGTTTTGTGTAATCGTCCCTATATCCGACATAGTGTGTAAGCTTCATTTATAACTCACTAGAGTACGTTAAGCAAGTTACCACAACTGAGAGGTTTCCAAAAAAATACTTCTCACTTTCCATGAAAGTAACATGCTGACATAACTCATTAGCAAAGATTATATCCTTGGCTTGTTATCATTGCTCATCAGTAAACAACCCCATCTTAATTGGAGATCGAGGTTGATAACCTAACCAAAACATGAAGGGACTACACCTGATTTGCCTTGTGGTAAGCAAACTCCAATTAGAGAGATAAACTTTACAATTGAATTGCTTTGTTCTAACATACACCTGCAACATATCCTTTAGCAAAAGATTAACACGTGTAAACTGCCTATCCGTCTCTGGATGACTAACAATACCGAGCTATGTCTCTCAACTATTTACAGACAATCTTTCAAAAATGATCGATAAACTTTGGTCACAAATACTTGCAACATTGCTAAGTAATCAACAATGCTATGGAAAACGAGCTAGGTTAACTATAGAGATTGGAATTGAATAAACTATACAAAGTTTAATCAACTTATCTACAAGCACTCACACCGAGCCATGATCTTTGATGGTGATTGGTAGACCCACAATTAATCTTATAGAGATACTGCACATAAAGTGTGAAATGCTTTAGAAGCTACTAGTTTCATGAATTTTCATGCCGCTCCAAATCTATCTTTGCTAAACACTAGGGCCCATGACACCTAGTGTGCATGCATTTAACAAAAAACAATTTGAACATGCATTTCCATGACCAGACTTGCCAACGCTTATGGCTAACGTTATGCTCACAGCCCACAAGGAAAGAACTAAATACTTTTCCTGCAATCTCATGAAAGCCATGCTAAAATATTTGGATCATAATACAATGTGAAAATCAATCGCATCTAGGTAACAAATAGAACTGGTTCATTGATAGCACATAGCTTTGCTACATGTGTAAAGAACCATCCGTTAAAGTTGTTTAATAATACTTGTAACCTTAACAAGTCTTACTAGGTATCTAACAATTTTTGGCCTCCATAGAAATTGTTCCTAATATGACGTGCTCAAAATGGTCAAATAAATGAATCTGGCCAGCATCAAGGGACTTTGTCGCGACACATAATTGAAATAATAGGTGCCACTGTCAATCCCAGAGACTCATATTCTCCACATGTGGGATATGTCTCATATAAGGATGTCCAAGAAATGACATCCATTAAGTACAAGATGTCCTTGTGTATGGAGGTAACTCTGACATGAGTGAGAGGGTCTCTCATAAACCTTGCTCTCGGGGAGGTCACCTAATAAAAATGTAACCTATCAAGTGAGTTCAACATAAGGGTATTTAAAGTTCTTGAAACTTACAGAAATATATATACAGAAGGACATTATTTTTTCAAATTTGAAAAAAACTTACAGATCTTAAAAGAAAAGGGTACATTATATTCCTAACAAAATTCACAGATAAGGGGTTTTACAAACATGTCTTGAACGCACGTGATATGGTAGTTTTACACATAGTGAACCCCCCGAGACCTTGCTCCACACTGGCTAAATTTCACTCTATGAGCTACTAAAATAGATTGCACCCTTGTGACTAACAACATGTGCCAAACAAAACTTCAGGGTGCAAAAATGTTTCTGGTACAGTACTTACCCGGAGTCAAGTGCAATATCCAAACCTAAAAGGTTCAACTTGAAAAAAATCCATCCTCAAAAGATGTAGTGACTTGTGAAACACTACATGAAAGATTAGTGAAAATAAACAAATATTTAATTGTAACCCTGGGTGTTGCCCGGGCAAGCCAAACCCTTTGGTGAGATTCTACAATTTCAAACCCCTTAGCTAGATTCTACATAGAAATTGCTTAAACTAGCAATTAACACGGTGACCAACCAAGTCTACCGTGTCATGATGCAATCAACTTATGAACTTGAACTTATCCTCTAACCCTTGGTAGACTAGGACTTCATTCCCTAAAAGTACAATGTGAAGAGAGCAATTAATGGCTATCAACACTCATAGAGTGAATTGGCATTATCTAGGTTCCCCAGAAATACCACTCATATGGGCACAATTAGTGCGACAAATTAAACAACAGGTCCTCTCAAGTTGGAATCTTCTTCACAAGTGGATGTTGAAATAATCATCTCTCTCGATGAAAAGTAGAGAAAGATTCCTAACACCCCAAAAGTGTTATTCATACTATATCTTTTGCGGTGTTAAAAGAAGAGATTACCTTCTTGGAAGATCTCTTACGCTATTCATGTCATCCCATGAATTAGTTCCTTAATAGCGGGGCCATGCCTACTTGCTACCTACAAAAAGCATCATCTATATTGGTTGCACCTTGTACATAGAGACGATGATATCAAGTGCCCATCGTTGGAGTCATATGTGAAGTGCGCGAGCTAGAGCATGTGTGAGTGTGTGTGCAGTGATGGAGAAGAGGAGACCTTGTGTTTGCAGGGGCTAAAACTCACTCTATACATGTGAGCCCCCTTATTCTATTATGTACATAATGAATAAGTATAGTGGGCGGGCACCTGGCCTAACCGGCCACATGGGGCTTTACCCTAACAACCTCCCATGTAAAGGCCAATGTGGCCGTGAGAGAGAAAATAAAATCGTACAAAACCTGTACAAGGCCATCACAAGTATGACCTCAGCCAACGCCCACTGGTTCACTGAATCTGTGTGCATCCAGCTGTAATTGTAGAGGAAGTATAGAGCGATCGACACCATACTCCTCACCAAAGCCGCACACATCCTGCAGGTATCTCACCATACGCTGCAAAGTACCCCTATGCTCAAGGCCAACGTCAGTCACTACACGACTAACTGCTCCCATTGCAAATGCACCTACTGCAAATGAAATCTCGGGTCTCAAGATGAGTATCTCGTACATGAGACTCCCGAATGCTGATGCAATCCTAGCAATGTCTGTCAATTTGACCATCTCAGTCAAATCTGGCTCAGAACTCCACTCATGGAAATCACCCTAACACCCGAACTCCAATCCCTGGAATCCATCCTCGTGTCCATCGCATGTCACATGCGCACCAAGAGCATCTATCTGTCCTGAACCCTGTGTGGTAAGAGCAATGCCTAGTTCTAACTCATATACATCAGCCTCTGGCCCAAGCATATCCATGAATGACTGAATCACGGTTGAATCCTCAGCACTCAAGCCATCCATATCCGTCATCGTATCCACGAATGACATGCCCTACTGCACAACTGTCTGCACAACTGGCTCAACATGCTCACAAACTGGAGCATCATTCAACCTATCCGTAAAGGAGACATGCCTTGTCTCTCTACATGGCTGCGTACTCACGAAAACTGTGTCACCTTGCAGATGACGTACTCGCATCGCATGAATCGTGCCAACACTAGCACCTCTAGCTATGACTAGTTGTCCACGATGCAATCGGAAAATGTGCTCATCCAGCACTACCTGGCATCCACTATCTCGTAAGTGACTCATAGAGATCAAGCTCTGTGTCAAACCTGGCACATGGCGTACATCTCCCAACACATATGATGCACCACTTGGCAACGATAGTCTGACATCTCCTGCACCAACTATGTCATGCACTGAACCATAAGCTAGACACACACGTCCAAGCATACCACCAGCATATGTGCTAAACCACTCACGACTCGGCGTGACGTGAAACCTAGCACTCACATCTAGTATCCAATGCGAAGGTAATGTGTCGTCAAAAACCGACATAAGAAAGTCAAGAGTAAACATGGAAGCAAAGTCGACATCTCCGTCATGAGTAGCCGCATACGCTACATCTACTCCCACATCATCCAAAGTGACAGCATCCCTCCTGCGTTGTCTCTTGCGCTGTCTCATCCACCGAAAACAATGCCTACGTACATGCCCTATATGACCACAATGCCAACACACAACATCTCTATGTCTGCAAGATCGTCCTTTGACTGTAGGCATCTCTCTAGACTCATTTATGCCAAAAGCATTGCACAATCTTTGCCATAACTCTCTAGTTGTACATGCATCCAAACCAATGAGATAGACAGACTCACCAAGGTGTAACATGATCGTCGAACGTGCAAGCTCATCCAAGTCCTCCCACTCATCGTCAGTCATAGACTCTGGCCTATCATCCATGCCCTGTAGTGGCAACACTTGGCCCAAACTGAGTCAATGCATCATGCATACCTGCTTTCCAATGCTCAAAGTTTGAACCATCAAACTTTGTATGGAAAAGCACAAACCCTGACAATGATGTACATGCCAAATCCATGGCGATAACCTGTAACAAGACCAAGCACAGATCAAATGACAATAGCCAAAGCCTGGCTAACTCATACACCAAGTACTGTCAAAATACAACATAAGCTGGCATAAGCTATCTAAGAGAAGTATCATCAAATATGACGTGAGCAAAACCGCTCAAATGATGCCAAAAAACCTCCTCTAATCCAAGAGCACTATGTGGTAATCGATGAAACTATCATCAACAATCTCCCTCCTGAAGAGATTACCACATGTATGTCAAATGACATAATCCGGTGAGCAAACACTCTCACAATGTGATGCCAAAACACTATGGCAAAGCAATCATTGAGTGCCAAATGCAATCAAAACACGATTGCAAACCATGCGCATAAACAAATAAACTCGCAAGAAAAATCCACCAGAGTTTCGGCAATATTTGGCTATCTAACCATAATAACCATACATGCCATAAACATGCTCAAAACCATGAGCAAATCATGCGCAAAATCCACACTCAAGTATACATGAGCTACCCCAAAGTCTCAACTCCTTAAACTTGGAAAACAATCCTGTAATCCGAAACACAAAGTGCATCAACCGCACTCTACAAGCGAAGCATATACTAGCATAAACTTGGATCCAAACCAACCAAAATATGACACAAATTGATGCTCAAAATAGCTGAAAATCAGCCCACATATGCCATTGCAAGACGAAGAATACCATCCGCCAAAAAGCGCACATCATGTGCATCCACATGGTAATATAAACGAGCATCAAGCACGTACCAAATGTGTATCAAAGAGCATCCAAATTAGCTGAAAATTTAGGTCACAATCATGCTATAAATGCTTGCAAATCTCTCTGCAAATTTGTGCACCACACTTTCCGTAATCTTCTCAATCGCATAAGTCAATGCACATAACCTGTGATGAAACCACTCTCGAACCTGAGAGTCCACAAGAATGCATACATCCACGAACTGTTCTCAATGTGTGCTCATAAATGTGTTGAAAATATCAACCCACACTCTCTTCACTGAGAGCAAAACATCAATGCACAAAACAAGAGAATGATTCACAAAACAAGAGAATGACAAAAGCTCAATCCGAGCTCTTTGAATGTAGCAAATCACCACAATATGCATACATAATCTTCAACCTTTCGAATACCCTACAGCCTGTCAGCTCATATCTTCCAAACCGCTCAAAATTTACAGAAACTTCCTTTTGCAAAGTTGGAATGGATCTGAGATGTGTTGTTTATACAGGTCAAAACAGATCTGTAATGATTGTGTACCCTAGACGTGCACGCAGTCTGAGTGACGTATCTCAAAATTGGTAAATATGTTGAGAAAACTTTCTTCTGCAAAGTTGAAGAGGACAAAAAATTGGTCTAGGAGGGTGGGAATCGGCTTGAATAAAGACATTTTGATAGGCCAAAATAGATTTTCAAAAACGTGCTGCAGTTTTTGCTACTTCTCTGCCTGCTTCCCCGCTGAGCTCCAATGGTGCTCCCAATCCCTGAGCTCTGATACCATTTGAAGTGCGCGAGCTAGAGCGTGTGTGAGTGTGTGTGCAGCGATGGAGAAGAGGGGAGAAGAGGAGACCTTGTGTTTGCAGGGGCTAAAACTCACTCTATACATGTGAGCCCCCTTATTCTATTATGTACATAATGAATAGGTATAGTGAGCGGGCACCTGGACTAACCGGCCACATGGGGCTTTACCCCAACAATATGCAATGATCATAAACAAATATACTAGCCTCAATTGTTATCGAGAAAAAGGTTACAGCTAAGGGTAACCCTTGTAATAATTTTGATAGGAGAAGTGTCAAGAAAAATCATCAAAAATTAATAAAGGCTTATCACGTCTTAGAAATTGTGTGAGTCCAATACGCGTGGACATCACAACAAGTGAAATCCACCGTAATGAAAGGTGGATAAGGATGTCCGTGAGAGAGTAGCCGGTGTTATAGCAAAAGCATAAACAATGATAGGGTAGAATTACTTCCACCTTCCTGACACACCATGGATGCAATTTAGGAACGGTCTCAACAGTTTGAGCAGATGACACATGTGCCTTGCACAATTTGTACTGGCATGGATACATCATAGTTTCACGTTTCCAAATCTAACCTGTGTGCCATTACCCTTTATCCTTAGTCAATGGATAATACTTTGGCATGGAGTACAAGACTTGCTTCTTGTTACGTTTGTCAAAGCACTTTGCTTTGCACAGCAAGAAAAAAAATTTAAATGAAATGTTGCCAAACAACAAGAAGAAATTGAAATTGTCTAACCCCCTTTGAGGCAAATGGACTTATATTGAATCTGGCTCATGGCCATGTATGCTGATAAACAAAGAGCTATCGTACAAACCATGCATTAGTTCATATCGACGTCTAATGAAAAAGCATTTAGACATGTTGCAACGTTTTCCCCAAGTTTATATGCTAATAGCATGTTCCAAACTTTGAAACTCTCTATGTAATATGCCTGAAATTGAAGCCTTGATTCACATAAGTACATTAAAAAGATGAAACAGGATGGAGCCTTTGTGCTCATAGCCAATGGATGCTCCTACTAAGATACAGATATCATGGTGAAAATAGAATTGAAATTGTCAAGCTCTCATATGTTGGAATTAGGGTTGCATAGAAACGCACACAGCTTGGAGAATACGAAGGAAGCTCAAGGCACATAACTGGGAGTATATTACTTAGTGTGCAATGGAAAGATAGATAGCCCTACAGTGATGGGCGTATATACAATTCACGGGGGGGAAAACCTCCTAAAGAGGGAAAAAATGTCTCGGCGGTCCTAGTGTGTTCACACACATCACTACCACATGTATATAGTAACAAATCCCCCCTGGAGTGATGCGGTGAATGAGATCTGGCACATGAGTAAAGGGAAGTGCCATGCCTAAGGACATGATCAGAAAACAATGGGGAGTAAGCCCAAAGCTTTGCGGAAAGCTTCAAACTTCTCACGAGATAATGCCTTTGTGAAAAGATCTGCAAGGTTGTCCTATGTTAACACATAAGCCAAGTTGATCTCTCCTGTTGAGAGCCTCTCCCTCACATAGTGGTAATGCACCTCAATGCGCTTTGTGCAAGCATGAAAAATTGGGTTCCTTGCAATTGCCATTGTGCTCGGGCTGTCAGTGTAGATAGTGTTGGCATTGTCCTATCCAACACCCAAATCAGCCATAAGGCGTGTGAGCCATACACACTCAATTGTAGTTGTGAAGACAGCCTTGTACTCAGCCTCACAACTCAAAGTGGCCACAGTAGGTTGCTTCTTGCTCAAGCATAATATACATGAACTGCCAAGCATGAAACAAAAACCACTTGTGGACACTCGCGTGTCAAAACAACCAGCCCAATTTGAGTCTGAAAAAGCATGTAAGTTTGGCGTCAATGATCCCCCCTTGGGATAAAACAAGCCAAGATGTAAAGTGCCACTAAGGTAGCAAAAAATCCTCTTAACAGCCTACCAATGCTTAGACCGTGGGCTATGCATAAATCTCATAACCTGTGAGACTGCAAAGTGAATATCCGGCCTCGTGTTGCATACATAAATGAGGCATCCAACATTAGTTTGGTAAAGAGTGACATCAGCAGGATCACCAACATCATGAAGACTCAATTTCAAACCTGTTTCCATGGGAGTGGGAATGGGTTTGCAATCCTCAAGTCCAAACTTACACAGCAATGTCTCTATGTAACTTTTATGACAATAGGCAATACCACCATCACACTGCTTAAACTGTATACCCAAGTAATGATGCAACATCCCCAAATATTTCATCTTGAAAGTAGAATTCAAATCAGCCTTAAATTTAGTAATATGTCTCTCATTTGGTCTAGTGATCAGCAAATCATCTACATAAAGAACCACAATGAGAAGTACATCACCCTCACTCTTTACATACAATGTGCTTTCTATTGGATTGTTACGAAAGCCTCGTTTGACCAAATGAGTGTCAGCTTTCTCATACCAAGCACGAGGAGATTGCTTCAACCCATACGAAGCCTTCTTACATCTACACACTTTTTCCTCTTGTAACATTTAATGGCCTAAATTAGTGAGCTAATCATGGCAACACGAATGGTTAACTCTATGAGGTGAGCTTCTTGGCCTACGGAGGAGCTAAGCCACAATGAAGGGCAATCTCCACATTCACTTCTCTTCACCTCCAATCAACCCAATCACACACACTACGATTGCAAGACGCACACAACACTAATCCTATCATGCAACACACTAATCGCAAGAACGCACACATAGATCTATCGAGCACCACACTCCAATCAAACCTACATGCACACACAAGCAAAAGAGGGAAATCACACAAGATTAAAGAGGGGATTAACCAATAATTAGTTACGATCTAGCTAATCTAAGCATCATAGGCAATCATAAGAAGCATGAGAGAGGCATAGGGAAAGAGAATGAATCATTGATTAGTGTTAATCAAGTCTCATGAGCAAAGAGAAGCTCAAGGACTCCATAGCCACACACCTCAAGAGCTCTCACCAAAGAGTGCTCTCAACAAATGAGCTTGAGAACCCTAATTTCTTTTACACACTGCTTTATAAACCTAGGGTAAAAATATGCAATGTTCGGGTGCCCAAGGCCTTTAAGGCTCCACCACTTACTAAATCTGCTACCTAGGCACACTAATTGACCTGTCCTTCACAGCTTGGAACTCCTATTGAGCCCGGAACACATTAGAAATATTACAATGGCGTAAAATAAATCGGGAATTTACAATATGTGACCATTTTTGGGAAAATGTGAAAAACGTGTAACTCCAATCTTTACTGCTTCTTCATGTTGATCTTCTATGTGTATTCGTACATCTTCAGTCTTTAGCAGCTACTGTTAATTGACGTTGACTTAGTTAACATCCATTTTTTTGAAATTTGTGCTTCATCAAAAGACAGAGGCTCCTCAACATCATGTAAGCTAGACATAGCCAAAGCATAACTATCTGATGCATAAGATGCATGGCGAGAGTGTGAACGATATGACTAGACAAAGGTGCGTCCAATTTATTGTCACACAAAGTGTGCACCGACCATTTTGGCATACCTCTAGCCTGCTCATTTTCAGCCCTCATCAAGTACATCATTGTAGATCTGCATGAGTAATAGGCTAATCTGTAACATTTTCAAAAACCCCCATAGGTTGTATATTTGCCTCATTGGAATTTACATTCGAACTTCCACCAATGAAAAGAGGCAGTAAAGTGTCATAAATGTCCTGTGAGCTTACATTACTATCTCTAATACATGACAGCAAGGGCTGAAGAAAATCTTCCACAAACACTACATCCCATGAAACCAGAATACACTTTGTTTGTGGATGATACAATCTATAACCTTTTCTTTCATCACTATAACCAATAAAAATACATTTGATAGCCTTATCATCCAATTTTTTGTGTTGTGTTTGTGGCACCAAAGCATATGCCAAACAACCAAAAACACGCATGTTCTCAATAGAAGGCTTTCTATCATGCCATGCTTCATATGGAGTACTAAACTGCAAAGCTTTTGTAGGACACCTCTTAAGTACATAAGTGGCAAACATGATGGCCTCAAGCCAAAAATAATGCGGCAAAGCTTGACTTTTGACCATACATCGTGCCATTTTTGTAAGTAACCTATTTTTCCTCTCAGCTACACCATTTTGTTGAGGGGTATAAGGCACTGTATATTGGTGTTTTATCCCACGACTAGCCAGAAATGCATTAAATTCATAAGACATATACTCCCCCCCCCCCCAATCGAAACGGAGGGTGCCCATAGTACATTTTGAGACATTTTCAGCCATAGCCAGAAATTATTTGAAGCACATAAAAATTTCAGACTTCGCTTTAAGCGGAAATACCCATGCATGCCTAGAGTAATCATCAATGAAAGTCACAAAGTACAGGTAATTGCCCAAGGATGGAGTTTGCATGGGCCCACAAACATCACTATGCACAAGCTGCAACCTGCATGTGGCCCTAACTGAACCATCCTTTGGAAAATTTGAATGTTGCATCTTACCTAAAATACAGCCTTCACAAACATGTTTGACAGGAGCTTCAAGAGGCGGCAAAGAAGCAACCATATCAGATTTCTGCAAACGCAGCAAACTGGTAAAATTCGGATGCCCAAAATGTGCATGCCACAGTTTTGCATCTGAAACAACCCTTGAATCTGCAATTGCATTTGAAAAATTTTGTATACACTTGTCGTACAAAGTGAGCTTATACAGCCCACGGCACAAAAGGCCAGATGCAACAATTTTATCACCAAAATTGAGATCGTGAACTATACATCTGTCATCCACAAAGTTGACAACAAGTCCAAGTCTAGCAAGTGCAGATATAGACAAAAGATTCTTCTTGATCCCAGGTACATAAAGTGCATCAACAAGTGTGAAAGAACTACCATTTGCAACAGTAAGCACAATCATTTGAGCTCCCTAACCAGGATAAGAGGCATTGTTGGCACAAGTGACTGAATTCCCATGAGGGACAGACTCGAGAGAGGTGAACAATTCACGATGTGAGGTAATGTGCTTTGTAGCACCACTGTCAAAATACCACACATGTGAATCTGCACCAACTGACATGCATGCATCATGGACAGCATGCTTGTAAGTGCACTCTGCACTAAAAGCCCATTCTGCATCAACATCAGTATCATAGTCTTCTTTCACAGAAGACACAACAATGGCTGCATTTGTAGTGGAACCAATATTTGTAGTGGAACCATTCTCTTTCTTCTTAGCCTCTTTGGCCTTCAACTTAGGACATTGCTTGATCAAGTGATCATTAGCTTCACAATAATGGCGACGCATCTTCTTTTTGCCCTTATCACCAGAATTTCCAGACGAATTGCTGCCAGTAGAAGCATTAGGAATAGAATTTTTGCCACTCGCAGCAGAACCATAAGAAGTGGTTGCATTGTTGTTACCACCCTTTCTTTGAGAAGCAATAAAAGCCCGTTCAACTGCACGCTGCTAGTGCAGTTTTTTTTGGAAAGTGAGACTTGCAACAACAATGTGCATAATGCATCGAACTTGACAAATTCAGGATTTCCTTGGGTCATAAGTCTCCAAGTACTGGCAAAAGTTTGGTAAAAATTTGGTAAGTCATCAAGAATAGTCTACACAAGGGAACTGTCTGAAATTCCTTCACCTGCAAAATAAGTTGCTCATTGATATCCTTGACACCAGCAAGGAAAGTGTCCATATCATCTTCCTCATGCATAATCTTTGATTCTAGCTCTTTACGTAGCAAAGCAATTTTTGCCTCATTACGGCTTGCATAAAGACCAGCCATAATATCCCAAGCCTGTTTAGCGGATTTCGTTGAACAAATGTGAGGAGTAATGGTGCGCTTCACAGACAACGCAATCAACGCATGAGCCTGCGCATCCTTTACATCCCAACGAGCTTGTTTTGCCGTAGGCAAAAAAACTCTAATAGTAGCAATCCTTGTAGCAAGACCCGCAACATCCTCAACATCGCCTACATCCTCAGAACCACGACAAACATCAACGCCCTACACAATATTCTAGATGCCCTTTGACGCAAGGACATGTTGCATCATATAAGTCCACATAGGGTAATTGTCCCCATCCAACCTGTCCTCAGCAGCAAACATCTTGAACACATCTATGTCAGTCATGGTAAATGCTGCACCTCATGTGAAAACTGCTCGAAAAGAGGAGAAACGGAGCGAGAACAACACGTGCTATATAGCACAAACCGTAGAAGACTATAAGGCACATGTTATGCAGAAAATGCCACTGACAAAAATTTTGCACAAAATGACAAAATTGCCCGTGCAGGCCTGCTTGTACTGGAAACGAAGGCCGAAATGAGCCCGGATCAAAATCTGAGCACACTAAGGTGTACGAGCAATCCCGAAATATTTGTCGACCTGCGAACGCTCGCCAAGGCTCACTGAAATCGAAGAAAGTGAGCAGGCATGTTCTGGAGCTACTGGTGACTAAGCCTGAGAGGATGCAACCCGCTCCGATACCAATTGTTGGAATTAGGGTTGCAGAGAAACGCACATAGCTTGGAGAAGACGAAGGAAGCTCAAGGCACACAACTGAGAGTATATTACTTAGTGTGCAATGGAAAGATAGATAGCCCTAGAGTGATGGGCGTATATACAGTGCACGGGGGAAAAAACCTCCTAAAGAGGGGAAAAATGCCCCGGCAGTCCTAGTGTGTTCACACACATCACTACCACACATATATGGTAACATCATAGAGAATGGATCTTGTCAAATTATACATCATATGGAGAATCCTTAAATTGCCAATAGCGGAAGCCATAGCTCAAGAAGATTAGCTATCAAATGTCAATTGCCAAAGTCTGCTTGATCGAGGCAACATTTTCTTGTCAAGTTGGCATTGTATAAAATTTTCCAAGATTAATTAATAAGTTCAAAATAGTAAACATTACACTGAACTTGCTTATCAACTTGTTGGACTCACCTCGTGGTGTGGTAATTTGTGCTGAATTCAACACGTAACTTTGCTTTTCAACAATTTTTTGTGGCTGTCTTGTTTATCTTAACTTCTTTAAGGCACAAACTCTAACAGTCATGAAATCTATAGCACTTTAGTATACTTGAGTTGCCCAATACTGTAGGCATACATAGGTTGCCAATCACCCTTGAAAACCCGCTAGATTTGGCTTGCTCATAATGGGTTCATCATGTCCGTATTGAGTTCACAAAACTTGCCCAGGAGCCATGTCCTAGCAAATCCAAAACTTCCTGAATTACAATAAATGGTCAGCCTTGTTGAATACCATTGCCAAACAAGAAACAAGTCGTGCCTGGCTTGTGAGATAACCTTGCTTACTTGCATCAGCTAAGACTAATGAGTTGATAACAAATTTAAAGAAGTCACATGATGCATGTTTGACATATGTTGAGAAGCTTCATAGAAAATTGCTTTGATTCAGGTAATCTTTCCTATCTTGGAGCCCATATGGCCCGTTTCAATGAAATTGCTTTATAGTGGATATCTTTGCTTGCGAGTTCGCTTCTTGCTTTTACCTAGGTTTTCCATGCAAGCTTGTGCATGTCAAAACTTTGAAGCTGCAAGGGCCTTGCCTTGAATGGAGGTTGACCTTGTGACCTCAAATCTTTGAAGCTGTCGATGTCACGAAGTTCCATGGTCAAGGCTGTATTGTACACAATTGACGTGTGATCCACACTCGTACGTGGCTCATATAATAATTCTCTGCAATTTCAAAAATTACAAAGGTTCGGTGACATTACATTGCCCTTTACCAATATTCGTGATGTACATGCATGCAACCCCTTTCTAAGCCTTGCTTATTGTGAGCTCTCCTTGCTATCGTGCCTCGTGCGGAAAACCCTCATATAATTGGGGGATTTTCCCAAAGTAGGGCACCTCAAAGATCTAAATATAAAGCAAAGGTGGGAAGCTTGTTTGATGATGGCACTGTGTAGTACAATGACAAAGTGAGAGACAAAAAGAAGTCGATGGCACCCTCCATAGGCTCCCTCTGCCTCGAAATTACTGACATGAATTAATGCTCGTACTTGGGTGCATCCACCAAGGGTAAGAAAGCTCTATTTTTTTCAAGTCGTGTCAAGTCTAAACCCGCCTCAAGTGGTTGTTTCCACCAACATTGTTGGCCTCACACTGAGATGAGGACCTCCTTATAAGTGGCCGTGGCAGCTTGAAGCCCACACCATAGCAGCTTGAAGGGAGAGAGAGAGAGAGAGAGAGAGAGAGAGAGAGAGAGAGAGAGAGAGAGAGAGAGAGAGAGAGAGAGAGAGAGAGAGATTGGATTATCTTCCATGGAGGTCAAATATGACCCATAGGACCGGATACAAAAGTGCTACAATATTTTTTGGGAAGTCATGGCAACGGTATACATATCAGTTAAGGATTGAGGGTCCACAGGAAGGGTAAAAAAAAGAAAACCAAAACCTAATGGGGGTCAAGTGAGAGGTGGATCCTCTTTAGGACTTTGAAATTCTTGAATGATGGCTTTTCTGCCTAGGTAGACTGCCTTGTTACCTTGCTTGGGGGCTTCGTGCATCTTCTTCAGTTTGCTTTTTTTTTTTTACCTTGAGTTGATTTGGAGTAAGCTCCTCCATGATCCAAACCTTTGCTCCCTTGAGAAGATGTGATTGATGTAGAAATTGAATCCGCTCTTTTTTGTTCTGAAAAGTAAGAATGAAATGCTTAGATGGCACGCGTCTATGTGTATCATTGATCCAAGGAATGGTGTCGGGTTTGATGTTAACTGGTTCAAGGATTTCATTGAGCTTAGTAAGTGCTTCTTCAAGGGTGTCCTTAGTGGTGCACCATGGTGAGGGGAGCGCACTAATGCGGACCTTGAGGGCACTCTCTTCTTGGAGTCGTTGTTCGTGAACTCTATTGTCACACAAATTTGTACCCTAGCAATGATTGCTGAGTGAACTTGTGTGACCTTTACTTCAAATTCCTTTACCTTGTGTGACCTTTGCTGAGTTAACTTGTGTGACCTTTACTTCAAATTCCTTTACCTCGTTGGTGGCTAGAGTAGTCGTGGAGTCAAAACGTGCCTCTAGCTCACTAAGGCAAGAGTTGAGCTCACGGTTTTCTTCCATGACTTGTTCCAAGGCTGCTTGAAGTTGTGTGAGGCGATCAAGTTTGTTGGGAGTTGCTAACATAGTGACAAAACTTGGCTTTGCTCTCGTGATGGTCTTTGGGTCGACATCGTTTGAGTTCCTTGGCAAGATCTTGTTGTGGCCCAAATAGCCCCGAAACAAGGTCTAGAATAAACCTTGCTAAACCATAGCTCCAAAACAAGGGCTCATACATTTGCTGGACTTTCTATGTTTTGAGAACTTGCTGGACTTTTTGCAAACAGGTTTTCAAACCGAAGGTTTGACGAAACCTTCACTAAATCGGATCAAGGAGACGCCAAAGCAAGGTCTCTAAAGCGCTGGAGCAAGATCTAACGTGAAGCGAGGACCTGGAATTGAAAACTCGGACCTGTGAGAGATAGTCAAACTTCTATAGCTGGCAGAGATCGGGTGAGCTGTTGGCGAAAGATTTGAGTGAACTATTTTGGCGCAGGATTCAAGCATGAGCTAGGGAGCGAGGAGGGGAGCTTGGGCCAAACGCCCCCCACAAGGCTACATCTTGCCTTGGGGAGGCTGATCAATCAGATAAGGCTTTGAGCTAGGGTTTATGTTTATATATATATATATATATATATATATATATATATATATATATATATATATATATATATATATATATATATATATATAGCGAGAGAGAGAGAGAGAGAGAGAGAGAGAGAGAGAGAGAGCATCCATGAGAGATCAATGCAACAACCCTCCATGCTTTTCCCCCTCCTCGATCTTCGTTCTCTTGTGAGCTCTGATACCAATATGAGAGATTAAGAACTAGCACATGTAACTCTCCAGCCAACCATGCTAATATAGGCCCTTTGGCCTACAACAATAGGCTCCTTGTATCATATGTGTGTCTTGGGCCTTGGCCCTGGCCCATCCTACCCTAGGCCCTCACACTATTGCATACATGATACTGTCCACATTTGAGGAATATTGAATCTTTGCTATCTCAGCCTTCTCAACATCTGATAATTTAGGAGAATCACCCTTGCTACGTTTCACATATGCCAACATTGGGGTACTAGATGCTTTCCCCCCTGCATATTGAAATGATGCAAGATCTTATGTATGTATGGTTCACATTTTCTTCAACTTGGCAATCTCATGAGTTGACTTCTCAGTCATAAGCATGTCATCAACATATAAAATGAGAAGTATCAATGATCCATCACTAAGATTTTTCATGTACAAACAATCATCACGTAGGGGATTGAAGGAAGCTTTTTGAGGGAGCTTTTGAGAAAGCTTTTCTTAAAAAAATAGAACAAATGATTTAAAAAAAAAAAAAAAAGCTTTCTCTATGCTCATTTGAGTCAAAAAGATGAAAAAGCTCTTTCTTTGCTCTATATAGCATGTCATAATAATCAATATCTAATTCTCCTAAATGATTTTCTCATGTTAAACTGATCATTTAATATGGGGAAGTGCCAGGGGAGAAAAAGCTAGAATATTGGTTAAGCTAGCAGACCGGCCACAGTAGGGATCCAAAGGAGGGAAAATAGGGATCCAAAGGGGGGGCCATCTTCAAAAGAGCCATGTGCAACAATGGGCTAAAAATACCCTAAGGTTCAGCCCATTAAGACTTCCAAAATGCTAAGGTTCCAAAATTCAAAGGTTGTGTCCAAAGGGCTAAAGCTTAGGATGAATTGGGTGGTTTGTGTGCTCTCCAAAGTCAACACACATCCCTACACATGAGGGAGCGAGCCCTAAACGTAGGGGATGAGAGAGAAAGCCACACACACACACACACACACACACACACACACACACACACACACACACACACACACACACACACACACACACACACACACAAGCCCCCTTTACACAAAGGGAATGAAGGACACATGTCAGATGCCTAAGCTAGTTGCTCCCAAAATGTGCTCAATTCCTATTGGATGACCCTTGAAGAGGACCAATGAGAATTAGGCTAGAGTAAATTTAGCCTAACTAATTTTAAAACACTTCATAAAACAAACCAATGAAAATTAAGTCTCTTAGATGATTATTGGACAGCCTGAGAAGGGGTCCAATAGGAATTGAGTAGCCCATTGTACTTAATTCCTATTGGTCAGAATGGGGAAAGGTCCAATGGGGATTTAATTCACTTAAATCAATTAAGTTTAATTGATTAAGGTCTCACAAAAGGGGAATGGGGGACACATGTCAGAAGGCTATCACTTATGTTGCTTAATAGCCATTGGCTGAGCTTGGCATTGTCCAATAGGGAGCCTGCAAGAGCAAATAGCAAGGGGGCTCGCCCAAGAGAGAGAGAGGGGGCTGATTTTTGCAAGGCATTATCACACACACACTCACACAGTCTCATGTGTGAAGAAAGAGAAGACTATCTCTTCCCAAGCTTTAATGGAGAGCTCATCACCTACTCCAAGCTTGTGAGATAGAAGCCTACATCGACACACTCTTGGCCTTTGGATGCAAATCCAACCAAGATCCAAGCTTCAATGCATGCTCATCTCCTCTACCAAGCTAATTACTAAGCTAAAGCTATGCTAATATGAGTGATTATGTGAGGAGATGTACATCTTTCTCGTAAGATACTCCTTCTTCCTCTCAATCTACTCTCATACCCTGCTAGCTCTCACCATCTTCGAAGGTGTGTGAGGTCTTGGGTCTGAGAACGGGGATAATTAAAGTTGTGTTTACTAAGTGTTTTGCTTAGTGCATGAAGTTTTCATCTTCATTGCACTAGCTAGTCTTGAAGGAACACAAAGAATTGTATTGTACAATGTCTCTCTTGATGGGAGAAACCATACTACAAAGCCTTTTGGAGGGGGGACCGGCTCCATGAAAATCCGGTCGTCAATTGTTGTCAATAGCTTAATTTCTCTCTCTTTTGAAAGTATTGTTGATGCTATCTAACTAGGTGTTATGCTTTTTGTTGCTCTCTCCACCCAAGCACTCTTGTAATTCTCATTAGGAATCTATTCTAATGAAATGCCCACTATGTTCATGCTAATTTCCGCTACACATAAGTTTTTAGACCATTAAATGTTACATTGGTATCAGAGCACAAGGTTTCTCTTTTCTTGTTCAAGAAGGGAGGTCCTCAAGCTAGCTATAAATGGTTGGTATTATTAATTGCCTGTGAGTAAGTAGAATAGGGATTTTTCAGCCTTGTAGTGCACCTGCCTTTGTGCAGTTAACGGGGCATCACCGTCGAGAGCTATGGTCTTAATAGTGGAGTCCTACGGGGCTTGCCTACGGCTTAACCACTATTGAGCTATTAGAAGCTTGACAGGAGCCGGTGTTATTTTGGTGTCGAAAGACCCTCTCTTCTATTCCTTGCAATTAATGGTATTCGAGCCGCGGGTACAGTAGCTTGAGTGCTTTTTCTAAAGGGGTAAAGAGGAGTAGCAACTAAGGCTTGAAGTGCCAAAGTACACGTAAAACGTTTACACCTAAAAGTTGTTAGAATGGTTGACAATAGTAAAGAGAGTGAAATTAATGTTGATAACTTTGATTTTGCTCATGAGCAAGCTACTAATGATGGTTCAATGCTTGCTCATGAGCAAGCTACTAATGATGCTTCAATGCTTGTTAACTATCTTGTTTCTAGGCTTCAACAAGCCATTGGCAATCCATATCTCCAAAGTGAAGTGCAACGGCAGCTCCGTGCTCATGGGATTCTCCAAGCTCATCACCATGACGAGAGAACACCTAGGAAGCCTCCTTGTGAGAATACCAAAAGAGGTCTCTCTCCGATTCGGGAAGAAGAAGAGAATCCCTACGAAGGGCTCAAGAATTTACTTCTTGATGATGCATCTCCTTCCCAAAGGAGAACTCAAGAGTCTCCATCGAAGGAACGAGAAAGAAGTGAGTCTCCCGCCACCTCGGCGGAGATGGCTCCACGAAGACGGCGGGCTAAACGCTCTCCATCACCACCAAAGCGGAGAAGACCATCACACTCTTCTTCACGCCATAATTCAAAGAGGGATGATAAAAAGCAAGAGAAGAAAAAGGCGAGAAAGAGGACACCCTCTTCTCCATCTTCTTCATCCTCTTCCTCTTATGAAAGTGATGGTGAAGACAACGAAGATCAAGACAAGAAAAAGGCAAGAAAGAGGTCACCCTCTTCTCCACCTTCTTCAAATTCTTCACCTTCCGAAAAAAGTGATGGTGCAACCTTTGAACCATCAAAAAGAAGAGGCCATAGGAAATCCGATGCAGCATGGAAGAGGTCATCCAAATTGAAGAAATTCAAAGAGGGAGGGAAGAGCATCTCTTTCCTTACCTATGATGGTACCTTTGGTGCTACGGACAAAGTCTTGGCCTTTATCCAGCAATTCGATGCGGCGTTTGGAGATGAGGGCTTCACGGAGTCCTCTAAGCTACGCCATGTAGCTGTGCACTTTCAAAAGTCCGCCAGGCAATGGTGGTCTAGCTTACGAGCCAACGGTGAAGCTCCACGAACACGGAAAGCTTTAAGAGCTTACATTATGAAGCAGTTTTTGGCCACCGATGCCAAAGACAAAGTACTCACCGAATGGCGAAGCTTAAAGCTCTCTCCCAATGAATCCATCCACAAATATGTTGAAAAGTTTTGGGACCTACAACTCAAAGCCACTGTCTTCAAAAAGTTGGATTTTGGAGAGCAAAAGAAACAATTTTGTGCAGGCTTAACCGAAGAAATGGTGGAGTATGTCAAATCCCAAAGGCCACGTACCATATCGGCGGTAATACACCATACTATGGTGGCCTCTCGAATCAATTTCCAAACAGGGGCTAAAAGAAATAATAAGCTCCCGGAAAACAAGGGTTCCAATGAGCCTAAGGGGAAGGACAATGTCCAAAAGTCTCCTAAGGGCAACTCCAACAAAGCTAAAGAGAAGGGAGTTTACAAAGGTAAGAACAAACTCTCTCCTGAAGAGCTTGAGCGTTATCGCAAGGATAACCGGTGTTTCAAGTGCGGTGAACAAGGGCATGCGTACCGCGCTTGTCCCCAAAAGAACAACCGCCAAGATTCTCCTAGAGCTTCCTTGGTTGAAATCCAAGAGGAGGAGACTCACCAAACTCATCACAAAGGATCTCCTCTATGCCATGCTTGGGGAAAGGTAAGAGAACATGATGCTTTTATTCTCTTTGACCCTGGTTCTACTCACAATTTTATATCTATAGAGTTGGCCACCAAGCTAGGCATACAATCCTACGAGATGGGAGATGTCCTACCCGTAGACAGTGCCTTCAAGGGGCAAGAAGCTTCAGTCACTCCCTTAATCGGGAAATTTAGGCTTCATGTCCAAGGCTATGTGGACAAAGAGGACTTCTTTATCTCTCCTCTCAAGCATGAGGATGTAATCCTAGGGGCACCATGGTTTGACCGCCTGGCTGCCGATGTTAAATTTCCTGAAAGGAGAATCTCCTTTAAGTTCAGGGAAAAAGACATGTATATAGATGCTAAGGAAATGGGTAACACTATCCCCATCTACATACACCAGCTTTCAACAAGTCAATAAAGAGATCTATTTTCGTGTACATGATTTTTGTTAAAGATTCTCAAAATGAACCTAATGCTTTAGCAAAGGAAAATAAAAGCAACCAAAAAGAATTAGAGTTATCCAATTTTCTCAAGGGGTTTCAAGATGTTTTTATTGACGACATCCCTTGTGAGCTACCTCCTAAACGAGGTAATGGTGACCATGCAATTGAACTTCTTCCAGGAAGTTCACCGCCTAACAAACCTCCTTATAGAGTTTCTCAAGCTCAACAAGAGGAGATTATGCGGCAAGTGCATGAGTTAGTTGAGAAGGGCATGGTTAGGCCTAGCTCATCTCCATTTTGCTCACCGGTGCTATTAGTGCAAAAGAAAGACGGCACATATCGTATGTGTGTCGACTATAGAGCACTAAATAGGATCACTATCAAGAATAGGTTTCCCGTTCCACGGGTAGAAGACCTATTTGATAAGCTACACCACCTTTGGTCTTTACGAATACATTGTCATGCCTTTTGGCTTGACCAATGCACCAGCCACATTCAACCGCTTGATGGAGAAGCTGTTCCGGCCTCATCGAACCTTCACTGGAGAGTTCTTTGATGATATTATCATCTACTCTAATTCATTAGACGAACACAAGCAACACCTCCAGGTAATATTTCAAGTTTTGAGAGAGAATAAACTTTATGTTAATCAAAAGAAAAGTGAATTTTTCTTGCAAGAGATTCAGTATTTAGGTCACATTATCTCTCAAGATGGCATCCAAATGGATCCATCAAAGTTAGAGGTAATAAAAGGATGGCCTCAACCAAGGAATCTTCATGAACTAAGAAGCTTTATAGGTATGTGTGCATACTATAGACGCTTCATAGAAAACTTCTCACAAATTGCGGGACCATTACATGACCTAACAAAGAAAAGCGTTAGGTATACATGGTCTGCTAAGGAGAACAATGCTTTCGAAAAGCTTAAAGAAAATCTTATCTCTCAACCTGTGCTTACACTACCGGATCTCTCAAAACCATTTGAGGTCCAATGTGATGCTTGTGGTGATTGCCTTGGAGCTGTTTTGCTCCAAGAAGGGCACGCCATAGGCTATGAGAGTCGAAGGCTCGACCCTGTTGAGCAAGCTCTAGGCATATATGAAAAGGAACTCCTTGCAGTTCTACATGCCTTAGACTCATGGAAGCACTATTTATTGGGGACTCCTTTCATTCTGTGAACGGATCACCAAAGTCTCAAGTACTTCATGACGCAGACCAAGCTCTCCGACAAACAAATGAGGTGGGCAAATTTCCTTTCGCAATTTCATTTTCATATTGCTCACATTGCTGGCAAGCATAATCAAGTAGCTGATGCACTCTCTAGACGACCAAGAGTGAATGCGGTTTCCATAGCAACTCATAATGATCTATCTTCAATGATAGATGAGTATGCTATTGATCCCGATTTTAGAGATGTGATTTCAGCCCTTGCAATTGTTGGGGTATAAAGCCCAATGTGGTCGCCCAGGTAAGTGGGCGGGCCACTAGGTATGTACACATATTCTTTTGTAAAAACCTAATAAGAACTCACTATGCTCTACACATTACAGTAGAGTGAGTTCACCATATCGTCGTGCTCTTCTTCTCGCACTCTCTCTCGCGTCGCACTTCCGTTCGTACTCCTTCAATTGGTGTCAGAGCTCAGATCGAGGCTCGGGGCAGCACCGCAGGAGGCTAGAGTCACCAGCTCAGATTGGAGTGAAATTCGACAGGCAAAGACACGGCCCCAAATCTTGTGGGGGAACCCGTAGGGCTTGGTGTGCTCAGAATTTCATTCTGAGGTCATCTCGGTCACCGTTCGGCTTCGACAAAGTTCTGCGTAGGCCATTTTCGACTACGTGGTCTCAGCGGGTGCAGATCCGACTCTGCAAATTTGGGGTTTTTGGCCTATGACTGCACGTGCTGAGGATATCGACACTCTTAGAGTGTTGATTTGTGGTTGTCTACACATCGAAGGACGGCTCACAGTTCTTGGAGGCGTGTCACATACGACACGGGCGCATCTACACACAGACTATAGGCGACATCCACTAGTTCATCAGGTAGCTTGTGTTTGCTGCTTGATATTCCACATTTCATCCTGACATTGCAGGTACTTCCACATGGGATGTATTGTCAGAGATGATGTATGTTTGTTGAGAGTTTGCTGGCTGTGAGTCACGCTGCAAACAACTGCCGCAGCGGTTACAGCATATAGCGGGAAATTTATGGATGTATGACTTTGTGGGAATTCTGTGTACTGTCAGATTTACTTCAGCCTTTGTTGAGGGTCGAGTGAGGTTTTATTGAGCTGGGGGATTCTCGAATGTTGAGATCCTTTCGGTGATACAGGTCTTGGAGCGATCCGTCGAGCACCCTTAGATAGGCAGCTAGGATGTATTGACTGTGAGTTAGACAGTTGGGATTGCATCTTTTCTTTACTGCCGTTGAGGCATTGTCACAGTCTATGCTTACAGGACAGTGACAGGACAGCGAGAGACAGTACAGGTGCAGGACAGGTTTACCCGCAGCTTACAGTGTTAGAGAGACAGTGGTTTTTTGAGCTGTTTTTTGGTCTATTTTTAGTACACTAGAGCCATTTTACAAAGGAGACTCTGCCAAAATTTTTGCAGAATCTGAAGCTTTCTTGGCTCATTTGACAGGTTGATATTGGTTCAGAGGTCAGTTTACAGGGGAAACTCTGCCGAATTTTTCCCAGAAAAGTAAACTACTGTGAAGCGTAGCTATTGCGGGATCACAGGACACTGCTCTTTACAATATCAAGAAGCTGGATGGAACCAATTTCCCATTGTGGAAGCAACAGATTTGGCACGTGTTGGTACAAAAGAAGCAGATAAAACCTATAAAGCTCAAGGGGATAAAACCAGAAGATATGGACGAAGATGAATGGAGCGAAATGGATGAATTGGCACTTTCTACCATTATGCTGACTTTGGCAGAAAGCGTTTACTTCAATGTAGCAGACGAGATGTCGGCTTATCAAGCATGGTTAAAGCTGAGTGGTCTTTATGAGAAGCAGAGTGCAGCTTCACAGGTATACTGGCTTAAGAAGCTTGTTGACTTGAAGATGAAATAAGGGACACCTATGTCCAATCATCTGAATGAATTCAACACAATCTACAGTCAATTGTCAGCTCAAGGTGTCAAATTTGATGAACCTATTAGAGCTATGTTCCTGTTGATCACATTGCCGAAAAGTTGGGACACTTTTCGCACAGCTTTGAGTAATTCTGCACCTCCAGATGGTTTGAACATAGCAGGTGTAGAAGGAAGTCTGCTTACTGAAGAAACCAATAGAAAGACAATGGACAAAGGCAAAGGAACAGCCTTAGATGTCAGGGGAAGGACCAAAGAAAAGTACAAAGGTGGAAAGAGGAATCAGTCTCGTAGCAAGTCCCGCAGTGCTAAAGGCAAGAGTGACATAGAATGCTACCATTGTGGCAAGAAGGGTCACATGAAAAGAGACTGCAGAGAATGGAAAGCAGAAAAAGGCAAAGAGAAAGCTGAAGACCATGGTGAGAAGAACAAGTCCTCAGTGAAGATTCAAGAAATAAATGTGACAAACACTATTGTAGAGGATGACAGTCTAGTGTCAGGAGACATCTACTTCTAGAAGAATACAATGGACTCAGCTCTTCTTACAACATCTGATGGAAATGCACTGAGTGACTGGATAATAGTCTCAGGGGCATCACTTCATGTGTCTCCAAACAAGGAGTGGTTTACCTCTTATGTGACCACTAAAGATCATGTTCGGCTAGGCAATGGGCAGACATGTGAGATCTTAGGTGTTGGAGATGTTCAATTGAAGTTTCAGAATGGCTCTTCTTTCACGCTGAAGAATGTGAGACATGTTCCCGCAATTACAAAGAGCTTGATTAGCACAGGTTTACTTGATGATGTTGGATACCTCACCACTTTTGGACAGAACATGTGGAAGATATCCAAGGGTTCTATGACAGTAGCACATGGAGTAAAGTCTGGAGGACTTTACATGATTTATGTATCAAATGTCTCTAAAAATGTAATCAATGTAACCGAGCAGCCGAACGTTTCTTTGTGGCATAGCCAGTTAGGACATATGTCCAAGAAGGGAATGGAAATCTTGTCTCGTTCTGGTTATTTGCCTGGCTTTTCATTTAATGATTTTGAATTCTGTGAACATTGTCTGTATGGTAAGAAAACACAGCAGCCACATAAGCATAGAAGCAGTAGAAGAGATACACAGTTGGCACTTGTTCATAGTGATTTGTGTGGACCTATGCCTAACCTATCTCTAGGGGGAGCTTCTTACTTTATGACATTTATAGATGATTACTCGAGGAAAGTATGGGTTTACTTTCTCAAGCACAAGGATGAAGCGTTTAGTGTTTTCAAAACGTTTGTGACACTTGTGGAGAATCAGAGTGGCAAGAAGCTTAAATGCTTACGCACTGACAATGGTGGAGAGTATGTTTCAAAGGCCTTTCAGGACTTTTGTGAGTCAAAAGGTATAAAACGTGAACTTACTGGTCCTTACAATCCTCCTCAAAATGGTGTTGCTGAGAGGATGAATAGGACCATACAAGAGAAGGTAAGAAGTATGTTGTCTAATGCACAACTGCCAAATGGGTTTTGGGCTGAAGCTGTATCAACAGCTGTTCATCTTGTAAATAGATCTCCTAGCAAGGTTTTGCAGAAGAATTCAGTGCCAGAGATGGTATGGTCAGGCAAAATGCCCTCATACAAGCATCTCAGAGTCTTTGGCTGTGAGGCATATACTCACGTTCCAAAGGAATTTAGGAACAAACTTGAGCCAAAGAGTAGAAAGTGCATCTTTCTAGGCTATGGTAATTCTGGTGAGATGGGGTACAGACTTTGGGATCCCGAATCCAGAAAGGTTGTCCGCAGCAATGATGTTCACTTTAATGAATCCAAATATCATTCTAAACCAGAGAGGGTTGAGGAGATTAGAAGAGTTGTCTTCCAAGAAGATGGACCTGCACGTGCAAGACAAAATGTCAGGGCTCAAGAGGAGCAAGGACAGGATAGAGTGGAACCACAGGTTGTGGCTGAGCCAGAGCCACCTATTGTGCGCAGATTTGGATGTGTCACGCGAGCTCCTGATAGGTTTGTTCCATCTATGAATTATGTCATGTTGACTGATTGCAATGAGCCTTCATGTTACAAGGAAGCAGTGCAAATGAAGGACTCCGGGAATTGGCAATTGGCCATGCAGTCAGAGATGACAGCTCTGCATAAAAACCAGACATGGAAGCTAGTTAAATTACCATGGGGCAAAAAGGCTCTACCCTGTAAATGGGTTTACATGTATAAGATCACCGCTCATGATAGTCAGCCAAAGTACAAAGCAAGGCTTGTTGCCAAGGGATTTAAGCAAGAACAAGGCATTGACTTTGATGCAGTCTTCTCTCCGGTGGTCAAGATGACTACATTGAGATGCTTTCTTGCATTGGTTGCCATATTAGATTTGGTGTTGCACCAAATGGATGTCAAGACAGCGTTCTTGCATGGTGATTTAGATGTGGAAATTTATATGCAGCAGCCAGAAGGGTTTGTTGAGAAAGGCAAGGAAGATTGGGTATGCCAGTTGTTAAAGAGTCTTTATGGCTTAAAACAATCACCGAGGGCATGGTACCATAAATTCCACAAAGTTTATGCTTTCTCAAGGCTACAAACGTAGTGAGTTCGATCACTGTCTATATACAAGAAGGCTAAGGATGGTAGTTGGCTGATCCTTATTTTGTATGTGGATGACATGTTGATTGCTGGTGATAGCCGTTTTTTGGCTCTTTGTAATTGCCACAGTGAGTTACCTCACCCTACCAAAATCACCCAAACACTGTGGCTATCCCTACCATTTCACTGTACATAGGCGTGCGTGAGTCACGGGACTTTTCCCATATCTTCTTTAAAAACCCTCAATTAGCTAGTCATTGGGCTAGTTGAGCCAAAAAAAAATAAAAAAATAAAAAATAAAAGTATATTATGGCCCATGCGTATGTAAATATTTCTTTGTATATAGGGCCTAAATAAAAGATTTTTTCATAATTATTTTGGTATTTATTTACATATTTCTACCTAGGTGTGTGTTATTTATGCTCTGTACATTGCCTCACCATTACCACAATTTTTTCTTACCATTTTTCATACTCTTTATTCCATATAGAAATATTTTCATGTAAGCTTCTCTTATATTTGGTGTAACTCCACCCCAACAAAAATCCAAAAAAACTAGTTTTATTTATGTGTATATTTTTTCACTATTGTGATTTTTCCCTTCCTACATTATTTTGTTTTTTTTTCTAAAAAATTAGAACACCAAAAATATTTATCTTTTTATGGTAGCCTCATAATGAGAGAGATTTCTTTTGACCCCTTTATATTTTTTCCACTTATATTATTTATATTTGACATGTACATATTTTTTAGACCCCTCAATATTTGATTTTCTTAGTTGTACTATTCACTTATATCATAATCTCAACAATATCTTCAATTATAGACCTACCAAATAAGGTCAAGGGTAGGTGGCATGCATACATGCACTATGGAGGGCTCACTCTTGGAGGTATTCAAAAGAATCATCCAAAGAAGGACCCCACAAGGACCTTGTGCAGTGGAAAAAAACGGTCGGTTTTGCTGAATTTTTAAAGTTCACTTGCTCTCCGAATTTGAAAAGGTGATACAAACAAAAGTTGTATCTCGTGGACTGAACTTTTGCCTCAAATTTTTTCATATTTTTTTGAGCTACGAGCTGTGAGCTATGATTTTATTAGTGGACCCCAGTTTTCCCATGCTATGCAGCCACACTCTCTCTTCCACTTTATCATTTTCCTCTTCCACACACACTTCTCCACTCATCATCCCCACCTCTCTCACCACTCCTCTCCGCACCCTACTCACCTTCTCCTCAACCTTGAAGAATAAAAGAAACCATGGTGAACTCATACCTCCCACACACAATTCCATTCCAAAATTGACCACTTAGTCTCATTTTTCCTCCTCCAATTTACCCATATCTATAAAAAAAACCACAAAATTCAACCTCTTCTCTTAAAAGACAGCATCATGGTGGTTGATTACTCAGCTTCAATTACCTTGTCTCTCAAGGAAGGTCAAGAGTGGAGAAAAAATGTACCGTCAAAGCTAGTGGACCGTCAACAAGCGTCAAAAATTGGCCCTACTCAAGACACTTGGAGCATCAACCTTGTAAGAAATCCACCTTTTCTTACCTCTTAAGAGTTTTTCTTCCTTATTTGTATCCTACATGGATACTCCCATTGTAAATATCCAATTCCATTTGTAAATTAATACTAACTCTACTAACACTAACCCACTATGAAAAGTCCTACCACCTCCATTTCTCTCCTCTCTCTTTCCCCACCAACTTCTTGATAATTCCAAGCAAAAGAAATTAGATAAATTGCTGAAAATCTAACCCAACCATGGTTAGAGGAGTAACCCTAGCCTTCAAAATTGCTATAAAAGGAGGGTGTAGCTAGCACAAAAGGGGGAGCCATAAGCAAGAGCACTATGCTATAGCTTGAGAAGCCAAGCTCAACCTCTCTAGAAGGAGCTCTTGAGTGGAAGCTCATTGTCTTATGCATGTGCATATATTGTAATAGGGGATTAGCAAGGGAACTCTATGCCATTGTAAGAGAGAGAGTGATCATTCAATTGAGAGTAGGAAATCTATCATTTCTCCTACTAGTGTAAGCCCAACATTTGCTGAATCAAGGAGGGTGGATTTGGACTAAGCTTGGATACTTTGTCTCCCTTCCAACGTGAAGTAATGGGCAACAATGATGCGTAAGTATCTTGGTGTTTTTTGTTAAGTTCTTGATAGCTTGTCTCTGGTGTTGTCATCAATCTAGCCATAAATCCCACATACTGTAAGAGGGCGGCAGGGTGGAGAGGACTCCCCTGGCCTTAAGACAGTGATTGGGGTGGCTTTTCTTGTGATGTGTTGTGGTGAAATTTACGCAAGCTATGTTGAACAAATACTAATCTCACTTTGATTTGTCATGACAGATTTGTAAGAAGGCATTAGTGCAACAAGCACCCCCTTCCCCCCTCTCTCCCTTTCTTAAATATATAGTTGTGTTTGCTTGATCATTCCCGATACGTTTCAAAGAAGCCCGAGCACTATCTCTCTCTCTCTCTCTCTCTCTCTCGTGTTTTAGTGTGTGAGAGTGTTCCATTGGTGTTAGGGTTAGTGTAAATTCCTTGCTTGTTTGTGGGTTGCTCTAACGATTCTCCTCTTTTGCGTCCTAGTTCGCTCTTAAACTAGGTGGTGCCCCTTGTGTAGTTGGGATTTGGCTGTGGGTTTGTTGTTTTGGTTTGTGTTGTGTTGTGCCCCAGCCCCATTGAGCAGCACGGGAGCCTTGAAGGGTGTCTAGAGGTTGCTCTTCTTGTTGCCCGCCCCGGACCGCCTCACTGGCAAGCACTTGGAAGAAATTTCAGCTTTGAAGTCAAAGATGGCAAAATCGTTTGACATGAAAGACATGGGTGAGGCAAGTCATATACTTGGTATGCACATTGAGAGAGAGAGATCAAAGAAGTTGATTTGGTTATCTCAAACAGAGTATATTGACAAGGTTTTGCAATGTTTCAATATGGAGAAGGGAAAGGCACTGAGTGTTCCATTGCCACCATATGTGAAACTTAGCAAACAAGATTGTCCTGTGTCTGAGGAAGAACAGGCTAAAATGGATAAGATTCCATATGCGTCTGCAGTGGGTAGTTTGATGTATGCAATGATTGCTACTCGCCCAGACATTGCATTTGTAGTGGGAATAGTAAGTCGATACATGTCAAACCCAGGCAAGAAACATTGGGAGGCAGTGAAAGGAATATTGAGATACCTGAAAGCTACAAAGAGTATGCGTATATGCTATGGGAGTCAAGAGCTAAGTGTAAAGGGTTTTACAGACTCAGATTATGCAGGTGACTTAGACAACCGAAGGTCTACGTCAGGGTATGTCTTTACATTGGCTGGTGGAGCAGTATCATGGCGTTCTAGATTACAAGATTGTGTTACTCAGTCTACTACAGAGGCTGAATATGTTGCAGCATCAGAGGCATGCAAAGAATCAATTTGGCTTAATCGACTAGTAACAGATTTGGGAATCAAAGAAGAGATGCCTGTGTTATATTGTGATAGTCAAAGTGCTATACAATTGGCTCGCAATCCAGTTTATCACTCAAAGACAAAGCATGTGGATGTGAAGTATCATTTCATCAAGGAAATGCTCGAGGACAAGCAACTTCAGCTTGTCAAAGTTCACACCACAGAAAATCCTGCTGATCTACTTACAAAAGGACTTCCCTCAGAGAGCTTTGCGCATTTTCGCAAGCAGTTAGGTGTAGGGTAGTACATCACTTCTCTACATCTCTTGTATATTAGCTTGTATAGTAGCTTCTCTCACACTTAAAGTACCACATTGGACTTTAAGTGGGAGGTTGTTGGGGTATAAAGCCCAATGTGGTCTCCCAGGTAAGTGGGCGGGCCTCCAGGTATGTACACATATTCTTTTGTAAAAACCTAATAAGAACTCACTATGCTCTACACATTACAGTAGAGTGAGTTCACCATATCGTCGTGCTCTTCTTCTCGCACTCTCTCTCGCGTCGCACTTCCGCTCGTACTCCTTCAGCAATAGACTATGCGTTACTAACTCACTACGTGAGAAAGTAATGTATGAATCTCATGTTCCACTTTATACGGGGCACAGAGGGATTCAGTCTACCTTAAAGGGAATTGAAACATATTTCTATTGGCCTACCATGAAAGTGAACATACAAGAGTATGTTTTAAATGTGTGGTATGCTAAAAGACAAAATTTGATAGAGGGAAGCAACTTGGATTGCTTCAACCCTTGCCAATCCCTAATTCACCATGGGAGAGCATATCCATGGATTGCCTAAGTCTATCCATGGGAATACGGGAATATGGACGATAGTAGATAGGTTTAGTAAACAAGCTCATTTTATACCTGTCAAAAAGACTATCAAAGCCCATCAAATGGCAACCCTCTTCATTTCACAAATTTTCAAGTACCATGGCTTGCCAATGTCCATAGTGTCGGATAGAGATCCTAGAATGACCAGTAATTTCTGGAAGGGTCTCTTTGAGAATTTAGGGACAAGGCTAAACTTCTCTTCGGCCTATCATCCACAAACGGATGGCCAAAGTGAAATAGCTAACCTAACCATTCTCGATCTACTAAAAGCCTATGTAACGGAAGTAGATCAAAGATCCCAATGGGAGAAGTACTTACCCTTAGTGGAGTATGCTTACAATAACACTGTACCTACTTCCACGGGAAAAGCACCTTTCGAGGTAATTGAGGGAAGATCAAAAAGTCCCTTGCTACTTAAGGTACATGGGAAGATCTTCGCTGCAGATGAGTATAGCCGAGACCTACAAGAATCTTTTCAAAAGATTAAGGATGCTATCTCTATCTCACAGCAAAGGCAAAAGGCTGCTGCTGACAAGCACAGAAGAGCCCAAGCCTTTAAAGAAAACGATTGGGTCTTGTTAAAGTTTCCCAAGGCTCGATTAAGGCACACGACGGGCAAGAATCCTACGGGCCACCAAAAGTACTATGCTAAACTAGCAAAAAGGTACTATGGTCCCTTCCAAATTCTTAGGCCAATCAATGAGATGGCCTATCAACTCAAGTTGCCCAATCATTGGCTCATACACAATGCTTTCCATGTGAGCCTATTAAAGCCTTACAAAGGAGAGCCACCTCAAGAACCAACTAATGAAGACCCACTGGAGATCGAGGACCAAGAGGAGGTGCTGTTGCCCGAGTCCATTCTCCGACATGAAGACAAGGTATTAAGAGGCAGTAAGACTATCCGACGATATCTTATTAAGTTTAAGAATTATCCTTTTGAAGATGCTAGATGGATGCAAGGCATACAATTAAAGGATAACCTAAACCTTGTCAATCCTTACAATGCTTCCCAAGAGTAAGCAAATGTACAAAATGTTAAAAAAGAACAAAGTTTTTTTGTCTTATAAGACTCTCTTTTTCTTTATTGTGCACAAAAATGAAGTAGTATGCATGCTTAGATCAAGTTTGCGGAGACGACTGTTAACCCTCGTGGCTCACGGACACCCTATCGCCTACGACGGACACCGTAACCGTATTATTTATTTAAGTAGAGTCAGGCACCGGGCTTGTCGGTCCAATAGGAAAAGGTAGAGTGATCGCCGATGAGAGGCGCACTCTAACACGAACATGCTAGGGTTAGTTGGCTAAGCATGGGCGCCCAAGTGTGAATGGGGTGAGCTCACATAAAAGCCAATTAAACCTAAAATTGAGTCATTCTCTCATTGTGCAATAGAAGCTGCTCTTGCTCCATCTCCACCTTCTCCTTCACCATCTCCTTGTGTGTGTGTGCGTGTGAGAGAGAGAGAGAGAGAGAGTGTGAGAGTGTGTGTGCGATTGAGCGTTGCGGCGGTACGACGGCGGCGAGGCGGTTGAGCGTGGCGTAGCGGCGTCTCCCTCTTCTTCGCGGCGCGAGAATCCTTCATTCGCAACTACGCAGGAAGGTGAGTGACACACCGTTCTTCCTTGTGAGCTTGTCTGTTGTATGACTTTGTGCTAGGAGCCTTTGTGGCTCGCACACGGCGCGTAGCAAGTCCCTAGCCTTGACATTTTTGGCGCCGCTGTCGAGGAGCTGCTGCGCGTGAAGCTCCAATGGCGACCTGTAAATTGTATTGAAGCTATTTTTTATGTAGGAAAGGCGCGGCTTAAGTTTGATAATTGTTGTTATGCAAAAACAATAGAGAAAGACACAATGTTGTTGACTGCATTCAAGTTTTCTGTGTTCTGTTAAGCTCTATTTTGTTAGATCTATTAAGCTCCGATTTCAGCTTACACAGTTAGCATTTCTTGCGTTTCTGCATTTTTTGCATTTTCTGGTTTGCACTGCACAGTTCTGTCAAGTTTCAATTTTCTGCATTTTCTGTGTTTTCTGGTTTGTGCACAGTTAGGGGCACAATTAGTTAATTAAGCAGGTTAGTAATTAGGTGAACCACTGATTAGCAGGTAAGTAGGTAGGTGGGACAGTAAATAGTTAGGTGAGGTCAACGCGCACCAAAACGCGTACCAAATAATATCCAAAAAAAAAAATCTTTTTCGAAAAAAAAAAGAAAAAAAAAACGTGAGTGAGGGGGAGGTTAGATTTTCGAAAATAAAAAACGTGAGTTATAAAAACGGACGGGTTAGTTTGTATAAAAGCTAGATCGGGATCGTTTCCCCAAGCCCAAGCCCAAGCCCCAAGCCCAGGCCTAGGCCTCAGTCCTCAATCTTATGATATATACTAGACTCACTCTTATATATATACCCTACCCCCTCAAGAGGGAATGAGAGCATGTGGGACAAGTCCTCCACTCTCCTCCCTTCTCTTCCCAATTGCACCCTTAGACTTGCTATTTGGAGCCTAGTTCCCCAGCTAGGAAAAGACTGTTTCGGGCTTTTCTGGAGCAAAATTGAACCAAACGGTGGGCTCTAAAGCACAGCGCGTCCGTCCTAGCGATACGCTCGTTTCGAGCTATCACACGATCCATTCCAGGACACGCTCTAAAAAATCTAGCAAAAAAACAAACAAAAAATACGTAAAAAACTAGTCACAAGGCCTCCTAGAGCAGCTTTTTGACACCTTAGGGTATCAAAAGCACATGCACTTACGCTCTGGGCGGGTGCTAGAACACGAGCATATTGAGGGTGCCTCTGTTCATACGGACACCCATTACCCATCCACGATAGGCTCTAGACCCTCAACGGGGACACAAGGTAGCACCACCCAAGACCCTAAAATAGCCGCTAGTGATTCCTCCTCCGACTCAGAAATCATGGAAGCATACCCTACTCAAAACATTGAGAGAGAAGGCCATGCACCTCCCGAAGCTCCACAGCCTAGTACTAGTATGTTTAGCCGTTTCATGGAAACATTAGGTAGAGCTACTCGCTCGGAACCTGATGCAAATGAAGCACACGAAGGGGGTGGGGAAGTGGACTCTCCTTTCACATCTCACGTGGACCCCACACCCCCAAAGAGTGTCCAGGTGGATATCCTGCCAACTTCTTACCAAGAAGGCCCTGTTGAGCTGCCTCCTTCAGAAGTTCCCTCTAGAGTACCGTTGGTGACAAGTAAAACGACGGGGAGCAACATTGCTTCTACCTCACAAGAAACCGTTAACACGTCGACTCTAGAAGGATTGTTCATTAACGATCATTGGACATACGACCTCCACACTGAGGTGTTGACGGATCTACACTCTGGCCATGCCTACCATGTAGGATGGATAGAGATTGTACAATCCACCTCTAGTGCCATGAGCATCGAAGATCAACAAAAAATGATCTGTAATGTTATCCATGGCAATATTCAATCCGAAAGGCAAAACCGAGGGGTAAATATACTCTCAACTAGCCCCATGAGATTTCTGGATACGAGCAAGGCTCAACAGCCTACTCTATTACAAATAGAGACTCCTCTAATGAGTCCCATGGACCCATCTTACGTCATTTCACCTGGGGTCTCTATGCAATCTGAGCCTCCGAGCGACAACTTTAGCTTCCCTAACTTGGCTCAACCCTCTATTAAGGAAAACACAGTGCTCACTCCAGGGATAAGCCTGACAGAGAATGTACCGATGACATCTACGGTTAGCGCAGTGCCACTACCTAGTGTCGTAGTACCTAATATGGGGCCTCGACCGTATGTGCCTCTAGCCCCTTATGCACACATGGCCCCCACACCTCCAATTGTACCACTTGTTTATGCTCCTTGAGTGCCGCTCCCTAGCCCTTATCCGAGTGGACCTATGCCTGGTTATGTTCCATATCCTGCATCATCCACACATATGCCAAGACCGGTACCCGTCCCTCTCCCACATATGATTCCAAGAGTACCTCCACCGGCCCTGCCTCCTCACATAGGTGACTTGGCAGCGTTTGCTCAAACCATAGGTCGATCTATCGCGGAAAATATGCGTCATGCATCTGATAGAGAGCCTAGAAGTAAGGCAGTACAAATTGCCAAACTCACGCAAAAATTCAATGGGGACGAAGATGCTAGAAAACACATTGAAGTGTTTGAACAAGTATGTGATTCCTTAGGGGAATGCAACGAACTACATCAGTGCAATGCCTTAAGCTTGACATTAAGTGGGAAGGCTGGAGATTTGTATAGAACCCTAAGGGTGGACGAGAAAACAATCTACCCTACCCTTCGAAGGTTGTTTCTAAAGGAGTACATACGAGAAGGTGTGCTTTGGGGTGTAGCATCTCAGCTACAGAAGGCCGAACGTAAGGAAGGAGAGTCAGTAAGGGACTTCATTAGTCGTCTAAAGAACTTAAACTCTCGCTGCCCTGTAAATGAGCGCTTCAACAATAACCAACTGCTTGATCGATTCATTCGAGGGTTGAGGAATGAAGGAATCTATAATGGACTAGTGATTAGAGGTATCACAACCTGGGAATATGTCACTGCCAATGCAATCCAATTAGAGGACAACTTGATGATAGCAGGCATGAGGGTGTCTACTGACACGAGATCCACTAGCTCACAAGCCATTGAGTATGAATCCATGACTGCAAAGCCCATTGCCAATGAGCCAAAGGTATTTGAGACATTCTTGACAGACCTCACCAAGGCAATCCAAGAGTCTCTTAAGGATAATCGACCCCCTCAAAATAGCCACATGTATCCAAGAAGGGAGCAACAATGGTGTTCCATTTGCTTAGGTCCGCATAGCACTAGTGAGTGCCCTACGTTTAGAGTAAAATTTAATGGAACTTGCAACGCATGTGGTAGGTATGGTCACCAAGCTAAGGATTGTTTAATGATCAAACGTATGATGGCAAATAGACCACCTCTAGCCTGGACGGATGCACCTCGAGCTCCTGTATTGATGCCTGCTCCACCTGTTGAGCAACTACCGCAACACATGGTCCCTAGATCTCAAAATGTTGTACCAGCTACACCGCTACCACCTCCTGTGCTAGGACCGCAGCCCCCGCATCCAAGAGTCGCCCCTATGAACCAAGTGGGTTGCGAGCCATCTAATGCTTATGCAGATGGCTGTGAGGAGGAAATAGACACTAGTATTGCCTACGGACTTGATACATTGGAAGAGTGTCCTATATACTACATGGAAGATTGTTGGGGGCAAGTCAAGCCGGTTTATCAAGCTGCTGCTCTCGCATCCAGAGGTTAAAATATCAACACCCAGGCTAGGAGGCCACCTCTTCAATGCTACGAGTGTGGTGGACCACATCGGGCAGCGGAGTGCCCTATTAGGCTGCAAAAGAATGCTGCATAGATGCAAATGAATCAAGGGAGCACGTCTGCAATGCCAATACTCACATGTAATCATTGTGGCATAGATCACTTGATTGCCCAATGCCCTTATAACCCAAATGCGCCTAAAATCACACCCCTAAATTTGGTCGAAATTGCTAGTGTGACATCGCCAATACCACCCGTCGCACCCGCTTATGCGATTACATGGTCCATGCTTCAAGGGCCAGGCCATATCCTCGAAGAGAGAGATACCGCGTCAGTTATCCAAGCAAAGAAAAAGAAGACACGAAGGAAGAGGTCGCAGAATACGGGAAATTCAAAGCCAAGTTCCAAAACAAACATAGGAACAGGAGATGACCCCGTGTATATAAATGACCACGAGGATGATTCAGATTCAATCGAGACAATGGAGACTAGAACCAATACCACAAAGGGAAAGACCGACAAAGAAAACCGTAACATGGAACCAAATGAAAACCGAATAAGAGAAAACCATAAAGAGCCTCTAAAAACACCACAAGTGTTTCCAAATCCAATCCAAGACCCCCAAGATAAACCGCAGGGGCAAAAAGGGAAGAATCGTAAAAAGAAGATTGGGACATACCCAAACCCAGTAGACGAGATTGAGCAGGTGAAACATTTAATAGGTTTAGTGGAGGAGACTCAAAGGAAACTAGAACCAGAACCCATGCATGTCAAAATTCATGACACAGTGTTTCCCACGCAAGTTCATCCACCCCACATGAACCATAGACCGTTAGCCATATCTAGTATCATCCAAGAAGGGAGTGAGGACGGGACATCAGAAAGTGAGCATACACCCTTCTTGTTGGAAAGGATGTTTAATAAAGGAATACCTGATCCCATTGAGGAATATGAGATTCCATCCTCAGCAGTTCCTAGTGAAGGACCTACACCCTGCAAAATGCCAATGAATGTTGCCAAACTGGTGGACTTCATGTCTTCTGAGGTCCGAACCACGATCATAGAAAAGCTGTATGGAGATCCTGAGTTATTCCTTGCACTTCGAGCATTCCTTAACGGAGAGGTATGAACGGGATTACCGCAGTTTGCGCAACCAAATAGGCCTGACTCGATTATGATTGATGAGGAAAATCATGTGCAATCACTTGACTTAGATGGACATGAGTCTGTGATCGAGGTACCCATTAACGAATTAGGGCAGTATTTTGAAGGCGACGAGTCTAATGCGACCCTACCCATCACTACCAAGGGATTAACTATAAAGGGAATTCTTGATGGTGGTGCGGGAGTTAGCATCGTTACAAAAGATTGTTGGGAATCCATGGGAAAACCCCGCCTCAGTGTTACTAACATTGTGGTAAAGATGGAAAATGGTACCATAGCCAAACCTATGGGGATGCTCAAGGATCTTAAGATCAAAGTTCTAGGACACAAGGTACGACATACGTTCATTGTAATGGATTTCTCTAAACACCTTATGTCATATGAAATGATTTTAGGACGACCATTCATGAGGGAAGCACAAATGGTTCATGATTGGTCTAAAAATCATGTCTATTTGCAATTCCAAGACTCTGTCCTTAGAGTGGATTTGGTGACTGGTAAGGTACACCCCTTAGGGAGTAAAACCATTATTGATCATCGCTCTGACACCACAGTTCACTCGGCCCCACTACAATATTGTTACACTTGTAAGAAGGATACAGACATTGGCCAAGATTCTCCTTACATGGATGTGTTACCGGGTATGACGGAATCAGACAATGTAGACTGGGTACACCTATCTGCAACCATAGATACCTGGGGAAATCGAGGAACCACTTGGGTCACACCAGAGGGGGAAGAGGTACCACAAATTGCACCTCTGAACATGATAAGTGCCATACATGCATCTTCTAAGGGCAAGGCAATTGTAGACCAATTTGACAGTGACACCGATAGCTCAATAGAAGACTTTGACCAACACAACTCAGACACTGACTCCCAGAGTGAAACGGATTCTGAATCTCATGAATTAGAGAGTTGAGCAAGTTCAGAGTCAAAACATTCGAAAGGACCGAGCACATCAACCGATGATAGCTCCTCCGAGAATGAAGAGGACACCAACGAGGACTCCTTTAGTGAGCCAAATCTAAATGCAAATCAAAAGCAGGTCTCAAATAAGAGAAATAAAAAGTTTTAAGAGGCGTCGATATCGAGCCAATGTACGTGCTAGGATAAAAAAGAAGAGATCCTCAGCAGAATGGCTCAGTTATATAGGAGCATGTGATGCTCATCGTAAATTGGTAGACGATTGGGGTGAATATCTCCAAAATGTTATTTGGTGTAGACCACGACCCCATGACATAGCCCAATTAAAGATCATAGACAAGCCAAAGTTGAGCCGCACTGCAAGGAGGCGTCAAAACCAAGAGTTAGCTCGACAACACAAGAAAGCAGAAATGGAAGCACAGACCAAAGCACAACCAGAGTCCACAGACTTGCATCCTGCACCAGAACATTTCAAATCTTACACCACGGGGGAAGCAAAGGTTGTGTACGCAAAAGCCCAAAGAATACCTATCGATGGGAATAATGGAATCTATGATGGTCCGGCAATAGTTAAAGAAATAGAATTAGCCGACCCCGGTGAAGAATCAAAACCTGTTTTTATTGCCCAAGACCTCACAGAAGTTGAAGAGGCGGTCCTCAAAGAGCTTCTCAAGGAATTCAAGGACATATTCTCTTGGACATACCATGATATGAAAGGTGTTCCACCTTCTGTGGTCCAACATACAATCCCTATGATTAGCACTGCGAAGCCCGTACAACAAAGACCCTACCCGATGAATCCTAAGTACGCAAAGATCATTCAAGAAGAACTAGAAAATCTTATCAAATGTGGGTTCATATATCCTATTGAACACTCTGAATGGGTGTCTCCAATAGTTATCATGCCAAAAAAGAATGGGAAACTTAGGGTGTGCGTGGACCTCAAAAAAGTTAATGCAGCTACTAGAAGAGACCATTACCCCCTACCATATTCCGAACATGTACTCGAAAGAGTTGCAGGCAAGGAAGCTTATAGCTTTCTAGATGGGTACTCAGGCTACAACCAAATCACGATAGCGCTAGAGGACCAAGCTAAAACTGCCTTCATCACAGAATTTGGTGTGTTTGCATTTCGTGTGATGGCTTTTGGCTTAACAAATGCCCCTGCTACATTCCAACGATCAATAAACACTGCTTTTAAATAATATTTGAGAGAGTTTTGTGAAGCTTTCTTAGACGACCTTTGTGTTTACTCTTATTGGAAAGAACATCTATCATGTTTGCGGAAGGTGTTTGAAAAGTGTAGGTTATATCGTATCTCATTGAACCCGTTCAAATGCCAATTTTGGGTCAAGCATGGAGTTATTTTAGGGCATATAGTATCTAAGAATGGTATCTCAACCGATGAGAGCAAAATTAAAGTGATTCTAGAGTTACCACCACCAACCAATTACAAGGGAGTTCAAAGGTTCATGGGACACGTGGGTTATTATCGACGGTTTATTTTATTTTTCGCTGAGATAGCACGTCCTTTGTACAAGTTTCTCATTGAATTTAAATGGACTGAAGAGTGTGATCAGGCCTATGAACAATTGAAGAAAACACTAGCAAGTGCTCCGATTTTAAGGACACCTAACTGGGATGTCATTTTCCATGTGCATATTGATGCATCAAACTTTGCTATTGGGTGTGTAGAAAAATGGGGCTTAGACTTTGTAGGTCCAATTAGTCCCGCAGCTCGCAACACTCAATCTCGATATATTCTAGTTGCTACGGACTATGTAACAAAGTGGGTTGAAGCTAAGGCTTCACAAAAAGCTCACGCGAGGACAACAGCTAAGTTTCTTTTTGAGAACATTATCACAAGATTTGGTTGCCCTTTTGAAATTGTTAGTGATAATGGTACCCATTTTATAAATGAGGTAATAAGAGAGCTTACCACGACCTTTATGATATCCCACCATAAGTCTACACCTTATTACCCGCAAGCTAATGGACAAGCCGAGAGCACCAACAAGACTCTAATCTCTATTTTAACCAAGATGGTAGAAGCTCATCGCATTGATTGGGATTTGAAGTTGACATCTGCTCTATGGGCTTATCGTACTGCTTATAAAGTGGCTATTAATTGTACACCATTCAAAATGGTATACGGCCAAGAAGCGGTTATGCCTTGGGAGTTTGTCATTCCTAGTCTTAGGGTAGCTTCGCAAGAAGGATGGAATGGTAACCCCTTAACCGAGCGTTTGTATATCTTAGAAAAACTAGATGAAGAGAGACAGTTGGCTGTGCAAAATGCTCTTGTGGAAAAGGATAGGAGAAAGAAGTGGTTTGATCGCCATGTGAAGGACAAGGACATCAAAGTTGGTGATAAAGTCCTTATGTATGGAGTACGTAAAGAGAAGAAAAAGTTGAAATATGCTGGTAAAGGACCATATAGAGTATGTGAAATTACCCCACAAGGTACCCTTCGTGTGGAAACTCTTGATGGAGTTGAAACCATTGGATTCCTCAATGGGAGTAAATTCAAAATATATTATGATCCTTTAAGCCAGGAATAACTACGGGCCATTCATCAAAAGAAGGCCGCCAAAGCACAAACTGAGTTCAACAAAATACAAGCTCAAGCTAAGGCTAAGGAGCGACAACAACGTATAAGACAAAAACGAGAGGCTAACCTTGGAGTCACAAATGCATTCCACGTGGAAATCGAAGAGGATGGGTTGGACTCTGACACACCTCTACGATACCCTATTGAGTTAAATAGTGCCTATGGAAAAGTGCTATATAACGCCTTATTGGACATGGGTGCTAAATATAATCTACTATCCTATGGGGTGTGGTGTCAGTTAGGGAAGCCACCTCTATCTGAGAGTATTATCCAAGTCAAGGGTGTCAACAAGAAAAAAACTACGGTTTTTGGAATCAAGCACACTTCTGTCAGTTATGACAATGGAATTGTAGCTCAAGACTTTTTGGTCATGCCTACTGGAACTATGGAGGGTAATATAAACCTAGGTCGCACGTGGATGATAGCCACCAAATGCACTATTGATTGGGGGACTGGGGGTGTTACAACGCAAAAACCAACTCTTAGCCCTACCACTCAAGCCATAGTCCCTGAGATATTGCCTAAGGAAATAAAACCCAAGACATTGCATGTCCAGGAGGTTGAACCATACGTCCCCATAGCCCAACTCTCTAGAGCTTTAACTGATGTAGTTGAAAGAAAGCTTGAGACACACAAGAACCATCCTAATATAATAGAGAAAACATACAAGTGGGTCCCTAAAGCTTCTATAGTGAGCATGGTTGATGCAAAAAAACAAAAACCTCGTAAGAACCGTCCCACTCACTCCAAGAAATGTAAAGAAACGTTGCGTTGGATTCCTAAACGACTATTGGAAGCCCAAGGATACTATGACGGAAATGATCAAATCTGGGTGCCCAAACGTAAAGTGTACTCTTACCTGTCACCTGGCCCATGTAAACCCACTCCTGTGGCTCCAAAACAAATTGAAAATCGCGGAAAGGAAAAAATCATGGAATGTTACACACCCGCTCTAGAGCTAGTTTGGGTACCAAAGAAAGAACGATTTGTTCCACCTAGCTCAGGAACAGGGAAATCGAATGAAGCTTCTTGCTCTTCATGTAGTTCCTATACGCAAATAGAAGCTTCGACACAACCTCCACCTACCACTGTACATATCCATACAAGCACGAAAGAGTTTGAACCTCCCGGGGTAAGTTCACCACCTACAACAATGTTGCAAATAAAATCATGGGAGAGTACCTTACCACCCTTGCAACTAGATGAAACGCATAGGGCGGTCGAAAACTATTGGTTAAAACCTTCACCCATAACAACTTGGAACAATTGGTTTCAAAACGTGACGACCTCATTCCAAAAGGTATGATCTACCCAAGGAAGGGGGGAGTGTTTGCTAACATCAATCATTCACTCGCTCCCCTCTCAACCTTCCTCCCTGACCTCTCACTTCCAATCTTAGGAATGTATATATATAGCCTTATACTCACAAAAAACAAAAATAGTAAAGAGCAAGAGCGACTAGCAACGAGAGAGCACTCTATCAGATATTACATATAAGTCCAAATTCACCGTGTCAATTCAAGCAACACACAAAAACAACTCTTATGTTTTAAAGGCCTAACCAAATCTATCTGTATTGTCAGAAATGGCTACTTCATGAGAGGCATGCACTTCTATTTTTTATGAAAGGTACCCTTTGTCTTTTCCTCAAGTGTTCTACGTATGCTACCCTATACTTTCTTGCGAATGGGATTTGATAGAGAGCCTTGCATGTGAGAGAAATTTTGAGGAGTCAGAATGGCTGATACGTCTATGGCTAACTAGTGATCCCTACCCAGTAGCGAATGTGTCTCCAGTAGCACATGCTTATTCTTTTGCACAAGATGAGTATCCACGCATCGCGAGGTTCTTGATTAGCATGCTTGCACAAGAGGATGATGAAGAGGAACTAATAGAGACCGAGGAAGACTATGGCCTCACGGACAACAATTTTATTTATCTAGATGATGAGGATAGAGGCCTAGCCTTAGGGTGGCCACCCGGTTTATATAATATCCTCTTTCCTTGATTCTAAAAGGGGTGACAGATAGGTAGGTTAGGGGTCTAGATTGTGTTTTGAGTTTGTTTTTTAGGAGTTTTAATTTTTCACACTGACATGCCTCCTAGAGGTATAGTGCCTGTTTTTGGATGTGTTAGGTAGGACTTATATGGATCTCCATCCACATGGCTGAGGACATCTGCTTCAACGAAATGAGCCACTCCATACCTCCAGGTGTACTACTTTCCATGATTCATGTTGGTGGATATGTGTAATTGCTAATAATGATTTTTCATGCTTTGTTTGAGTGCAATAGTTATGATTGTTATCTGCCATTATAGATGTATAAATTTGTCTTTGCTTAAGTTGATTGAACTCCAGTTTAATCTTATGGATGAGCCTGGAGATTAGGAGACCGTGACTTTAGGTTAACTCATTTACTTGACCACTAGGCCTAGCTAATAAAATTATCCGAGTATTTGAGACCTTAGGAATGTTTTAGGCAGAGAAAGCTTGCTCACTTAACAACAAAAAACACTAGTGCGAATACCAAGGAAATGGAAGCAAAAAAAAAAAAAACATAAGTGCCACAAATGAAAAATCTTACGCTAGAAGAGAAATCCTGGCTTGAATTGGTACTTCACTCACATGTATTGTCTATGGTACTAGAGCCCTAGAGGTTCCCAATGTGGGCGCTTTTCCTTGAGAAGCAAAAAACCCCGGACATACAAAATAAGCACACACGTCACATGATTGTGACCCAAAGTAAAAAAGTATTAAAAAAAAAGAAAAAAAAAGAAAAAAATTAAAAGACTTCCATTGAGCTTACAGTTAACATTTCAAGCTTTTGTTTGCAGTTGTGAGAGCGAGTTGGCTAATCAAAGCTGAAAAGCATAATTAGGGAATCTTGCATTTAGATAATCTTCTTAGCTTAGCTAGTACTAGAGTAGTTGTTTTAACTTTAGTCATAGCTAACTAATTGATAGACTCACCCATAAGCTCAAAACTCTTGATTAATTAATTTACTCAAAGTGCAATTTATTTGTCCTTAATGGCAGTCTAACATTTCATAAATCTTGCATTTACTCATTTCCACATGTACTTTACATTCCCCTCATGATTTATGGCAATATAATTCTGCTTGCTAAAACAGTGACTTTGCCTTGCAGATTCAAATCTAGATGCTCTACAACATGGACATACCAAGCTTCAACTCAATAGCTTCCGAGGACGGAATCTACATCAGGAAGGAGGGCAATGTTAACCCTCGTGGCTCACGGACACCCTATCGCCTACGACGGACACCGTAACCGTATTATTTATTTAAGTAGAGTCAGGCACCGAGCTTGTCGGTCCAATAGGGAAAGGTAGAGTGATCGCCGATGAGAGGCGCACTCTAACACGAACATGCTAGGGTTAGTTGGCTAAGCATGGGCGCCCAAGTGTGAATGGGGTGAGCTCACATAAAAGCCAATTAAACCTAAAATTGAGTCATTCTCTCATTGTGCAATAGAAGCTGCTCTTGCTCCATCTCCACCTTCTCCTTCACCATCTCCTTGTGTGTGTGCGTGTGAGAGAGAGAGAGAGTGTGAGAGTGTGTGTGCGATCGTGCGTTGCGGCGGCACGACGGCGGCGAGGCGGTTGAGCGTGGCGTAGCGGCGTCTCCCTCTTCTTCGCGGCGCGAGAATCCTTCATTCGCAACTACGCAGGAAGGTGAGTGACACACCGTTCTTCCTTGTGAGCTTGTCTGTTGTATGACTGTGTGCTAGGAGCCTTTGTGGCTCGCACACGACGCGTAGCAAGTCCCTAGCCTTGACAACGACGTCTCCCAAACACCAAGTAGAGCTTGTCACTCTACTATGGAAGACTGATAGGACTAATGTGTAGACATGCTTGCGGAAGCCTCAGGCTCTCAAGCGCCAAATGGACTAGTCATCCATTGTGGAATGATGTCGTAGGGTAACATAGGGATCCTCTACCCGTTAAGAAAAGGACTCATGAATATGCTTTATCTTCTCTACACCATAGTCGAGGAAGACTATGATTTCAAGAGAGAGGTAATGTCATAATAATCAATATCTAATTCTCCTAAATGATTTTCTCATGTTAAACTGATCATTTAATATGGGAAAGTGCAAGGGGAGAAAAAGCTAGAATATTGGTTAAGCTAGCAGACCGGCCACATTAGGGATCCAAAGGAGGAAAAATAGGGATCCAAGGGGGGGCCATCTCCAAAAGAGCCATGTGCAACAATGGGCTAAAAAGACCCTAAGGTTAAGCCCATTAAGACTTCCAAAATGCTAAGGTTCCAAAATTCAAAGGTTGTGTCCAAAGGGTTAAAGCTTAGGATGAATTAGGTGGTTTGTGTGCTCTCCAAAGTCAACACACATCCCTACACATGAGGGGGCGAGCCCTAAAGGTAGGGGATGAGAGAGAAAGCCACACACACACACACAAGCCCCCTTTACACAAAGGGAATGAAGGACACATGTCAGATGCCTAAGCTAGTTGCTCCCAAAATGTGCTCAATTCCTATTGGATGACCCTTGAAGTGGACCAATGAGAATTAGGCTAGAGTAAATTTAGCCTAACTAATTTTAAAACACTTCATAAAACAAACCAATGAAAATTAAGTCTCCTGGATGATTATTGGACAGCCTGAGAAGGGGTCCAATAGGAATTGAGCAGCCCAATGGGCTACTTAATTCCTATTGGTCAGAATGGGGAAAGCTCCAATGGGGATTTAATTCACTTAAATCAATTAAGTTTAATTGATTAAGCTCTCACAAAAGGGGAAAGGGGGACACATGTCAGAAGGCTATCACTTATGCTGCTTAATAGCCATTGGCTGAGCTTGGCATTGTCCAATAGGGAGCCTGCAAGAGCAAATAGCAAGGGGGCTTGCCCAAGAGAGAGAGAGGGGGCTGATTTTTGCAAGGCATTATCACACACACACACTCACACAATCTCATGTGTGAAGAAAGAGAAGACTATCTCTTCCCAAGCTTTAATGGAGAGCTCATCACCTACGCCAAGCTTGTGAGATAGAAGCCTACATCGACACACTCTTGGCTTGTGGATGCAAATCCAACCAAGATCCAAGCTTCAATGCATGCTCATCTCCTCTACCAATCTAATTACTAAGCTAAAGCTATGCTAATATGAGTAATTATGTGAGGAGATGTACATCTTTCTCGTAAGATACTCCTTCTTCCTCTCAATCTACTCTCATACCCTGCTAGCTCTCACCATCTTTGAAGGTGTGTGAGGTCTTGGGTCTGAGAACGGGGATAATTAAATTTGTGTTTACTAAGTGTTTTGCTTAGTGCATGAAGTTTTCATCTTCATTGCACTAGCTAGTCTTGAAGGAACACAAAGAATTGTATTGTACAATGTCTCTCTTGATGGGAGAAACCATAATACAAAGCCTTTTGGAGGGGGGACCGGCTCCATGCAAATCCGGTCCTCAACTGTTGTCAATAGCTTAATTTCTCTCTTTTTTGAAAGTATTGTTGATGCTATCTAACTAGGTGTTCTGCTTTTTGTTGCTCTCTCCACCCAAGCACTCTTGTAATTCTCATTAGGAATCTATTCTAATGAAATGCCCACTATGTTCATGCTAATTTCCGCTACACATAAGTTTTTAGACCATTAAATGTTACATAGCACCTACTTAGGACAACAATAGTGATTAATTGTGTTTACAAAATAGCAAAAATACGCGAAGTACTCAAGAAACAAAAAACAGACAAGTTTGTACATCCTCTTTCACTATAAACGATTTGGTTTAGGACAACAAGCAAAAGCCATCTTTACAAATATTTGCGAGCAAACAAAACACATCTATTTATTCACAGAATGTTCAAAGCATGTGTATACAATGGAAGTTCACAAATAGCATTCTTCTAAAAGATGTGAGGTATCTTGTTGCTAGTCTACTCTATGGGATGGGATGGTGGATCCAGTTCCACAATGTTTGGATGCGGCCACACAAGAGATGCTGCCTTCAGGGAATGCTCGACCTCATCTGCTAGTCTCTTGTCTCGCTCCTGAATCTCTGGCAGTTTCGATGGGCTTGCATCTATAAAACATTGTTTAGTCTACTGGTGGAGACATCCTCATTGCTCTCAAACACTGTCATCATACTGCCCATCTGGCTACTCATTAAGGTCAATGCACCGTAATCAGCCCCATACTGAACGACAACGTCATTCTCATTGGTGTATTGTGCAAGCAACTGCCAAAGGAACTAATGCCCATGTTCCATACCCCCTACACAACAAATATTTTTCAAAGGATTTAGTAACAGGACAAAGGAAAACTTTTAGAGCCAATGAAAGGTGAACTATATCTCGCATTGGTGTCCCATCCTCCTCTCGTGTCCAATCATCCTCTGGCAGCAAATCGTACCAAGCATCATATGATGGAACATCAATGACCTCTAAAGTCCAAGTCTACTCTTTACTCATAGCTGACACCAACAATGTGCACACGGTTGTACTTTTTGTCTTGCACACAAGTGTCTTACACACAACCACATTCAAGTGATCTTCTCGCCAACCAACAGTTGATGTTACCATATACATGTGGTAGTGATGTGTGTGAACACACTAGGACCGTTGGGGCAGTTTTTCCCTCTTTAGGAGGTTTTTTTCCTCGTGCATTGTATATACGCCCATCACTCTAGGGCTACCTATCTTTCTATTGCACACTAAGTAACACACACTCTATGGTGTGCCTTGAGCTTCCTTCGTCTTCTCCAAGCTGTGTGCGTTTCTCTGCAACCCTAATTCCACTAATTGGTAATAGAGCAGGTTGCATCCTCCCGGGCTTAGTCACCAGCAGCTCCAACACATGCATGCTCATTTTCTCTGATTTCAGTGAGCTTTGGCGAGTGTTTGCAGGTCGACAAAAATTTTAGCACTGCTCGTAGAGCTCAATCTGCTCAGATTTCTGATTTGGGCTCTTTTCGGCCTCTGTTTCATAGGCTATTTCGTCATTTGGTGCAAAATTTTTGTTAGTGCTATTTTTTGCATATCAGGTGCCTTACCGTCTTCTACGGTTTCTACTATAAAGCACGTGTTGTTCCCGCTTCGTTTCTCCTCTTTTCGGGTAGTTTTCACATCAGGTGCAGCATTTACCATGGCTGACAACAACACAGATGTGTTCAAGATGTTTGCTGAGGAGGATAGATTGGATGGGGACAATTACCCTATGTGGGCTTACATGATACAACATGTTCCTTTGTCAAAGGGCGTCTGGAATATTGTGCAGGGCATTGATGTACGTCCTAGGTCTGAGGATGTAGGCGATGTTGAGGATGTGGCAGTCTTACTGCAAGGATTGCTGCTATTAGAGTTGTTTTGCCTACAGCAAAACAATTTGGTTGGGATGTAAAGGATGCGCAAGCTCATGCATTGATTGCGTTCTCTGTAAAGCGCACCATTGTTCCTCACATTCGCTCAACAAAATTTGCAAAACATGCTTGAGATATTTTGGCTGGTCTTTATGCAAGTCGTAATGAGGCTAAAATTGCTTTGCTACGTAAAGAGCTGGAGTCGAAGATTATGCATGAGGAAGATGATATGGACACTTCCCTTGCTGGTGTCACGAATATCAATGAGCAACTTATTTCTGCAGGTAAATTCATTCAGACAGTTCCCTTGTGCAGACTATTCTTGATGCCTTACCAGATTCTTACCAGACTTTTGCTAGTACTTGGAGACTTATGACCCAAGGAAATCCTGAAGTTGTTAAGATTGATGCATTATGCACATTTCTGTTGCAAGAGTCACTTTTAAAAAAAAACAGGACTAGATAGCGTGTAGTTGAACAGGATTTTATTGCTTCTCAAAGAAAGGGTGGTAACAACAATGCAGCCACTTCTTATTGTTCTGTTGCGAGTAGCAAAACTTCTTTCCCGATGCTTCTGCTGGCAGCACTTCGTTTGGCAATTCTGGTGATAAGGGCAAAAAGAAGATGTGTTGCCATTATTGTAAAGCTAATGAGCACTTGATCAAGTAGTGTCCTAAGTTGAAGGGCAAAGAGGCTAAGAAGAAAGAGAATGGTTCAACTGCAAATGTTGGTTCCACTACAAATGTAGCCATTGTTGAGTCTTCTATGAAAGGAGATTGTGATGCTGATGTTGATGTAGAATGGGCTTTTAGTGCAGATTGCACTTACAATCATGTTGTCCATGATGCATGCATGTTAGATGCTACAGATTCACATGTGTGGTATTTTGATAGTGGTGCTACAAAGCACATTACCTCACATCGTGAATTGTTCACCTCTCTCAAGTCTGTCCCTCATGGGAATTCAGTCACTTGTGCCAACAATGCCTCTTATCCGGTTTAGGGACTTGGAAAGATTGTGCTTATTGCTGCAAATGGTAGTTCTTTCACACTTGTTGATGCACTTTATGTACCTGGGATCAAGAAGAATCTTTTGTCGGTATCTGCACTTGCTAGACTTGGACTTGTAGTCAAATTTGTGTATGACAGATGTACAGTTCATGATCTCAGTTTTGGTGATGAAATTGTTGCATCTGGGCTTTTGTGATGTGGACTGTATAAGCTCACTTTGTATAAGAAGTGTGGACAAAATTTTGCAAATGCAGTTGCATTTTCAAGGGCTATTTCAGATGCAAAACTTTGGCATGCACGTTTTGCTCATCTGAGTTTTGTGAGTTTGCTGTGTTTGCAGAAATTTGATATGGTTGCTTCTTTGCCGCCTCTTGAAGCACCTGTCAAACATGTTTGTGAAGGCTGTATTTTGGGTAAGATGCAACATTTTAAGTTTCCAAGGATGGTTCAGTTCGAGCCACATGTAGGTTGAAGCTTGTGTATAGTGATGTTTGTGGGCCCATGCAAACTCCGTCCTTGGGCAATTACCTTTACTTCGTGACTTTGGTTGATGATTACTCCAAGCATGCATGGGTATTTACGCTTAAAGAGAAGTCCAAAGTTTTTATGTGCTTCAAATAATTTTTAGCTATGGCTGAAAATTTCTTGAAATATACTATGGGCACCCTCCGTTCTGATCGAGGGGGGGAATATATGTCTCATGAATTTAATGCATTTCTGGCTAGTCATGGGATAAAACACTAGTGTACAGTGCCTTATACATCTCAACAAAATGGTGTTGCTGAGAGGAAAAATAGGTCACTTACGAAAATGGCACGATGTATGGTCAAAAGTCAAGCTAAGTGTCCTACGAAAGCTTTGCAGTCTATTACTCCAAATGAAGCATGGCATGATAGAAAGCCTTCTATTGAGGGCATGCGTGTTTTTGGTTGTTTGGCATATGCTTTGGTGCCACAAACACAGCGCAAGAAATTGGATGATAAGGCTATCAAATGTATTTTTGTTGGTTATAGTGCTGAAAGCAAAGGTTACAGGTTGTATCAACCACAAACAAAGCGTATTCTGGTTTCACGGGATGTAGTGTTTGTGGAAGATTCTGTTCAGCCCTTGCTGTCATGTACTAGAGACAGTAATGTAAGCTCATAGGACATTTATGACACTTTGTTGCCTTCTTTCAGTGGTGGAAATACGAACGTAAATTCCAATGACGAAAATGTACAACCTATGGGGTTTTTTGAAAACGTTACATATCGGCCTATTATTGATGTAGATGTACATGATGTACTTGATGAGAAAAGGGCTGAAAATGAGCAGGCTAGAGGTTTGCCAAAATGGATGGTGTATACATTGCGTGACAGTAAATTGGATGCACCTTTGTCTAGTCGTACTCGTTCAGGCTCTCGCCATGCATCTTATGCATCAGATTGTTATGCTTTGGCTGTGTCTAACTTACATGAATTTGAGGAATCTTTGTCTTTTGATGAAGCAAAAAATTTAGAAAATTGGATGGCTGACATACAATCAGAATATGATGCACTTATAGAAAATGAAACATGGACTTTATGTGATTTCCATCCTGGCAAAAAGGCCATTGGTACGAAGTGGGTTTACAAGTTGAAACGCAAGCCGGATGGTGAGATTGATCGCCATAAGGCTTGATTTGTTGTAAAAAGGCATAGATTATAAGAGTGTTTTTCTCCCACTTGTCGTATGACTACTGTGCATTTTCTATGTGCATTGGCAGCTCATTTTGATTGGGATGTACATCAATCAAACATTGTTACTGCTTTCTTGAATGGTGACATATTTGAGGAAGTTTATGTAACACAGCCTCGCTGTTTTGTCAAGAAAGGACAAGAGGACAAAGTGTGCAGATGTAAGAAGGCTTTGTATGGGTTGAAGAAATCTCCTCGTGCTTGGTAAGAGAAAGCTGACACTCATTTGGTCAAACAACGGTTTCGTAATAGTCCAACAGAAATCACATTGTATGTAAAGCGTGAGGGTGATGTACTTCTCATTGTGGTTCTTTATGTAGATGATTTGCTGATCACTGGACCAAGTGAGAGACATATTGCTGAATTCAAGGCTAATTTGAATCCTACTTTCAAGATGTAAGATTTGGGACTGTTGCATCATTACTTGGGTATACAGTTTAAGCAGTGTGATGGTGGTATTGCATTGTGTCAGAAACGTTACATAGAGACATTGCTATGTAAGTTTGGACTTGAGGATTGCAAACCTATTGCCACTCCCATGGAAACAGGTTTGAAGTTAAGTCTACATGATGCTGGCGATCCTACTGATGTCACTCTTTACCAAACTGTTGTTGGGTGCCTCATTTATGTATGCAACAATAGGTCGGATATTCAGTTTGCAGTCTCACCGGTCAGCAAATTTATGCATCGCCCAGGGTCCAAACATTGGCAGGCTGTCAAGAGGATTTTTTGCTACCTTAGCGGCAGTTTACATCTTACTTGTTTTATCCCAAGGGGGGATCATCGCCGCAAGACTTACATGCTGGTTGTTTTGACATGCAAGTGTCCACAAGTGGTTTTTGTTTCATGCTTGGCAGTTCATGTATATCATGGTTGAGCAAGAAGCAACCTATTGTGGCCACTTCGAGTTGTGAGGCTGAGTAGAGGGCAGTCTTCATAGCTACGGTTGAGTGTGTATGGCTCGGACGCCTTATGGCTGATTTGGGTGTTGGATAGGACACTCCCAACACTATCTACATTGATAGTCAGAGCGCATTGGCCATTGCGAAGAACCCAGTTTTTCATGCTCGCACAAAGCACATTGAGGTGCATTACCACTCTGTCAGGGAGAAGCTCTCAGCAGGAGATATCAGCTTGGCTTATGTGCCAACATAGGACAACCTTGCATATTATTTCACAAAGGCATTGTCTCATGAGAAGCTCGAAGCTTTCTGCAAAGCTTTGGGCTTACTCCCCTTTGTGGACTGATCATGTCCTCAGGGCATGGCACATCCCTTTACTCATGTGCCAGCTCTCGCTCACCGCATCACTCCAGGGGGATTTGTTGCCATATACATGTGGTAGTGATGTGTGTTGTTTAGGAGGTTTTTTTTCCCTGTGCATTGTATATACGCCCATCACTCTATCTTTCCATTGCACACTAAGTAACACACTCTCTATTGTATGCCTTGAACTTTCGTCGTCTTCTCCAAGCTCTGTGCTTTTCTCTGCAACCCTAATTCCAACAGTTGACTCCATATCATGCACCATTCCATAATTATCTGACGGACAAAAAACCACAAACACACCTTTGTCATCGGCTGTTGCCAATGCAAGTCATGCGAGTTGTCTTGTCCAAAGTGGCATGCTTCCATCTTGCTCCAATCAGGGACTTCTGTTTCACACAGCCCATATACAGGTGTGTTTGATGGTAGGAAAAGAATAGATACGCTCGCCGATGAATCAGTGACTGACCCATCTCGCACTGGCATCAGACACTTCTCCACCACATGAGGCTTGACATTGCTCAACAATGCATTTTTCAAGTCATCCTCTATCTTGTCCCAGCCAAGATGCAAAATTTGGGACACACTCGCTAACGCCAGCTGCAAAACAAAAACATGAACTAAGCAAGCAAGCTCTTGAATCATACTTGAACAACCATTCAACGGAGATTAGAAATTACCAGTAGACGGTATTGTAACTAGTGGCAAGTTTGGGACATGCAATATTTCTATTTCTAGACTCATGGGAAAGTCTACCACTTCCTCTGCAGACATCTCGCTTCTTTTTCCTAAACAACCAAGACCATATTAACAAGCTAAACATTCAAGATTATGATTGTTACGAATATCAATACAACTCACGTTTTTCTTTCATTCTAGCCTCTCATTGTGAGCGGAAAGAGTGACCGGACTGTTCCATTTGCATAACAAAGCTAAATTGTTTAGTGAAAATGAAATGCCACCATGACGATGGTGATCATAAGTGAAGAGTTTTCAAATCACGGAATGATGGTACCTGTAAGCTCGTGTCAAATCCCTCCCCATGAGGCAATTGAACACTAGACTCTGCTATTGTGGACATTTCTATATCTACACCTGCTCTTTCTTCTCTTTCTCTCATTGCGTGGTTGTGTGCTTTTTCCTCGCTTCTTATAGGGAAACATCCTTCATCATAGTCCAAGAACCAAGGTAGGTCGTGGTAACTCTTCCCTTGAAGAAGTTGCAAGCCACTTACAAAGGTTTGAAAACTTGCTCTGGTTTACTAATCTCAAGCATTTTTTTCAAGCTTGCAACACCTCTGATGTTGAACTTATGCTTTCAAAACCATCTAATACATTTTACAGAATCACAAGTACTCAAAAATATGTTTTTTTTTTTAAAGCAGCAATATATATCGATCTAACTTGCAAAGGCATGTTTTTCCTGAGTCCGCCAATGCTTTGGCCACCTCTAATTGAGTTTTCTTTTTCATTAGAGCCATCTCATAAGCAAAGCTCTTTCCTCTATGAGTAAACTTGGCATCATTGATGAAAAAATCAAGGTCTAGACCAGGCATGTATGTCAAATGTATACTCCGGATCCTGATGTGTACGTTCCTTGCTTCTCTTGCAATCGACGCCCAGGAAACCTCAATCCGTAGCCACTGCCTAAACACACCTGACTCTCCTGGGTTGTGAAAACTTCTGTCATTACAACTCGATCCCATGCCAAGCCAGAGAGGTAGACTGTTAAGGTGATGGCCAAATGTGTTGTAAGGTCTCCGACCGCGAGCTAAAAGAGCACCATTGTACCATGAAATGAACATAATGGAAAAAGTTACTATTTTTAGCAGTTTTTCGAATTCTGTCAGTGCCATGATGTTTAGAATGTTATAAATCTTCAAAATGTGAATAAAAATAATTTGTGGAAACTTTCCAAAAATAGTAAGTTTTTGGTCACCCGACCCGTCCAGTTTTGACCGTCTCGAAAAACTGCACCCGTACCCCGCATTTGAAAAAAATGCATTTTCGGACCTCGGGGGGTGCTAAATATGGCAGGTACTCGGACTAGTACGCCTTAGTTAGAGCTTAGTATAGCAATTTACGGCATTAAATTCCGACTCGTATGGGCCGTTTTAGCCTAAAACCAATTTTTCCTAAAGTTGTGTTGGGAGGCACTGGGGCTCGAGGCTGTGTGGGAACAGGCTCCCGGCCACTCCGGGTCAGCTTTAGCAGCTAGGGGGCGCCTTTTGTCCTTGTGGGAGTCTTGGGAGAGTTTCAAAGCTTGCAACTAAGTGTGAGAGCCAGTTAACCAAGCCAACTGGACACTTGGTGGGTAGGAGACTGGACTTGCCATGCTTAACTGGAGTAGCTCCCAGATGCAAATAGCAAGGTAGATCGATTTTCAGCTTGTAGGAGCCTATTTAAAGGTGTGCTCACACACACACACACACACATATGCTTACACACACACCTACACACACACACCTTAGGGAGGTGCTGCCGGCACACACAGTTTTTGAAGGAGAAGCAAAGGAGGGAAGTGCTGCCGGATTCTCGTCTTGAGAAATCATTTGGATCAAAAAATCAAGAGTATTTTCAACCCCTAATCACGGTAATCATGGTTTAATTCCTGCTCTTCTTAATATTCCTGCTCTTCTTAATTCTCTTCATTATTCTCCAAATTCCTCGTCTACTATGCTTAATCCTAACTATAATTCCCAATAGTTGCTCTCTAATTTTACATAGCTATACTCCATTACATAATCATCATCCAATTAGTTAATTTATGCAGCCATTCATCACTCTTAATCAATGATTAATACATGATTAGGACAGATTCTCTCTAGGCAGCATAGTAATAAATTGTCAGCCGCGGTAATAATGTAGATTTGATTAAATTCATTCTTTTACCACTCAATAGTGTTGTAATTAAGTTAGATTCAATTTTCTCACACATTAAGATGTGATTAAGGGAAAATTAATCCATCATTAGGCCACTAAGAAGAGAATTTTCTCTCACCTATGCATGCAGTAACTCTGCATCTTTCTAACTGCACTAGGAAAGTGATTGAGCTTGCTTAATTCATCTCTCTTGTAATTTAATTAGTAAAATTCTGAAATTATTAATCATCTAAGCCAAGTGATTAACTTTAGAGCCGGTTCCCATAGGACAACTGAAGTATTACTCATAAAATTACTAGGTCTCGAAGGAAAAATCTAATCCTCTTGCATAAGGAGGATTCTTTAATGATTCTAATCTGCCATTTGGTTTGTTATGATGCTCTCGGGCCTTAGCTCTTTTTCTTCAAGTTTATCATGTAAAGTAGTGACTATAAAATGGCACCGGTTAAGAGAACTCGCTTCGGTGGTGCCCACGAGCGCGAGGCGGAAACGAGCAATGTGAATGGAAAAGGAAAAGCTCCCATTGACAAACAAGCACGGGCCATCTCACGGGCCATTGACGAAGAAATAGAAGAGGTAGGTCACAATTTTATTCAAGTTGTTTAATTAACATCGCATATGATTAGCTAGGAATGAATATACCCCTAAACATGTTGGAGAAATCCGACGGAAACCTCGGCATTTGAATTTCAATTGTATATTAAAGTCTAAGTAGGAAAGAATCGATTGATGGATATACTGTTTGAAATAGGAAAGAATGTCTGCTAGGGAAAATTTAGCTCGGCATGTTCATTTCTATTTCCAATGTTGATACTAGTCCGAACCCCCTCCCGATCACAGGGGACAAAGTTCGTGGTTAAGGGATCTTGAATCCACGTCTTCTGGTTAAGCGGTGGATACCCACGTCTGCTGGTTAAGCGGTGGGAACACACGCCTGCTGGTTAAGCGGTGGGAATGTCCATGTCGTGTCTTCTATGCGGTGAACATACCTAGTTGTATGGGAAGCTAGGCGACAACGGGAGGTGTAAACTCTCGCTGGAGGGGAGATGTTGTACCTCCAGAACATTGGAATTTTAATGAATAAGTTTGAGTAGAATTTTTACTAGAACTGGTTGCAATACTGGTTGAAGGGCTGTCTTAACGAACATTGTGACTCGAAATCTAATCAAGGAATTTTTATGTTGAACAACCATTGTGGTAGTAATTAGGACACACAAGGAAGTGTGACTGTGGGGGTGGAAAGTGGGGGCTTGGCTCAGGTTGCCAATGCCTATGAGAAGGGTGGTCCCGATTGGTCGGGAACTCTCTGTCCCCATAGTGTTAAAATCGATACTAGTAATACTCATTGCCCCTAGAGCGGTGAAGTCTCAAGTGTGCCTGCCTCTGAAACATGGAAAAAAAGGCACTCGAGGTTTCTCTCCTCTTGGAAGGTGGGTCTTAGGATCGCTAGATAGGTTAAGTACGCTTCTCCTACGAGGTGGAGCTAGATCTCATTACTAGAACTCGACTCACTTTGTGATGAGAGATCGTCCGCTAGTTGAACCCTAAACCACTTTGTTTGCTTCCGCTATAGATCTAGTGGCCACCAGGTTCACCATCAGATCCGCCGTTTGATACGGCGGGGTGGGGACCTCACATGTGCTCACATGTCTGTGGTATGTCCAAACTCTTAATGTTTGCCTGGTCAGTAGAAGCCATTGCACGAAGAATGAATGTTTTCTTCACAGGTAGAAGATCCACACATGCCAACCCATACAATCTTTCCTCCGTTAGCCACTTTGGTCGGCTAGTCCACTCGATTGTTCGCAATGTCTTGCATTGAAGCCAACAAGGATCAATTCCATTTTTTTCTAGCACATGAGAGGTCAAAACAATATACCTCCACCAATCATCTCCTAAAGCTAGATCGACAATGGCCAACGTATGTGTTGTGATTTTTTTCGAAAGTGTATTTGTTTCAAAGAATGCCTTTTTATAATTGCTTTGAAACTCCAAAGGAAGCATTCTATTTTTCTCGGCGATCATCTTTTCCAATGCAAGAGTGTAATTTCCTTGCATGTATGGATTTATTGATAATACATGTTGCGAGTTGCAAAATCTGACGCAAACTTTTGTAGTAAAAAAACTACAATGGCCCTCATAGGATGTAGGAGTTGAGATATTAGAGCCACAGGCACATTATACCATGCTTTTCTCCCTCAATGAAACAGGTGGAGTTGGGACAACACTAACTGGCTGGCTACTAGTGTAGTGTCTGACAGCAGCAGATGGTGACATTTGTGTTTGTTATGTCCTTGCAGTCTTGGTGGCCCTCTATTTAACAAAAAGCGGAGCAAAGATCATTCAATAAGTTAATCCATTGCAGATGATGTACACACAACACTTTTCACTTAAAGGATATTAATGATAAGCCATTAGTGAAATGAAACTAGAAATTACCAAGTCACTTCTAGGCCATGCAACAAAACTATTCTCCGCCTTCTTCAAATTAGTCATCTCCTCATTTCTACAACGAACATGAGGCAGAGGAGCGTCCTTCCTTTCATATACCTCTACCACAGCCATAGTGGAGCATCCAATCCGCAATCTGCTTCCATGAAGCTTGGGCAAATTTAAAGTCTTGTCTATTTTTCCAACGCCAATAGCTTCTCCATAGTAAATAAATTCAACGTATGCACAAGCATCACTTTTCTTGGCCATCTTTCACTTTAGATGTTAATGCAAAGATAGAATACTTTGTAGAATCAACCAAAAGAAAAAACCATAATTCTACTTGTAAACAATATATCACTTTGCTTTTTTATCATTATCTCAATACAAAACAATCAAGACAAAGGGAGGGAGGTATGTCACGAGAGAGAGGGGGATGGTGGGAAATTCATTGATAAATAGTGTATACATTGAAGCTACCTTTTTCATAGCCGCTTGATACTTACTCGAAGAATTACCTTACAAAGTGTTGTTTGTAACCTACATTTGTAACTTAAGAAACTTCCCTGTTACATCCCTTTTTATAGGCATTTTTCCTCACTCTATCTCAATCATCTCTTGCATATCTCTCCCTACCTAAGGTCTCTTATTCTTTGTTGCCACACTAGTGTCTAGCTCTCTCTATATATCCAAGCGTCTCTCTGTTTATCACCCAAAAACTCTCAATGTGATTATAAACATGCAAACAACAGATGGTGTTACTTATCAGTAGCTCTTAAGGCCCCACATATATACGAAAGTTCCCTTCATGCTCCATATGCTCTCAATCAAATCCACTGTGCCTTTATGAATTCACTCTCTGTCCCTCCCTCTTTCACCCTCCTGTGTTCCTACTCTCTCTCTCTCTCTCTCTCTCTCTCTCTCTCTCTCTCTCTCTCTCTCTCTCTCTCTCTCTCTCAAGATCATCATGTAGGGTGAGCGCTCTCTCTCTCTCAAGATCATCATGTAGAGTGAGCGCTCACCCTACATGATGATCTTGAGAGAGAGAGAGAGAGAGAGAGAGAGAGAGAGAGAGAGAGTTGGAAAAGAGGAGGATGAAATAGGGAGGGAGGGAGGGTTTCAACGTGATCATTACCTTAAAATCAATTGTTCAATTGTCACCTTATCTTGTTACTCTCAATACATCCATGATGACCCCCTATATATAGGCAATTCCCTTGCTCTATTACCCTCTTATAGTGCATTTTTCTCCCCCCCTCTCTCTCTCTCTCTCTCTCTCTCTCTCTCTCTCTCTCTCTCTCTCTCTCTCATCCTCTTGCTCATCTCCCTCTCGCGCTCAGGCATCACGATGAGCAAGAGGGTGAGAGAGAGAGAGAGGGAGAAAAATGCAGTATAAGAGGGTAACAGAGTGATAGAAAATATCTTGCAAAGTTTAGTTGAAGGCTTACTTGGAAAAACAATCGTTTACTCCCCTTGCTTGCAACCGTCCTCCCTCTACAGACTTGCGAGCGCTCGATGGCTATTGTGATTGGTGCAAGCGTTCATGAGATGGTATAGTCAGTTGTTACTTTAACTTATGTAACATGCATAATTAAGGAGTTACAAATATCTCCCTCCCTCCCTCTCTCTCCCTCAAACTCATCATGAGTCTGAGTGCTAGCGCTCAAACTTCATGATGAGTTTAAGGGAGAGAGAGGGAGGGAGATATTTGCTTGAGTTGAAAATGATAGAGATTTGAAGGAGGCTTTTAAATAAGTACTCTGTCCTAGTGTAGCACCCAAATTTTAGATTGTTAATTCAACCTCCAAAATTGCATACAATACATGCAAGCCATTCTATTTATATAGGCAAATGCTGGACTATCCCTCTCTTTCTTGTTATTCTCTCTCTCTCTCTCTCTCTCTCTCTCTCTCTCTCTCTCTCTCTCTCTCTCTCTCTCTCTCTCTCTCTCTCTCTCTCTCTCTCCAATAATTGCCAGGTGTTGGCGTTCAACATTGGCCCTCCTAACATTGAAGTCCCTCTCTCTCTATCTCTTGCTTCCGGTCTCTTCTCTCCAGGCTCCAAGAAATCCAAGCGCTAGCGCCCATCAATTGCAAGAAACTTGTCCCTTCCTTTATTTTGTGTGCACGAGACCGCATCCCTTACGTTTGTGTGTGTGCATGAAATCAAGAGAGAGACTCACGTGTGGCAGTTGTCAATTCAACTTCCAAAATCGAATATTTATAATATCCTTGAAGCTATTTTCCTTGGATTGTTCAAGGTTTTCTAATCTTCATTCCTTTTTGACAATTGAGATTCATTTTTTAGTTTTCGGCAAGTAATTTGTCACATATTACCTAGCAAAAAAGGCAATTATGCCTAGAAGTATTGAAGCAATTCATCTCCAAAACTTATAAAACAAAATCAAATCCTACTTTTAGCATCTTGTATTGATAGACAAGCAGTCCTCTTATGAAAAGCTAAAACTTTTTTGATTTTTAGAAATATATTATCTCACAACTAGTGGTATTTTGGGAAATTCGGAAAATTTAAAGAGCATTTTAGGAATTTCAGACAAAATAGTGGGGGTATTTTGAGAATTTCCACAAATTAGAGGGGTATTCAATTTTTTGGAATGGACACACACACACACACACACACACACACACATCCGGCTATACACTTCGCCACCGAATAAAGATATTTTCTGAATAGAAATTCGGACATAATCAATTAAAAATTTGATCTTATTGTACTAGTAAAGATAAGGCCGAAAGAGTGTATTGTGAAGAGATAGGGAAAAATTTAAAGAAAGTGCCAAATGATAGAGTATATTGCGAAGAGAAATAGATAAAAATTGACAAGTAATAGTGTTAGATATGTAGAGCTAGGGTGGAAAATAATGAGACTTAGAAGAAAATGACAGAGAGAGTGAGGGAGATAGATAGAGACGAAGTAGAGGATGATTGAAGTAGAAGGAGGATAGTTAATGAGTGTTTAATTGAGATAAAATTTAGGAGATTAAGATTAAAAGACTAGGAAGGAGGGAGAAAAAAACGAAAGTATAGGTGGGGATAGAATCAGTTATATTTATAAAGGAGGAATTGATACCGATATTGTCTCTGATTTCACATCTAATTTATGATATGATAGACTAAGTTTCCTAATCTTTGTTTGAGTAACAATATTGCCTATAAATATACGGTAAGGGGAAAGCTTGGACAGTCAAAGAAATACATATGCAAATACTAGATTTGTTGAGCAATGGCTTCATCTTTGTCGAGCAAGGTGAGTTTGTTTTTGAATAATGTTGGTGATGTCCATTGTTGCTTGATTGCCCAACAAGATATTCGATGGTGAATCATGGGGACTATGGGGGTTGTGGTGACAATAAGATGTTTGCTATCATTTCAACTCCGGATGGTGACATTCAGACAGAGGTGAAAGATGGTCTACAAGTAGGTCAACATTTTCAATTTGTGTTAGATTCAACCTTGTCTTCAAAGTTTTTGTTGGTCACGCACGACAGTATGAAAATGTCCTCAACACCGAAGGTGACAATAGTAGAGTTTTCTGACAGCTCCATTGAAGAACAAGAAGACAGATCTGCCAAAATTTCATCCGATAAGACTAAAGATTCCTTTTATGCATGTAATGAAGGAACAACAAGCAAATTAAGAGAGGAAGATACCAAAAACAAAGAGAAGAAGGTAGATTACGAACATGTGGAAAAAACACAGAATACATTAGAGTATATTGCATTAAATAGCCACAAGTACCCCAAGCTAAGTCGAATGATCTCTAGATGTTCAATTAAGAAGTGTCTCAATGAAGCTCTTCAAATATACAATGCGGACTGTATTTTTGAGCTCGACGTTGTGCCGGATGGCGTTCCCAAGATGTTGGGCATGGAACAGAAGTATGATGGCCATTTTTGGGTGAAACTTCTCCATTCTAGAATGCGGTATCCAACTCTGATCAAGAGAAGTAAATGTGGTGGTCACCTCATGTGTAAGAATAGATCATGCTTGCCAAACAAGACTTCTTGGATGGGGAAAATGCTAACATCAATTGATTTGGTTGGTATGTTTAGCTCAAAAAATGGAACCCTAAGTTTCTTTCATTGTGATTATTGTCCAATTCTTCTTCGGGAGTGTCCATGCACTGTCTATTACTTGCTAGCTGATTACAAATGGACCCGGTTATTTAAGGCATAATCATCCCGTGGCAAAGTGAGTTTTGCGATCAGTGCGATCAGATAGACAAGAGAGCTTGTGTCGATTGTGTTCTCTGAAAGCCCAATGGCCCTAGGCATTTGCAATTAAATCTTGCAAAGTAGATGGTTATAGGGGTGGTGGTGCATGAAAATTGGAAGCAGTTGAATAACAACGAGCTCATCTCTGTACTAGAGGAGATGCAACCATTGATTCATACAGAGAGGTATTGAATTGTTGTCTAGTGTATGTATCACTTTTCCTCCCTCTACGAGTTCTTGCTTGCATCTTTGTTGTTTGTAACTCAGATTCACACATTGGATGCAAGAAGCTACAACTGCACTGATTGGTGTTGGTGCAAAGTCCCAATTGATTCGGCTGAAAAATACTTGTCGCACAAGTATTTCCACGGTTTTCTTTTTCCAAGACAATCCACAGATTACAACAAAAGATGTCATGTGTTCAAAATGTAAGTCAATGGCTCAGGATCTGGTGTTGAGCTTGTAAATAGAATGCAACAAGACGGTAGTGGAGACCTTCGCAAAATCTGGATTTGCTTTGATCACGTACGCAGAGTAGCACAGTGGAGAACACTGGCAGCCCATGTCTACGACCCTACGTAAGACCTGCTAAATTTTTCTTTTTCTCAGCCTTCGTAAACAATGCTTAATTAATGCACTTTGCGGGACCAAGAAATGCAAACAATAGCCATCTATGAGATGAAAGAAGAAGACACATAGGCACAAACCATGTTTTGGGAAATGATGAATTCTGTACTTTTGGAGAGTGGGCACCTTCCAATAGATTTTAGAGGATTCATGGCAGATGAGGCTAGGGAAAATTGGAGAGCTATTCAAATTGTATTCAATGGAGGGCCTGATAATATTATGGAGGGATGAGAAAGTTATTGCTTGTTTCATTGGGAGCAAAGTTTGCAAATTCACACCATGCAATACATGTATAAAAATTTACAGGATGAGCAAAAGCGTCTGTGTGAACTTTGGTGATGTGCAAGGAGTGAAGAGGAGGCAACACGCTTGTACATGACTATTTGAGCTTGGTGGGCAACTAGAAAAGTATCCAGCAGTAACTTGTCACAGATGGATTGTTGGCTCAGTTGGTGGCACGTGCGTTACCCTCGCTGGAGAAATCACTTTGTCGGGGTAAAACTATGTGGGATACTATCTTAGTGGCATGTATCATTATTTACTTTAATGCATTTACAAGATTTCTTTATGTTGGAGGAAGTAGATGATTTGTCATACATTCCAACTACAAAATTTGCATAAACAAAGCATGCAATTTGGCTTGCTGGTGAAGGAAACAAAGAAATGTTGAGCTTGTACGATGCATGGGTTTTCGATCTATCAAACACATTGTTGCAAAGTGTAAAGATGCTTGCTTTTGTCGAGGGTTGGTCGTCGCGCACAACAAGGAAGAGCACTGGGTCCAACAACTACTGCTAAAGAGATTGAAGATGGGTTGGGAGGTACACCCCTCTATCAAATACCGGCAATGGAGGGAGATAATATTATAGTAGCCAAAAGGCACAAAAATGTTGAGACGGTGGATTGTGAGGAAGAGAACGCGTCGCAATGATCGGAATATATTACACAAAACATTCCTCACAATCATCAAGGACCACAAACAAACATTTACAAGGGCTGGTCATGAGGTCAAAGAACACGAGGGTGGTCTGATGGTAGAAGAGATGGATATTCATAATACAATGTGCTCAATGCATCGTATACCAAAGGGTATTAGGGCTCAATGACAAGGGTGGTTGGGATCTAGATTTTGTAAATGCAAGAAAAACATAAGGAACACAAGTGCAAGTGCAGTTGCACCATCCTTCTTGGGAATTCGTACATGGGAAAGAGGGGATAACATTGGGCAAGGTAGTGCTTCAAAGGCACATTTCATGTGGTTCTACAATAATAGTGTGGATCACACATGGAAAATCTGTACCACAATCACTCAATGTCCTGCAAGAGTACCCAAAACTTGGCCTGTGGAGAAGGGAACAAACATAAATGCCTTGGAGCTATTGGATTTGGAGACAAGGGGCTTCACCGTAAATAAAATTGTAGTAAGGGAAACCAGAAATGTGCGTTATCGTGTAGGAGTATCGATTTAGGCATCTAAGAGAATTGAACCAATCATGACCATGGAGGCACATGTTGTTCAACTCACTGTTGTGAAGGCAGGCATGCATGAAACATTCATGGTGGACATCTTCTTCTCAAGTTAGAGGAGAGAGGTATGAAGTTCATGTTGCTAGTAGTCCAATGTGTACATGTGGAGACTTTGCAGACGAGTGGCACAAAATAAACCAGATATGGATTGCTATTTTGGCTTGGATTTGAACCAAAATATGTTCGTCCATCAAAGCAAGCTAACGAATGAAGATCTGCTCTGTGTGTTCAATTGTTGACGTGCAACATAATTGTGCTTGAGCGCTTGCAACTTTGTATGTAATTGCAGCTGATTTGGTATTGAAATTCTTTTGATGAGAAATACTACTTCGGGATGATGTAATGTCTTTTGTTTTGAAAATCGTCGACTTTGTACACAACATATTTCATTGTTAATGGATGTTATATGCTGAGTAAAAATTGTTTTGCAGTTTGTCTACATTGAGCATATCATATTTCTTTTTTTGTAGATGCTATGTATTGGGTTGAAGTTGTTTTGCAGTTCGTCTACTTTGTACATAACATATTTCTTTGTTAGTGGATGCTATGTGCTGAGTTAAAATTGTGGTTTTTGATTGGGATCACATGTCCTAAAAGTGTGAATTGTAACTTATTGTCCTTCAAATATGTTTCAAGCATAATTTTTATCAAAGACAATGGTAGTTTGAATATACTAAGGGATTGATAAATAACAAAAAAATCTCCCTCCAACAAGATCTCTCCAGCCACAGCGTGGAGAGTTTTTTGCTAGAAAATATTGCCTAAGTAGAGGAAGAGAAAAATCTCTCTCTGTACCCGTCCCCACAATCATCCTCTTGAATCCTCTCATAACCATGAGATTGCATGAATGTACCAAATTTTTGGTAACATTCCTTCAAGCCATAAAGAGCTCTTATGAGTTTACACACCAATCCTTCTATGCTTGGCACTTCAAACTCTTTGGGTTGTTTCATGTAAACATCCTCTTGGATATCTTTGTGAAGGAAATCCATCTACATATCCACTTGGACCCATTCCAATTCCTCAATGGCTACTAAGCCAAGCATCGCGTGTTGGGGTGGTAAAGCCAAATGTGCCCCTAAGTGTTGGGCGGCATAACGGGGAACAAACACTGACCATTCATTCTACATAAAACAATAAGGACTCATAACCCTAAACACATTGTGTTACGAGTTCACAACCTGTGTCTTCTCTATTTCTCTCTTCTCCATTACTGCACGCGCACGCACACACACACACACACACACACACACACACATGGACACACTCTTGCTTGTGTACTTCCACTGGTAGAGCTTGAGGATTGGAGAGCACCATTGGAGCTTGATAGGGAAGTAGGTTGGAAAGCAGACAAAATACAACAAAATTTCATCACATTTTTGTTGATTTGTTTTCATCTATCAAAAGTTGTCCAATCAGGCCGATTCTCACCAGTCTTGACCAATTGTTTGTGCTCTTTGACTTTGCTAAAGAAAGTTTTCTCACAATCCTCATTGATTTTGAGTTACATCGCTCAAACTATCTACAAGTCGTGTAGGATAGGCTGCAAATTTAGCAGATCAATTTTTTCCTAGTTAGAATCAGTGTTTTAGGTCCATTCCCTCAAATTAATTACCGTTTTTGCATGCTCTACAACTTTGAATAAGAAAACTTCTACAAATTTCACACGATTTGAGAGTTATCTACAAACAACAAGGTGGTCTACTTCTGTAAGTTCTTATGCATACAAGGTTTTTGCATTGTAGGAGTCTCTGGCGTGTGTATATGTACACATATGAAGACATACACTTGCATATTGATATGCAAATCATGTATGTAAATTGTGGAGATTTAGAGTGCTTTTAGAGCTTATTTGCAATATCTAGAGAGCTTAGATTGAGCTTGGATGTTCTCTTGTTATATGCATTTATGTTTTCTCTTAGTGAAGGGAGTGTGGGCTGAAATTGTCAGCAAATTTATGTGCATAAGTTGAGAGAATTTGGTGGACGTATGCACTATTGTGGATTCCCACGATTTGAGAGCGGATTCATCACACGTTACACGCATTCACTTGTACGATTGAGCCGATTTCAGAGAGTGTGGTGCACGTATTTGTAGAGATTTTTGCAGGCATTTTGGTATGATTATGAGTTGATTCTTCAACTGATTCAATTGATGCACGTTCGATGAATTCTTTGATGCTTGTTTGTATTGATGTGTGGATACACATGATGTGTGCTTTTCAATGAATATATTCTTCATTTCAAAATGCAATATGTGAGCACATTTTTGGCTATTTTGACCATCAATTTGTGCCAAATTTTGAATGGTTTCCATCCAGATTCTTGCTAGTGATTGCCTCGCTTGTAGAGTGTGGTTGATTCACTTTCTATTTTGTATTATATGACTGTTTACTATGTTTAGAGAGTTGAGACTTCGGGGCAGCTCATGTATGCTTGAGTGCCAATTTTTTGCATGATTTGCTCATGATTTTGAGCATGTTTATGGCATGAATTGTTATTATGATCAAATAGCCAAAATAATGCCAAAAGGTTGTTGAATTTTTTCATAATTTGTGTGTTCATGTGCATGGTTTATAGTCACACTTGATTGAATTTTGGCACTCAGTGGTTTCCTTGCCACACTGTTTAGCATCACAGTGAGAGAGTGTTTGCTCACCAAATTATGTCATTTGACATGTATGCCGTACTCTCTTCACGAAGGAGATTGTTGATGATAGATTCATCAATTACCACATATTGCTCTTGGATTAGAGAGGTTTTGACATAATTTGAGCGGGTTTGCTCACTTGATCTTGTCAAACTTATCACCATCAATTTGGCAAGTACTTCATTGTCAGAGTTTATGCTTTTCCATACAAGGTTTCATGATTTAGACTTTGAGCATTGGGAAATAGGTATGCATGATTCATTGACTCAATTTGGCTAGGTGTTGCCACTGCAGGGCATGGATGCTAGGCCAGAGTCTATGACTAACGATGAGTGGGAGTACTTGGATGAGCTTGCACATTCAACAATCATGTTACACCTTGGTGAGTGTGTCTATCGCATCAATTTGGATGCATGTACAACTAGTGGTTTATGGCAGAGATTGTGCAATGATTTTGGCACAAATAGAGAGATTCCTATAGTTACAAAGTGATCTTGCAGACACAAAGATGTTCTGTGTTGGCATTGAGGTCATACAAGGCATGTATGTAGGTATTGATTTTGACGGATGAGACAACAGGGGAGACAACACAGGATAGATTCTATCACTTTGATTGATGTGGGAGTAGATGTAGTGTATGAGGCTACACATGAGAGGGATGTCGAGTTTGCTTCTATGCTTACTCCTAACTTTCTTAATTTTTGATGACACATACCTTTGCATCAGATACTAGATGTGAATGCTAGGTTTCACGTCACGTCAAGTTGTGAGTGGTTTAGCACATATGCTAGTGGTATGCTTGGATGTGTGCATCTAGTTCATGGTTTAGTACATAGTCGGTGCTAGAAATGTCAAGTTATCATTATTGAGTGGGGCAACATGCGTGCTGTGAGATGTATGCCATGTGCCAACTAGAGCTTGATCTAGTCAATTGATCTAGTTATGAGACAATGGATGACAGGTAGTGCTAGACAAGCATTGTTTCAGATTGCATCATACATAGCTAGTCATATCGCAAGGTGCTAGTGCTCGCAAAACTCATGTGATGCAACTACTTCATGCTCAGCACAATCCTAGTGAGTACGCAGAAATGCAGAGAGACAAGGCGTGTCTCCTTTATGGATGGACTACAGCATGCTCTAGTTGGTGAGCATGTTGAGCCAGTTGTGCAGCAAGGCTTGTCATTCATGGATGCAATGATTGATATGGATAACTTCAACACTGGGGATTCAGTCTCGTGATTTAACCATTCATGAAAATTCTTAGGCCATACACTGATGCATGTGAGTTGGAGATGGACATTTCTATTGATTCACATGGTTCAAGACAAAGAAATGCATTTGGTACACATGTGATATGCGATGGATACGAGAATGGACTTCAGGGACCGGACTTTGGGTGTTAAGATGATTGCCATGAGTGGCGTTTTGAGCCAAATTTGACTGAGGTGGTCAGATTGGTAGAGATTTCCAGGATTGCATCAACGTTTGGGAGTCTCGTGTATGAGATACTGATCTCAAGACTTGAGATTTCATTTGGGGTAGCTGCATTCCCGGGGAGGTCACCTAATAAAAATGTAACCTATCACGTGAGTTCAACAGAAGGGTATTTAAAGTTCTTGAAACTTACAGAAATATATATACGGAAGGGCATTATTTTTTCAAATTTGAAGAAAACTTATAGATTTTAAAAGAAAAGGGTACATTATATTCCTAACAAAATTCACACATAAGGGTTTTTACAAACATGTCTTCAACGCACGTGATATGGTAGTTTTACACATAGTGAACTCCCCGAGGCTGCATTTGTAGTGAGACAAATCAGTTGTACAATGGTTGATATTGGCCTTGAGCTTAGGGGCACTTTGTAGCATATTCTGAGATACCGCAAGATGTGTGTAGCTTTGGTGAGGAGTATGTGGTTGATCACTCTATACTTCCTCTATAGTTTGAGCTAGATGCACATTGATTAAGTGAGCCATTGGGTGTTGGCTGAGGTCATACTTGATGATGACCTTATACAAGTTTTGTATGGTTTTATTTTGTTTTCTCCCTCACGGCCACATTGGCCTTTACATAGGAGGTTGTTGGGGTAACCCCATGTGGCCATTTAGGCCAGGCACTCACCCACTTCACTTGTTCTTTTATGTACATAATAGAATAAGGGGATCACACAGACAAGGTGTATGTAAAACTTTCTAAAAATGATTGCCCTAAGTATGAAGAAGAAAAGGTTGAAATGGCCACAATGCCTTATTCATTTGTAGTTGGGAGTTTAATGTATGCTATGATTGCTACACGTCCTGATATTTCTTTTTGTACTGGGAGTTGTTAGTAGATTTATGTCAAATCCAAGCAAGAAACATTAGGAGAGAATGAAAGGGGTTATGCTATATTTGAATAGTACAAAGTACATGTGCATGTGCTTTTGGACAAAAGGAGGCATGTATAATGGACTACATGGATGCAGATTATCAGGGGACAAGAGAAGTTCCACTTCATGCTATGTCTCTAAATTCACTAGAGGTGCAGTTTCATGGCAATCTCGTCTCAAAGATTACTTTACCTCATCTACTACAGAGACTGAATATATTGCATCTTTGGAAGCTTGCAAGGAAGCTATATGGATTGGTCATCTAGTAGGAGACTTGGGAATCAGTGTTGAGATGCATGTGTTACATTGTGATAGCCAAAGTGCTATACAATCGGCAAAGAACCCAGTGTTTCATGCAAAGACAAAGCATGTGGATGTAAAATATTACTTCATTTGTGATGTGCTTGAGGAAAACCAATTGTAGCTTTCCGGGTTCACAACACTAAGAATCTTATTGATCTGCTAACAAAGGGCTTACCTTCAGAGTGGTTTTCACATTGTTGGGCATTATTGGACATTGGATAGATGATCATGGTCATTGTCTACATGTATTGTATGTATGTATACATTGTTGCCCCCGCTTAAAGGCACGATGTCCTTTAAGTGGGAGGTTGTTGGGGTGGTAAATCCCAAAGTGTCGGGCCTAAGTGCTAGGCAGCTAGACATTAACTGAGAATTAACATTGACCATTCATTCTACATAAAATGATAAGGACTCATAACCCTAAACACTTTTGGATGTAAAATATTACTTCATTTGTGATGTGCTTGAGGAAAACCAATTGTAGCTTTCCGGGTTCACAACACTAAGAATCTTATTGATTTGCTAACAAAGGGCTTACCTTCAGAGTGGTTTTCACATTGTTGGGCATTATTGGACATTGGATAGATGATCATGGTCATTGTCTACATGTATTGTATGTATGTATACATTGTTGCCCCCGCTTAAAGGCACGATGTCCTTTAAGTGGGAGGTTGTTGGGGTGGTAAATCCCAAAGTGTCGGGCCTAAGTGCTAGGCAGCTAGACATTAACTGAGAATTAACATTGACCATTCATTCTACATAAAATGATAAGGACTCATAACCCTAAACACTTTTCCATTTTTACGCAAGCACGCATGCACTCTCGCTCTCAATGTTTCTTGCATGAATTTGACATATATATGATAACAACTCCCATTGCACAAGCAGTATTAGGATGTGTAGCAATCATAGCATACGTCAAACTCCCAACTGTAGATGAATAAGGCATTGTGGCCATTTCAACATTTTCCTCTTCACACTTAGGGCAGTCATTTAAAGAAAGTTTCACATATGGAGGCAATGGAGTTCTTAAGCCTTCCCCCTCTCCATATTGAAATGCTTGAGCACTTTATGAATGTACTCAAATTGAGAAAAAAATACCAATTATTGCAATTGTCTCACCTAATGCGCATGCCAAGGATATGGCTTTCTTCACCCATGTCTTTCATTTCAAAGTTTGCATGTAACTCTGACTTCAAGGTTAAAATCGCATCCCTACATTTCCAAAAAATTAACATATCATCCACATAAAGGACCAAAATAAAAAAACTACCAGCTCAAGCACGCTTAGTGTAGAGGAACTAGTCCGTATCAGTAGCCTTGAGAGATCATGAAAAGATAGAATTTATGATACCACTTCCTTGATGATTGTTTTAAATTGTAAAGGGTCTTTGCTAACTGACACACCAAATCTTCATTGCCCTTCTCAAAAAAACCTTCTGGTTGTTGCATCTAAAATTTGTCTTCAAGATCACCATGCAAGAATCTTGTCTTGACATCCATACGGTCAAGTTCCATGTCCTCTTTAGCAACCAATACAAATACATACCGTAGAGTAGTCATCTTGACAATGGGAGAAACGATCTCATCAAAGTCAATACTCTACTACTTCTTAAATCTTTTAGCAACAAGTCATGCGTTGTACTTGGGTTTATTATCATGATGTGTAAACTTTTGCTTGTACACCCATTTACATGGTAATGCCTTTTTACCTTTAGGAAACCAAACCAAAAGCTAGTCCATTTGATTGCATAGCTTTCTCATACTTCACCTTGTACTCCATTAACATGGATTCCTTATAGCAAGAGGGATCTTCGTAATTTGTCAACATAATGTAGTCCAATGAGGGAGTATATCTATTAGGAGGCCTTAAAACTCTTGTAGACCTTCTAATAACTAGTTGAGTATGTTGTCCCTCAAAAAAATCTTGTACTATAGGAGGATTTTAGCCTTGTTGTCTAACATTAGGCACTTCAGTCCTATTGTAAACAACTCCATCTTCTTGGAAGATGAATATCCTGACCTCCACTCTATGCACAAGCTTCTTATACATCTTCTCTTCATTGAAGTTTATGTCATTGCTACGAATAATCTGTTTAGCTTAGGATCCCATAATCAAAATTCCATCTCACCAGGATTGCCATAGCAAAGAAATATGCATTTCTTTAACTTAGGAACCAACTTACTTATGAACTCCTTTGGAACATGGAAATATTGCTTTGCAACCAAAGACTATTAGATGCTTGTAAGAAGGTGGTTTGTTAGACCAAATCTCTTGAGGTCCCTTCTCATGTAAAGCCTTGTTGGGATATTTTTCAATAAGATGGATATCTATTGCTAACACTTCTACCCAAAATTCATTAGGCAAATGTGCATTAGACAACATGCTATGTAACTTCTCCTGTATGGTACAGTTTATCTTCTCGGCAACATCATTTTGTGGAGGGTTATATGCAGTAGCCAACTCTCTTTTGATGCCTTTGGAATCACAAAAGTTTTTAAAGGCTTTACTAACATACTCGCCACCATTGTCTGACCTTAAGCACTTGACTTTCTTGCCAAACTGATTTTTCCCTAATGCCACAAAAATTTTGAAAACTTGATAAAACTTCATGCTTCTTCTTGAGAGGATATACCCACACTTCCTTGAGAAGCCATCTACAAATGTTACAAGTTACAGTGAACCCCCCATGGATATACCCACACACATCACTATGCACTAACTCTAATGGCTGACTTTTTCAAGTGCTACCCCTTTTGTGTGGTGATTGTGTTTGTTTACCATAAAGACGATGCTCACAAACTCAAAATTTTGAGAAATTGATGACATGAACATAACCAAAACAAGACAAGATTTGCATTCCCTTTCGTTGGGGTAAATCCCCTATGGCCAGTTAGGCCAAGCGCCCACCCACTTCACTTATTCTTTTATGTACATAATAGAATAAGGGGCTCACAAATACAAGGTAATTTTTTTCCACTACAAGAATAGTCCTCTTCTTCTTCTCTCTTTCTCATTGTTGCACACACACACACACACACACACACACATGCGCAAGTGCGTGTACGTGCGCTTGTGCACTTCACCTTGCACAAAGTAGGTAGATCCATAAGTGAGACATCTCATCAAAATCAACACCTTTATACTGCTTGAAGCCCTTAGGAACTAATCTTGCCTTATACATAAGCTTGAGATCTCCCGATGTAAACTTCTACTTTGTAAACATGTTATCACTATTACTAGTTTTTGCAATTTTATCAATTTGCTTATGTTTTAATTTTAAAAAGCATTCAAAAGAAGAAATAAAAATAGAAATCTCCTTTACCTACTATTCTGAGATTTTATGTCAAAAGCAACCATCTTTAGTTTGGGTGCATGCATGAAGAGAGAAAGAGAAACCCGAAATTGTGTTTTCGTGCACACTTACTTTTTTAATACGAATCATCTTCTTGAATCTTCACGAGGAAGGCGAGTGCTCTGAAAGAATCTTGTCCACGTGACGTGGTGTTTTGCCCCGCTTTTGAATCCAACGGAGCCATTGGAATCTCCATCAAAGCAAAGATCCGTAGAAGATACACTTTTGTTCCCCTTTATGCTAATTTTCTCTCTTAATCATGGCATACACTCTTTTGATTGTGTAGTTCATGCTCTCTTATCTTTCATATAGCTATCTTATTGGTCATGCTCCATGAGATGAATAAAGAGGTGGAAGATAAATACTCAAACATATTGATTGAGGGGGATAGTTGGTAACCACTATGATTTTTTGTGTTTTAATTATTGTTCATGTTGTTCTCTTTATATGTTGTGATTATTCAATGAATTGTTTTTTTGAATTTATTATGGTTTAATGAGTCAAAATTGTGTTGAAAGTATTGGGAAGATTTCAAGAATTCAATTGTGGTATCAAAGCTTTGAAAACACTACAAAAAGTGTATAGAAACTAAGAAGACTGCTTTTTGTGGAGAAACCAAGTAAATTTTAGCATGAAGGCATTTAAGAAAATTGCTTTTGGAAGGTTATCTCTTTGCTACAGATGCAAGAATAACAAACTTCCTCATCCCAATAGTTTCAATCACAACTATGAGCAATCTACTTTAAAGAAAACGATGCAAACAATAGAAGAAAAGCAACAAATGCAATTCATGCATCGCTTACACTCTCAAGGGAGAATCACAAAGTGTTGAAAATCAACCTTAAAATAAATCAAAGTGCCTAAAAACATCAACAAAGCAAGAAGACGTTCTCTCAACTACTCTATCTATCGTTTGTATTGTTCAGAGACTTTGCATATTGATTGGAGATCTTGGATTTTCTTAACTCATTTAATATACACATATATCATGTTATTTTTTTTCTTATGTTCTTTTTTTTTGCGATTCAACTCTTGCATATACCTCTTTATTTTAACTTGTGTTTTGCTTGAGTTGATCAATTATGACCACCCAAGATTCTCTTATTACAAATCAAAAGATTGTTGTTCTTTTTAAAGAGCTTGAAAAAGAACGCACTACACGTAATCTCCTTTAGTAAAATCTTGAGAAGTTACAAAAGTAGAGTCTCCACAAGTGTAATCATGAAGATGAAAACAAAGACAAATGGCTCATCAAAGTGATTAAGCATACTTCGGATGCTCACGACAAGATAAAACAAAACAAGATCTTTAAAAAGGCACTTACTTTTATAAAGTATGATGGAAGAAAAGATGCACATATAATTATTTCTTGGTTATCATCCTTGGATGACTACTTTCAAGGAGACAAGTTCAACGAGCGATCCAAATCAAGTGTGCAGTAAACCAAATGACAAAATGTACTTTTCTTTGATAGAATCTGACTCATAAACGACCACAAACTTGGAAGAAATTTCAAAGAATAGTAATGGAGTAGTTTATCTCTTCTCAATACAAAGAGAAAGCTAGACATGCATGGGATACTCTTCGATTTAAGAAAACTATAACACAGTACACTGATATATTTTGGCAAATTCTACTTGCTCTTCAAAATGTAGAAGAAACAAAAATATATTGTCATCTTGGAGTATACTTTGTGTATTGAGGTCAACAAGTTTTGTTACATACACTAGAAAGAGCCATTTCTTTAGCTCATGATGCTTAAGCTACAAAAGATAAAGATCCAACTCCAAAAGGACCACCAATTAAAAAGAGTCCTTTTGTTTTCACCACAATGTACAAATACTACTACTCTTTAACCAATGACCAATGACACCAATGGATACAACAATACAATCAATATCAATCACAATCAAGCAATTCCATCCAAAATGATTTTGGATCAAGGAAAGTAAATACCAATGGTTCAAGTAATACTTTTATACCTTCATTTGTTCCTTTCATGAAGTCACATAACAAGGCTCCACGTAGTCACAATTAAAAGAATAACAACAAGAAGAATAATAAAAAAACTTGATGTGGAGATTGTTGATTGCTAAACTTGTCACAAGATGGGACATACACATAACAATTGTAGTGAAAGAAAGTGAAACATCTTGCTCACATTTCATTGAGGTTATTGAAGATGATAATGATCATCAAGTGCATAGCATGGAGATGGATGTCAAACATTGCCAACACTTTTGATGATAGCAATCAAGAACCTCAAGGTAACTCAAAATACCAAGGTCACACATATAGGTACTTCTCAATTGCATAGACTCTTACGTATGCAAGTTAAAATTGGTGATGATGCTTTTAAGTTATTACATGATGATAGAAGCACACATGATTTCATTTCTACACATGTTGTACAAAATTTAAAATTGCATATGACTCCTAAAAATTATGAAGTAAAGGTAGCTTTCCAAGGAATTAAAATAAATTGTGTGTGTATAGTAATATATTTGCAATACCAATTAGGAGACGTCATTGAATCATGACATTTTCGAGTAGCACCATTGTAAAACATATATTTATTTTTGGGTATACCTTGAAAACATCATTCTAATCCAAAGATTGATTATGATAAGCATACAATCATTGTCACACAACATAATGAAAAATCTTCAACATTACAAGATAACCAAAGGTAGAACTGGAACCTCTTCTTAGTCACACTCAGCCTAAAAAATTAGCTCAAAAAATTAACTAACAATTTTTGGTTCAAATCAATGAAATTGAAACACACAAAGGACAATTGTCTCATCTTCTCCTTCTCAAAAGAAATTTTGATGAAATAATTAAAAATTAAAACATAGAAAAAACAATTGTCTCCTCTTCTCCTTCTCAAGAGGAATTTTGATAAAATGTTCAATTTTTTTTGTTAAAGATCTACCTTCAAGATTGCTTCCTTCTAGAGTGGAAGATCACACAATAGAGTCGATTCTAGATAGTGCACCAACTTATCGAGAAACATATTGTCAAAATCAAATTGAACAAAGAGAAATTTAGCATTAAATTGAGGAATTATCAAATTGTGGTTAATTAAGATGAGTAGTTCACTTTTTGTTGCACCATTTCTCTTAGTCAAAAAGAAAAATGGTACTTATCGTTTGTGCATTGACTATAAAGTACTTAATAAAATCACAATAAAGAGTCGTTTTCCTATTACTCATGTTATGATGAGTTACTCGATAAGTTAAGTGGTGCATCCTTTTTTAGTAAGATACATCTTAAACCTGAATGCCATCAAGTACGTTGATGGAAAGTGATGTTCATAAGTTATAGTTTAAATGCAATTTGGTCATTACAAATTTCTTGTAATGCCTTTTGGTTTAGCAAATACACTTGCTATATTTTTATGCATGATAAATTGCATCTTTTTGAAGCATCAAGATTGTGTTGTGGTTTTCTTTGACGACATTTTGGTTTTTAGTAACAATAGAAAAGACCATTATGAACATTTTGATTTTGTTTATAAATTGTTGCACGAAAATCAACTTTATTTTTTGAATAATGAGAAAAGATCATTCTTCAAAACTGATATTAAAATATTTAGGTCTAGCAAAGGAATTTGTGTGGATTCTAAAAAAAACCAATGCATCATGGGATAGCCTTAATGCATCACGGGATGGCTCAAACCTCAATATATTCATGATATTCGTTCTTTTCTTAATTTGTGTAGTTATTATAGAAAATTAGTTCAAAATTTTTCATACTCGATTTTACCACTCAGAAACCTTTTGAAAAAGTACACGTCTTTCACTTGATATGAACAACATTAAAAACCTTTTGAGACACTCAAATATGCACTCACGCATGCCCTTGTTTTACAAATTCTTGATTTCAAAAGATCCTACTTTTTGGTTATTGCTAATTCTAGTGGATGTGGTATTGGTGCTATATTAATACAAGATTTGTCACTATATATATGGTAGTGATGTGTGTGAACACACTTAGGACCGCCGGGGCTTTTTTTACTCATAGGAGGTTTTGCCCCCCGTACATTGTATATGCGTCCATCATTCTAGGGCTAACTTATCTTTTCATTGTGCAGTAAGCAATACACTCTCTACTGTGTATCTTGAGCTTCTTCATCTTCTCCAAGCTGTGTGTAATTCCTTGCAACCCTAATCCACGAATTGATATAAAAGTAGGTTACGTCCTCCGAGGCATAGTTGTAAGTGTTGCTAGTATCCGCCTGATCACTTTCTCCAATTGGGGCCCGACCTTTGGTGAGCATCAGTAAGTTGACAAATAATTAGGACAAGCTCATATAGCTCAATCTGCTCAAAATTTTCATTTGCACTCATTTCGGTCTCCATTTCCACTACAGGCAGTACTGCACATGCAATGTTGTCCTTTTGTGCTAAATTTTTGTCAGTGAGATTTTCTACTAAAAAAGTCCTTTATAGTGCTCTTTTGGTTTTGCTATGTAGCATGCATTAGTCCTACTTTGTCCTCTTTTCGGGAAGTCTTCACATTAGGTGTAGTCACTCGCCATGGCTAACAACAACACAGATGTTTTCAAGATGTTCACTACTGAGGATAAACTGGATGGGGATAATTACACAATGTGGAATTAAATGATACATCATTTTCTTGTGTCAAAGCGAACTTGAAATGTTATGCAGGGCATTGATGTACGTTCGCCTTCTGTGGATACAAGGTTTGTTCAGGACGGTGCAGGTTCTGGTGGTAGGTTTGTACGGTTGAGCACTCTTGTTGGGACATTAGAGATGCATAGGCTCGTGTATTGATTGCATTATTGGTGAAGCACACTATTACTCCTCACATTCGCTCTGCTAAATTTGCAAAACACGCTTGGGATATTCTGGCTAGTCTTTATGCAAGTCGCAATGAGGCTAAAAGTGCATTGATGCACACAGAGATGAAGTCAAAAATTATGCATAAGGAATATGACATTAACATTTTCCTTGCTGATATCAAGGATATCACGAGAAACTCATTTTTGCAGGCGAAGTCGTTTCTTGATGCATTGTCAGATTCTTACTAGATTTTTGCTAGTGCTTGGATATGACCCAAGAAAACACTCAAGATGTCAATTTCGATGCATTATGCACATTACTATTGCAAGAGCCATTATCAAGAAAGAACAAGTCTAAATAATCTGCAATTGAACATGCTTTTGTTGTTGCTCAAATAAAAGGTGGTAACATCAATGTAGCCACTTCTCATGGTTCTAGGTGAGTAGAGAATCACTTCTTCCTAATGCTTCTACTAGCAGCACCTCATTTGGGAATTCTAGTGAAAAAGGAAAAAAGAAGATGTGCTGCCATTATTTGCAAGGATAATGATCACTTGATAAAGCATTGTCCTAAATTGAAGGCAAAAGAGGCCAAGAAGAAAGAGTATGGTTCCACTACAAGTGTAGCTATTGTAGAATATTTTGTAGAAGGAGATTGTGATGCTCATGTAGATGCAGAGTGGGCATTTAGGGGTCAAAGCATGGTTTGGTGGTACAAAAAGTAGTGTCCTTAACACAACATATTCTTGGTGATTCTAAAAACCATGGGCATTTTTTTGGAATTGGAGAGGACAAATAAACTTCTTTTTTAAGTGGACGTTTTTTTAACTTTAGAACCATGCAATCCTAAGAAGAGGTGGGGGTGACGGCGGGGCGGGGGGGTGGGGTTACGGTTGGGAGCTTTCACTCCATCACCTCTCTCTCTCTCTCCTTCCCTCCCTCGCACGTCCCTCTCCCTGTGTGTCTCTCTCAGTTTTGAACCTTCTCGCCTTCCTTGCCGCCTCCATAGCCACCGAGCTGCTGTGTTCTCTCTCTCTCTCTCTCTCTCTCTCTCTCTCTCTCTCTCTCTCTCTCTCTCTCTCTCTCTCTCAAAGGTGCCATATTATGCATTTGTGTTTGCATGTTTGCCTGTGGCTCTCTCTCTCTCTCTCTCTCTCTCTCTCTCTCTCTCTCTCTCTCTCTCTCTCTCTCTCTCTCTCTCTCTCTCTCTCACACACACACACACAGCCGTTTTTTGACCTAGTAGACAGCAGTTCACTCTTTTGACCATAACTTGCTCATCCGAACTCCGATTTAGGTGATCTATAGCCTCAATCGAAGAGCACGAAGCCCTCTACGCATTGATGTAAAGACAGAATTTTTCTGTGTAATGGAAGGCTTTGCTGTAACAGCATCTCAGAACTGAAAAAACTGTCAAAACTTTGCGTTTTTGTTGCCGACTTGAAGGCAATGTCAGACAAAACTCGCAAGGGTGGAAAAGCCACACTCGCCATGGAGAATGATGCAAAATCTCCAAGGAATTTGGATGCTAATCCAACCACATCGTCTACAACAACGGAAGCAATGATCATGGCTTACTTGATCTCGTTACAAGAAACCGTCAACAAGCAAGGTGAAGAGTTGCGCGCACTTGCAATGGAAAATGGTACTTTAAGAGTTCTCGTTGTGGAGAATGAGCACCTCAAGAAGGTTCTTGAAATGCAAACAACGCGCTTGATGCATCTTGAGAATGAAGTTCAAGAATGTAAACGCTCTCTTGTGGACATGAATGTAGTGAAAGAGCGCTTGAGCAAAGTTGAGAGTGATCATGTATTGAAAGAGGAAACGATAGATACAATACGACATGATGTATGTGAGATGAGAAATGCATCCAAATCATGGGCTGATATATGTAAGGATAATGTGGTTTCTACATCTCCTATCACGCAAGCCGTTGTCCAAGCAAAGAATGTAGAGAATGTGGACACTCAAGAATTGCAAGAACGACAAAAACGCTCAAAGAACATCGTCATTCGTGGAATCAAGGAGGAAAGCATGGAAACACCCCAATCTCTTGCGGTTGCTATTGAAGAGTTTTTTGCTACACACTTTGGCATGTCAGGAATCATGGCTTATGGTGCACATCGAGTTGGAAAACAAGGAGTCCCTCGCTCGGGAGAAAGACCTATTGTATGTACCATGGCTGATGAGGTAAAGAGAAAGATCATCCTTGACAATGGTTGGATCTACCTCAAAGGAACGGGTTGTAATGTATATGAGGATCGCACTCTTATGCAACAAAATGTACGTCGCAAAGCATACGAGGAAAGAAGCAAGAAGGTTAAGGTATCATCTCAAGAAGAAAAGGCACTTGAGGAGGATGCAAGTCCACCCAACAAATAGGGACACATGATCTATGAGACCAACTCACGCTTGCGAATAAGCTTTTGGAATTGTAACGGGTATCCATGGAATGCGGGAATTGGCATTGATGAGCTTACCAATGACTCCGATGTGATACTTCTTGTCGAAACATGGGAGCATGATGCGCAACGAATTCTTGGATTTGACAAATACGATGTACATTCTTTGATGTGGGCCAAAAATGCAAAGCAACGAAGAGGCCAAGGAGGCATAGCATGTATGACCAAAAAGGGTTTGAAAGATGTTTCCATTGTCAAAGAAGATAAGTATAAACGCTACTTATGGCTGAAAATCAGCCCACCAAATGGTCAAGTCATGTTTGTGGCCGGCTGCTACATTCCTCACTATGACTCCAACTTTTATGCTCGCTTGAATATGGATAGAGATCAGCCCTTTGTTGAACTAGAGGAAGACATTGCTTATTACAAGAATCAAGGTGAAGTCATTGTTTTTGGAGACATGAATGCTCGCACAAATATGTTACAACACGACACACAACAAGTTGACATGCCGCATGTATCAAGAAGAGTGGATGACTCATACATGTATAATCGAAGTTCTAATGATGCAAAAGAAGTGGATCACTATGGAAAGTCACTTCTACATATGTGCAATAGTACCGGAATGCTCATTGCAAATGGTGTATCTCTATGGCAAGGCACCAATGACTTTACATGTAGAAAGCACAATGGTGCTAGCGTGATTGACTATATGTTGTTCTCAGAAGCCACTCTAGAATGCATACAAAGCTTTACACTTGGTGAATGGAATCCGGAATCGGATCATAGGATGTTATGTATTGACCTCAAGTGTGGTAAACGGCCCGAGCATGTAGCCTCCAATCATGATGTGAATCATTTGTACCTACGTCTAGACTTCAAACGAGCACTTATATATGCTGATATGGTGGACCAAATGTTAAGCATGATAGAGCATCAAGGGAGCCCAACATTAGAATGCAAGTGGAAAGTTTTCAAAGAAGTAATTTTCTCTTGTGCGAAGGAATGCTTTTCGGTGAAACACATGTCTTGCAAAAGGTCTAAGAAGGGTAGCACCAAGAAGAAATGGTTTGACATGGAATGTAGTCAAGCCCGAAAACACTTGCTAAGATTGGATGCAATCAAAGACAAGGAAGTTTACTTGGAATGTTCACACACATACAAAGCACTTGTTCAAAAGAAGAGGAGAAGGTGGGAAGTCGAAAAACAACTTCTTTTAGCACAAGAGAAAGCACATGCATGTGGCAAGTTTTGGCAAAATCTAAAAGGCAAGCGCGTTGAGAGCTTTGGTGACTTGACTCTTGAGGATATGTATATGCATTGTAAGAACCTCTATGAGCAACCCAATGTTGATAAGATGGAGGGTTGTAGCTCCCTTCCATTTATGTCTCCCTTCTTTACCATTGAAGATGTATGCCGCGCGCTTGAGAAACTTGCTACTCGCAAGGCAGGTGACCTTCAAGGTGTCAAGGCTGAAATGATTAAATGGACAAGCAAGAAAACACGATATTGGATATGCGATATGTTTAACCTTGCACTTCAGTATGGCATGCCTCATGATTGGAGTGCAAATTGGATCAAACCTTTGCACAAAGGAGGAGATGTAAACAATGTGAACAACTATCGCACTATAATGGTTGGTTCTTTGATGGCAAAGTTATTTGGATGTATCATGGAGATGAAGATAAGTGAATGGGCTGAAAAGAATGGCAAACGTGCGCTTGGCCAAGCAGGTTTTCGAAAGCATCATAGCACTATTGATCACCTTGTCACTCTTCGAGTTCTTATGGAAGCGTCTCGATTGAAAGGAAAAAAGTTGTATTGTTGCTTTGTGGATTTCAAGAAAGCTTTTGACATGGTACCGCGAGGAAATCTTTGGAGACGTATGCAAAGCCTTCAAGTGCCGAGAGAATTTATGCATGCAGTCTTTCGCATCTACCAAAAAGTGATATGTCGATTACGTATGGGAGATGGAATTTCAGAATTTTTTGCAAGCACTATTGGTGTCAAACAAGGATGCCCACTTTCCCCAACCCTCTTTGGGCTACTCATTGATGAATTGGAATACATGGTTCTTGATTTTATGCAGCAAGAAGGCATAGAAGAGGTTAAGATTGGAAATGCGGTGATCATGCTTTTGCTTTATGCCGATGATGTAGTGCTCTTGGCACATACCTTAGAAGATGCACAAAAGCTTATGAGTGTCTTGGAACGCTTTTGCCTACATAGCGGGCTGATCGTGAATGGATCCAAAACCAAGGTTATGCTTGTAAAGACCCTCAATGACGAAAATCCATGCATTGTATACAACAATGAGAAACTTGAAGTGGTAGATCACTTCAAGTACCTTGGCCTTGAGGTTCCATCCAATCATAAATGGAAGGATTGTGCAATGCGTCGCTTGGAAGCCGGAAAGAGGGCTTATTATGCATTTGAGAACATGTGCAATGCAGGAGAGATCAAGTGTTGGGCTCTCAAAAAGTACCTCTTTGACACATTGGTGACACCGGTGCTTCTTTATGGAGTGGAGGTGTGGGGTGGAAGCATCGGGAAGTCTACTTGGAAAGAGTTTGAGAATGTCCAAAAGCGTTTTCTCACCAACTTTCTCCAAGTCAAGACACAAACACCCTACATGCTCTTACTTCTTGAGTCCGGATCGCTTCCCATTGAGGTCTTGGGCATGGAAAGGGTTGTGGAGTACATGCGTAAGACACAACGTAGCCCTTTGCATCGACTTCCTAGAATCGCATATGAAGCAAGTCAAAAGGTTCAAAAGACATGCAAGAGCAAAATACTAAGTTCGGGGTGGATGCTTGATATCAAGAAATGGTTTGGAAGATGGGATGCATGTCACTTGGTCAAGGATGCGTCGATCGACTCCCAAGTTAATGAGGCCTTCTTACAACGCCAATGTATCATGGCTTGGGAGAAATCTGGAGGTTCTCGCTTCAGCCATTACACCACACACGTTGCCCCAAACTACAAATCTCTCTTCTTCTCGGAACGAGGTAACCGAACCCATTCCTACATCCTTGAGCCCATCCCGTTGAGTGCGATCCGCACCATTGCCTCCATTCGTCTTAGCTCCCATTCTCTACGCTGCGAGACAGGACGTTGGGGCACTGGCGAGGAGTGTCATCGACTTTGCACCTTATGCCCTCGTCAAGTGCGAGAGAGTGAGTACCACACACTACTTGAGTGCTCAGCTTTTGACCACATTAGGTCCTCTTTTCCCCATATATTCAGCCATGAGCTCTCCCTACATACCTTCCTCTCCCAACCACGATGTGGACTCTCTATTGCGACGCTCATTTCAGCCATTTTTGAGCATCGAGAGTCACTTATGAACTCCACTCACACCACGTGACATGTTCATTTGGTCCCATAGGTCATATTTGACCTCCCAGGACGATAATAGAACTATCTATCTATCTATCTCTCTCTCTCTCTCTCTCTCTCTCTCTGCAAATGGATAGTAGCGCAGGAGATTACTATCTTGGTGATGCTCAGGACCTTTCTTTCGATGACATAGAAGGTGATGCTCAGGACCTCTCTTTCAACGAGGTAGAAGGTGATGCACAGCTCCTCTCTATGGACGAGATGGAAGGTGACGCACAGTTCCTCTCTTTTGACGAGGTACAAGGTGGCCCAAGCAATGTTCAGCAGATGCACATCAATTCCATTAGCACTAGTATTCCAGCCGGTAATCAGGCTTTTCTTTGTGATTATTGGGCTGCAAAGAAACGCGCACAGAGAAGCAAGGAAAGACATCCTACGTCTGCTCTTGGATTACGGGAAGCCAGGTCAAGAAAGAACATTTGTGCAGCGGTGGCTCGATGTTGGCGCAAGCAAACAGTAGGGATTGCAAAGAATGAGAAGAAGGAAATATTTTGGCAACTCCTGGACCACCAAACATTTTCCTTGCTGCAACCATCAAATTTCAGCAAAGTCGAAGACACTATTGTTTCGGGTGTGCGCAACACTTTGACTCAAATCAAGGTCCCTCATTCAGCAAGTGAACTTTTTGTAAAGAGAAGCTCTTTGGCAATGATTCTGAACAATAGTGCAAACTCACAATCAGTAAACCAATCCAGAATGGCTAGTATCTTGGGGATCCATCGAAGGAATATAGCTGTAGCAAGCTCACGGCTAGAGAATAAAGATGAAGATGAAGTGTTGCCATTGAGTGCTTGTGAGAGACAATTGCCACGAGGAACCATTATTACCAATGAAACAAGAGATTTGGTATATGCCTTTTGGACATCAGAGAGCAGAGTTTCACCCAACAAGAAAGACATATGCAACATGAGAATTGGAAGGAAAAGTGTCGTCAAACATCCTATACATCTACTCGACGAATCTCAAGTACCAACAACTTCTAGTAATTGTTCATCTTGTTTGGTGCTACTTAAGGCTTATTTGGTCCAGACAGTACCAAATTTGGCACTCTGTTGTACGGCAGAGGGTGTTTACAGTACCAAAGAATATCTATAAAGTACCAAATCCTAGCTATCGACTGCCAAAGCCTATCCATAGAGTTTAAAACCCTCTCTATAGAGTACCAAAACCTAATTATCCAGTACCAATGCCTATGTATAGAGACCCAAAAGTCTATTTACAGAGTACCAAACTCAACGGATACCACCAAAGCCTCTCTGTAGAGTACCAAATCCTATCACTATAGGACCAGGATCTATTTACAGGGTAACCCACACTTCTGATAGTACGAAAGCCTATATGTAGAAGACCAAATCATGTCTATCGAGTACCAAAGGCTATCTATGGAGTACCAAAGCACATCTATAGAGTACCAATTCAGTGTATCTAGTACCAAAGCATATGTATGGAGTACCAAAGCAGATCTGTAGAGTACCAAATCCGGTATATCGAGTACAAAATCCTAGCGATCGAGTGCCAAAGCCTATCCATAGAGTTTCAAATCCTCTTGACAGAGTACCAAAACCTATTTATCCAGTACCAATGCCTATGTATAGAGAACCAAAGTCTATTTACAAAGTACCAAACTCATCGGATACCACCAAAGACTATCTGTAGAGTACCAAATCCGCTCTGAAGAGTACCAGAGCCTATCTGTAGAGTACCAAAGCCTACCACTATAGGACCAAAGTCTATTTATAGGGTACCCCACACTTCTGATAGTACCAAAGCCTATATGTAGAGTACCAAACTCATCGGATACCACCAAAGACTATCTGTAGAGTACCAAATCCTCTCTGAAGAGTACCAGATCCTATCTGTAGAGTACCAAAGCCTACCACTATAGGACCAAAGTATATTTACAGGGTACCCCACACTTCTGATAGTACCAAAGCCTATATGTAGAGTACTAAATAATATCTATAGAGGTACCAAAGCCTACCAACAGTACCAAATCTACGGTACCATATTTGGAACTTTTTGGTACTGTTGAACTTGGGTGCACGTATGTCCACTATTACAGTACCAAATTTGGTACTTTTGGGTACTGTTGAACTTGGGTGCACGTCTGTCCACTATTATAGTACCATATTTGGAACTGTCGAAAGCCAGTTTTGGCAATACTGCAGTAGTGAAATTTTACCAGTACCATGATGTTGGTTTTTTTCTGAATCGTTTTGTTTTTGTGCCATAGGTTGAGCTGTACCAAAGATTCAAGAAGGCTCACCCAACAGTGGTAGTGTCTCTTAGATGCTTCGAGGCATTGAAGCCATACTTTGTACGGAAGTTGAAGGACAGAAATACTTGCTACTGTGTGGTTCATGTGCAGATGTTCTATTTCAAAGAGGCCCTTAATCAAATGCGGCAGAACAAGTTCGGGCACCACGGGAAAGGTCACATTTGCACTTGCTCCGTTTGTTGCAGAGGTGATGAGAGAGGAACGTGTTTTGCAAACCAAGCAGTGTGTCAGCACATCACCGTTATGTGGGAATCCATCATGTGCCCAAAGCCTCCAAATTGTGAATACCATGCAAAGAAATGCTTGATGGGGGATTGCTCACAATGTGGAGTACGGAGGTTGACATTTTGTCCCGATGAGATAGCAGAGGATAGCAAGGAGGTGTCTGTGAAGGTTTTCATGGAGGTTGGAACAGGATAGGTTCACGAAGGTGGGAGTGAGAAGAAGAGAAAGGACTTGATTGTGCAACGGATGAAAAGTGGGACGTTTCTTAGCCTATTTTCAGCCCATCTGATAGGCTTCATCAGGCACAACTTTGTCTTCCGCTAGCAAGCCCAACAATTCAAGGACTGTTTGCAAACTTTTCCTAGCAACGTTGTAGTATCTGTTATTGACTTTGCGGAGAATTATTCCTTTAAAGTTCAGAATGAAATTCAGTCAATGAATTGGTGGTCTACCCAAGTCACAATACTTGTGCACATCACTTATTTAGAAATGCAGCAGGTGGTACGCAGAAGACGCTACACTTCTACATATCGAATGACAAGCAGCATGACACATTGTTTGTACAACATTGTTTCTTGCTGCATGACAAGTGGCTGAAAGAACGAGGACATTCTCTGCAACAACATTGGGTTTGGTCAGATGGTGCTGCTTCACAATTCAAGGCCCGTAGACCTTACTATTTTGTGCCCAGGTACTATCAAATGACAGGCTTGCACATGATGCATAACTTCTCTGCATCCGGCCATGGAAAAGGTGAACATGATGGGGCAGGGGTAGTCATCAAGAGAACTTTGACGCATGAGGAATTGAAACTAGATGGCTGGCGTATGAAGTGTGCAGCCGATGTTGTCAACTTTTTGAAAGCAACTTTTCAGCCAAGAGAACAGTCTCAGAGGTGTAATACGCAAAGAGTCTTTTGGCTTATTGGCGCGAATGAAGTGCAACGCAATCTAAAATGGGACTGTGAGCGCATCGTTGGCTCCCGCTCATTTCATTGTGCTGATGCATATTCACATGACAACCGCACCGCCATACAATTTCGATCACTTTCATGATTTTGTGATCCGTGTATGCGTGGGTTGTGGAGAAGATGCACGAACAGAATGCACATTGAAGAATGGAAATATTTTTGCATCAAACCATTGCCAGAGTCCGGGGTTACAATTAGGGATGACGAATCACATGACGAGGAGGAGGGTGGAGATTCAACATCGATTCCGATGAGCCAATTGTCCAACTTGCCACTATATGAAGGATGCCCTAAAATGTTAAGTGGCATGCTGTCCATAGGGGATAATTTTGCAGTAAAAGCAGCTGAGGCAAACGGAGACTTCTACATTATCAAATGCACAGAAGTGTTGTACCAAACGGTGAAAGCACAAAAGGATAAGTGGCATAACAAAATTGTTAGAGGTGGGAAGGTTATTGAAGGCTTTTTTTATGGCCAAGTTGAAGGAAAAGCTGATACATACCGGCTATTGGATCACACATCTCCGGTAATGATCTACTCACATCTTGTTAGGGCCATACGTTTCTCAATGGATCCTATTGCAGGATCCCTAGGTCAAATTTTACAATACAAGTTGTCTACTGAAGTATATGAGAGGATATACAATAGCATGCCATATCATGATGATGAGAGCGACAAAGGTGCGTCCATGTTACTTGAGGGCAATGAGAAGCCCTGATTGAACAACTGAATCCGGTAGTCAATAGTACCAAATCTGGTAGTCAACAGTACCAAGTGTATTCCGCACTATGTGCTTTTTAGTGACTGAGTCAACTTGATTTTTTGGCCCTGAGCTTTATCTGTTCTCTATATCTAGTTCTGTGTTGGTATGTTACCTTTCATTACATTAATGTTTCAGTTGTCCTCACTATATGTGCATTTGGTACATTTTGGTACTGTTGAACTTGGGTGCTTCTCTGTCCACTATTACAGTACCAAATTTGGTACCTTTTGGTACTGTTGAACTTGGGTACAAGTCTGTACACTATTACAGTACCAAATTGGAACTTCTTGAACTTGCTGTATCACTTATGGTTTACTTTATTGCTCTATCTGGTTCTGTGTTGGTATGTTACCTTTCATTACATTACTGTTTCAGTTGTCCTCACTATATCTCTACTTTCTGGTAGTGTTGAACTTGGGTGCACGTCGGTCCACTACTATAGTACCAAATTTGGTACTTTTTGGTACTGTGTTGAACTTGGGTGCACTCCTGTCCACTATTACAGTACCAAATTTGGTACAATTTGGTACTCCTTGAACTTGCTGTATCACTTATGGTTTACTTTATTTCTTGGTATTTTTCAGTTTGTCTATTCGTATTTGATACGACCACCTTGAGCAATGTCTAGAACTACGTTGATAACAAGAAAGGTATGCCAAACATAGATGCTATCTGCCTCAAAAATTAAAATGTTGGGCAACCCGGTTAGCTCCAAGAGTTTTCAACAGAATTAGTCAGAGGTTTCAATAGTAGAGATCAAGATACCAAGACACTCTGAACAAGAGAAGTGGTTTTCCATTATGTATAGTATCGGGTTACAAAATTCCACTATTTACATGATTATGGCAATCTGCTACCTCGGGGATCAAATTTATAGGAGTACCCCTCCATTTGTATGAAGTAATCGATAATGTACCCAGAAATATCGTCTTCAGTGTCAAAGACTGGGTTTTTACGAGTGTACGGTGTTGGGTACCGATCCCTTATCCACCCGAGCAACCAAGGCAAAACAAAATCCAGCAAGTAAAACGGGTAATCGGTTCCTACTACCATGGGATCGTATGATCGGATTGCCATACAGTTTTCATAGTCATTTTTAAGAGACTTGTATCTACAATCATCTACAAGAATAGTGTTGCTGGCATCGTACTTCGGGTGCCTTGCCCACAGCGTCCGTAGCTTCTTCAGTAAAACGGGCTTATCACCCATGTGTTTGGGCACAACCGGCACCTCCGACATACGGGGCCGCCATATTTCACAGTCCTCTTGGGAGAGAATATCTGCTAATGCCAAAAAACGAGGTTAGAGGTATGAGTAACTTATGTCCTGCAACATTCAAAGCGGGCATGCTTTACCTGCAAAATATTTTTGCCTTCTATGGTTGGGGAAGCACGCGTTCACCATGTGTAACAGTTTTTCCCTTCTACAACAGGACCACAACACTAGGCTGCCTTTCTGTTTAAGCCGTAGGATGAACTGCTCCGCATCCGGCCTTACAAGACAAATTACATTCTTTTGGAGATAGACTACCCGTGGCGTGTGCTTCTTTGGCAGGCACTCAAGTTCCTCAGGGATTTCGCTACAGCTGGTTAGTAGCACGCCATTAAGATCAAGCACAATCATCCGCCCGCGTCTAGCAGCCACATCAGGCTGCAACAATGTGCTTGCCGGTGTCTCGTCTAGCCACCAACTTACTACAGCACCAACAAACATAATGAGTGGGGACAAATACACAGTGCAAACATCATATCTAAAACAGAAAACTGGTCCAAAAACTACCAAATTTGGTACTGTATTGCACAAGTGATAAGGACTATCCGAAATCGCAAGTTCAAGAAGTACCAAATTGGTACTGTAATAGTGGACAGACGTGCACCCAAGTTCTACAGTACCAAAAAGTACCAAATTTGGTACTGTAATGCACATATAGTGAGGACAAGTGAAATAGTAATGTAACGAAAGGTAACATACCAACACAGAACTAGATAGAGAGAACAGATAAAGCTCAGGGCCAAAAAATCAAGTTGACTCAGTCACTAAAAAGCACAAAGTGCGGAATACAATAGATTCTCACTGGCTACAGTTTGCATGCACGGGATAATTGATCACGGGCGCCATTGCGCTTCTTTCTCTGCAAACAAAAAATTTCCTGCAGGGTCACGGAATCAAGGGAATCACCTCTCTGCTTCGAAACAGCATTAGCAGCAGTAGAGTCAACGCCCCCGTCGGTGCTATCCACAACAGTATCATTCGCAAGTACTTCTTCCTGCTCATCCTTGGCCTCCCTCCGATCTTTGTTGCCTTCCGACCCCTCTTTGACCTCCCCTTCACTCCCCTTTGTGGTTTCCACCCCCTCCCCAACACCCCCCTTTGTGGGTTCTTCCTCTCCCTTCTTGGCCGTTGCTTCATCGAGATTTGTGTTGGCAGCATCCTGGCTTTCCTCCGCATCTAGCTCCACAACAACAGGGACTTTACCTTCCTCCTTGTCCTTAGTCTTTTTACCATCTCTAGCCTCCTCCTCACTTCTACTTTCGTTGTCACCTGTCCTTTTATCATCTCTGGCCTCCTCCTCACTTTTACTTTCGCTGTCACCTGTTGCCTCACATCTTTGCCCCATCACATTGTCTTTCCCTACAGAATTACCTTGCTTCAGATCGTGGAGAACATCTGATATCTCCCTTGTCACCTCATCCACGTCCCATATTCAACTTGCAGCCGACTTTGTGGCGTGCTGGTTAGCAACTGCAGCATCCTGCTCCTCTGCAAACACAAAGAAAGACAGCACATACTAACTTGTATGAAAACCTCACTGAGTTTCAAGTGCGCATATGTATTCAAAAATGCACACATACTTACTCTTGACAACTTGAAGCCCACTGGCCCAGGACTTTGCCAAATCAGAGATTACCATATTACAACCCAGCTTGACACACTGATCCCTGCTTTGTAACAGAGCACTGAAGCACAAGGGATGATACTGGTGTCGGCACTCTAGCATGAAGGTTCCGACTACATGTGCGCACTCCAAGGGCTCACCGCATGCAACACACATACCAAACACCGGGATCACATTTATCGAATCATTAACCTGGGGCCTAGGATATAGTAGGAACCTCTTCCCAAGCTTGATATCAGATAACATCTCCTTCACAAATAGGGTATGCTCTTGACCTTCCTTCCATTTTTTCTCCAGAGTGTCATACTCAGCCTGTTGACAACCAACGGTCCCAATTAGTTTCAAAAACTACCAAGAAGTCATACCGAGACTGGTACTTCTAAGTACTGTACTACGAAACAGAACCCAAACTACCAAAAACTACCAAACTCGGGAATCATATAGTACCAAAAACATATAAATACCCTCAATGCAGAACTAAACTACCCAAACCTTATCAAAACTACCAAAAGCCACTTTTTGTAGCACTTTCAAATAGTACCTAAAAGTACCAAAACTGCCAAAATCAAACTACCAAACAAGCTTTTTGCATCACTTTCAAATAGTACCTAAAAGTACCCAAAACTACCAAAATCAAACTACCAAACAAGCTTTTTGCAGCACTTTCAAATAGTACCTAAAAGTACCAAAACTACCAAAATCAAACTACCAAACCCACTTTTTGCAGCACTTTCAAATAGTACCTAAAAGTACCAAAACTACCAAATCAAACTACAGAAGCCACTTTTTGCAGCACTTTCTAATAGTACCTAAAAGTACCAAAAGTACCAAAATCAAACTTTCAAATAGTACCAAGACTACCAAAGAAACACTTTTTGCAGCACTTTCAAAAACTACCAAAATTGCCAAAATCAAACTACCAATTACACTTTTGCAGCACTTTCAAATAGTACCTTAAAGTACCAAAACTAGCAAAACTACCAAAGCTATCAGAATAAAACTACCATAACACCTTTTGCCGCACTTTCAAAAAGTACCTTAAAGTACCAAAACTTCTTCATAGTACCAGAAATACCAAACCATAAGACAGAAGGAAACCATAAACTACCTAGAATAAAAACAGTTCTACCATGAGTACCTAATACTACCAATCCCACCAAACCAAGCATAAACAGTTCTATCAAAGGTACCTAACACTACCAATCCCACCAAACCAAGCATAAACAGTTCTACCAAAGGTACCTAACACTACCAATCCCACCAAACCAAGCATAAACAGTTCTACCAAAAACTCCCAAAACTACCAGCACCTGTTGCTCTAGAATCTCCTTGTCGAGCAATGACGTATCTTCACTAATCCCGTATCGACATAGCATCCTTCGATTGGCAACCAAATCATCTTCTATCACATTGATTTTTGCGTCATCGCCAGTGTTGGCCTCTCTCAGTGTTTCCAGTTGGGTCTCATATTCCTTGATGTCGTCCATAATCTGCTTGACAAGTTTATTGGAACCCTTTGCCCTCAAGAGTGTTTCCTTCTTGTGCTTCAGAGACATTGTCAGCTCTTTCAGCCTATCGGCTACCCCGACACATGTCCGAGGGACTCTCCCAACCATAGCTTCAAGGTCCGCAATATAATCAGGTGTCTTCTCCTCATGACGCTGTGGGGGGACTTTCTGTGTAGGGGGCATACTACCGACTGGCTAAGTCGGGGCTTCTTGGTATTTGACGGGTGGCCTCCTTGGGACGCACCGTTTGCCTTTCGCCAATTCTCAACCTTCTTTTCCAAGCCTCCTGGTCGGGAGGAACACATGTTGAGTACACTCTCACCAAACCTGGCCCATGCAACCCTATGGCCCGCAGGGTCCTTTGTGGCTGCATGATGACACTTCTCATATGCAAAATAGTGGGCAAATTTTGTAGTGATCTCCCCACATGATGGTGGGGCTTGGTACACCTTATGGAACAGGAACCTGAATTCATCCTGAAGCCTTGGTTGCACGTGATTTAAGTAAATCTTTGTCTTCTTCTGGCTGGAATGCCTGAATGCAGCACCCCCTCCATGCTCAATCCATACTCATCATGAAGCTCTTGTGTTGTATAGCAGAACTTTGTCAAGATAGGGTACTCCTCCATCTTGTTTTTTCGTGCGATGTGGAAACAACACGCAAGTAAAGACATGCCCTAATTATATGCCTCATTTCAGTTGTGCAAAACAAAACACATGGAATGAAATGAATGTATCTCATTCAGGTGACAATTGCAAAATTCAGTTGTATACAAAACCAAATTTGGTACTGGTTAGTACCAAATTTGATACTAACCAAATTTGGTTATGTTGACATCCCTACTGAGCTTCAACTTTGTGCTATGCTCATGCACAACATATACTGATTTTTGCACTTGCATGCATGCAAGTTAGCAATCTAAAGAGCAGCTTATACATGTAACTTTGTAACTTTCCTAAACCCTAAATTCCTAAGAAGATCCCAAACATGCACATGTACTTTCTGCATGCAAAAAAAGCAAATGCAGACCTCATCAGATAAAAGACATGCAGAAGCTTGCATGCATGGAAAATAAAATGGTAAATCACCAGAAAGTGCACAGCTCTCATAGCACCTACCTTTAGATGTTGTAGATGACCGTGGAGTCTCATCATCGGCAAAAAGAGGCCCAGGCTTAAATGAAGTCTCCATGGACACAGCAGGTTTCTCCCTCTCCACAAAGGAGGCCCCCTTGCTAGCCCTCGTATTTGGGGTGTCGATGTTCCGAGGGGATTTTGCATCCATTGTCCTCTTCTTCTTTTTCCCATTGTCCGGTGACGCTTTGGCTACTGATTTCCTCGCTGGCGTCCTCATCTTCCTGATTGTGAGTAGCTTGGGAGCTTGTTACCTGCAACTGTAGTGGTTTGTAGAAGGCGATGTAGTAAGAGAGCAAAGCGGAAGCTGGAAAATGTGTTGAGCAACTGCGCCACTCACAAACGCAGTCTGTGATGGGACTTTTGGCACGGTTTCAAAACACCACTCGCATTACTTATTGCCCCACCCACGTTTTCTTTCACGGAAAGTTTAAATCATACAAATTTCCCTCCTACCATTCTTTAACATAGATGAAAAAAAAGGTTCCCTCCAAAGTGTGGACATATGTAGAAGTACCAACCAGGTAGAAGCAAAATAGGTCCTTTTTTTGTACCACCAAACCATGCTTTCACCCTTAGTGCAAAGTGCACTTATAGTCCTCCTGTCTATAATGCATGTATCTTAGCTGCTACAGACTCACATGTGTGGTACTTTGATAGTGGTGCTACAAATCATATTAGTTCACATCATGACTTGTTTACCTCTCTTGAGTTTGTCCCTCATGGAAATAGGTCACTTGTGCCAAAAATGCCTCTTATCTTGTCAAGGGAGTTGGGAAGATCGTGTTGACTGATGCAAATGGCAGTTCTTTCACACTTCTTGATTCACTCTATGTACCCAAGATAAAAAAAGAACCTTTTGTTTGTATTTGCACTTGCTAGTCTTGGTCTTGTTGTAAAATTTGTGGATGACAGATGTACAGTTCATGATCTCACTTTTGGCGATGAAATTGTTGCATATGGCATTTTGTGTCATGGGTTGTATTCTCACTTTATATAACAAGTGTGGGAAAATTTTTAAAAATGTAGTTATGGATTCAAAGGTTGTTTTGGATGCAAAACTTTGGCATGCACGTTTTGGGTACGTGAAATTTACCAGTTTGCTCCGGTTGCAAAAATCTAATATGGTTTCTTCTTTGCCGCCTCTTGAAGAACCTTTTGTAATACCAAGGGAAAACCCAGGGGGTTACAACCCAGGCCAAGGGTCGACTGCTAGGTGTGGATAGGGGATCTAAAACTAGATGGCCAAGGGAGTATATAAAAGGTGGTAGGGTGGAGAATCCTCAAGGCAGTTTCCCTAGGTCTCACATTGTATCAGAGCTGAGGGAATAGGCAACTATAGAGGATAGGAAGGGACTCTTGATCTCTCTCTCTGCCTCTCCCTCTCCATGAATCATGGAATCATGGAGGCATGGCCTCTCTCTCTCTCTCTCTCTCTCTCTCTCTCTCTCTCTCTCAAGATTCCTTGGTAGAGGAGCTCTGCTTACATCTATGCATGAAGCATGCACCACCATGCAAAAGGCATGGAGAAGAGCCGTGGTGAAGGGCGTGAAGAAGACAATAGCACCACAACTTCGAGTGCGGGAAGGGTTGCTTACTCCCACTCCTTGCATGAACTCGATATGCACCAATTTGGGGATATTACATAATGTTGCTTCGGTCAAGTACAGTTTGGTAGTTATTAGATGAGGTTTGATAGTTACAATCCTCACCAAGATGTATGAGTCGGAAAGGCCGGTTCTTCAAGAAGTCTTGACAAGGTCGATTCTCTTTTGTTTTAACATGTGCCTCCATGGCAATGAGCACTTATGCATTGTTATGTCTCATCTTTCCAATGAACTTATGTGAAGCAAGGGTTCACTTTAAGACATATTTCGTATAAGCTTCCAAATTTTGGAATATGCTATTACCATACAAACTTGGAGAAACTTGCCAACAGGTCTATTTGATTTTTTTTAAATTGGAGGTCGGCCAGAACCAAGCCAAGAGGGCATGCAAGGGACATTCGACAACTCTAAATTCATCAGTATACTTGTCTATGAGTCAGATTCATGTTAACTACTCCCAAAGGGACGACAAGGTTAGAAAATTTGTTGATTTTTCTTTAACATTTCATTTGAGAAAGATTTCTCTGTTGTGCAAAGCAAAGTGCTTTGAAAGACTTCACACAAAGCAACACTTGTGTTGCGTACCACATTATTATCCATCCACTTGGCATCAAGGATGAGGGCACACAGATTGTGTAAATGGGCAATAATAGGATATAAGCTCACAATTATGGTTTTCAAGACCAACTGTGATGCATCCATGCCACTACAAATCGTGCAAGGCATGTATGACATCGGCTCCACTCGTTGAGACGAGTGCCTCCATTAATTGAGCAAAGTTTTTTGAGCAAGCTCAAAATCCTAGCGACCCAAGAAAAATGATCAGTGTTTTATATTGCTCAACTACACACATGAGAATTGAAAAAGCATGGTTATCAACAACAAACCAATTAATCAAATTTTGAACAATTATCTATAAAATGTTCTAAACTTTAGAGTAATAGCGGCATGTAATTCAAAACTTAACCTATGTGACAATGCAGTGTTTCACAAAATGCTATGGGTTATATTGATAGAATATTACAACAAGAAGAAACATACACAAGCCAAGTTTGGCACAACCTTAAAAGTAATGACAAATCAAATATTTAGTTTTGTGCATGCTATTACATGACATTATAACTCATACAATGTTTGAACTGTTGTAGAGTAAGATAAGCACATGATGTTACAACAACAAACTAAGTTGGGACCATAACATTTTACTCTATACAATAAAACAAAATAGTGACACAAAAGACAATGATTAAAGAAAATGAATCGGCTATCTAGCATTGTAGTAGTCTTGCAATAAGCATACTCACAAAATAACAAAACCAATTCATTTGTACAATTTTACAAGCCTCACAATGTTCAACAAGTGCAAAGTTAAAAAAATGCTCAAACAAAAAAACAATTGTCTCTTTTGCAAAATTGTCAAAGTGATTACGACAATGAAATGTGAAGAATTTCACAAGCTTTTCATTGATCATTAATATGCCATCACAGAACAAGACAAGAGAAATTGTAACGTTCCATAAACACCAAATATTGTCTATCAAATGTCATGTGGAGTCACACTCATCATCAATAAAGAGTAGACAAGAATTGAAACGATCTTCCAAGCGCACATCAAATCTTGGATATCTCTCCATGCTCCTAACCATAACATCTGCATAATCTGGCAATACACTTCAAGTAAAACATAACAAAGTAACTACATGTCCACTTATATAATCAAAAGCTTTAAGAGGAAATACTATAAAACCAATTTATAAAAACAAAATATAAAGCAATTGTCAAAGCTCCACAACAAGCACAAAGCAAAAAACCCTCACTAATCATATGGAGTAATTCCTCCAAGGGGATCAATCTCATCATCAACATGTCTCGATGTGTGTGTAGAAGCGGATGCTTGAGCTATGTATCGAGACAATAATGGCACAACATAGATGATATGATTGCATCATCTCAATCAAGGGAGACACATAGACGTGTCAATCCGAGAGATACATGTAACAATGGAGCTGTGCCACAACCAAGCTCCAAACATATGGTATTTGGTGTTGAAATCATGTCCATAAAACATGTAATAAAAGATATACTCCTCTACCTAACACCTCGCCATTCGACTCCATTGAATTTCCTATCCATAGCCTCTATAGGCATGTGTGGATAAATAACCAAACCTTGAGGCTTCATCCCAAGAGCCTCCAAGCGTGTAGTAGATTCACACAAAAACAAAGGAATTATTGGCCCACATCTATGAGCTAACCAAATAATGGTGGTCACGTACTACATATAAAATGAACAATTAGTAATTAACATAATAAAACACACATGTAGAGTGGCAAGTAAGGATTCTCTCAACATTTGTAGTAGATGTAGTGCGGTGTAAGATAGTCCCATACAGACCATGATGCATCACAATAATGCGCCTAAAGTTTGCTAGCTCCAACACTTGGCAGTAGTGCTCCACCAAACCCACAGTGTCACCTACAAAAAGGATACAAGCTGAAGTGATGAATTGAAGTTATTTACTTTATTATCCCATTAAAAATTATTACCTCCTATAGATCCCATAATCAATATCCACCCTAAGTCAGAAATCATAGTAGTAGCCAAAGATATCCCATATCGCACATGATCGTCGGCGAGCTCATCCCATGTAGGATGGTTGGGTAGTCCATGCAAGTTGTGGCCAAAAGGTAAATGTAGAAACAAAAAATGTGTAGCCCACTTCACTTCTTTACCTTTCTTTGTATATGTACTACTTCTAGCTCTATGTTGCAACATATGCTCATGTATCTGTGAGTAAATGTCATTCTTTTTTCCCTCATCAAAATCCTTGCCAATTAACACATAATCTCCCACAAAGCACATAGATGTTTAATCTCTCAAAGTGTTCTCTGCCACCGAAGGCACATGAGCAAACGTTTGCAAATTTCTTGTTCTGAAAATGAGAGAAACTCCTTGCAAATAGAAAAGTGCATAGTGTGAATCATTGACAACAAAAGAAAGTATAAAAGAACATATGACTAGGATAAGCTATTAAGTAGAAATGAAAAATATCTTTATTTTACCGGCCATATCTATTTCTTCATCATGATCACTCTCTTATCAACACTTCACAACCCACTTTTTGCTTTTCGTTGACATTGGCTCTTCCATCTATGTCAAGCCACATAATATGATCTTTTCATGATATGAGAGAAATCAATATTGCAAATGGCATAAAAACTACTAATCACTTAGTACTTAAGCAACCATACTCAAAAGATGCAAGAATGTTTATGTACAAATGTTTACCTTGAAGCTTCTTCTTTCCCTTTTCCTGCAAATCTCCAAGTCCACTTTGCACTATTTCATGTTTAACTTCTTCTTCTAACCCTCCACCGTGTGTGACATGGAGCTCCTTCTCTCTTTCAAGGATATGACCTTTGTCTAAGTCAATCCACCATGGACAATTTTCTACCTCTCAAGGAGTTAGATCCTTCATCTCCACTAGATACATGCATGATGTCTTTTTTTTCAAATCCGTCCACTTACGAGCACATATTCGTATAGCATGAATATGACCTTGCTCTTTCATAGCAGTAAAATACATGTATGAAGAATGCATTTATTCATTGATTGGCTATGTTTAAAAAACAATATTCTCTTGTTTGCACCAAAAGATATCAAACGTGTAAACCAAACGTTGTCCCGCTTTTTGCATTATTTCTGGAACTCTTTATGCTTCCTTTGTCTCTAACCTCCCCGGGAGACTCAAGAGGAAACAAGGATTTCCTCTTTTCTAATTTGACCTCCATAAAATAGTTAGCAAGAGTAAAATCCTCAAGCAACAACAATCTTCTAGGTATATCCATAAAGTCTTTCAAAATTGTGTCTGCAAGCTTACCAACCTTCTCTAATAATAATTCTCTACAAATCCAGCTACAAAAAAAATAAACAGAGGAGAGAGTAAAAGAGCATGTCTCACGAGAGAACAAACTAGTAAGATATCTCCTTACCTTCTATACACATGATCTCCCCTCGATAACTCATATAAATTTTTAGTTGCCTTATTTGCTTCCAATAGAGATAGCCACAATATCTTCACATCAATAGAAGCATCAGACAATGCAATCAACACTTTCACTATCCCATTTGAGTGCCAAAACTTTTTCTTTCCATTCATCTCCATGTCATGGATCAACAATATTAAGAATCTATATAGAATTATACAATTTATCACAATTTACATACAAAATAATATTGAAATAAATTTTCCTAAAAGAAAGATCTCTCGCCTTTCCAATTCTATCCCCATATTGATGTGCAAGATCTTCACTTTCTTTTTGCTCAAGTTTGATGAGCTCTTTCCCAATCATGGTCATCCTTTGTTGATCCAGTTTTTTGTTAAGTGCCATTGTCATTTGCACCTTTGACAACATAGCTAACAAGTTTATGAGATAGAAACCACCCTAAAATACACAAAAAAAGTTTACATTGTACACTAACTTTCCTAAATATCTTCATTTTAGTGGAAACCACGGCTCTGCACCTTTTGACATCTTCTTTCTTATTTGAACAATAATCCTTTGGTCTTTGTCACGAAGATCCATCATGTAAGAGTGATGATATGCCTCACATATGCTCATGCAATTCACAATATTATCCCGTAATGATGTGGGAACAAGAGCATGTGTATTCAAACTACATGGAAGCGAAGATAAAGTTAATCATCAAATAATTATCTAATAACAAAAACAAAATTTGATACTCACTAATTCATTTATTGGATAGTTGAGAGCAAGAATCTCTAAAACTTTGCAAGGATCAATGACGGTACAGAAAACCCTTTGATGTAGCATGTGTATTCAAACTACATGGAAGCAAAGATAAAGTTAATAATAAAAAAATTATCTAATGACAAAAACAAAATTTCATACTTACTAATTCATCCATTGGAGAGTTGAGAGCAAGGCAATCTCTAAAAATTTGCAAGGATCAATGACAATACATTAAACCCTTTGATTCTTTTCTCTAGTGTGAGAAAAACGTTCTTTAATTGCACTCATCCATGCCATCAATCTATGATTGCAATCCCAAACATAGAAAATTCTATTAGAAAGATGAGTGAGATGAGGATTACTTCTAATCTCTTGCTCAAACTCATGATTGATATCTATCCAGATTGGATCCCACTCTCCAATAATTTTGGGGGTCAATAAGCACTCTTCATGGGAGCAAGAGCATATAGAGACAATAAATGCCCCTTTTTTCTCGACATAACCCTCTTTTCCAAATGCAGTTTTCAAGCCACTAATTTCATTTCTTAACCCTCTATCTTCTGGGTGGCACTTCAATCTACAAAGAGGAATTGGTGGACACTCATAACAGGACAACAACCTTGCTTTATTGAGAATACCCCCCCCCCCCTTTCACAAATAAAGATTTTTTTCTTTGTTCTCTTCAATCCCCACTTGTAATAAGAATGGCCTATGAACTTTGAGAATAGCGAAATTAAGAGAATTAGAGTAAGCATTTTTGTGAGATTACTTTGAGAACATAGAGGGTGAACTTAATTGATGGTAACAACATGAACATAGTACTTAATTAACATGGCATGAACAACACTTTTGCAAGAGAGAGAGTATTAGAAAACATGACAATAGTTGAGGGCCGGATTTACTTGGCCGGTCCCCCCTCCAAAAGGCGTTTGTATTATAGATTCTACCATCAAGAGAGACTTTGTTACAATACAATCTTTATGTTCCTTGTGACCTTGGTGATGCTATGAAGATGGAAAGCTTCATGCATCACGAGCTTAGCATAAACTTTGCAAAAAGAATTAACTATCCCAAGGCCTCAAACACCTTCGAAGGTGGAGAGAGCTAGCAGGGAAAGAGGGTAGGGAAGAAGAAGAAGAAACGTTCCATAGGAGAAATAAATAGTTCCTCACTTATCATCACTCTTCTTGATTAGCATAGCATAATAGCATGGTAATGAAGATGAAGAAGATGGAAATCTTAAGCATTGAAGCATGGCTCTTGGTTGAATTTGCATGACATGTGTCCTCTTTTTCCTCTTTGAGAGAAAGAACTTAATTATTTATTTTTATGTATCTAAATTCTCATCGGTCCCTTTAAAACCTGACCAATAGCATTCAAGCACATCATGAGGACCCATGTGGAGGATCATTTGAACATGTGTCTTTTATGCTTATTAAGTCATTTGGTTAAATTGAATACTTCAAGGACTTAGTCAATCAAGCAAGCATGTGTATTTTATGCTTCTTAAATCATTTGTTTTGAATTGAACACTTCTAGCCTTAGTCAATCAAGCATGGAACGCCGTTTATGCCTCTTGAGACTTGATCTTTGAATTCAACATTTCAAGAACCTTAGTCATTTTATGCATAAAAATCACCTAAAGCTTTGGTCAAGGTTCCCCCAACCACTTTAAGCATCTTAGCACCTCATGCTTGGGTAGGATTCCCACCTCGAGGTTAGCTCTAGCTTGCGTAAGGTCAAAGGACCTTTTAACACTAACTTTTGGAGGTATTTAATGAAGCTAACCCTAAGGTCTTTTAAGCTCCATTAGATGCACGTTTCTCTTTGATAGAATAACTTCGTTTGGACCCCTTTTGATATGTAACCATCTCTCCTCTTGGTCCCTTGTTGAGGTAAATCTAGAAGCACTTATTGCACATTGCTCTTTGGTAGACCGTCTCCTTTTGGACCCCTATTGAGATGCAACCATTTCTCCTTTTGGTCCCCTATTGAGATAGGTCTAGAAGTGCATATATATATCCTAACTCTTGTTCCCCTTTTATCTTCCCATATTAAGTGATTAGTTTAATATGAGAAAATCATTTGGTAAAGTTAGATATTATATTTTACGACATTACCTCTCTCTTGAAATCATAGTCGTCCTCGATTATGAGATAGAGAAGATAAAGCCTAGTCATTAGTCCATGTTTCTTAGCGGGTAGAGGATCCCTTTTTACCCTACGACATCATTCCAGAATGGATGACTAATCCATTTGGTACTCGAGAGACTTAGCTGCCGCAAGCATGTCTACTCTTTAGTCCATATCATACTTCCAAAGAAGAGTGAAAAGTTCTACTTGGTGTTTGGGAGACGTCGTCACCACAAACATGATCCTAAGCATGCATACTTCTTAAATTTTGTGCACAATAAAAGAAAGAGAATGAGTCTTATAAGACAAAAAGTTGTTCATTTAAAATGCATTTTCATTTGCTTACTCTAGTTTAGCATTGTAAGCATTGACAAGGTTCATATTATCCTTAAGCTAGGTTCCTTGAGCATTGCTCTTCCCTTTTTCTTCATTTCAATCCTTGTTTTCCATGGGTTTGAAATTTATTCTTGCCCCTTGTTGGAAATCGATCCTTGAAGCAACCATAGTCTCGTGGATGACTTTGATGGTAGTGCTAGGCCGTTGTGAGTTGACATACTCGGCATTTTGTTCAGATAATACCACACAAAATTATTGCTTTTGTTCGGTGAAGTCTATCTTTTGAAAGAGTGTAGCTTTGAGATGTAAATCCAAAAACTTGTCTACATATTTGTGGATAGACTCGTTGAAGAGCATCTTCAAGCTCCACCATTTGGTAAGCACTTTGTCCTTTGCATCGCTTGCAAGAAATTGCTTCATGATGAAAACTCATAGAGTTTTCCATGTCTTTGGGGCCTTGACATTGCCATGAAGGCTAGCCCACCATTGACAAGCAGATTTCTGGAAGTGCATAGCTACATGATGTAGCTTGGAGGATTTTGTGAAGCCCTCGTCTTCAAATACCACATCAAATTGTTGGATGAAGGCCAATACTTTGTTGGTGGCACCAAAGATGTCATCATAAGTGAGAATTTCCTCCCTCTTTGAATTTCTTGAGCTTTTGGGACCTTCGCCATGCAGGGTAAGTTTTGCGATTTCCTCTTCTCTTGTATTCTCTAGGAGAATAGCCATAGCTTTTTTCGAAAGAGGAGGAAGGTGAAGAAGAAGGAGAAGAGGGTAACCTCTTTCTTGCCTTTTTCTTCCTTTGTTTCTCTCTTCCCTTTCGGAGTGATAGAGGAGAAGGACTATGGGTTGACCGTTTCCTCTTAGGAGTTGACGATAGTCTAGACCGCCGTCTTCATGGAGCCACATCTTTAGAGGAACTTAGAGATTCACTTCTTTCTTGTTCTTTGGATTCCTCCTCTCTTATGGGAGAGAGTTTTCTTTTGGGAGTCTCATCAAGAGGCCTCTTAAACTCTCTCTCCTCTTGGAGAGGAAGGGAAATCCCATAAGCACGAAGTTGTTGGGTAACTTTGGCTTGCAAAATAGGGTTGCCCATAGCTTGATGCAACCTAGTAACACGATAATTGATAAACATGGGGGCATCATCATTAGCACCTTCATGTGCAAAATCAAAGTTATCAATGTTCATCTACTCTCTTTGTTATTGTCATCCATGCTAATTATACTTATGTGTTTACTTAGTGTATCCTTTGGAAATTCAAAACCTTAGTTGCTACTCCTCTTAGCCTTTGAAAATAAGCACTTAAGTATCTACACCCATGGCTCAAATTGGTTAATTATAGAGAGTAGTGGAGTGAGTCAAACATAGCAGAATTGCCGAGGGATAGCTCCTTTTGGACTTCTTATGGCTCAATAATGGTAAAGCCGTTGGAAAGTCTAAAAAGACCCCATTATTAAAACCAAAGCTACCAAGGTGTGCACCATACTTCACATAGTGGGTACAAAAAAACTGATGATAAATCCCAGTCCCACTTATCCTAATATAATTAAAAAAATCAACCATTAATAGGCTACTTAAGGACCTCTCTTCTTAAGCAAGAAAAGAGAAACCAAATGCTCTGATACTAATGTAATGGGAATGGACTATGAACTTTAAGAATATTGAAATTAAGAGAATTAGAGTAAGCATTTTAGTAAGATTAACATGAGAACATAGAGGGTGAATTTAATTGATGGTAGTGAAGAGGTCCGAGGTGGGCAACAATAGAGGTGACCTCTAAACACCCCTCAAGGCTCCCGTGCTGCTCAATTGGGGCTAGGGAAACCACAAGCACAACACAACAACAAACCCACAACCAAACCCAAACAAGATAGGGGCACCACCTAGTTATGGTATGCGAACTAGGATGCAAGAGAGATTTTGTCACAACCAAGAAGATGCACCACAAAACACACACGAGCAACCTCACACCAAGACACACACAAAATGGACCAGAGAGAGCTAGAGAAAATGGAAGAGAGCGAGGAATGAATCTTGTGTAATACCTTATTTGTGATTTGCAAATGGAGATGGTTCATTATGATGCTATCATAGATCTTGTACAAAACTAACTCAATGCTTAGTGAATGCTAAACATTGCCAACACACTCACACTGTCTTAGGGTGTGCAAGACCTCTCACCACTATACCCTCTTACAATGGACACAAAATTGGCAATGAAAAAGACACTAAAATGCTTTCTAAAACAAGATCAAACGATAGAAACTCAAAATACACAAGTCACCTTGAATTCACTAAAGCGTACCACGCAAGTGAAAGGATGAATATTTGAACGTCGAATCACGCCTTTGATGCACCAAACCTCAATTTATTGATGATGGAGGAACATATACAATAGTGGTTTTGAGATTTTGAACTCACGCTCTCTCACTTGTTAGTGATGTGTATCTTGAAAGCTTCTCTCACACCAAGAGTGAAGCTCACAAAGTGGTTGCTACACCTAAGTCTCTCCTCACGCATAGAGTGTTGGGGTGTTGTGTGAGATATTGCAGGTTGTTTTACAAGAAGGAGAGCCCCATTAAGAGTTTGGAGACCCCTCATTAAGATTATTAGAAATTCTAATTTACAAGCTAACAAATCAAGATTATGATTTTTTTTTAATATCAAAACATTGCGGGCCTTCTTTGTCTGCTTGAGTCATGGATGCGGGCTCAAAAAGAGAGCATTATTGATGGTAGATAAGGTCAAAGTAGAGTTTTAAGAAAGGAGAGAGAGAGAGAGAGAGAGAGAGAGAGAGAGAGAGAGAGAGAGTTACTATGCACATGTCTTGAGGTGAGGTGTCTTTTATGGTTAGGGCAATGGCTATTTTGTGTTAGTATGTTAGTGGTTAGTGTTAGTAATCACTAGAAAGTTAATGATATATTTACAATGGGTAGAATGAGGTGGATGGTTGAAGTAATATGGTTGAATTAAGTGAGGAAATCCTTGTGATGGTGAAGCTTGAAGAAGTACTTACTTGTGTAGGTTCTCAAAATGACTATCGATCATCTTCTTCTTCCTCTCTTCTTTATGCCACCGCCGTCAAGGGCGATTACCGCAATGAAAATGGCAATTCGGTTGATGAGATTTCTCAATTTGCAGAGGTTAAGCATGGTTTACATGCTGAATTTTATGTATATAGAGAAGGAGTAAGATGGAATTGTACTTTGGAAGTAATAGAGAGAGGCATAGAGATGGTGTATGTACATGTAGAGCTCATAGGAGAGCTATGGAAGTAAGAGGGGAGGTTAACGGTGAAGAAGGTGAGAGAAACCATGTAAGGTGCAGGTTTTAGTAAGAGATTAAGAGGAATGAGTGTGTGTGTGTGTGTGTGTGTGTGTGTGTGTAGAAGTGTGGAAAGAGGTGAGAGAAGACTATGGGCTACTTGTGAGAAAAGTGGACAGACTGGGGTCCACTCAAAAAATTCTAGCTCACTGGTGGTTGCTCCAAAAATCACCAAAATGTTTGAGGTGATTATTCAGCTCTTGTTCCATATTTTCTCTTTTGACTACCACTTCAAATTCGGAGTGGAGATGGATATAAAAAATCCCACCAAAATACATGTTTTTCTTCACAAAAAAGTCTTCAGTGGCCCCCCTTTTGTTGAATTTGCATATGGCTCCAAAGATGAGCCCCTCCTTGCATGAGAGCATGACCTAATTGATTCTTAGAGGTTTGAAAATATGCATGGTTGTGGATTATTCATAAATATAATACATGGATATGATGGAAAAAAAACAGGCTAGTATATATAAACTATTCATGGAATCTAGAATAGTGTCAGCTATATATAAATCTAAAATGGAAAAAAGAGATATATGAAAATATAAGGAATCAAATGAGGGGATCTTCATTTGTTTTTATTGAAGTATATTTATTTACAAGAGATAAGAAAAAATACTATAGGAAATAGGAATTTAGTGAAAGGCAATGACTGATGGTGAAAGGTATTTTTGAGGTTTTTCCTTGGAGTGGATTCTAACCCAAAAATAAGAGAAGCTTGTATGAAAATATTTCTATATGGAATACATAGGTAAGAAAGATTATGGTAATGGTGAGTCAATGTACATAGCATACATAGGAAAATAACACACACCTAGGTAGAAATATTTAAACAATTATGAAAATTCCCTATATTTAGGCCCTATGTACAGTGAAACATATACACACAAATGGGCCATGATATTATTATTATTTTTTATTTTTTATTTTTTTGGCTCAACTAGCCCAAATTAATAGGTAGCTGAGGGTTTTAAGGAGATATGGGAAAATTTTCCTGACTCACATACGCCTATGTATAGTGAAAGGGTGAGGATAACCATAGTTTTTGAGTGATTTTGATAGGGTGAGGTAACTTACTATGGCAATTATGGAGAGCCAAAAAATGGCTATCATTAGCCCTCCCCCGGGATGATGGTATATTCATGTACCATCATAAAGCATCTTTTGCAAAGAGAGTGCTTTTGAGTTCTCTATGATATCTGGTCCCTTGACAGGATTTTGATTGTGTGGTTCTTGTCACACTCATGCCTCATGCAACAAAACTTACATGAGATAGTCAATCTTTGACTATTCTTCAGTAGATCCTTTGGTAGAAGGCAACTCAAATAGGGATTTAGGCGATACACGTTTACCTTCCTGGACTTCTCTTTACCATTCAAGTCCATAAGCTGATAGTAACTTGAATTGAAATCCTTCTTGACTATGTATGGCCCTTGCCATCTAGTTTCAAACTTGGCATCAAAACTATTGTCAAGGAGATTGTCATACCTTAGCACAAGCTCTCCTTCCTTGATGCCTTTGTCCTTCAGTTTCTTGTCAAGCTTCTCCTTTGCTTGTGTAGCTTTTCTTTTGTAGCACTCGTAAGCTGCTTCTCTTTTCCACTCAAGCTCCACTAGTGTAAGAAGTTGATCCATCCATACCTCTTGATCATCTTGTGCACCTCTGTCATGAAGCCATATTGTTGGGATGTTGAGCTCGATAGGCTGCAAAGCATCTTGACCATACACCAAGTGAAATGGCGGGAACTCTGTTGCCTCCCTATATGTGGTTTGATATGCCCACAAGGCACCATCCAAGAAGTCATCCCATAACTTTTTTTTGTTTCTAATGATGCCTGCAATGACACCATTAGCCTTCTCCACCAAACCATTTGATTGTGGGTAGTATGGTGTGTGCTATGACGATGTAGAATGTGAAGCTCTTCACAAACTTCTGTGAGTAAACCCTTCTTGAACCCTAGACCATTATCCGAAACAATCTCTGCCCACCTAGTCATGTAATCTACAACCACTAGAATGTAGAGTTTACCATTTTTTGTTCTAGAAAGAGGCCCATAGCATCAATGCCCAATTTTTCAAAGGGTCCATTTGCAAGCACTATTTGCCTTAGACCATGCACCAACCTTTTATTTCCATTTACGTGATAGTTGTGATAGCTTTTACACCAATGTTGGACATCCACATGCAAGCTTGGCCAAACATACCCCGCAAACAAAATCTTCTTCACGGTTAAATCTTAGGCAAAATGACCGCCACATGCCTCTTCATGCAAACCTTTTAGAATGGCTAGAATTTCATCGATAGTTGGTACTCTTCTGCAGACTTGATCCTTCCCTCTTTGATAGAGGGAGCCTTCTAGGAAGAGATAGAAACTTGCCTTCTTCATGAGTCTCCTCTTTTGAGCTTTTGTAAAGTCTTGCGAAAACTCGCCCCCCAAAATGTAGCCAATAATGGGAGGTAATGACTTCAATCCTTGGTATCTCGGTTGCTTGACAGCTACTGCCACCATGATGACCTGTGCTTCTTTCTCAACACATGTAATTGCTTGTTGTGCAAGTAAATCAGCATCTTCATTTTGTTTCCTAGGAATATGATATAGTTGCACTTCTTCAAATTGATTAAACAACCTACGAATGGCATGAACTTTTGTCCTTAAGCTTTCATTCTTGCATGCCCAAATGCCTAAAGTCTGCTTCACAACAATGAGAAGTGCATCCCCCTTTACCATGAGATGTTGTATAGCTTGACTAATGCACATCTTCAAACCATGAAGTAGTGTGTCATATTCTGCTTCATTGTTGCTAGTTGAACCTTGTAGATTGACTTTCTCTTTCATGACCACCTCTCCACTTGGGTTGAACAACACTAGCCCTCCCCCTGCTTTTCCTGTGACTCGTCGAAAAGCTCCATCAAAGAACAAGGTACAAGCATTAGGAATAATTTTAGGTGGTGGCAATGGTAGGGTTTTTACTTCAGGCACCTTAATCTCCTTCTCATGTACCCTATAAGTGAGAATCCCTGCCAATTGTGCACGCACACTATCTTCTACCTTGTAAGAGTATTGAAACTCTTACAACTCCATAATGCACTTTGAGATTCTAGTACTAAGATTCATTTGAGATGACACCCAAGGGAGCAAATTTTCTGCAGTGAGAATACCAAAAGGTTTTGGTAGCAAGTAGGATCTAAACTTTCTCACCGCAAATATGAGAGAAATCATCATGAGTTCTACCTCCGTGTAACCTCTCTCCAAGGCATTCATGACCCTACTAGCAAAATAGATGGGTCACATCCTGGTACTGTGAGGATCTTGTTGTAGCAAAATAGCACCAATTGTTTCTTTCCCAACTCTAGATCTAACAAAGAATGTGTACTCCCAACAAGGAGGCATGAGTGTTGGTAGCTCTGACAGAATGACTTTGATGGTACAAAAATATTCTTCAAGCTCATCATACCAAACAAACTCGACTTGTTGTGTCAACTTTTGTAAAGGGTGAAGTAACTCTGAGGCTAAGTGAATGAAGCGTGACATACTTCACCTTTTGAATGAATGAGATGACCTCCTTAAGATTCTGACGGCGGTAACTCAATAAGAGCCTTTGACTTTGAAGGATCCACCTCGATGCCTTTGTAAGAAACTTTATGACCAAGCAAGATCACTTCATCCTCACCTATGTGGCACTTGTTGGGGTTGAGTTTACCTCCCATGTAGTAAAGTTTCTTCAACCCTCTTCTACATTTTGCAGATGCAATGATTTTGAGCTATAAATGCAAAAATCATCAATAAAAACCCTAACGGACTTTCCAAAGAATGCTTGAAACGCCATGTTCATGAAGCGTTGGAAGGTTGCAGGGGCATTTGTCAGGCCAAATGGCATGACTCTGAAAGCATAACAACCCCAAGGAGTGATGAAGGTTGTTTTCAATTGATCCTCCATGTGATATTTATTTGAAAGTAACCTGAGTAGCCATCACACACGGTGTACTTCTCATGACCAGCTATCTCATTTAGTATCTCATCCTGAAATGGGAGGGGAAAGTGATCCACACATACCCTCCACTTGCCATTTTTCTTGGGAGTGAAAACAACGGGAGAGACCCACTCCGAATTTTCCACTGTATAAATGAAACCTGCTATTAGAAGCTTTCTTACCTCCTTAAGTAAAGCCTGCTCCTTGATGACTCCTAGCCTTCGTAGCTTTTGAGCTTTAGGTTTGGCCTCTGGCTTTAGCTCGATCTTGTGTTGAGCATCATCTACACCATGCACGTCGGTGTAGTCTTTAGCAAAAAGCTTAGGAAATTTCCTTAGCACGCCTTTGTGCTCCTCTCTTTCATCCTTTGTAATTGTTCTAGACAACATACCTACTAACATTCCTTCATCTTCCACATTTTGGTTCTCTTGGGGACCTACCTCCTCCAAACCTTGACAAGAGGTCTCTTGGTTGGCTGGCTTAAACCTTACCCCCATTACTTCGATGGAAAACTCCTCTTCAGTAATGCTACCGCTACTTTCTTCTTCTGAAGTGTTATCGGTCCAATCTTCTTCCGTCTCACTTTGAGATGATTCTTCGTGGAGCTCCTCTTGGCGTTGCTCCTTCATGTCAAAGACAACCTTTTTATGATTTTCATTCCTACAAACTAATTTTCCACTTTCCCAATCCTGCAAAGCTCGCATTTTCATTAGCCATGGTCTTCCTAGGATAAATGGATAGCCACTTCCCTTGGTCGACTTTCATAAAAATCCACCGTCTTCTTAATGCCAAAGGCCTCCACAAAGACATTTTTACAAATGCCTACGCACTTAGCCTTGCTTTGTTTGTCATTTTCACTTTGATTTCAGGTGTCTCGTGGATGTGCATGCCTAGTCTTTGCATCAGTCTCTCTGTCATGATGCAAATTTGTGCACCCCCATCCACTAGACCTTTCCTAACCAATCTTCCTTTTATGTAACAATCTAGCACAGGTGTAATATCCTCATTCATTTCAGCTTGTGTAATTTTTACAACGGGCACACTCTCTTTTACCTTTCTCCTAGTGTTAACTGCCTTTCTTAAATCCCTCCTAACTTGTGGACATAATGCAAGAGATTGAGGCCATGATATATCACGACCCTTACCTATCATGTCTTCCAGCAAGTTGTACGGAGCCATACCATGTCCAAGAGGGAAGTCTTGGAGATTGATACGACGTCGAGTCCTCTTGGTTTCCTTGGTCTCCTTTGCCTTCTTTTCTCGTCCATGATCACTTTGTGACAAGACTCCTTCTTTCTCCTTACCTTTCCCACGGCCACGCTTAATGCCATTTGCTTCCATGTCCACCTCATTAAAATTTTTCACCTCTACCACACACACATTTGGGTCTGGCAAAGGTGGAACTCCTTCCACCCCTCGTGGAGGAGGTGGTCTTGCTCCATTTGGCCTTTGTAGAAGCCGTGGTTGTTGACTAGTCCCTTCACCTGCATTCATCACTGGGTGATTCAAGTTAGGTCTCCCTGGCTCCCCACGGGGCCAAGGACAATTATACATCCCATGTCCAGAATCTCCGCAATTCCAACATTGAAAGACTGTCGTGGCTCTCGCTCTTTTGGATTCTTTGCTTGTCCCTTAGGAGCTACAGCTTGTGCAAGATGAATTGACAAGTTACAAGGATTCATTTAAAATTTCAATTACCTCTGTTGTTACCTCCGGAATCTCTCTGGATGTTGATGCTTGCAATTTTCCCTTAGGTCTAGGACCCTCTATTGGAACCTCTCCTCTTAGACACTTAAGTTTCCTATACTTCGCAACAGCCCTAGTTTCAGCTACATCAAAGGTAGCAGGTGCACCCGCATCAACTTTTATCTTGAATGTGGGAAATGAACCTCTCCTTCTTTAGGAACTCTGCACCATCACCAGGGTTAGCAACATTTCTCACCCATACAGCCCAAAGACGTAGAAACTCTTAGTTATACATGTAGTAATCATCTAAGTCTTTTTGTTTGTGAGAAACAATGTCTTGCCATAGCTTTTGAGTGTTTTGGGGATCAAAGAAGTATCTCTTGAAATGATTCACAACTTTCGTGTAATTCTCTTTAACTTCCTCAGGCAAAGAGTCAAAGTAAGTGCTAGCATCTTCCTAAGGACCACCTCAAACATTTCTACACGTTCTTGATCAGTTACTATCCTCTTGATACGGCAAGACATCTTGAAATTCGCTAAAAATAATTATGCATCCTCTCCAGGCTCTCCAAAGAAAAGAGGATATCCAGACATTTAGCGTTGGGCCTCCATTAAATCAATTCCAAAGTTACTCACCTTTTTTTTTCTTAAAAAGATAATAATGTTTTCTTAATGGCAATCTGTTCTACAACAAAATAAAAATATGCACATCAAATGATCTATGATAATCAACAAGAGGCAGGATGACAGGGTTTGGTGATGCAAGAATTTCTCCTACTCTTTGGGCACCAAACATGATCACCATATGTTGTTGAAAATGGATCTTTCTACTAATTGCAACGTTTATTCTAATGTGTGGAGTGAAATGAAAGGGGAAAACCTCTATTCCTGGGCCATTATCCATTGTTTATGCATGATCGAATGCTTAAAACAAAACAAAAATATAGACGTCCAACTAAAGTCGTACCTAATGAGAAGCAAAATAAAAGGATTTACTGAAGCATTTATATCGGCCAACCTAAGAGGACCTAAATTTCTACGAATTACACGTTGGAATTGCAACTTAGTACTAACAATTATGTGTACCTTTTGCCTTGCAATGGGAATGAAATGATCATACAAATTCTCGTGATTCATGCAAACTACTTGACTATGCTAAAGGTTGATCCTACACAAAAATACACAAGCCGTCCTCAGTGGGGCCACCAAAATTGAAGCAGTCCATGTCGGGCAACAAGAGAGGCAACCTCTAAACACCCCTCAAGGCTCCTGTGTTGCTCAATTGGGGCTGGGGCAACCACAAGAACAACACAACAACAAACCCACATCCAAACCCAAACAAGATAGGGGCACCACCTAGTTATGGTATGTGAACTAGGACGCAAAAGAGATTTTGTCACAACCAAGAAGATGAACCAAGAGGTGAGAGAAGACTATGGGATACTTGTGAGAAAAGTGGACAGACTGTGGTCCACTCAAAAAATTCTAGCTCAGTGGTGGTTCCTCCAAAAACCACCAAAATGTTTGAGGTGATTATTCAGCTCTTGGTCCACATTTTCTCTTTTGACCACCGCTTCAAATTCAGAGTGGATATGGATATAAAAAATCCCACCAAAATACATATTTTTCTTCACCAAAAAGAGTGCCCCCCCTTTTGTTGAATTTGCATATGGCTCGCCCCTCCTTGCATGAGAGCATGACTTAATTGATTCTTAGGGGTTTGAAATATGCATGGTTGTGGATTATGCATAAATATAATACATGGATATGATGGAAAAAAAAGGCCAGTATATTCATGGAATCTAGAATAGTGTCAGCTATATATAAATATAAAATTAAAAAAAGGATACATGAAAATATAAAGAATCAAATGAGGGGACCCTCATTTGTTTTTATTGAAGTATATTTATTTACTAAAGATAAGAAAAAATACCTATAGAAAATAGGAATTTAGTGAAAGGCAATGACTGATGGTAAAAGGTATTTTTGAGGGTTTTCTTTGGAGTGGATTCTCACCCAAAAATAAGAAAAGCTTGTATGAAAATATTTCTATATGGAATACATAGGTAAGAAAGATTATGGTAATGGTGAGTCAATGTACATAGTATACATAGAAAAATAACACACACCTAGGTAGAAATATTTAAATAATTATAAACATTTCCTATATTTAAGCCTTATGTACAATGAAATATATACACACAAGTGGGTCATAATATTTTTTATTTTTTTTATTTTTTTGGCTCAACTAGCCCAAATTACTAGGTAGCTGAGGGTTTTAAGGAGATATGGAAAAAAATTCCCTAACTCACACACGCCTATGTACAGTGAAAGGGTGAGGATAACCATAGTTTTTGAGTGATTTTGATAGAGTGAGGTAACTCACTATGGCAATTACGGAAAGCCAAAAAACGGCTATCAGTAGCAACATGAACATAGTACTTAATTAACTTGGCATGAATAATACTTTTGCAAGAGAGAGAGTATTAGAGAACATGACAATAGTTGAGGACCGGATTTACTTGGATCCGGTCCCCCCTCCAAAAGGCGTTTGTATTATAGAGTCTCCCATCAAGAGAGACTTTGTTACAATACAATCTTTGTGCTCCTTGTGACCTTGGTGATGCTATGAAGCTGGAAAGCTATATGCATCACAAGCTTAACAAAAACCTTGCAAAAAGCATTAACTATCCCAAGCCTCAGTCCCAAGGCCTCAAACACCTTCGAAGGTGGAGAGAGCTAGCAGGTAATGAGGGTAGGGAAGAGGAAGAAGAAACCTTCCATAGGAGAAATAAATAGTTCCTCACTTATCACCACTCTTCTTGATTAGCATAGCATATAGCATAGTAATAAATATGAAGAAAATGGCAAGCTTAAGCATTGAAGCATGGCTCTTGGTTGGATTTGCATTCCATTGCCAAGAGTGTTGGTGTAGGCTCTTTACTTCTCAACAAGCTTGGAGAAGGAGATGGAGCTCTTACACTTTGCACTCCACACAATGAGAAAATGTGTATGTGTGTGTTTGTGTGTGTGTGTGTGTGTGTGTGTGTGTGTGGGAGAGTATACCCCTCCTCTCGTGCTTGGTCCACGCCTCTCTCTCTCTCTCTCTCTCTCTCTCTCTCTCTCTCTCTCTCTCTTTATTTTATTATTTCATTTGGACATGTGTCCTCTTTTTCCTCTTTGAGAGATAGAACTTAATTATTTATTTTCATGTATCTAAATTCTCATTGGGCCCCTTTAAAACCTGACCAATAGCATTTAAGCACATCATGAGGGCCCATGTGGAGGATCGTTTGAACATGTGTCTTTTATGTTTATTAAGTCATTTGGTTGAATTGAATACTTCAAAGACTTAGTCAATCAAGCAAGCATGTGTCTTTTATGCTTCTTAAGTCATTTGTTTTGAATTGAATACTTAAAGCTTTAGTCAATCAAGCATGAAAAGGGGTTTATGCCTCTTGAGACTTTATCTTTGAATTCAACATTTCAAAAACCTTAGTCATTTTATGCATAAAAATCACCTTAAGCTTTGGGCAAGGTTCCCACAACCACTTTAAGCATCTTAGCATCTCATGCTTGGGTAGGATTCCCACCTCGAGGTTAGTCCTAACTTGCGTAAGGTCAAAGAACGTTTTAATACTAACTTTTGGAGGTCTTTAATGAAGCTAACCCTAAGGTCTTTTAAGATCCATTAGATGCACGTTGCTCTTTGATAGACTACCTCCGTTTGGACCCCTTTTGAGATGTAACCATCTCTCCTCTTGGTCCCTTGGCTGAGGTAAATCTAGAAGCACTTATAGCACATTGCTCTTTGGTAGACCGTCTTCTTTTGGACCCCTATTGAGATGCAACCATTTCTCCTTTTGGTCCCCTGTTGAAATAGGTCTAAAAGCACATACATATATCCTAACTCTTGTTTCCCTTTTATCTTCCCATATTAAGTGATTAGTTTAATATGAGAAAATCATTTGGTAAAGTTAGATATTATATTTTACGACATTACCTCTCTCTTGAAATCATAGTCATCCTTGATTATGAGGTAGAGAAGATGAAGCCTTGTCATTAGTCCATGTTTTTTAGCGGGTAGAGGATCCCTTTTTACCCTATGATATCATTCCAGAATGGATGACTAATCCATTTGGTGCTCGGGAGACTTAGCTGCCGCAAGCATTTCTGCTCTTTAGTCCATATCATACTTCCAAAGTAGAGTAACAAGTTCTACTTGGTTTTTGGGAGACGTTGTCACCACAAACATGATCCTAAGCATGCATACTTCTTAAATTTTGTGCACAATAAAAGAAAGAGAATGAGTCTTATAAGGCAAAACCGTTGTTCATTTAAAATGCATTTTCATTTGCTTACTCTAGTTTAGCATTGTAAGCATTGACGTTCATATTATGGTTAATCTAGGTTCCTTGCATCCATGTAGCATCTTTGAAAGGATAATTCTTAAACTTAACAAGAGGTCATTGGATAATCTTACCGTTTCTTAGTACCTTGTCTTCATGTCAAAGAATCCATTCGGGCTACAACGCCTCTTCTTGATCTTTGATCTCTGGCGGGTCCTCCATTATTGGTTCTTTTGGTGGCTCTCCTTTGTAAGGCTTGAGTAGGCTCACATGGTTAGCATTGTGAATGAGCCAATGGTTGGCCAACTTTAACTAATAAGCCATCTCATTGATTGGCTTAATAATTTTAAAAGAATGGACCATAGTATTTTTTTGCTAGTTTAACATAATACTCTTGGTGGCTCGTAGGATTCTTGCCCATAATATGCCTTAGATGAGCCTTGAAAAACTTTAGCAAGACCCAATCATTTTCCTTAAAGGCTAAGGCTCTCATGTGATTATTAGCAGCGGCCCTTTTTGCTTTTGCTTTGAGATGTATATAACATTTTTAATCTTTGGAAAATATTCTTGTAAGTCTCGCCTATATTCATCAGCAGCGAAGAGCTTCCAATGTACTTTAAGTAGTAAGGGATTTTTGGATCTTCCCTCTTTAACCTCGAAAGGTGCTTTTCCCATAGAAGTATGTACAATGTCGTTGTACGCATACTCTATAAGACGTGAGGCCGTCACCAAAGCCAAGGGCTTCTTAGACTATCTTTGTGATATGCACGCATGGCATGCCAATATGGTGGGATTTTTCCACTAAATTATTGTTCACGCTTTTGCAATAAGATCAGCTCTTGATTCACAACCAATTGAGGCTATTGGATGGGCTTATGATCGTTGTATACGTATACAATGGTGGGAACTTTATATCATTGGTGCAACCAATCCAAATGACATTTTCTATGGGAGCAAGTAGGCATCGCCCAGCTATCAATTGATTCATGGTACGACATGAATAGATTAAGAGAGCTTCCAAGTAGGTAATCTCTTGTGTGAAAACCTGAGACAATCTAGTATGACTATTATTCTTTGGGGTATTTTGCATCTTTCTCCTCTCTTCATGGAGGAAGAATATTCTATCATGACTTAGTTGTGAAAAAGAATCCAATTGAAGAATTTTTGTTGCTTAGTTGTAGCACTAATTAGGCCTCTAGGAGTGGCATTTTCAAGGGTATGACCTTGCTAATACACAATCACTCCATAGGTGTTGAGAGTCATGATTTGAGCTCAACATAGTTGTACTTTCAAGGAAATAAGTTCGCAATCTACCAAGGGGTAGTGGAAAAATTCAACTTTCTCAGCTGATTCCAAACATTTTTGAACACGGTAGACTGTGTTTATCACTACTAGGTTGAGCAGTTTTCATACAAAGTCTAACCAAGTGGTTAGACATTGCAGAAGCTAACCAAGAGGTTTGAATTGCAAAGGCAACACCCAGGGGGTTACCAGTTTCTAATGCTTGTTTTTCATTAATCTTTCATTTAGTGTTCAACAAGTCACTAACATATTACCTCTTTGAGCCTGGTTTTATGGTGAGGCATCTTTCCAATTATTTCTTTTAGGTTTACAAAGTCCACGTGACTACGGGTAAGCCAACGTTATGTTCAAACTCCAAGTATGCATATGATTTGGTTTTATTCTCTTTTTGAATATGCTTTGCTTGACTTTTTCAAAATGAATAAACTTGAATGATTTCATCTAGTTTTCTCTTCAGAGACATGACAAGGTCATGTAAGGGCAAAGAATTTTGGGTCGTAGTGTCCCAAATACATTTTTGCATTATGCAGTTATGGACCTATATGTAGGGTTTTCTTTGGCATATGTTGTCACATGGGATACAACATGGTCTAGGAACTCAAGGAATTTGGTTTAGTAGGTGTGGAGCAAGGTTAATGAGGGTCCCTCTCACTCATGTCATTGAGTATTTACAGTTACCTCCACACCCAAGTACATCTCAGTTCTTTTTTAAGGTATCCTTATTTGAAACATATTCCACATGTGGAGAATATGAACCTCTGGGACTGACACTGGCGCCCATTATTTCAATTATGTGTCGGGACAAAGTCCCCAGATTCTGGTCGAGATGTTATATACATGTAGCAAGGGTCTATTTTTTTGATGATAATGTTTCATTGGTACCTAGGTGTGATCTATTTTCACATTCCATTATGGTCCAATGTCAGGCCAAGGGCCAAGACGGACATGGGTATGCAAGTTTGGATTTGTTTTTGCTAAATGCATGCACACTAGGTGTTATGGGCCCTAGTGTTTCACAAGGGCTGATTTGGATCAGCATGCATATTCATCACATTAGTTGCTTATGAAGCATTTTTCCCTCTATGTGCAGTATCTCTATGAGATTAATTTTGGATCTACCAATCACCATTAGAGGTAATGGCTCAGTTTGGGTGCTTGTGGATCACTCAAGTTAACCAAGATGGTTATTCATAACATGTTGATTCCTCAGCACTGTTGTTAGGCACTGTGCTCACTGTTTACCAATCATTTTGGAAGACTATTTGTAAATAGTGAGGAAACACATCACAGTACTGTCATTTATCCAAAGAGGATAGGCAGATTACAAGTGTAATCTTGTGCTAAAGGATATATGAAGCGCGTACGTTAGCACTAAGAAATCCAATTAGAAAGCATGTATCCCTCTAGTTTGCGATTAGGTTTAGTTTCTTCATGTTTAAGTCAGGGTCTCAACCTTGACAGCTAGTTATAGTGGGGTTGTTTACTGATGAGGATTGATAATAAGTCAAGGACTTATACTTTGCTGATAAGTAACGTCATCCAGTTACTTTCATGGAAAGTGAAAAGAGGTACTCTTTTGGGTACATCTTAGCTGTAATAACTTGTTTAGTATACTCAAATGAGTTCTAAATGGAGTCTACACGCTATGTTGGATATGGACCGGTTACACAAGACGATTGGAAAGGGACAACAATGTGCAAAATCAAGATGCTCTTTTTTATTCATTGAATCTCCCATTGAACCGTGATCATGTCAAAAGGACAACTAGATCCATGAAGGATGCCATTGCCCAAAACTTTAGTATTCTTTATGATGCTATCACCACTTTTGTTTTTGAGGACAAAAACACTTCTCCAAGGGGGGGAGTAAATTAATGTCAAGGGAAAACCGAGAGGGGTCACAGACCCAAGCCAAGGGCACATAAAATAGTTAAGAACAATTGATACTAAAGTGATCGAGGCCAAGTATGTCGATGACGGACAGCAGCAAATCCAAAAAGATCCTAAGTAAAAATAGAGTCCTCAACTGCATCCATGTAAACAACATATTTGTTAGCCTTGAATATGTATAGCAGGTGTTGACAAACCCTATCAGTTGTTATCCATGTCCTACTTACAACCTTTTTTAAAACTTAACCTACTATCCAAGTAATTTGAGAATGTCCAAAGGAACCACTGTTATAAATTTGATATATGTCTTTTTCTATTTGTAAAGCCAATTATCCTGAGTGTGAGGTATTCTTCTTTTATTTCTTTATAGATTTGTTTTAATCTTGAGATAAAAAAAAGGTCATCACTCCTTTTAGATCTAAGTGAGTTTAATAGGTTATAAATAAGGTTATTAATAACCCCAATTTTTTAGGGATTTTTTAATATTTATTTACTCAGATTAAATTCTGATGAGAAGGCCATTACCCCTTCTGGTCCAAGTGTCTTATCCCTATTTTTGTCCCATATAGTCTTGTGTTTTGTAAATCCACCTCAGAGGTGAATGTTTATAAACCATATATGATCTCATCAATTAGTCAACTTTGAGTGCCACACGTCATATAAACACAGTATTCTCTCTTTAAGGTGGATAAATAAAAAATTATATAATTTTAGACATCCCAATCGAGGGTATTTTTGGACATCATATCAAGCAAACATGTTGTCATTTGAGATTTGAGAAAAGGACAAGAGTTTGCATAAACCAAAGTAGTTTTTCTTATGAAATCCTTCCTAAATAACCAGAACTGGCTACGCTTTGAGAGAAATATTCATCAAAATACACAATAAGTGTAGCAAGCTTAATGGTTTGTATAATAGAGAGCTAGTAAAAAACCATCATATTTTTAAGGTATTCCATGAAAACCGATCCCAAATTTATTGGTTATAACCCATCCAAAAAAAACTCAGCCTTAGCAATTTACTTACATTAAAAGAAAGTGCATATTAAATTACTGTCATAGAGAGGTTTGAGGTAAGAGTGCTTACAGTGTAGACTACTTAAAGTAATACTAGTCCAAGAAAGCATTCGGGTATTTAGACAAAGTATGGTATAGGTAAGCACTATTTTTTTACTAATATAATACTTCATCGGAGATGTAGGCAGGGAGGCATGTGCTAGGTAACCAAGATTTTTTTTATGTGATCAGAAGTGGTGGACCAACTCATTCAATTTTTATGATTGAAACAAAAAGTATTTGGACGGTATTTAAGCAAAATGTTTCCTAGAGTGGTTTGTTCATAAAGTAGGTAAAATACTCCCATTAGAACCCCTATTATAAGCCAAAGTATCAAGCCATCCCCACCGTTGTTCAGAGTGAGTAACACCAGGTAGTTAGGTACTAAGATGCATCCCACACCTAGCCCAAACTTTTGTCAACTCTAAGATTCCCAGAGTATTTCAACCACGTTGATATCAGATACACAAAATAATGCCAGAGATTATCACCATAGCCAGGAACTAAAGCTCCTCATGAGACTATGACTACATTTATCAGGCTAATTCCTATAGATTATCTCCGATATCCAAGAGAGAGTCAAAACCGTTTCAATGAACCCTACAGCATTTGGACATAAAACAATGAGAAGTCTCACCCTTCTTAGAGTTCACTAATGAAGATAGCAAGTCAGAAGCGACCACGGCCATCATTCTCAAAATGTAAGATGAAACAAGTACTCAAGTACCAAGTAGCTCAACCAAGTACTTTTAAGTTTATGCAGTTAACCACAGTGAAAAAAAAGTGATTTTTTAATTTTATATGCATAGAAAAAAAACCTGTGAGGCAACTAGTTGCTCAGTAATCTCCATGGTGCGAGGAGCAGAACCACAGAGTCACCAATGGAAACATTCACTCTCATTTTAGTAGAATGTAAACAATAAAATAAACAAGGCTAATTGAGGGGAAGTAATCACCCTCACCTTCTTTTAGAGCGCCAAGGCAGCGAGATCCGCCAAGAAGATCCCAGAGACTTTCACCATTTTCTTGGCGCAGGGTTCAAGGCTAGGGGAGCGGTTAGTTAATGGGGAGAGATGTTTGTTGTGTACAGCGGGGATAGAAAAAAAAAAGAGGTAGGAGTATAAGAGCATAGACAGTGGAGCCATAGCGTCTTGCAGGAGTCATTGAAAATAGAAGGGAGAGTAAGGCTAGATGGCTCCCACCGTGGCAGGCGAGGGTGTTATTACGGTGCATCGATAGGAGAGTCCCTCTTTAAGCAGTCCTCATGAAAACCCACGATTTCAGACGCCCAAGGATAACTTAGTAAACCTTTAAGAGGTTATTCCCACTTTAAGGTTGGTTTTCAACATTAACTTTTAGTTTTATTTTATGAAATACCCATTTTGAGCCATATAGCCCTAAGTGGTGCCAAGAGGGCATCTTATCAAAGAAATAATTATTTTGCTAATCAGCAAGAGGTTTCACATCTTTTTAAGGTAATTAGGGATCTCGTCTAGGCCAAGTCTATAGAGAACATATTGTCAAGACAGAGATGTGTGTGTGTGTAGCTATTTTTACTTAAATAATAAGACATAATTGAACTTTAATATTCAAAAGATAGCTGGCTTTAGAGAAAAGGCAATGATACGTACAAAAACAACTCAGTCTTAGAATTATCTTTGTACAAAGCTTATGAGAATGAAGCCTCATTCCAGTATAAACTGATATTAAAAGTACTTCCCAAGCAGTAGGAGCAAGTGTAGTCATGAACAAAAATTTTCTTTAAGCCAAAAAATTCCAAGAAAGGATAGAGTCCTCACCTGCATCCATGCAAACAAGACAACACATATGTTTAGCCTTGGATGTGTTTAACAGGTGTCAATGGACTATATCAGTTTATCTATGTCCAACTTACAACTTTTCAACTTAAAACCAATGTCCAGAGTTTTTCTGGTTGTTCCAATTAGTTTGTAAGGAAGTTTTTATAAGTTTGGTTCCTATTTATTTAGTTGATCTTTAAACAAAATCTATTATTAGAGGTTACCAACTTTTTTAATCCAAGCAAATCATTTTAAAATCAGATTTTGCCACATTTGTCTAGCACTAACATATTTATGAAGCTATGAAGAAACAAAAAAAAAGATCTTTTAAATGTCTCTTATCAACCCAAACTTCTAGTCGGTAGAAAAAAGTTAGCAGATGCAGCCATGTTTATCTACCTTAAAAATAAAAGTTCCCTTGGGCTAGCTTGAATTATCCTTCTCAATATGTCCAAAAATTATACCAATCCTTTCATCAAGTATATTGTATCAACCTATTGAACGAGTTGTCAATCTCTCTCAAAAACACCAGCTCAGTACCACCTCTTTCTATGTCAGAAATGACCCATAGTTTTTTAGACTAAAAAACACTTAATTAAAGCTTGTTCAAAAAATTTAATCCAATATTGTCTGCGTATCTTCCAGTTGTTATGCTATATGAGACAGTAAGCAAGTTTTTGGTGTATAAAATATTCCCCAAGTGGCACAAACCTTTTTACCACGCAGTAGTGTGTAATTTTATCCTCGTTGTCAGATACAGAGTTTGGAATGTAGACAGAAAAAAAGCATTAATGGTGTAGCAGGTACTACTAAATACCCGGTACCAAGGCTATGTACAATAATGTCAGAGTTCAAGCCATGTGAAGAGTTTCCTACTAAAGTATAGGCAGATTATTTCAGCTGCGAGTAATGAAACATTCCCCCACCATGTGTGGTTCCTCCATTGGGGTAAGAAGTTTATCTAATCAAGCAAGGAATATGCAGTACGTTTCTTTTACACACGGCCACTTAACAAGCCATTTTATGCATGGCTTAGTTCAAAATACATTTAAAAAGTCAAAAAAAGCAAGTTAGGAATAGAACAACCCTACCAAATTGTTCCATCATCTTAGCACCTTTTACTGGCCAGGAATCAACCTAAACGTTTGTTAAATTAGCCATAATCAACCATACCAAGTGTTAACAGATAGCCTTTTAATGCCATTCACTGTCGAAATTTTTTGTTTAGCCACCCACACAGTGGGCCTTACCAAGCATGGCCATTATCACAAATGTTACATAACTATATACAAGCAGAGGTGCTTACATCACCTTAGACCCACCCTTTCAAAAGAGAGATAACCATATTATCAAGAGCGATAGTCAGTTACCGACCTGTGTTGGTTGCGCTGCAAGCTCCATATCACCACAGCAAATAGTAATACACACAGTCCTCTCTTTCAATTACACAAATCAGACGCACACAAGGCTAAGTGAGAGGTGGAATGCACCCTCACCAGTTTAAATAGAAGAAGGTTGATCACGAGTAATCATGGCATGTAGCAAGCAGTATACTCCATCATTCCAAGCTTTGAGTAGGCAAGGTGCCATTTTTACTAGGGAAACAAAAGCAGCCGCCTCTGATGGGGCTCGGTTATGGAAAACAGAGTTACCTACGCGCCATTAACATGGCAGGGAAGAGAGAATGAGTGTGGTACAGAGGCAGAGCATGAGGCTGGCCTCGTTAAACATTACCTTTTTTAATGTCCACGTTTTAGGTTTTATAAGTATTCCTCCTTAGGGGTACCATCCCACGGTGGGTTTTATCCAAGGGTAGCCTAAAAAATAGGCACTAGTCCTATAATGCTAGCTGTTCAGGTGCTATCAACCTCAGTTATAGCATGGGTGGATACCCATTAAAAAAAATGAGAGCAATATGGGGGTGTTTTATAAAGCAGAGTAATATGTAAGTAAACCTAGGGTATGATTTAAAAGATAGAACATAAATGTTATGAAATAGATAGAGAAATAAGTACTTGTGTGTGTGTGTGTGTGTGTGTGTGTGTGTGTGTGTGTGTGTGTGTGAGAGAGAGAGAGAGAGAGAGAGAGATTTCATTATCATCTTCAAAGATCAAATGTGACCTATGGGACATAAAGAAACATATTGTGTGTGTGTGTGTGTGTGTGTGTGTGTGTGTGTGTGTGTGAGTTTATAAGTGATTCTCAAAGTTCAGGAATTGTGGAAATGAGCATCACAATTGAGAGTCCATATCCTAGTTGGGAGAAGAATGTGCATAGAGAGTACTCATTGCTGAAAATGTCGGGAAAGCCAACTCTAACATTATCAAAATCTGGGTACTCAAGTAGGATGCGATTCTCAACTTATAAATTGTTGGGGACATAAGTGCACAGTTGATCAAACTCGTCGCTAGAATCCTAATGCTCTGTCTCGCATCGTACGAGATGAGAGCTAAGCTAGATGGAGGCAAGAGTCTAGATCGCACTCAAGCGAACGGGGTTGAACATGTAAGGGTGGTTGTGACTTTCTCATTTGGAGAAGAAAATGGTTAGGTATTTAAGGCCAACATACGTGACGTAATGTTTGAAGCATCAACCCCTGAAACTTTCTCCAATTATGATACATGGATGCAATAAAAAATCCTTATGCACTTTGGAATCTATTGAGGCATTATAAAGCAAGTGTAATGCATTTCATCTTCCAAACCACATCTTTATATCTTGCATCAATCCCAAAATTAATATTTTGCTTCTATGCATCTTTTTGACTTTTTACTTGCTTCTCATGTAATTCTTGGAAGTCGATGTGAAGGGTATTAACGGGTACTAGACACAAGAAGGGGAAGAGGGGGGGGGGGGGGAGAGAGAGAGAGAGAGAGAGAGAGAGAGAGAGAGAGAGAGAGAGAAAGAGAGAGAATGTAGCTATGGGGGTGAGCTTAAAGTGAATGGGTATGGTGGGTGTGCGAATGTTGTTGTCTATACTCCTGAAAATTACTCCAAAAAATTGAAAGTTCAAGCAAATAGTTGACTAAAGAAAGTGGTTGTATCTATACAAAAATTCAACTATTAAAAAATTATGTATAAAAATAGATAGAGAATGAAAGTCCATTATATTAAGTAAAGAAAAGAAGGTTATTTGCTCCTTTGTTATAGTTTGTATAATAACATATCCTACCACCAAGGAAGGAGGGTCCTCACCTGCATCCATACAAATAAGCAAACATTTCATTAGGCATTAACATACCCTTGCCAATTTGTATTCATGTCCTCAAGAAACATCAAGATTTGTTATTGTACCAAAGTATTAAAGCTCCACTAGTGCTAGAAGAAGTAGCATTGAAATGATTATTTCATGAAAAAAGTTTATATGCATTGGTATAAGACGTGTTCAATATAATCTTAAAAGTGATGAACCAACTAGCTGGTCAAGTTCAGGAATCTATGCTTCCTCTTTCTTTATCAAAAGAGCAACAATATCAACAATAATTCAGCTTGGTAATATATTTAGTTTCTCTCTTTTTAAAAAGAATAACGAAAAATACCCAAATCAACCAATCCTCCACATCTTTCCAACATCAAGTGTGCATCAATGTTCTTACACTAGCTACCTTAGTAGAGCTAGGACAAGAAGAGTAAGCTATCATCTCATAATAGTCATTTTAAACACTATCACCCATAGGTTGAGACACTTATTTAAGTCCAAAATTCAGCCCATCACAACAAAGCATTAGAAACTCTATCGCTAACTTAACCATCAAACTTTGGAGCTGCTCTTCATGTCCTATGGCATCGTATGATGTCAACAATGTAAGGTAGTTAATAAGGTCCAAGCTAATTACCATTTGTTAGGAAGGAAAAAACTTATACCTCATCTTTTTGAGTCAAATGTGTAAAAATATAGTGAGTAGTCAAATAAAAAGACATGGTTTGCATTGTCTTAAAGTGCTCAATTTTATCCCATGAAAGGTTAAAACATCCACAATGGTGTTGCTTATACAAATAGCTATATATTGCCCTAGGTAGGTATTGTATCACCTCTTTATCATAGAAATCTAGTGGTTACATCTATCAAGAAACATGTTTTACATTATGTAAGGTTGATAACCGAATTTAGTTAAAACATTAAGAAGGATCCTCCCCTTTTTATCAAGAAACATGTTTTACATTATGTAAGGTTGATGACCGATTTTAGTTAAAACATTAAGAAGGATCCTCCCCTTTTTTATCCATGTATTGCTCGTAATTTTATTTATTGATCTACTTTTAATGACAAGAGGTCCTACATCAATATTTATTGGTTACATCTATCAAGAAACATGGTTTACATTATGTAAGGTTGATAACCGATTTTAGTTAAAACATTAAGGAGGATCCTCCCTTTTTATCCATGTATTGCTCATAACTTTATTTATTGATCTCACTTTTGATGAGAAGAGGTCCTACATCAATATGCTAAAGAGGTATTCCAATTTGTTTTATCGCTGACAACTCACAAATAAAAGGTGTGGATGTAATAGAGCATCATATTGAACTAAAGCCAAGGACCAAACCCGTGGCTCAAAATTTAAGGTGGTTGGATTTTGTGCAAGAAAAGGCTCTCTTACAAGAAGTGAATCGACTCTTGAAGGCTGGCTTTATCTATCCAGTACCCAACTCCGAATGGGTATCACCAATTGTAGTCACCCCCAAGAAGAATGGTAAGTGGATGGGCATACTAAAGAACAATCAAGAGCAAATAAATGTGATTTTATTACTAAAATTTGGTTGTTATGGAGGGGTTTTCATTGCACGACTTTGTGATAAGGCGTAGTAGTATGTTGTAAGCTTGGCATGGAGGTTTGTAAAATTTTAAATTGCCACGGGCTTTCTACTAGATGATACAAGACATGGGCTTCACAATAGGGACTTTGGCCTCATTAATTCTCACTATCAAGAGTATCTTGAGAAGCAAGGGAGACTTGTAGTTCCTCATTGCACTATGTGAGAACTATACCATAGCATTGTGACTCGTGCGTTTATCAATTTCTTGATGATAAAACCTTGGTAGTTCACAGCTTTATTTTCATTCACCAAAGACAGGTATTGTGGAGTTATTTTCTAAGTAGTGTGAAGAGAAAAGGATACATGTCTATTGAGTATGCTCAAGGATAAAAGAATATGGAGTAGGTGGAAAATGTTATTCTTATGTGCTTGTGTATTATGCATGAGCGTGTTCACAAATGCAATTCCAAGAATGACTCACCAAGTTCTTGCCTTTTGACAATAGTCTCAGTTGGGCCTTTCAATTTTAGTTTGTGAATCCTAGCTTTTTAAGTTTACATGCCTGCTTTTTCATTTCATAGACTATTTTATTATGTTGACAAGCTTATGACTAACAGTCACATAACTTGCAACCATGAAGAGCTCCTCTCCTTTTTTGAATTTCATATGCCATTACCAAAATTCTTTGAAAATGCCATAAAGATTCTGGTCCCCATGGGTATTACCTGAAGAAAGTAAAGAATGCCTTGACAACATAGCAGGAGGAGATTGAGGGGCAACTCTTGATAACATTGAAAAATTAGCACCACAAAACAGTCAAATCAATAACTATTCCAGCTAAAAATACATGTTTCATGTCAAAGGCACAGAGCAAGGACATTCACTCTCCAAAAAGCTAAAGATTAGGATTTGGTGATAACATGCCACCGGGAGTGACTCATCACTATCCCGAGGATGTCTAGGCCAAGAAAGGAAATATAGACTCTCATATATTGAAAAAGCTTAGGCCAAACCACTTACTCAATGTGGCTGTCAGAGAGCCTCTAGAGGAGAGGAGAAGCTAAACGAAGGCAGAAGACATGCTGGAAATAAGGGAGGCTTTTTTTTTGCTATCAGAACACTGGGAAAGAGCCACCTAAGGCCAGAAAACCACCCAAAATGCATGAGCAGCAAGGGAGGTACAAGGGCAGCAACCATCATGGGAAACCTTCTGCAAGCATCATGTACTGGCAAGAGAGCGACGACAATTGGGACCAATGCCAAGGAGAGCGTTGTCACCATCACCTCCAGAAGAGAAGGGGCAGGAGGAGCGAACCGAGGGAAGAAATGAAATAGTAGCACCCATTGTTGCAAGTACTAAAGCAACAGAACCGGCAAGCAAGTGATAATCCCAACACTTGTCTCGACAGCAGCAATGGCAGGCAATCTGTACATGCAACGGTTATCCTTTGATAAGAGTTTTAGCTACGACTCCACTTCAATAAGTGCCACTTCATCACCCTTACCCCTGAACAAAAAGAAAGGAAAAGGAGGAGCAAGGGTGGGAAGAAACAGAACCACAAAACGATGGTGCCAATGGCAAGGATTATAACAACAAAAGCAGCATGCAAGTGGCACACTCACTTGAACCATTTTATAATCGGATCACAGCCCGAAACTGTTGCTTTGATGTGATGCCAAAATTTTAAAGACTGTTTTTTGCAATAGCATCGCTGGATCTAGACTAGAAACAGGCTTGAGGCTCAAAAAAAAAAAGTTATTTTTTTCAATAACAAGGTTATTTTTCAAGTTACAAATTTTCCACTGTACTAAAATACATGCTCTTCCTCGATCCACTAGTAGTCTTGTTAAATACATTCCGAGGGGAATCACACCTCAATAATGACACTACAAAACTGGCAGCATCACCTATCTTAGTAACGCATCTATGGCATCAAAAAACAAAGTCGCCATTTCCGGATTAGGGGTCTTCACTGCACATTTCACACCTGGAGATCCTACTAACGCAGTCAGTTCCACCAAGAATGATATAGACTTCCCTGACACGTAGGGAACTTTGCCAGAAAGATACAGAACGTCTTGGCTCGTATCCTTGAGCATGCGACGTGCTACATAGAATATGTTTGAAGCAGAAAGCTTCTCTATGGTTGCATCCACATTGCTTATTAGGGCAGTGGGTAAATCCTTCGAAACCTCATGTGAATCTGGAAGAGCTTTCCAAGTCTGCAGCAAACCCAAACAAAGATGCATCAATGCCATCATCAAACCACCCCTTACAGCCCACCACAAAAAGAAGAGAAAATTTCAGTTGTTTTACCTCCAGGAAAGTACCCCGTTCCATCTTCCCCTCTTCCAGGAAGAGAGCTTGCAATGGAACTTTATCAGTGAAGTACCATACCGGTTGCTGGTTGTTCTTCACTGCCACTTGTAAAACAGAGCTAGGAGGTCCGGCAGAAAGATTTTGAAACAGCACCATAGGAAGTAGAGTGCTGGCTGATGTTCCAGGAAGCAACGAAGGCACCTGCAAGGATATCAGTGTTCAAATCTTGCCAAACGTTGGGAGAGTCTACGTGGTTGCTGATCAGAGGGGAGAGTGTAAGAAGTGGCACCTAAAGAAGACAAAAGAGCACTTACACAGCTCCTATCAAACTTTTAGAAGGAAAACAAGGCATGGCACCTAAAGAAGACTAAAAGAGCACCTTCCAACGCTCCTTATCAAGCGTTTAGAAGGAAAATAAGGAGCTCACAAATAGATCTTTATTTCTTTTTAAGCAGAATTGCCATGCCAATTCATGATACCTGTAGAGGTCCTGCAGCTGCCAAGCCAAAGGTATTCTTGTTGAACTGAATTTGGAAACCATCAAGAGGACCAGCTGTGTTGTTCTCAAAGGCAAGACTATAGAAAATCTGCCCATCCCTCCGAATCAGACACCCAGAAAGCTGCAGCCCTTGACCTGCTGAAGCGGGAAATATGACTGGTAATGGAGGCCTGTCACAAATAATTAAGCATCTCAAGAAGTCATAAGAGCACACAAACAACTAAGAAAACTGCCAAATTGAATTAGATATACTTGGATAAATCTAGGAAAATCTCAAAAATCAGTCAGAGTCACGATAGTCATCAACAAAACAAAATAACTTTTAGCTCCATCGTGTATAATGTCACACAAAATGTTGGTGGGCAATGAGGTCTGAGGGAATGTTGTATTAGAGTTAGGTATCAATACACACACACACACACACAGAGATGCACGCGCACGCGTGCGTGCGCGCACACACAAGGTGCACAGACGAGTACACAAAAGTTCAAAGATCACTTTTACCAAACTCGATAGAACATAACTTACCCAGAGGGAGCGGCAGCTGTAGGTTCACTCACAGGTACAAGGGCACCATCTAGACCAATTAAATCACCTAGCAGATCAGGCATTGGAGCAGAAGGTGCAGGTGCAGCCTGAACTGGCGCAGCCGAGGGAGCATGAGGAGCATTTGCAGGGCCTGACGTTGAGGCAACATCCTGAACAGGGGCAGACGACTCGTTCTGTCCTGAATCCTGTCCTTCAAGATACTCTTCATCCTCATCAGGCCGTTGAACTGCTGCTTTCACACGGCTTACAAAGGATTCTGGAGGCTTATGATAAACAGATGCTAGAGTCGCGATGTTTGCTAGCAACTCATCAAGTAAAGAGGGGTCCAGGTTGTTCGAGTCATCGCTTATTGTGGGTTTCTCAGCCAACACAACATCTTTTGCTGCCTGCATCCCCAAGAACCAATATAAAAAGGGGAAGAACTTAATCGAGCCTGGAAAACATAAAAGATCAGAGAATCAGGATTCCAGGTAATGAATTCCTCTGCACACATACCTCAGGATCTGTGGAAAGGAGACGCCAGTAAATGTATGCTCGATCCCGAAGATCCGGATTATCCGTTTCTTGAGTAGCATTGTTTAGAACAACCTGCAAATTTTTTAGTCAGCGAATGTTTTTAATCACAACAATGTCGCCAAAACACGTATAATTTGGATTGACAAGAACCTAAAGCCATTTCTTCTTGTGATAGTGTACTTTTTGTGCATGTCTTCTTCTTTAATCTTTATTCTTTGTTTTCTCACGCAAAACGTGGGGAGAAAGGAGGCCACGGGGGGCGGGGAAGGGGGGGGGGGGGGGGGGGGGGGATTGTTAGAAATTGGCATGCCTGGATCATCTCTTGGGGACGTTCAGTCGGCTTCTTCAAAAACAGCTTGACTGCTGCTGTAAGGAGTTGCAATTGCACTTGTGCTGGCTCCTCTGGGAATGTTTCAAGAAAGCTCTCAAGCAGCTCATCAGCATTGTCTATTCGTTCAGCATATTCTCCTATGATCCATATCATGGAGGCCTGTCCATATTCCAAACAATGAGGAAGAATTGGACGATGCACAGAATGTATGGTGTAATCTCAAGGGGCCAAAGATATCAAACCTTTGCCTCTGGTTCATCAAGCGTATCCAGATTTTCACATAAAGTGGCAATAATCGATTCATATCTGCCCACAGATAAAAGTATCACAAAAATATCATATGTCTGCTGACATGTGATGCACTCAGAAGGCTCAATTAGTAACAGCAATAAGCTGTTGAATGTAAAACAGATATACAGTATGCAAGGTGCTCACGTGTTAGGGTAGCGTCTGAAGATATCTTTGATAACGATGATGGCTTCCTGGACCACATAATTCACTTTAATTTTGATCAAGTCAAGCAGAACACCTATACATTTTTCAGCAGCTCGGTCCAATTTTATAGCACAACGCCCAATGGCCCTAACGGCCTTCCGTACAAAATCCACGTCAACTTCTGTGGCGTACTCCTTAAATTCCAAAAGAACCTGTAAAATCACAAGCTTCATTAGAAATGTGTCCAGCCAATTCAACTTCAGATTCTCAACAAAATTAAACCAGTGCCTTCCTGATTTCCTAGTCATTAATACAGAACAGAAGCAATGACATGCAGTATTGCAATCAGCCCAAAGGAATCTGTCTCAACTTCTTTGTGAATAAGAAGGAGCTTATACATCCCATCAGGACCAATGTAGAAGGAACATTGGTGCAGCTTACGCCCACCTTGATGGTACTAAAAGAGAAAAGCAGGGAGCAAGCTGGACGTTAAGCTGCAGCAATGTTCCTTCTACATTGGTCCTGAGGGGATGTACTAAAATAGGAAAGCAGGGAACTGGACATTAAACTGCAGCAATGTTCCTTCTACATTGGTCTTCAAAACGGCTGAAAATTATTTTCCTCCAAACAACATCAGTGAATGTTTCCACTTAAGAAGAACGCCTCCTCAAACACGAAAATCTAACATCTCCCTCAGCAAATAAAAGCTCTTATATTTTGTACGTGAACTTCAAATAACAACAAGAGAAGAGTCGGGACTGCAAACACTGATCTTAATAGATTTCACTATTGTGCTGCAATTAATTAGGTTTTTGCAGGAAAACAACCTCGGCATAGTAAGTAAGTCACCAACATAATGTAGAAGAAGAGGGAGTCTGATGTCGGTACCTGATCAATGTTGCGGTCTGATGCAAGTTTTATCATTATTTCCAGCTTCTCCATCTTTACATAGATTGGGTCATTATACTTGCAAAAGAACACCTGAAAAAAGGAACCACTTGTATCTTTCTCAGAAAAGGCTGCAAAGTAGACCAAGATGTTTTATAGAAGGTTAATAACTTACCTTGATCTCATGCGCAAGAATATTGGGACGCCGCTGGACAATAAGATTTATGTTTCTTAATGCTACATACTGAATCTCTGGTTCAGCTGAAATCAGAGTCACCAATGGAGGAGCCATTTTTTTGCAAAGATTCCGTATCACATCAGCACTTGAGATGAGCTCCATTTGTTGTAAAATAACCTAAAAGGATACCAAAAAATCATCTTCATGAAATGCAATACTTTCCAATAGGTTTCAGACATTATGCACTTTAAAATAATAGTAGCAAGGAGCATTTTCTTTTCAGAGCCCAATTGCTGTCCTTCAAACAATCTCATATATGTCCTCAATTACTACTTAATGACAACTCACTTGCTAGCAGCTAAACCATCTAGAGCACAAACATATATATAAATACTGACAAAAATAAAAATGAAAAAAGTATAAATGTGTTGCGTGCTCTCTGTGTGTGTACAAGATGTTAGACTTACACCGCTTCACAGGTCTAGGGCATGCATGTACGGCTAGTGTGCCTCTGGGCATATAGGCTGCACTTTTGTCCGGCCGCCCAGGTTTGGGGCAGTCCCCCTGGCCAATATGGGCTCCCTTGAGCACCTATACATTGAGCCAGGGGGGTACCTGTCACGAGGACGTGGCAACTGTTAACAGATTTTTGTTTAATTTTTGAGACCCTCTTTTGAAGTTGCAAATGGTCGGACATTGTATGGCCAATGTGAATGGTAGTTTCACCCGCAGACGGGAAGTTGGTCTGCACTGGAACTCGTATAGTAAGAGGATGTCTAGGCTCAGTTCAAGATCATGTAGGTTCCCCCGTCGCACTTAGCAAGTTGGTGGAAACTAAGAAGTGAACTCAATAAAGGCACAATATCAAGGTGGGGTCACCAAAGGAAAGTACCCGCCAGCTGAGCTACATTGCATTTTTGGATGCGGTCCCATTGGGGATAGATGGTCAAATGACCAATGGGAATCCAATGGAACCATCCCCTAAAATTTAGGGAACTGCTATTTTGGAACATAAAATCTGTTCGCGTCATTACCTCCGGAATGACAAGGAGAACATTTTAGAGCTCTGCTGCAAAGTCAACTGGGCAACCGATCGGGAGATTTTTAAGCGGAAAAATGCCTGTAAATGTGCCAAGTGGTACCTTTTCGTGCACTTTCCTCATGCAGAACAAGGGGCGCTCAATTTCTAGCTGGGAGAGTCTCATTTGCAAGTTTGTCACAAGTTAAGAGCTATTGACTGCAAGCTTTCCCTCTCATGTACACTGTAGTGCAAGAAGTCATGTCCTGCACACCTTACACTGCTCTCTCCCCCCCTACGTGCAACGTGGCACACAGAGCCATGTGCACGTGACAGAGAGGATGACCAAAGAGCAATATCTCAATAACTCAAGAAAGCACTCATAGAACTGGATAATGAGAATGAGGGGTGGAGGGTCAACCGTCACATACTTTTAGGAGACCTAGAGTGCCATAAAATGGGAGCGCCCCGGTTTAGTGCTAACACATCTCATAAAAGTGCCACGTGACAAAAAAAGGTGATAAATGCGCTCCATCAACTAAAATATGCCATGTTGCCATAAAAGAGCAAAATAGCATATGAACCGCCAGTATGGCCGTACAAACATGAGACACATACCTAGATGAATCCACAGAGCGAAATTCAACTACGAAGGAAAGTGCAACTATAAACTCATGGTAGTCACGCGGGACCCATAAGACAATAAAACCATCAACTTCATCATGCATAATATTGACTAAATATGCATCCCCAATAACGTCATCAGTGCCCAATAGTGGGTGTAGAACTAGGTTACATATGCTCCCAATGTCACCAACGTGTGACTACTATCTATCCTTTTTGTTGATTTCTTTCTTATTATCTATTTACTTTCACTTTTTGGAAACACCCCTCGGGAAATCTAATTGCCCTGCATTGCATAGCTAGTGTGGAACTGTCCAGAGGGAGTCCAGGCCTGAGGGCAAGAGAGCACTAAGGTTGGACAAGGACTATGGTTAGCCAAGTGGGGTCATTGACTAGCCAAAGTGGAATCCTTTGCTACAGAGGCTACATTTCAGTTCTGGATGTGGCCGCAGTGTACAAAGAGGGTCGGATGACCTAGAAAGATACAATGGCAGCATCTCCTAAAATTTAGGGAACTGCTATTTTGGGACCTGAAAATGTGTTGACGTCATTACCTCTGGAATGACAAGGGGAACATTTTCTTACTCTGCCGTGAAGTCAACTGGGCAACCAGTTGGGAGATTTTTAGGCGGCAACCTCGAAACGGGAAAATGCTTGTAAATGTGCCAAGTGGCACATTCTGGTGCACTTGCCTCATGCAACAAGAAGTGGCTGAATTTAGGAGGGGGAGAGCCTCATTTTCAGATTTGTCACAGGTTAAGAGCTATGGAGTGCTTGCTTTCCCTCTTATACACAGTACGGTGCCAGGAGTGATGCCCTGCACGCTACGCACTGCCCTCTCTCTCCCATTTGGCAGTATGTTATGCCCCTCTAGTGGGCTCTTCATTTGACCAATGTACAGTTGTGTGGGTTCATGCGCGATTGCCGAGGCAAGAGCCTCTTGCACAGGTACAGGATTAGCTAGCGGCTAATCCCCCCCGCAGGTACAAGTGAATTCGGAGAGGTTTCACGCCAGAAATCTCGTCCGATTCAAAGGGCAAGTAGCCCTACAGGTGCGGGAGCTTGAGGACTTGCTACGGATGCGACCGGCATGCGAAACGGAGCCCGAAACAGTAAATTACAGCCTGCTGTGTATTTTTGCAGGTTTAGGGTTTTGGCCCTAAACGGACCCTAATACCCCCAGGAGGTTCGGGGACGCAAGGGGACCGCTGTACAGGTGATCTGGCGCATTTTCAGGGCTGAAAACAGAGAATTCAGCGTGCTGCAGATTCTCGCCAAGTTTTGCAAAGTGCCCGTATGCGTCGGGAAAGTCATTTAATGCGTGGGAATACTGACCGTGAAGGGTTCTAGTACAGTTATGCTGCCGAAATCGGGCTGGAACAGTGGAAATTCAGCCGAGTTTGTGCGGAGCAGCTTGTAGGGAACCACAGCGTTTATTCCCTCTTTTGAACAATAAAGAAATACCGAAAGGGGCGCCTAAGTTAGGGGCCAATCTGGTGTCCGTCTACTCATACAGGTGCAATCTAGCAGCCTGTATCCCTCTCCCCTTTGTTGTGTCTTGAAAGTACAGGTAAAATAGACGACTAATAATGGGTGAAAGCTAAATCAAGGTTTGAAGTAAAGTCTATCGCCCTTTTTGGATTGAACAGGTCGGTTTCACCCAACACAACACACACCACACGTACACACAAATGAGCTTACATCAAAGTTTCTGTCATGACTACGGAGATCGAGGGCAGACCCAGCCACGATGAAGCCTACCACTAGAAAAAAGCTTACACAGAAAGAATTAATGCAACCAAAAAGGTAGTTGACGCACCACTTAGAATAGGAAGAAGTTCTGCAGTATCAACAGGTCGCAACTCGGACGAAAACTTCACAATGTGAAATCTGCTTGTCCGCTAATACGACCTAAAATACAACCATTGATGATGATGTATCTCCAACAGTACAATCATTTATACAAAGAGGTTATACACAGTTTCTAGCTGATCTTATGAGCTTGTACGCACAAGCAATCCTACGAACACCCTCACAATGGTACCACCACAAATCCACTGTGCTCACCTAGTCTACGGGTTGGCCCCGAGTCATACTAGCATCCACGTGGCACATCAAGACCGTGTGCATGTGACACCTCCCTGCACACTTCTTGTAACTATGTCAGACTTTGTAAATAATTAATTTATTTACGAGAAAAGAATTATCTAATTAGTTGTGTGCACATCAGAAGCAGTTTCTAGGGTCTCATGTGCGTCCAAGTTTGGGCCAGTGCACCTCAGGGAGACCCTAGCAGAAAATACCCTGAAGCCCTAGCGATTGGGAAATCGGGTCTTCAATGAAGGGGTAGATAGTAGCCTCAGATTTTAGGCTCAAAAAATTACGCGCGCTAGTGCAAGCACAGGAATGAGATGGGGTCCTTAGAATAATAACCCTAAGGCCTAAATCATTTTACGGCCTTAGGATAAGTCAGTTAATGTATTTTTAAATTGTCTATGCTGGACCAAATGACCGGGCAAGTGCGAACAGGTAATGCCAGAGCAGTGTCGATACGGCATTGCGCTGGGGAGCAGCTAACAATTTCATTAGTAGCATCTGTGTGTGCAATTGTGAGTTAATTTGCACATTTCATTAATAGCCTAAGGATTTTTAAAAAGTGAAAGTTGAAGGGGTTTTAAAGTTATTAAGTGTGCCAAGTGGCACACTTATCAATGCAAACTAACTCTCTCTCACTCTCACTCTCACCCTCTCTCTCTTCCTAGCGCCCCCTCTCCTTGATGGCTATTTAGGAGCCCCCCCTCCCCCATTTTCAGTGTTGGCAGTGCTCCTACCCCCCCTATTGTGAGTATGCCCTGCGCATTGGAGCCCTCCATGGAAGCTTGAGAGCAGCCCCTTGTGACATATGTGGTGGCCTCGTGCTCCCATTGTCTAGAACAAGGGCTCTCATAGCCATAGACAGCTTTTCGTGACGTTTCATCGCGAGAAGTTGCAGCAAGCACTCTCTTCGTAGAGTGTGGTGGCTGTAAATTCTCTGTTTTCAGCCCTTGATCACCTCCTTTAGGTTGAATTTCAGCAAAATACATATAGAATCTAGTTCTTCTCTACCTACACTGCGCGTACACCAAGTTTCGTGTAATTCCATCGCGGAAAAGGTCTCTATTTCGGCTCTGGCAGGTGCTCAGGTAACATTTTCAGGTTATGTGCAGAAAATTACAGCAAGCATGTGTGCGTGCATTTTGTGTGTTTCTCCCTTATTTTTGTTGCACGAATAATTATGCATAAAGGGACTCAGTTAGCGGAAGGTAAACTCTCATTTTCAAGAGCTTCCGTTGAGTTTTGTGGAAGATAGACTCTCGTTTTTGAGAGCTTTCCAAAATCTCATAGCAGAGGGAAGATCCTCTCAGTATTCAGAGAGTAGCTTTCGCACTCTCTCAGTCAAAAGCAGAAAAGAAAGAATAGAGGATGGGCTATTGCCCCGTTCTTGTGCTTGTAAAGATTCACCCTTAGTAATAAAGATAATCTCTTTATGGGGGGGGACCAACCCATCTTCTGGTCCCCAATGAAGTGTCAAGCTTTCTCTCTCTCTCTCTCTAATTCTCTTGAGTATTTGAAGTACAATCATAAGTCAGTTTACGCTGCCGTATTTTTGTGACAGTGGTATCAGAGCAAGGTCATCTCTCTCTTCCTTAAGGGATTGACGACTCTTGGCAGACTGCAAAAATGGGAGGACGCGAGATAGAGTTCTCTCTCCTTCAACAGCAGGGGGAAGAGTTGCAAAAAGCTCTCTCCCATCCAGAAGTCCAAAAGATTCTCCATACTCTTGAGAAAGGGAAGGAGAAAATGCCGATGGGGTCGGGAGAAATCCCGCAAAACCCAAAGGTGCCAGAACCAAGGAAAGATCCTTTGATTGGAACCTCCCGCATGCACGAGAGGCAGAGGAAACCTCCAGAACGTCATGTGCGGTTTAACCCAAAGGTTCAAGAGCACGATCCCCCTGATTCCCCTCAGTTCTCTTTCATGAAGGATCTGGATGACATCGTTGCTCCGGAAGACATGTTTCTTGACGATCCGTTGCACCAAGAAGTGCATTCAAGGGACAAGACTCCTATCCATAAAGAGTCTAAGCATAGAAAGAAGGAGCACCATAAGAAGAAGCACTACAGGCAGAAAACATTCAAGTCGGGAGACAAAGATGTGAAATTCGACACCTACAATGGACGGCGTGATAATGACAAAGCTTTGGCTTTTATCCGCCAATTCGAAGTTGCATTTGCTGAAGGGAATTTTAAAGAAAGATCCAAGCTTCGCCATGTCAGTATGTACCTGAAAGGCACTACCGGGGTCAAACAAAATAAGAGCCCGTTGGTTGTTGATACTACCCCAAGCTTTGAGAAGAGCTCTTCTTTTCCATCCTTGGTTGTATTTCCCTGTACATCTGAGACTGCATTGGAAGAGGGTGGTTGTGGAGGTTTGGTAGGACAGTCACCCTTCATGTGACCAACTTGTCCACACTTGAAGCATCTTCCTTCACTAATGTAAGTTCGCAAGTCAGCAGGAGAGAGATATCTCCCTTTCTTGGGCTGATTTGGCTTTGCTTCTGCTTCGGAGACGGTTCTTTTCTTCTTTTGAGAAGAAGAAGTAGAGGTAGGCTGCTCATGGAGAGCCTTCTGCTTGGCATGGTAAGTGCTTTGCTCCATCTTCCTGGGAGTACCCTTGTCATGTATTCCATCAGCTATGCGGGCTAATTCCATAAGTATCTGCAAGTTACCTCGAGGGTAAAGCTTCATAGCCTTTTGCAACGCTTCATGCAAACCTGCTTCAAACTTGCGCATCTTCTCCGAATCGTCAATCTTCTTGAATGGAGTGATTTTCAAGAGAACGTCCCAAAACCTATCCACATAGCGTGGAACAGTTTCGTTCTCCGATTGTGAAAGTCGATCCCATTCTTTCTTTACCTCTTCCTCATAGTCTGGAGGAAGGAACTGTGCGTAGAACTCCTTCTTGAAAGCAGTCCAATCTTGGGGTTTGCGATCTTCCAGGATAAGGGTTAACCACCAACTGCTTGCGGTACAGACAACTTCATCTCTACCAAGCTAGCTGACGACCTGAACTTGCAGCCCAATCGTTTTGGAGTTTCTATTCAAGCACAGTCCGCTTTCAAAGGGCATAACTCAAACTCTACTCCAATCATAGGGAAGTTGAATCTAAAGGTCGACGACTACAAAGATCAAGAGTCTTTCTTACTAGCTTCACTTGAAGAATGCGATGTTATCTTGGGAATGCCTTGGCACTACAAGATGCATCCCATTCCTGACTACGTTCAGAAAACCTTATCCTTTGCTCATAAAGAAAAGGGGTATCTTGTACTTGCAGATGCAGGAGATTGGCGTATTCTATCGCCAATCACATTGCCATCAAGAAAGAAATGAAAAAGTGTGTTTCAACGTACTTGATTTTTGCAAGAGAGAGAGATGTGTCTGTTTCACAACTTTCTTCCTCTTTAGAGCAAAAAAGACTTAAGTTATTAGAAAGTTATCGAGATTGTTTTGCAGATGAACTTCCAAATGAACTCCCACCTTCACGACCTGAGGATCATACAATTGATTTGATCCTAGGAAGTTCTCCTCCAAATCAGCCCCCTTATCGAGTTAGTCTAATGCAGCAACTCAAGCAGGTTAACGAACTTTTGAAGAAGTGCTTAATAAGGCCTAGTACTTCTCCATATTGTTCACCTGTCTTGCTAGTACAGAAAAAGGATGACACATTCCGCATGTGCATAGACTATAGATCTCTAAACAAGATCACAATCAAGAATCAATTTCCAATCCCTCGGATTGACGACATTCTTGACAAGTTACAAGGAGCAAGTGTCTTTAGTCGTATAGACTTGAAGAGCGGTTATCATCAAATCCGCATAGCTCCTCAGGATGTGCATAAGACTTCATTTAGAACAACCTTCGGGTTGTATGAATTTCTAGTGATGCCTTTTGGACTCACTAATGCACCAACTACATTCAAAAGAATGATGGATAGAATCTTCCACTCATATAGAAGTTTTACAAGCGTTTTCTTTGATGACGTCTTAATCTTCTCAGAGACGGAAGACGAACACTATAAGCATCTCGCCTTAGTGTTTGAAGAATTACGCAAACACAAATTATTTGTGAATGCTAAGAAGAGTGAGTTCTTTCTAAAAGAAATCCACTATTTGGGTCATATAGTATCTCACAATCAGGTGAGAATGGACCCTGATAAGATTCAAGCAGTTGTAGAATGGCCTACGCCAACTACAGTACATGATGTATGAAGTTTCCTTGGCCTCTGTTCCTATTATCGGCGTTTCATTCGAGCTTTTGCTGCGATAGCAGGTCCCCTCCATGACCTGACAAAGAAGCGGATTCCATTCCATTGGGGGTCTGGACAAAAACAAGCTTTTGAAAAGCTTAAGTATCTACTCAGTCACGGACCTGTTCTCACCGTCCCTGATCTTCGCAAACCTTTCGAGGTATACTGCGATGCATCTGGAGATTGTGTAGGAGCAGTTTTGAACCAAGAGGGTCACGTGATAGCCTATGAAAGTCGGCGCCTTAGAGATGCAGAGTTGCATGTCTCCATATACGAGAAAGAGCTAATGGCAGTAATTCATGCTCTTTCCATTTGGAAACACTATCTGTTAGGAGCTGATTTTATTATCAAGACAGATTATCAAAGTCTTCGCTACTTTCTCACACAGAGAAAGTTATCAGAAAAGCAGATGAGATGGGGCAACTTTCTTTCAATGTTCCATTTTCAGATTTTACATACTTCTGGAACAAAGAATGCAGTTGCAGCTGCTCTCTCCAGGCGTCCAAAGATCAATGCACTAACAACAATTTACCATCAGGAACTAGAATCTCTCAGCGAGATGTATCCTCAAGATCCAAACTTCGCCACAATTTGGGCAGATCTTCAAGCTGGTCACTCAAGGCCACCTTATTCCATTAGGGATAATACGCTCTATCGTCAACAAGCAATATGCATAGCTCAGCCCTTACGACAGAAGGTGATGAATGAAGCACATAATTCTCCTTATGCCGGGCATCAGGGAATTGCTTCCACCACTAGTGCCCTCGAAAGGTATTTCTTTTGGCCAACACTCCGTGCGGACATTGAAAAACATGTACCTGAGTGTTTAGTCTGCCAAAAAGTAAAATATGACAGACATAAAGTTTATGGCAAGCTTCAGCCGCTCCTTGTGCCTAACACGCCATGGGAAAGTATTGCCATGGATTTTATTACGGATCTTCCTAGATCCAAGAATGGAAATGATGCAATCTGGACTATAGTGGACAGATTCAGTAAGCAAGCACATTTTCTTCCAGTAAAGAAGACGATCAAAGCTGATTACATGGCCAGAATATTTCTAGCTCAGATTTTTAAACACCATGGATTGCCAAAGACTATTGTCAGCGATAGAGATCCCCGCATGACTAGTCTATTTTGGCAGGCATTGTTCGAAAACTTGGCAACTAAGCTTGATTTTTCATCAGCTTATCATCCTCAAACAGATGGTCAAAGCGAAATCGCTAATGCCACTGTTTTAGATCTCCTCAAGTGCTATGTTTCGGAACGACAATCCGAATGGGAACAATACTTACCAATAGTTGAGTTTGCGTATAATAATACCATACACTCCTCAACTGGTAAAGCTCCCTTTGAAATTATTTATAGGAAGCCACTCTCACTTCCTATTATGGTGACCAAAGAAAACATCTTTACCGCAGATGAATTTGTGCGCAATATTGATATTGCCCATCAACAAGTAAAGCAAGCGATTCTTCGTACTCAAGAGCAACAGAAGAGAAAAGCAAACAAGCACAGAAGGAATCTCAATCTTGAAAAAGGACAATATGTCCTGCTTCGGTTTGAGAAAGCTAGATTGAAAAAGCGGGTCGGCAAAGGGAAAGTTGTCAAACTTTCCCATAGATTTTACGGCCCTTTCAAAATTACAGATAAAGTCAATGACGTGACTTTCAGATTGGATTTGCCTTCTAACTGGCGCATCCATAATGCTTTTCATGTCAGTCTCCTCCGACCGTATGTTGGACCTCCTCCAGTGGCACCAGTACAAGAATACCTCCAGAAGTCGAAGGGACTGAGGAAATCCTTCAACTTGAACAGATAATACACCACTCGGAGAGACAACTCAAGTCCGGGAGTCTACATCGAAAGTATTTAGTCAAGTTCAAGAATTACACTCCTTTATATGCAAAGTGGATGACTGAGTCCGATCTTAAGGACTACCCAGACATCTTGCACAGTTATGTTGACGCTCTACAGTTGAGGTCAACTGTTTAGAACCAAGAGGGATGTAACTATGTCAGACTTTGTAAATAATTAATTTATTTACGAGAAAAGAATTATCTAATTAGTTGTGTGCACATCAGAAGCAATTTCTGGGGTCTCAGCTGGTCCAAGTTTGGGCCAGTGTAACTCAGGGAGACCCTAGCAGAAAATACCCTCAAGCCCTAACGATTGGGAAATCGGGTCTTCAATGAAGGGGTAGATAGTAGCCTCAGATTTCAGGCTCAGAAAATTACGCGCGCTAGTGCAAGCACAGGAATGAGATGGGGTCTTCAATGAAGGGGTAGATAGTAGCCTCAGATTTCAGGCTCAGAAACTTACGCGCGCTAGTGCAAGCACAGGAATGAGATGGGGTCCTTACAATAATAACCCTAAGGCTTGAATCATTTTACGGCCTTAGGATAAGTCAGTTAATGTATTTTTAAATTGTCTATGCCGGACCAAATGACCGGACAAGTGCGAACAGGTAATGCCAGAGCAGTGTCGGTACGGCATTGCGCTGGGGAGCAGCTAACAATTTCATTAGTAGCATCTGTGTGTGCAATTGTGAGTTAATTTGCACATTTCATTAATAGCCTAAGGATTTTTAAAAAGTGAAAGTTGAAGGGGTTTTTAAGTTATTAAGTGTGCCAAGTGGCACACTTACCAATGCAAACTAACTCTCTCTCACTCTCACTCTCACCCTCTCTCTCTTCCTAGCGCCCCCTATTTAGGAGCCCCCCCTCCCCCATTTTCAGTGTTGGCAATGCTCCTACCCCCCCTATTGTGAGTATGCCCTACGCATTGGAGCCCTCCATGGAAGCTTGAGAGCAGCCCCTTGTGACATATGTGGTGGCCTCGTGCTCCCATTGTCTAGAACAAGGGCTCTCATAGCCAAAGCCAGCTTTTGGTGAGGTTTCATCACGAGAAGTTACAGCAGGCACTTTCTTCGTAGAGTGTGGTGGCTGTAAATTCTCTGTTTTCAGCCCTTGATCACCTCCTTTAGGTTGAATTTCAATAAAATACATATAGAATCTAGTTCTTCTCTACCTACACTACGCGTACACCAAGTTTCGTGTAATTCCATCGAGAAAAGGTCTCTATTTCGGCTCTGGCAGGTGCTCAGGTAACATTTTCAGGTTATGTGCAGAAAATTACAGCAAGCATGTGTGCATGCAGTTTGCGTGTTTCTCCCTTGTTTTTGTTGCAGGAATAATTATGCATAAAGAGACTCAGTTAGCGGAAGGTAGACTCTCATTTTCGAGAGCTTCCGTTGAGTTTTGTGGAAGATAGACTCTCGTTTATGAGAGCTTTCCAAAATCTCATAGCAGAGGGAAGATCCTCTCAGTATTCAGAGAGTAGCTTTCGCACTCTCTCAGTCAAAAGCAGAAAAGAAAGAATAGAGGACGGGCTATTGCCCCGTTCTTGTGCTTGTAAAGATTCTCCCTTAGTAATAAAGATAATCTCTTTATGGGGGGGGACCAGCCCATCTTCTGGTCCCCAATGAAGTGTCAAGCTTTCTCTCTCTCTCTCTCTTATTCTCTTGAGTATTTGAAGTACAATCAAAAGTCAGTTTTCGCTTCCGTATTTTTGTGACACTTCTCCATATCATTGATGGTTGAAGCCTAGTTTTGCCTCCTCACATCTTCTCTCTCTCCTCATCTCTTTGTGTTGCAACAATTATTTTTCGTCCAATTCATCCCTCCTCTAGTATGGCAACATCTTCAAGGTTGGGTTGTTCAGTTGCCCAATTTCCTTGCCTTCTACCATTGAAGCGTCTCCATACAAGCGGTTGTCCTATTTCTTGATTTTCTCTTGAGGAAGGACTTTAGGACCCTATTGAGTAGTTTTGAAGTCATCTTCAAGTAAACGGGGACCAACCTAAGATAGCTTCTACAACGCTCAGATGCTTCAATGACTTTTACAAGCACTTCTTGCTTTTCTATCTTCTCCATGCTTTATTCTTTCACATGTCACAAACTGCTGACGTACCGAGCCACTGAAGAATGGAGCCAAACTGCAGATCCCGGTTGAGGGGCCTGAACCCTAAGTGAAGAAGCAGAAGAAGAAGAAGAAGCAGATGAGGTTCCCACCAACTTATGGGACCCCATCCGATGGGGCCCAAGTGACCTAAAGAGATTAAATAAAGCGAGACCTTCTCTCACACACATGCGCACGCACAACGTGGAGAATGATGACGTGGTAGCAAATGTACGGAATCCCACAATTTCCGCTAACATGCTAACGTGGTAGACTGTTCCCGCAATTTTCGTTGGCAGTGCAACGTGGCAGCTGTACGGATTTTCGCAAAATGTGCTAGTTGCTTTTTGGACCAGAAGCTTTTGAGTTTGACTGCTTTTCATGTAAACTTCTTTTAGAGGCCAAGGGACTTTAAATATGACCCATGGGCTCTCACTCTGGAAGTCTATCTGCAAGAGATGCAGAGCAGAGCCATGGGAGTTCGTTTGGGGCTAGTGCTCTCTCTTGGGGTGGAACACTGCCACTCCTTGTCTCGTGTGTCATGCACTCTCTATCTCACTTTCAGTTGAGTTGTTATTTGAAGTGCTTAAAGTTGTTCAATCTATTCTTTTCCCTTGGCACGTGGTGCCCATCTCTTGTGACAATGGTATCAGAGCTTCAAGCGTGTGCTTTTCTGAAAGCATACCGGTCCTATCAAAATGGAGACAGAGTAAGGCGGCGCTTCCAAAGTTTCTTGGAAGTTTTATTAGAGAATCTTCATGACCTGACCCCCGATTTATCAGCCACTCAAGAATCTTCGTGTTCCGACCCCGGACTTATCAGCCACTGACTACCACCCTTACTTCATCGCGCATCGAACGCGCTCCCGTCTTCATCGCTCTGTCTTACAAGGCATAAGCCATAAAGATCATTTGCAAGAGCAGGATCAAAGATTTCTCAAGCCGCTGTTTTTTTAGAGGCAATGCCATGCAGTGATGGAAGTCTACAGTTACCAAGCCGCACACTCCAAGGACTTGGCAAGCTTTCAAGAAAAAAATTTGCCCAAAGTTACATGCTTTCAAATATCTTTCTTTGGAGTGCAGCTTCTGGCAGAGTAGGGTATCCAGAAATGCTTGCCACGAAAACCCTAGCAGAGTACGACTTGAAATTTTTGGACACCTCACAACAGGTCTCTTCTCGAGCTAATAACCTTGAAGGTCCAGTGTGATTGCTATGTCTTGGGACTACCATCACCGCTACAAGAACACTATCTATCAAAGCGCTTATGGACCATGGTGTAGTCGGCTACAACCTTATGAAAGGAATCTAGCCCTAATTGTTGGCGCAGCCCAATTGATGTCGAGATTGCTTTTTAAGTTTGAATTTTGTATGAGAATCAGTTTGAGAACTTGTTTGGTGATCCTCTTTGGAATTTGTTTGAAATGGATGGTATCTGTTTGAACCTGTTTTGGTGCCGATTTGAACTATTTGACTTTGGTTTCAATACGGGTTTCAATGCTTGATGGTTTACTCCCAAATGGAGTAGTGAGAAACGTTGTTTCGATATTGTTTGAACCTCGGAACGACGCAGACGGGATGTCTAGGGAGCATTTTGTTGTATGATGGAAAACCTCACAACGACACAGACGATATGTCTGGGGAGCTTTTCTTTGTATGCTGGAACGACCCAGACGGGATGTCTGGGGAGCGTTTGTTTGTATGTTTGAACCTCCAAGCGACGTAGGTTGCAATGTGGGGAGCATTTGGTTTTACCAGTCCTTTGATCTGACCTCATGGCCCATATCTTCTTAGGTTATTTGCGAGGGGAGTGACGAGGTACTAGTTGAGTAGCTTCATATCGCACACCGTCTCTCTTGGGGGAGTGCTCAACGACGCTGTTCGTTGTGTCTTGTAGCATGCATATATGAGCATTTGTGTTGCATTCTGATGTGCCGACCACTGAATATTCCTTATTGGATGAGATATTTCTAGGAAACCAACGACCCAGGATATCAAGAGCTCCGATCTGGAATGAAACTCCTTATTGGATGAGATTCTTCTAGGGAGCCAACGACCCAAGAAATCAAGAGCATCGATTTGAATGAGAAAACTGATTGTCCCTCAGAATGACTCTCTGTCACGAGAAGGACACCACGTGCCAATGGAAAAGAACAGATTGAACAGACTTTTAGCACTTTAACAACAAGTGAACAGAAAGAGAAAGAGCGCACGCGACACGGAGTGGCGGAATTCCACCCCAGAGAGTACTGGCCCCAAAAGTTGACGCCCCTTCCGGTATTTCTTTATATTGCTTCAACTAAGTACAACGCCGGTACTCCAATCCTTGCACCTTCACACTGAAGCATGCCAAAGAACGAGCCCTCTGCACAAATTTAAAGGCCCTTTCAACTAAGTACAATACCTACACTCCAATCCTTGCACCTTCACATTGAAGCATACCAAAGAATGAGCCCTCTGCACAAATTTAAAGGCCCTTGGCCTTGAAAAGCAGTTACATGAAAAGCAATAAAACTCAAAAGCAATTGGTCCCAAAAGCACTAGCGCCAATAGCTGCCAGCACGTTTCGTGAAAATCTGTACAACTGTCACATCAGCATGTTAACGCGAAATCCGGGATTCCGTACAAGCTACCACGTCATCAGTTTTTTACGGTGTGTGTGTGTGTGTGTGTGTGTGTGTGTGTGTGTGTGTGTGTGTGTGTGGTGGGCTTGCTTTAATTTTTAATACCATTAGGTCATTTACGCCCCATCGGACGGGGTCCCATAAGTTGGAGGGAACTCTTCTTTAAAAATAGGCCACTTGACAAGACTTTGCAAGTTGGTAAAACTTCTTCTGCTGCTTCTGCTTCTTCACTTAGGGTTTAGGCCCCTCGACCAGAATCTGGAGGATGGCTCAGATTTGCAGTGACTTGAGTTGTTTTGCAGATATGCTGTAATCGCGGACAATTACTTTCTTTCAAGAAGGGGGGATGTCACAAACTGTTGACGTGTCAAACCACTAAAGAATGGAGCCAACCTACAGATCCCGACCAAGGGGCCTAAACCCTAAGTGACGCAGCACTAGAAGAAGAAGCACATGAAGATCCCACCAACTTATGGGACCCCGTCCGATGGGGCCCAAGTGACCTAAAGAGATTAAATAAAGCGGGACCTTCTCTCACAACACGAGTACCCACAACATGGAGAATGATGACGTGGCAACAAATGTACGGAATCCCGCAATTTCCACTGACATGCTGACGTGATAGCCTGTACGGACAATCCCACAATTTCCATTGTCAATGCCACGTGGCAGCTGTACGGATTTTCGCAAAACGCGTTGGTTGCTTTTTGGACCAGAAGCTTTTGAATTTGGTTGCTTTTCATGTAAACTGCTTTTAGAGGCCAAGGGCCTTTAAATATGACCCATTGGCTCTCACTCTGGCCGTGGGAGATGCAGAGCAGAGCCATGGGAGTTGTAAGAATTACCCAAAGCGGAGCAAACGTTTGGGGCAGGCCGCAGTGCTCTCTCTCGGGGTGAAACACCGCCACTTCTCGTCTCGTGTGTCGTGCACTCTCTATCTCTCTTTCAGTTCAATTGTTATTTGAAGTGCTTAAAGTTGTTCAATCTGTTCTTTTCCGTTGGCACGAGGTGCCCGTCTCTTGTGACACCACATTCGGGAAAACTATGGTACAATTAATATGGCAAGGTTGGTGAGTGAGTTGGGACGTGCTTGTCTCTTGCCTTGCTTCGTTTTCATTGTCCTAGCCAAGTTATCTGATTATCCTCACGCATTGTCCCTGCTAACGAGACTTTCTGGCTCATCAATGCTATTGGCAAGCTTTCTTAGCCTTCGTCCTAGTCTTTTTGGCTATCCACTAGTTGTATCCAACGGAGCGGCTTTATCAAGTGTCACAAGGACGTGGCAGTTGTTAACTATGTCACGAGGACGTGGCAATTGCTAACCTTAGTTGTTGGTTTCTTTCCAATGAATTTTGTTTTATTTTTGAGACCCTCTTTTTGAAGTTGCAAATGGTCGGACATTGTATGGCCAATGTGAACGGTAGTTTCACCCGCAGACGGGAAGTTGGTCGGCATTGGAAATCGTATAGTAAGAGGATGTCTAGGCTCAGTGCAAGATCATGTAGGTTCCCCCGTCGCACTTAGCAAGTTGGTGGATACTAGGAAGTGAACTCAATAAAGGTATAAAGTCAAGGTGGGATCACCAACAGAAAGTATCTGACAGTTCAGCCACATTGCACTTCTGAATGCGGTCCCAATGAGGATAGATGGTCAGAAGACCAATGGGAGCCCAACGGAAGCCTCTCCTAAAAATTAGGGAACTGCTATTTTGGGCCATGAAATGTGTTCGCGTCATTACCTTCGGAATGACAAGGGGAACATTTTACAACTCTGTCGCGAAGTCAATTGGGTAACCGGTCGGGAGATTTTTAGGCGGCAAGCCCGAAACGGGAAAATGCTTGTAATTGTGCCAAGTATCGCATTTTATTGTACTTTCCTATTGCAATGAAGAGGTAGTGCTGAATATTAAGCTGGGAGGCCTCATTTTGAAGAACTGTCACAGGTTAAGAGCTATGGAGCGCTTTCTTTCCACTCTATGTACAGTGTGGTGCTAGGAGTGATGCCCTACACACTACACACTACTCTCTCTCTCCCCTACGTGCAGTTATGTGATGCTCCACAAGAGGACTCTTCATTTGACTAATGTACAGCTGTGTGGGTTCATGCACGATTGCCGAGGCAAGAGACTCTTGCACAGGTACTAGATTAGCTAGTGGCTCATCCCCCGCAGGTACAGGTGAATTCGGAGAGGTTTCAAGTGAGAAATCTCGTCCGATTCAAAGGGCAAGTAGCCCTACAGGTGCGGGAGCTCGAGAACTTGCTACGGATGCGGCTGGCTCACGAAACGGAGCCCAAAACAGGGAATTACAGCCTGCTGTGTACTTTTGCAGGTTTAGGGTTTCGGCCCTAAACGGTCCTTAATACCCCCAGGAGGTCCGGGGACGCGAGGGGACCGCTATAGAGGTGATCTAGCGCATTTTCGGGGCAGAAAAGTGCTGCAGATTCTTGCCAGGTTTTGCAAAGTGTCCGTATACGTCGAGAAAGTCATCTATTGCGTGGGGATATTGTCTGTGAAGCGTCCTAGTACAGTTATGTTGCCGAAATCGGGCTAGAACAGGTGGATTTCAGCCCAGATTATGCGGGACAGCTCGTAGGAAATCACAGGTTTTATTCCCTCTATTACAAGTATAAAGAATACCGAAAGGGGTGCCAATTTTGGGGCCTACACGTTGTCGGCGTTTGCTCGGAGCATTCTAGCTTCCGAGCCGTGTGTGTGCTTAAAGTGTTAATTCCCGTCAAAGGTTTCCTTTGCACGTCCTCTCTGTGTGTGTCTAAAGTAAAGAATTTTGGGTGAAAGCCAACGCCTACCGCCCTATCGGTCGGTTTCAAGGTCTCGTTGGCGGGACTATCAATCAATCTTTCCTCAAAGAGTGAGCCTCGTTTTGGGTAAAGACACAGAGTACAGGAACGCGGGATTACACTATGGCCGAGAAAGGGAAGGGCATTATGGAAGAAGCTTCCTCTTCGAAGGACAGACAGGAAACTGCTATTCGAGATTGGCGAGAGCTCACGGCCACGTCAGTTTGTACCTCCTGTTCATGTGAATGTCCCTCCAGTAGTACAGGGCTTTATGACCGGGCAACTTGAGGATGATGCATTCAGGACTCAGTTAGTTGTTGCGGTGAATGTCTTTTCGAAACTGGTGCAAAATCCAAGGTTTATGGAGTTCTTGCAAGCGCCACCAGCGCAACAATAAAATAGGCAACCTACACCACGTACGGAGCTTGTTGAGACTCAAGCCCAAGTACTTCATGCGACTCAATAGGATAGGGAACACTCGCATGTTGCGGAGTCAGGGGCTCCAAAACAGGTTCCTCCAGTGTGTCACAAAGTGATGACGTGGCTACCGAGAGCAGAAACCCTAATTTCTGCAAGAACCCTAATCTGCAAAAACCCTAATTTCTGGAAACCCTAACCCTAACTGCTGGCTGAAACCCTAAACGTGGTGGAAACCCTAATCTGGCGCTTGAAATGCCACGTGGCGAGCAGTACGGATTTCCGGATTTTTCAGGCTGGAAAAAAAAGCAGTTTCTAGCGACGCAAATTGCTGCTTTTCTCTACGCATGGGCCGAGAGAGAGAGAGAGAGAGAGAGAGAGAGAGAGAGAGAGAGAGAGAGAGAGAGAGAGAAACTTGGTTGCTTTATTTTTACGAGAGAGAGAGAGAGAGAGAGAGAGAATTTTTGCTTTTGGAAGCTTTTGGGGCTCTGCTTTTGGACATCCCTTGTAAACAAATAAATAAGTGGTTTAGGGCTCACTCTGCAAAGCATCTAGACGCAAAGTCTAAGAGGAGTGAAACCCTAACCGCTCTCTTGTACTTTGACATTGATTTAATACATAAAGAAATACCGAAGGGGGTGCCAGTCTTTGGGGCCAATATCTCTAGGCACGGAACTCCGCCGGGCCAATGCAAATCTATTGTGATTTGTGAACTGTTTTGAAGTGGTTATTTGGTGCTGTCGTGATTGATTCTTGACTTGGAGTGTCCAAGTCTGTTACAGTGGTATTAGAGCACGGCCGATTTCTCTTCTACGGGAAATCCGATCCCCAAATTTTTTTTCCGCAACACCTATGGCTTCACGCAAGGATCAGTCGCCTCCCTCTGCATCTGGAGATGCGGGCAGGGATCACAACGAAGATTCCGGAATAGAGTATGGCCCGCCTCGGCCTACTCAGGCGGAGCAACGAGAGATGGAGCGTCGTCAATTGATCGGCGATGCAACAAAGATGATGCTCAATTTTGCGAAGGACCCAAAATTTGCAAAATATATGAGCGAGACTTCTTTTCAGGAAGTGCACGAGCAGTGGCAGAAAACCACACCACCACCCCCAAAACCTGCTCTCAAGAAACCTTCTGCTCACAAGAAATATTCAGAGAAGGAATTAGAAGAGGTGGTTGATGCACGGATTGCTCAGTTTTTTGACGCGCAAAAGAAAGCTAAAAAGCACGGCAAAAAGCAAAAGAAAGGCACTGGCTTCCCGGGTTATTTGGGTCGTCAATCGACATTTGACAAAGCAAAGAAACAGAAGAAGCGTGTTCACTTTGAAGGAGTACCCAATTCTTCTTCTTCTTCTGACAGTTCTTCTAGCTCTTCAGATTCGAGCGAAGAAGACAGAAAAGGCAAAAAGCGAAGCAAGAAACAACGCTTGGAAAAGGGCAAGAAAAAGGCAAAGAAGTCTAAATCTCGCCCAGTGACTGACAGTTCTACTGAGGACTCGTCTACAGACAATTCAGACTCCGATGACGGAAACTTTTATGCGAACAAGAAGAATTTTTATAAAGCCAACGAGTATGACTTTCTGGAAGATAAAAGCAAGAAAGTTCCAGAGTTTAATGAAGGTGGACACTCCATCAAATTTGATACTTTTTCAGGATACTCAGATGCTTCAAAGGCTTTGTCTTCTATACAGCAGTTTGACATCGCTTTCGCGGGATAACCAAGAAAGATACAATAAATGCTTACTGTGAGAGATTTTGGAGCTCTTTTCTACCCGCCTCTTCATTCAAGAAGATCTCGATCAGAGAACAGATTGAGCGGTTCACCTTGGGTCTACCTACAGAGATCCGAGATCACTGCTTGGAGCAGAAGTCAGCTTCTATTCAGGAGTTAATGAGTCATGCGAAGCGGGGCTTTGCCATTCAATCTGGCAGTCTAACCTACCCCACAGATGAGGCCATGACACAACGAGCCGAACAGACTTCTGGGAATGAAAGTAGAAAGAAAAAGAGCAACCCAAAGAAAAAGGATGCACGACCCAAGCTTACTCCTCAGGAGCGAGCTCGCTTCATCAAGGAGGGGAAGTGCTTTGGATGCAGGGAACATGGACATATCTCTGCGAAGTGCCCTAATAAGGCACAGAAAGAACAGAATGATAAGGACGATGACAGGCCTGAGAGTTCGAGAGCAGCTGAGAAACGTGGCAGAAAAGGCAAGATGAAAACAGGACTGGTTCCAGATTGTGTGGGTATCGATCCCAACACCATGGACGAGAGTACAAAACTTTGCTGAGCTTGGGGCAAAGTGAAAGATCAAGAGGCCCTGATCTTCTTTGATGGAGGAGCCAATGCCAACTTCATTTCACCGGGATTGGCGGCGCGGCTCGAGATCACTCCCGATCGGATGGGACCACTTGCGGAGGCAGTTCTAGCAACACTTGGCAGGGACGTAGCCATTACACCTATCATTGGCAAACTTCGGTTACATTGTTAGGGGTATTTGGGGCATGAGGACTTCTTCATAATGCCTTTGGAGGGTTGTGATGTTCTCTTAGGGATTCCCTGGTACCACAAGAACAACGTCGTGGTCGATTATCGGCCGAGAGAAGCGACTTTGACTTTAGAGAAGGCAGAACCATTGTACTTAATATTAAACTGAAGGGCGAGTCTATCCCTATTGTATCGGCTTCGGCCATTTCAAAATCAATGAAATCCAGTCTATTTGTTTAATCGATCTTTATAAAAGAATTGAGCAATAAGGATAGGACAAATATGTCTAAACTTGATAAAGAACGCCGAGATTTTCTCCACTCACGCCGATTGCTTCTCAGAAGGCCTACAAGGCGAGTTAGCACATCCTCGTCCTGAAGACCATACCATTGATCTGATACCTGGAAGCACACCACCGAACCAGCCACCTTACCATGTGAGCCGAGAACAGAATGAAGAGATTATGAACCAAGTGAAAGACCTCTTGGAAAAGGGTCTTATCCAGCCTAGTACTTCACCGTATTGATCTCCATTGTTGTTGGTTTTGAAGAAAGACGGATCTTGGAGAATGTGCATCGATTATAGAGCTCTCAACAAAATCACCATCAAGCACAGATTTCCGATTCCTAGGATCGATGATATACTCGACAGGTTACAGGGATCCTCGTGCTTTAGCCGGATTGATCTGAAGAGTGGATATCGTCGGATCCGAATCGCGCCGGGAGACGTCTACAAGACAGCCTTTCAAACTACTTTTGGGTTATTTGAGCTTTTTGGTGATGCCCTTAACCAATGCTCCTGCGACATTTAACCGGATGATGGACAAGATTTTTCGAGAGTAGAGGCTATTTGTTGGCACTTTCTTTGACGGCATCATTGTTTTCTCCAAGAATGAGACAGAACACAGAGATCATTTGTTTCAGGTCTTTCAGGCATTACGAGATCACAAGTTAGTGATTAATGCAAAGAAAAGAGAATTTTTCCTACCAGAGATACACTTTTTGGGACACATTGTCTCAGCAGCAGGAGTGCAAATGGATCCGGCCAAGATAGAGACTATACGTGATTGGCCCGATTTGAAGAATGTCCATGAAGTTAGAAGCTTCTTGGAACTGTGTTCGTACTACAGGCGGTTCATTCGAAAGTTTGCAGAGGTTGCTTCCCCTTTGCATATCTTGACACAGAAAGGAGTCCCTTTCTCGTGGGGATGACTGCCTTTCAGACATTGAAAGAGAAATTGACTACAGGACCAGTTTTGACTTTGCCAAACTTGCAGAAGTCATTTGAAGTATATTGTGATGCTTGTGGTCGTAGTCTGGGTGCGGTCTTAATGCAAGAAGGCCATGTCATTGCTTACGAGAGCCGATTGTTCTCAAGGCCGGAGATAATAAACCGATTTATGAGAAAGAGCTTTTGGCGGTTATCCATGCTCTTACTCGGTGGCGGCATTACCTACTCGGAGCGGATTTTACTATCTTTACACACCATCAGAGTTTGCGCTACTTCTTGTCACAGAAGCAGCTTTCAAAAAAGCAAATGCGGTGGGCGAACACCTTGTCACAGTTTCACTTCCAGATTGTCCATGTGCAGGGACAGAAGAATGTGGTGCAGATACTTCGTCTCGGAAGCCGTTGGTTCTGGCTATTTCCGCGATACATCATAGGAGCTTCGAGGATATGGTCGACCAGTATGCCACAGATACAGATTTTGCAGATATTTTCACACAGATACGAGATGGGGAGACAGTAGTAGCAGGATACTCCATTCGAGAAGGCTACTTGATGAGAAAAACCATGTTGTGCGTTACACAGCCGTTGAGGAAAAAGGTTATGATTGAATGTCACTGTCCACCCTTTACGGGTCACCGCCGCATTGCTACCACCATGAAAGGGGTAGAGAGATACTTCTTTTGGCCCAAACTCAAAAAGGATGTGGAAGAGTTTGTGCGCAGTTGCTTAGTATGCCAGAAGGTCAAGTTTGACAGGCATAAGGCACAGGGATTGTTACAGCCTTTACCCATACCACCCACCCCTGGGAAAGTATTGCAATGGATTTTTGGTCTCTCAAGAACACAGTGTGGTCATGATGGTATTTGGACTGTTATTGACAGATTTAGCAAACAGGCTCGTTGCATTCCAGTGAAGAAAACATTCAAGCCAGATCACTTAGCGAGACTGTTTGTGGCCCAGATCTTCAGATTACATGGCATGTCTGAGACGATTGTCTCCGACAGAGACCCCAAATTTACGAGTTTGATTTGGAAGGCAATTTGGGAGAACATTGACACGCGGTTGCAGTTCTCGTCATCGTTGCACCCGCAGACTGATGGGCAATCTAAGATTGCAAATTCAATGGTTCTAGATTTATTGAAGTCCTATATCTCAGATCAGAAGACTCAATGGGAAAAGTACTTACCTTTGGTGGAATTTGCCTACAATAATACGATACACTCTTCGACGGGGAAGGCGCCATTTCAGATTGTTGAAGGTGCTGCGAAGGTTCCACCCTTCCTAAGCACAAAAGATAAGATTGTTGAAGCGGATGAATATACGCGAGACTTAGATACGGGACTTTGTAAAACTCTCAAGAAAAACAGAAAAAAGGCAACGGATCGCCATCGTCGCGACTTGAAATTGAAAGAGGATGATTTGGTGCTCTTACGTTTTAAGAAGGCACGCCTAAGAAAGAAAAAGGAAAAGGAGAGGCTTTTTTCAAAGCTTAGTATGCGATACTACGGACCTTTCCAGATCACTTAAAAGATAAATGATGTCTCCTTCCGATTGAAACTGCCAGATACTTGGAGGATTCACAATGCATTTCATGTGAGTCTCTTGAAACCTTTTAAGGGTGATGTGCTTGATGATGGGGAGTCTGATGAGCAACCCGAAGTGGAAGAAAACGAGGAGATCCTTGTTCCTGTACAGATTTTGGCACATAAGAATACGAAGAATAAAGGTAAAGTCCAAAGGTGGTTCTTGGTTAAGTTCAAGAACTATCTTGCATCGGATGCGAAGTGGATGGAGGAGGAGGACCTAGCAGATACTCCTTAGATTGTGAAACTTTACCTCGATGCTTTTGGTTTAGCATAGTCTACTCCAGACGGAACCCAAAATTCAGCTTGGCCGGAGATCTGGTGCAGTGGGATGCACAAGAGGGGAGTCACTCCGCTCCTTTGTCAACAGATGCCTTGATTTAGATACTAGAGTCACTTATGTCTCTTTGAGCTTCATGGATACTCAAAGCTGACAGTATTCTGTTGTATGACTTTATAAAATGGAATTCCTGATTATGATACTAATTTTGTTCTTGACTTCTTTTAAGTGCAAGAACATATAGACGAAATGACTGCAGCATTTTGGTCTGATTGATCTCGAATAGACATGGTTGCAATAGGGGTTAGTCAATCAGACATCGATAAGGTCCCGATTGGACCTAGATGCGATTGCTAGCTACATTGCCGATAAATCATGGTCTAAGATCCGAATGAATGTTGAATGTCATGTGATGTCCTGTGATGTCGTGTGATGTGACTGTCGATTGGTACATGTGCTAGATGTGTGTTCCTAGTACGTAGGTACTAACAATCAGTGTCTGCTAAGACGGTTTATGGCTTCTATCTGTTTTGCAGGCGTAATCGCGGGAAATTACAATGCTTTCAAGAGGGGGGTATGTCACAAAGTGATGACGTGGCTATCGAGAGCAGAAACCCTAATTTCTGCCAAAAACCCTAATTTCTGGAAACCCTAACCCTAACTGCTGGCTGAAACCCTAAATGTGGTGGAAACCCTAATCTGGCGGCTGAAATGCCACGTGGCGAGCAGTACGGATTTTCGGATTTTTCGGACTGAAAAAAAAAGCAATTTCTAGCGACACAAATTGCTGCTTTTCTCTACGCATGGGCCAAGAGAGAGAAAAATTGGTTGCTTTATTTTTACTCTCTTGAGAGAGAGAGAGAGAGAGAGAGAGAGAGAGAGAGAGAGAGAGAGAGAGAGAGAATTTTTGCTTTTATTTTCGGAAGGGCTCTGCTTTTGGGCATTCCTTGTAAACAAATAAATAAGTGGTTTAGGGCTCACTCTACAGAGCATCTGGACGCAGAGTCTGAGAGTGAAACCCTAGCCACTCTCTTGTACTTTGACATTGATTTAATACATAAAGAAATACCGAAAGCCAGTCTTTGGGGCCAATATCTCTAGGCACGGAACTCCGCTGAGCCAGTGCAAATCTATTGTGATTTGTGAATTGTTTTGAAGTGGTTATTTGGAGTTGTCGTGATTGATTCTTGACTTGGAGTGTCCAAGTCTGTTACACTGTGCTTGAGCAGGTGGCCAGAACGCCTATTCCACATGTTATGCCAATTCAACCCGCCACCTTTCAGAGCCCGCATGCTGTCTTGAATGGACATGGAACTGGATACCAGGCTATGCACCCCGTCTCTCCACCACCCACGGTACATCCTCGGTATTTCGGGGGTGGATCAGTGTTCCAAAGTATGGCTGGTTATGCGCCTGGAAGTCAACCGTACATGCCAGGAACAGTGTTTGGGGGTATGCAAGGCATGGTGTCAAACCCCATGTATGGTAGCATCGCCATGCAACAGGGTTTTCAGTGTAACCAGGGCCAGTTTGGGGTGCCACAGGGTCATTTTGGCATGGCTGGTTTTTCTCAATAGCAGCCAGATATCGCACCTCTGACGCAAAATGTCAATGGCCAAGATGTGCCGATCATACTACAATGCCCACGTTGCAGACCATTCCTTATGACAATTTGGGGGCACTGGAGAAGCCGAAAGCTTACAAAGAAGGTAGTGCAGCTGTAAAGTTCAGCACTTTCAGTGGCTTCAAGGATAAAGCAAAGGCTCTCACTTTCCTCTAGCACTTTGATACAGCCTAATCAGGAGGGAATTTTACAGAGGCCTCTAAGGTCAGGAAAGCTGCCACTTTCTTAAAGGACAATGCGCTTACATGGTGGACGACATTGTTAATGCAAGGACAGGCACCCGCCACTTGGGTCTACTTCAAGCAAATGTTTGCATATGCTTGGTTGTTAAATGAATTTGAAGCCGATGCATGACAGATTGGCACCAGCTTACTTCGGCTACATGCAAGAGCTTGCTAGAGTATAATCGGAGGTTTTGTAAAGCGTCACTCTCAGTGACCTCCTACAAATTTGTGCAGATAGAGAAGTACTGTTGTGGGTTGCCTAAAGGGCTTCGCGGTTACTGTATTAAGAACAGAGTGGCTACCCTCACTCAGCTTGTGGAAGTTGCTAACACTAGTCTTGCCTTGTTGAAAGGAGAGGACAGTGAGTTTCCGAGCAATGAAAAAGGAGGGCAGCAGAAGAAAAATTCAGCAAAGAATCCCTTTGTCAAAACGGCTCCTGAAGAGTCACAAGGGTCAAAAAAGGCCACCAAAGACGAGGATTCAATCGGGACTTCTAGTGCGCAGGCAAAGAAACAGAAAAGGAAGCCTTTTGTGCGCAAGTCGCTCGAGGAAAAGAAGGTCCTAATGGCTGAAAATAAATGCTTTATATGCGAGTAGCCTGGTCACTTTGCTACCAATTGTCCACAAAGGAAAAGACCAGCCGACTCAGATAATAAAGAGGACCAGAAAGGCAAGAAGCCTAAACCCACGGCAGGTTTGGTGCCAGATATGGTGGGTGATAGGCCCAGTACACATGCCAATGAGCATGGAGTGAAGTTAGTGATCAGACGGCACTCATCTTCTTTGATCCAAGTGCCAAAGCAAATTTTATCTCACCAGAGTTAGCTATGAAGCTAGACCTCAGAGTTGAACAGATGGGGTACACAACACAGGCAAGGTCGGCATATCTTGGCCACTCAGAGTGTGTTACTCCCATTATTGGAAAGTTGCGTCTGCATATTCAATCATAGTGGACACAGAAGAATTTTATATCATGCCATTGGAAGGGTGCGATGTGCTACTTAGAATTCGGTGGACGTTCAAAGTGCATGGCGTGTTGGATGTTTTTGGCAAGACAATCACCCTTCAACATAGGGGCAAAACTCATTTTTGGATGTAAAGCTCAAAGGGGAGTCTGTCCCTATTGTATCACTTCTACTATCACTTCTGTAATAAAGAATCATCTTTCTGTGTACTTGATTTTTGCACGTGATGTCTCAGATAATGATCAGTCAAATTTATATGTGTTAAGTAAAGAAAGGTCAGCATTTTTGCAAAAGTTTAGTGACTGTTTTTCTGATTCATTACCGTCGCAATTGCCGCCAAAGCGACCCGAGGACCATCGGATAGATTTGGTGCCAGGGTGTAGCCCACCAAATAGACCTCCCTACAGGGTTAGTGCGGCCCAGCAGAAAGAGATTATGGGCCAAGTTGAGGAGTTATTAGAGAAGGGGCTGATTCAACCTAGTTCTTCACCCTTTTGCTCCCCAATGCTCCTAGTGCAAGGATAGATCATGGCGCATGTGTATTGATTACCGTGCGTTGAATAAGAATACCATCAAGAATAGGTTTCCTATTCCTCGAATTAATGATATTCTCGATCGTTTAGAGGGTGCTGCAATTTTCAGTAGGATAGACCTTAAGAGTGGGTACCATCAAAGTCGTATAAGGCCAGAGGATGTGCAAAAGACTGCGTTTAGAACGAGATTTGGTCTTTATGAGTTTCTAGTGATGCCGTTTGGTCTAACAAATGCTCCTGCCATGTTCAACAGAATGATGGACTTGATTTTCCGCTCGCATCAACAGTCTGTTGGGACGTTCTTTGATGACATGATAGTCTATTCGAAGAATGAAGAGGAGCATAGGCATCAATTGACCATTGTGCTCAAAGAGCTACGCAGTCACAGGCTACTTGTCAATCCTAAGAAAAGTGAATTCTTCCTGGAAGAGATCCACTTTCTTGGCCACATAGTCTCAAAGGATGGTGTCAGAATGGATCCCGCAAAGGTCGAAGCTATTAAGACATGGCCAGACTTGAAGACTGTGCACGATGTCAAAAGCTTCTTGGGATTGTGTAGAAGGTTTATCAGGAATTTTGCAGAGATAGCATCACCTCTTCACGCTTTGCAAAAGAAAGAGGTCACTTTTAGATGGACCCAAAAAGAGATTTCAGCTTTTAGTCTCTTAAAGGAAAAGTTGACTTCAGATCCAGTAATTGTTTTGCCAGATCTCAGGAAGTCATTTGTGGTCCAATGTGACGCGCGTGGCAATAGCATCGGAGCAGTGCTAATGCAAGATGGACGGGTAGTAGCTTATGAAAGCTGAATTTTGCAAGGGCCAGAGAGGATTATGCAAGTCTATGAGAAAGAGCTCTTGGCCGGGATTCATGCGCTTTCTAGCTGGAAGCACTACCTCTTAGGTGTTGATTTTGTTGTCCAAACAGATCATAAGACCTTGCGATACTTCTTGACACAGTCAAAGTTATCCGAAAAGCATATGCAATGGGCAAACATTCTTTCCATGTTCCACTTCCATATTATGCATGTGGTGTCACAAGACAGGCACCACATGCCGTCTTGTGACACCACATGCCAATAGAAAAGAACAAAATCCTTGGAAAGAAACCAACAACTAAGATTAGCAGTTGCCACGTCCTCGTGACATACCCCCCTATTGAAATCGCAAACGTCCTCGATTGCATACCATAAATACATGCCATAGATGATCTTGTGTGGTAAGCACCCTTTTATCATCGCATGTATCCGCAAGAAAGACTATCAAAACATATGTACAAATGACTTAATGAGACCTTCATACTTTTGTCAAATTGTACACTGCTGTTGCACTGAATCCATGAGTACATTTGATGCGCTAGCTCTATCATTACCCCTCCTTTGCAGACATTAAGTTGGGGCATACATAGGCTGTAACCCAAAGGCCTCAAGGTAAAGCTGCAATACATGTGGTGACTCTGACAATTCATGCTCTTCCATCCACTTTGCATCCATACGTGGATAGTTCTTGAACTTCACCACATAGCATCTTGCAACCTGTCCCTTAACTTTTTACTTGTGCAAGAGGCTCTTGCCTCTACAAACGAGCATAATTCCACAACACTAACGTACCACCCACGACCAAGCAAGCTCAAATTTCAAGATGATTTACCAATGCGTCATAGAATCCAAGCAATCGCCTCAGAGAATCGGTAAGCAGCGTGTCACCTGGCAGACCCACATCACTCCCGCAGGAGATCTAGTGGCCAATCTACCACCGTGAGACCTCTCCCTATCTCATCTTGGTTCATACTTGCAAACCCTAAAAACGCAGTAGAAAATCAGCCCTAATTTGACCACTTTTTAGCAGGGCGTACATGCGGAATTTCCTCTTTGTCCTGTGAAGAGGAACCCTCTTCCATAATGCCCTTCCCTTTGTCGGCCATAGTGTAATCCCGCGTTCCTGCACTCTGTGTCTTTACACAAAACAACCGAGGCTCACTCTTTGAGGAAAAAGTGATTAATGTCCCGGCAATGGAACCATGAAACCGGCCCTAGGACGGTAGGCGTTGGCTTTCACCCGAAATTCTTTACTATAGACACACACAGAGTACTTTGCAAAGGTAACCTGTAACGGGGATTAACACCTAAGTACACACACGGCTCGGGAGCTAGAATGCTCCGAGCAGACACTGACAACCTGTAGGCTCCAAAATTGGCGCCCCTTTCGATATTTCTTTATTCTTTAACAGAGGGAATAAAACATGTGATCTCCTACAACCTGCCCCTCACAATCTAGGCTAAGAAACACCTATTCTGGCCCGATTTCGGCAACATAACTGTACTAGGACGCTTCACAGTCAGTATCCCCATGCAATAGGTGAATTTACGACGCATACGGACACTTTGCAAACCTGGCGAGAATCTGCAGCACGCTGAATTCTCTGTTTTCTGCCCCGAAAATGCGCCAGTTCACCTGTACAGCGGTCCCCTCGCGTCCCCTAACCTCCTGGGGGTATTAGGGTCCGTTTAGGGCCGAAACCCTAAACCTGCAAAAATACACAGCAGGCTGTAATTCCCTGTTTTGGGCTCCGTTTCGCGTGCCAGTCGCATCTGTAGCAAGACCTCGAGCTCCCACACCTGTAGGGCTACTTGCCCTTTGAATCGGACGAGATTTCTGACGTGAAACCTCTCCGAATTCACCTGTACCTACGGGGGATTAGCCGCTAGCTAATCCAGTACCTGTGCAAGAGGCTCTTGCCTTGGCAATCGCGCATGAACTTACATAACTGTACATTGGTCAAATGAAAAGCCCTCTTGTGGGGCATCACATAACTGCACGTAGGGGAGAGAGAGAGGAGTGTGTAGTGTGCAAGGCATCACTCCTAGCACCACACTGTACATGAGAGGGAAAGAAAGCACTCCATAGCTCTTAACCTGTGACAGGTTCTCAATGAAGCATCCCCCCAGCATAAATCGAGCGCCCCCTCTTCTGCCCTTGACCTGTAATGCATCTGTGAACAAATAGATGCAAAAAGGGGAAGATTTCCATGGCTGCCAAATCGTACGTATCGCTGAAAACGCAGCAAAACAGCCATGTACGCATCTGATGCCTTCCAATGCTGAAAATGAGCTCCTAGGTCCTAGATAAAGTCATGGGAAGCTCAAAAATGGAGAGAAATGGCTGAAAATCACAGTTATCAGCCTCCAAAACTGCTCCAAAGAGTCAGTTACGAGTTCTGTTCTCCCAAACTTGGTAAATTGACTAAAAAGTGCCACTTGGCACTCATGCATGCAATTTCCCCGCATTGGGCTTCTCGCTTAAAAATCTCTCAATTGATGCATAAATTGACTTTACAACAGCGTAATAAAATGTTCCCCTTGTCATACCAAAGGTAATGACGTGAACACGTTTCGTGGCACAAAATAGAAATTCCCTAAATTTTAGGAAATGCTTCCGTTGGGCTCCCATTGGTCATCTGACCATCTATCCTCATTGGGACCGCATCCAAAAGTGCAATGTGGCCCAACTGTTGAATACTTTCTGTTGGTGATCCCACCTTGACTTTATGCCTTTATTGAGTTCACTTCCTAGTATCCACCAACTTGCTAAGTGCGACGGGGGGGACCTACATGATATGGAACGGAGCCTAGACATCCTTTTACTTTACGAGTTCCATTGCCGACCAACTTCCCGTCTGCGAGTGAAACTACCGTTCACATTGGCCATACAATGTCCGACCATTTGCAACTTCAAAAAGAGGGTCTCAAAAATTAAACAAAATCATTGGAAAGAAACCAACAACTAAGATTAGCAGTTGCCACGTCCTCGTGACAGAGGACTTCTTCTGTTACTTGTTCTTCTTAGGGTTTAGACCCCTCGGCCGGCATCTGTAAGTTGACTCCATTCTTTGGGCTTTGACACGTAAGCAATTTGTTACATCTCCCCTTCTTGAAAGAGAGTAATCGTCCGCGATTACAGCATATCTGCTAAACAACTCAAGTTAGCTCAAAAATTTCTCAGGGACAATCAGTTTGCTCTTTTTATTAAGGAGTTAGCTTCTCCTTTCTGCTCTTTTGATCAAGGAGTTAGCTTCTCCTTTCGGCTGTTTTGATCAAGGAGTTAGCTTCTCCTTTCTGCTCTTTTGATCAAGGAGTTAGCTTCTCCTTTCGTTCAGATCGAAACTCTTGATATTCCGGCGTAGTAAAATTAGCCATCACACCCAGACCGTATTGATCTTCCATGGGTGTCTTGATGCACTAGAATTACATACCCACGCAATCTCATCCAATTAGAAATATTCTGTAGTTGACACATCACAATGCAACACAAATGCTCACATAAGCATGTTACAAGACATAGAAACATAAAGCTGCCGATGAACACTCCTCCCGCATAACCTAACAAGGTCCAGGCCGGGAGATATTCAACGACTCCCTCATCACTCGTCGTGCATAACCTAAAAAGGTCCGGGCCGGGGGATATAGAGGCCTTTTACAACCAAATGCCCCCCAGACTGCAGCTTGCGTCGTTTGGAGGCACTAAGAGTAACCACGGCTCAGACTTCTTAATACTCCTCTCACATAACCATCCAGGTTCGGGCCGGGAGTCACAAGAACAATTATATTACAAGCATACAACCAAACGCTCCCCAGACATCCCGTCTGCGTCGTTCAAAGGTTCAAACAATAGCAAAATAACATTTCTCACTACTCCACCCGAGAGTAAAATCACCAATCATTGAAACCAATATTAAAACCACAATCAAACATCTCAAATCAGCACCAAAACAAGTTCAAAACAAATACTTTCCATTTCAAACAAATTTTCAAACATTACTTTCTAGCTATAAAGAAAAACAAATAGAGAGAGTTCATTCGAGGTTTTGTTCGGACAACCGAACTTTGAGGACGACTTGCTTGTCCTGCATCACGGTGATGGTTCAGTTCTGAACTTGGAGAGTCGCATCATTCTTGTCGTGCCAAGGCATACCCAAGAGAACGTCACAATTGCCCAACTTCATGATGTGGAAATCAGCTTTTCCATGATAATCTTGAATAGTCACTGGAAGAGCACCAATGAGCGGTACTGCTTTCTGAGTTTGCCCCGTGGCTAGCTCAGCTTCAATTTCTCCACCCTCTGCATCATAATCAAAGTGCATCTACTTTAAAAATTCTGGATGGATGAAGTTCTTTGTAGCTCCGGGATCAAAGAAAATAAGGGCTTTGAAGCCATTGACTTTGCCATATGCTCGACACAATTCATTTGTTCATTTGTACTCTCAAGGCGTATGCCATAAATATGAGGAACTAGTCCAATAGCGGGTCTAGCTCTCTTAGCAGGAGGTGGCACTGGGGTTTTGTCGACCGTTGGTGCGGGCGTCGGCTCCTCTGGTCTATCAATGCGTTTGGGACAATTAGAATGATTATGCCCTGTTTGAAAGCATCCAAAGCATCGGCCTTCTTGTAGTAAAGTGTCTCGTTGTTGAGGCGTCAAACGAGGCCTTTGCGGTTGATTTTCACGAGACTCTCGAGAATTTGTTCGTTGTTGCCGAGAGTTGTGGTTAGCGGTCGGAGATTCTTCTGTGGTAAACTCTAGCTTTCCCTTCATCAGTTTGTAGCCGACCACGGCATGGTCCATAAGTTCTTGCATGGTAGAGACTTGCTTGGATAGACAATATTCCTACAATGGTGATAGTAGTCCAATGGTGTATCGCTCGCACTGGGCCTCCAAGGGAACAGATCTAAAGGACGCCGAAAGGTACACGTCGAGAAACCTTAGGTTATATTCGTCCATGGTTTCGATGGCAAGCATTTTCAAGTTGCACCACTCTGCCAAAATCTGGACTTCAAACATCGAAGTTGTGTAACGACGTGCAAAATCTGTCTTCAAGGCTTGCCAGGTCCTTGGAGCATGTTGTTGTGTCGCGATTGAACTCCACCATTGCATAGCATTATCTTTAAGAAATCCCGCTGCTCGAGAAATCTTGGATTCTTCTGTATAATTCCCCAAAGCATAGATGTTGTCGAATTGTTGTAGGAACTGCAATGCTTTCTTGCGATCTTTCACCTCGGAAAAAGTGAAAAACTTGGCTGTCGTGCCACCATCTTTGAAATCTTTGGGTCAGTTAGACGCATTTCCCGAGTATGGATAATAAGGGTATCCATATGGGCTCCAACAATTGTAGCCTGGTGGCAATGGTGGTGGAGGTAGAGGCAATGGCGGTGGCAAAGGCGGTTGCACTGGATCAGGGTCAGATGGTTTCACCATGTTCCGGAAGACTCCCCCGATTGGAACAGACGGTTGAGAGGGTTGCCAATTGGAAGCTCTCGTACTTTCTGGTGTTGGAGGAGGAGGTACCACCTAGGGCATCAGAGGGGGTAACATGTAGTTCAAAAATTGTTGAAAACTTTGCAGCATCGGAAGATTCTGTTGAGGATGCCGCCAAAGAATGTCGTAAAGCTCGTTGAGCGAAAACTGCAAATATTCTGCTGAATCCATGAATTCCAAGTATTGGATTCTTAATTGGCTTATGCTCTATAAGACACTGCAGTGAAGACAGGAGCGCGCCCAATGCACGATGAAGTAAGGGTGGGAGTGGCTAATAAGTCCGGGTTGGAGGGCGAAGATACCTCAAATAAATTTCCAATAGCTCTGTATGCTCTTTTGTAGGACCGGAATGCTTTCAGAAAAGAACACGCCTGATGCTCTGATACCAGTGTCACAAGACAGGCACCACGTGCCAATAGAAAAGAACAGACTGAACAGACTTTTAGCACTTCAATAACAACTGAACTAAAAGAGAGACGACACGCGACACGGAGTGGCGGAATTCCACCCCAGAGAGTATTGGCCGCAAACCTTGGCGCCCCTTTCAATATTTCTTTATATTACATCAACAAAGTACAAGCCGATACTCGAGACTCTGCACCTTCTCCAGGAAGCATGCCAGAGAATGAGCCATAACCTCATATTTAAAGACCCTTGGCCTAAAAAGCAGTTACAGTGAAAAGCCTTCAAAACTCAAAAGCTTCTGGTCCAAAAAGCAAAGCCAAAAGCTGCCAGCGTAAATCACGAAAATCCGTACAGATTGCCACATCATCAGCGAACGCAAAACGCAGAAATCCGTATAGCCTGCCACGTCATCATACAATGCAATTTTCGAAAATCTGCCACGTCATCAATTTTTGCATGTTTGTGGGTTCTGTTCTGTTACTTGTTCTTCTTAGGGTTTAGGCCCCTCGGCCGGCATCTGTAAGTTGGCTCCATTCTTACGCTTTGACACGTCAACAATTTGTTACATGTGGAAGGCAAGAAAAATGTTGTGGCCGATGCGTTATCAAGGAGGCCACAAATTTCAGCTGTGTCAATTCCTTATCATCATGAGTTAGATGACATGAAGGAACAGTATGCTTATGATGAAGAGTTTGCAAGGATCTTTGAACAGTTGCAAGATGGGCAACATCATGAGCACTACCTCCTCAGAGATGGTTTTATGATGATGCATGGCAGACTTTGTGTCACTAGGCCATTGCGACATAAGGTCATGGAAGAGAGTCGTGTCCCACCGAATGCAGGGCATCGTGGTATTGATGCAACAGTTAAAGCGGTAGAGACATTCTTCTAATGGCCTACCTTGAGGAGAGATGTGGATGCCTTTGTCCGAGCATGCATAATTTGCCAAAAGGTCAAGTTTGACAAGCAAAAGGCACCAAGGTTGTTACAACCACTGCCGATTCCGTATAAGCCACCGAATGCAGGGCATCGTGGTATTGATGCAACAGTTAAAGCGGTAGAGACATTCTTCTATTGGCCTACCTTGAGGAGAGATGTGGATGCCTTTGTCCGAGCATGCATAATTTGCCAAAAGGTCAAGTTTGACAAGCAAAAGGCACCAAGGTTGTTACAACCATTGCCGATTCCGTATAAGCCATGGGAAAGCATTGCTATGGACTTAATCTTTGATCTTCCAAGAACGCCAACAGGGAATGATGATATATGGACCATTATCTGCAAGTTCAGCAAGCATGCCCATTTTATCCCTGTCAAGAAGAAGATAAAATATGATCAGATGGCACGCTTGTTCATATACAATGTGTTAAAGTACCATGGTATGCCACAATCGATTGTCAGTGATCGTGATCCTCGCATAACGAGTTTGTTTTGGAGAGGATTGTTTGAGAACATGGCCACTACGCTCAAGTCCTCGTCTTCGTTTCATCCACAAACTGGTGGATAGTCAAAAGAGGCTAATTGTATTGTCTTAGATCTGCTGAAATGCTATGTGTCAGATAATAAGGGCAAGTGGGAATAGTATTTTTGCCTATGCTTGAGTATGCGTACATAATACGATGCATACGTCAACTGGCAAAGCACCTTTCGAGATTGTTTAAGGCGGCAAAAAAGAAAAAAGATTGTTGTACAAGAAGATTAAAGTTGCCTTGGAGAAGACTCACGCAAAGTAGAAAAAGGCTGTTGATCGTCACCGTCGTGAATTGCTGTCATCACTTGGTGATTGATACTCTTTAGGTTCGAAAAGGCAAGGTTAAAGAAGATGAAGGGCAAGGAACGATTGTTTCCTAAGCTCAGTATGAGTTACTATGGGCCTTTTCAAGTGCTTGATAAGATCAACGATGTGGGTTACAGGCTGAAATTGCCTAATGCGTGGAAGATTCATAATTCGTGGGTGATGTGCCAGAAGATATGCCAGATGAGGATCAGCCAGAAGTTGAGGAACTTGATGAGATCCTGGTACCTGAGCAAGTTTTGGCACATAAGGACAGAAAAGTTGAAGGACAGGTTGCAGGACGCTACTTGGTGAAGTTCAAGAACATATGCCTATGGATGCAAAGTGGATGGAAGAGCATGAACTGTCAAAGTCACCAAATGTATAGCAGCTTTACCTTGAAGCCTTTGGGTTACAACCTACTTATGCCCCAACCCAATGTCACGTGACACATCTAACCCTATGTGCACGTGGAGAAGCTACAGCATGACCAAGGTTCAATTCAGTCAAGTCAGTCTAGAATAGGAAGTGGTCTGGCACTTTGGTGAGTCTGTTCGCAAACCGTGCATGACCAGACACTTAGATTAGATGCATATCCTCTGGTTGCACACAGCATGACCATCAGAATCCATCAGGAGCATTTTACAATGCATAGACCTATTTTCCCTATTTTTTACATTTTTCACTTATTATTTTTAAGTGACTTTTATTGGGAACTAGGTAGGGCAATTTTGCTAAGTTTATATATATAGAAACCTAGCGCTAGCACTTTCTGGCAGAAGAGGCAACAGGAGCATTGCTCAACAGGCAACTTCTCAAGCAAGAACCATCAAAGCCCGGCGTTTTGAAGGCCCCCCACTTTAGCGTTTTTCAAGCATCATAGCCAGCATTTTCAGCCCATAACCTTGGCGATTTTCAGCAGCTTTAGACAGTGTTTTGGCAGCCTTTGCACCAGCATTTTTAACCCAGCCAGCCTAACGTTTTTGATCCAGCAGCGTTGTGGACAGCATTAGAACCAGCGTTTTGCTACCATCAAGCTAGCTTTCTATAGACAGCCAGACAACGATTTCAGCCCCTGTATAGCAGAGTTTTCAAGCAGCAGAACCTAGCGTTTTCAGCATAGAGACTTCAGTGTTTTTGGACCAGCAAGGGGCAGCGTTTTGCGACAGCAAATCAGCCAATAAGGAATAGCCGAAGGAAGCCAATTCAGTCAGCCACCGTCGTCATCACTGTCATCTTCATAGCATTCAGTTTTCAGCATTAGCATCGTCGACCTCGACATAGCATCACTCAGACTTGCATCAGCATCTTGTATTAGATTGTGCAATCAATAGCATAGACCTCTCTCACCATCGAGAGAGGGGCCCTTGGAGGAGGGTTTGACAGCTTTCTGGTGTCGTATTCTCTTCTCTCTCTCTCTCTCTCTCAGTCTAAGCACCTTCATTCACAGTGTTTATCCACTTTTTTGTGATCACTTGCACTCTCTCATTAAAGAACAGAAGGTTGTCCCTTCCCTAAGTAAAAGGAACCTTGAGCACAGTTCGGAGCACTCATCTTGAGCAAAGTTCAATATTCACTTCCGCTGCACCTAACATTGGTATCAAAGCTTTGGCAGTGTTCTGTATCACTCAAGGAAAGAACCACAAGAACCACAGAATTTTTTTTGCTTGTTGCAATCGCACGTAACCCAATCCTCTTGGGCATGTCGATCCCTAATCGTGTTTTGAAGAGTAACAGGAATCCAAAGAAAGAAGGGCTTGTCCAGCCTCCCCTTGTGCCTCTTTTCAGTGGACCGTGCACTTAGTGGCCAACCAATCGACGTGAGGTGGGAAAAAGTAACCTTGGTGTGAGCGCAAGGCTGCCAAGGGGTGCGCCTGTGGAAAAGAGCAGAACTCGGGTGAAGAGAAGATCCTTTCTAACACAGATTGCAAGCTAAAGAAGACCCTCAAGAACCTCAAGACTCCAGAACCTCAAGACCCCGAGAACCTCAAGAACCCAAGAACCCAAGTTCCTCGTGAACTTAAGAACCCAAGACTTCAGTGGATGGTCATCACTCGAAGCGGAATGGATACTTCGCTTAGAGGTGATGAGCATGAGAGAGGCGAAGAAAAATTTTCCCCACCAAGAGGTTTTTCCGACCCTCCCCCTTCCCCATCTACGCCACGGTTTGTACCAAATCCTATGGAGGCTTTGGTCAAGTCGATGATGGACATGATGGCACAACAACAAGAAGCGAATCGCGTTGCGCTAGCACAACAAGAAGCGAATCGCATTGCCTTGGAGCGTGAGCGTGATCAAGCGCGCTTGGCGGCCGAAGAAAGACACACAGAGCGTGCGGATCAGAGTGAACGACACGCATGCAAGAGTTGGTCCGGCATGTTCTCGCCTCGAAGTCCGAGCCAACCAAAGATGTTGATAGTTCCTCAAGTGGCGCAAGCCGAGATTCGGACTCCAACAATCCAGTCACAGAGAAGTTGACTTTCAGTAAGTATGATGGTAAGATGGATGCTATGGTTATTCGTTCTTGGTTGCATCAATTTAATGCTTATTTTGCAACAACTAAGAAGACAGAAAATAGCAAGGTTTTGACGACAGCTATGTACCTTGCCGGTGATGCCATCAATTGGTACCACGCATGGCAAGAGGCACAGTTGGCCGCGCACCTAGAGGAAGCCGAGGATGGCGCGCCCCTTTACTTCAATTGGGCCGACTTCCAAGACAAGTTCAAGGCACGGTTGAAAGACGATTGGTGCAGTCTCAAGCAAAAGGATGTGCCAATTATGTTTTTCTCTAATCATGTTTTGCAGCTCGACACTCAATTACGCAAATCGGATGATGAGCGCAAAGAGGCTTTCATTTTCGGGTTGGACAACTATATCAGGTTTGATGTCAAAGTCCTTGACCCAATCGATCTCAACAAGGCGGTAGCGATTACTCTCGCATAGGAGATGAAGCACAACAAGGGAAAACCTAAGGAAAACAAGACTTCCACAAGTACCTCTCAGACTTCGCAGAACCCTCAGAACGGTAAGAATGGTAACTCTTCTAACCAATCTTCCACTAGTCTCTCAGAAAAGAACTCTCCAAATGAACCTAAGGGTAAGGCTAACAGAACTGCTAAACCTAAGCTCACTCCATATGAAAAAGTCGCACAAGGAATTTTAGGAGGATACTTCACATCGGAAGAGCAAAGCACTTATTCTAAGGAAGGTCGTTGTTTTCATTGTCACATTAAGGGTCACATAAATAGAACATGTCCTAAGCTTGAATCGAATGAATCTAAAGAACTAACAGAACCCACTTCCTCTACCAATGCAATAAATGAGAACACGAGTGTGACCCAAGTCTCTCATGATCCTCCCATTGATGAGTCTCTCATTAAGTGTTATGGTCATGTGAATGGTCAACGTTCTGTTATATTGTTTGACCCTGGTAGTATGCATGATGTGATTAGTGACTCTCTTGTCGAAAGAGCCCGCTTGGAGGTTAGCAAGACATCTCCTTTCGAGGTGTCGGGCTTCGCTCCCGGTATGGACTCTCTCATCACACAAGAGTGCCTTGATGTTTTGTTCACTGTTCAACATGCATCCTTCCGCAGAAAATTTGTAGTCTCTCCTCTCTCAAGATGTGATATGCTTTTAGGCATTCGATGGTTTCATGAGCATAACCGTCTCATTGATTGGGCAGCTAGTACGTTCACTTTCAATGCTAAAAGTGACTCTCCCATTGTCATTCGTGGAGAGCAAGTTGTTCATTCTTTATCTCTTATTTCTAATGTGCAGGCGAAGATTGATAGGATTCGGGAGAAGGAGACTCTCTCAGTCTCGTCTTCTCCAAAGCATGACACACATGATTTGCATGATAATGACAAGCATGATGATGAGCATGATGACTTGCATGATCAAGATTTGATTACTCACAAGCATGATGATTTGCAGGAAAAAGCTGTAATTGTTCATAAGAATGATGGTTTAGTTGATGCTTTTTCTAGCGAAGCTAACCTCATTGCAAATTCGATCGATCACGAAGAACCAATCTTGGCTCTCGAGTCAAGGTCCAAAGAACCCCCACAGGAAGTATTATGTGTTCGAGTGATTAGTCAGCACGCATCGTTCGAGTGTTTGATTCGTGATCGTTTCCTGTATTTTAGTCAGCATCCTTATGTGATCCCTTTCCCTAGGCATGACATATTGTACGTTGAGCACGATTCACTCATAAATGAGGATGGATGTATGCGGATTTCTCATGAAAAGCTGAAAGGTATGCATTCAAGGAAGTCACATTCCATGTCTCTTCCTTGGCACGACACAGAGCACAAGAAAGATTGAGCATCAAGCATCGGCATTTCCATTGTGATTTGCCACAGTTGATTGATTTAGATCAGAAAGTCGAGATTCGACCCCATTGTTTGCATGTGTTTGATGAACGGTTTGGCACTCCGTCACTTTGTTCATCTGAATTGCATGCACAGTTTTTTTGAAGGAATACTATTTTTCCAGTCACTTTACATGGAATGGGTATGTTCATGTTTTTGTGTTGGAAGTGGTTTCAGGAATTTTCATCTTCAGAGATTCTTGAAGAAGGTAGACGCATGACTCTAGATGAAGTTGAAGCATTGAAGGAGCCACAGAAGACTTTTTGTCGCTTTCGGCGCGGCCCAACGAAGCAAGCGTTGCAGACTTTATGAAGTTCAAGTATCGCACGACCCACACATCAGAGTGGACCAGCGAAGAGTCCTTCCCAGGATTCTTCCAGACGCTGTTGGCGATCTCCCTCGACGCCATACAGTTGAGTACCAATACCTCACTTTGAAAAGGAGGGGATGTCACGTGACACATCTAACCCTGTGTGCACGTGGACAAGCTACAACATGACCAGGGTTCAATTCAGTCAAGTCAATCTAGAATAGGAAGTGGTCTGACACTTTTGTGAGTCTGTTCGCAAACCATGCATGACCAGACACTTAGATTAGATGCATATCCTCTGGTTGCACAGAGCATGACCATCAGAATCCATCAAGAGCATTTTACAATGCATAGACCTATTTTCCCTATTTTTTACATTTTTCACTTACTATTTTTAAGTGACTTTTGTTGGGAACTAGGTAGGGCAATTTTGCTAAGTTTATATATACAGAAACCTAGCGCTAGCACTTTCTGGCAGAAGAGGCAACGAGAGCATTGCTCAACAGGCAACTTCTCAAGCAAGAACCATCAAAGCCCAGCGTTTTGAAGGCCCCCCACTTCAGCGTTTTTCAAGCATCATAGCCAGCGTTTTCAGCCCATAACCTTGGCGATTTTCAGCAGAGCCTTAGACAGCGTTTTGGCAGCCTCTGCACCAGCGTTTTTAACCCAACCAGCCTAGCGTTTTTTATCAGCAGACCAGTGTTGTAGACAACATTAGAACCAGCGTTTTGCTACCATCAGGCTAGCGTTTCTATAGACAGCAAGAGCAATTTCAGCCCCTGCATAGCAGCGTTTTCAAGTAGCAGAACCTTGCGTTTTCAACATAGAGACTTCAGCGTTTTTGGACCAACAAGGAGCAGCATTTTGCGATAGCAAATCAGCCAATAAGGAATAGCCGAAGGAAGCCAATTCAATCAGCCACCATCCTCGTCTTCATAGCATTCAGTTTTCAGCATTAGCATCGTCGACCTCGACATAGCATCACTCAAACTTGCATCAGCATCTTGTATCAAATCGTGCAATCAATAGCATAGACCTCTCTCGCCATCGAGAGAGGGGCCTTGGAGGAGGGTTTGACAACTTTCTGGTGTCGTATTCTCTTCTCTCTCTCTCTCTCAATCTCAGCACCTTCATTCACAGTGTTTATCCACTTTGTTTGTAATCACTTGCACTCTCTCATTAAAGAACAAAAGGCTCTCCCTTCCCTAAGTAAAAGGAACCTTGAGCACAGTTCGGAGCACTCATCTTGAGCAAAGTTCAACATTCACTTCCCACTGCACCTAACACCCAATGTGTGCAAAGGAGGGGTAATGATAGAGCTAGCACATCAAATGTAGATATGAATTTAGTGTAATAGATGGAAATGACAAGAGTATGAAGGTCTCATTAAGTCATTTGTATCTATGTTACGACCTTTCTTGCGGATACATGCGATGATAAAAGAGTGCTAACAACACAAGATCATCAGTGGCGTGTATTTATGGTATGCAATCATGGACGTTTGCAATTTCAAGAGGGGGATATGTCACGAGGACGTGGCAGCTGTTAACTATGTCATGAGGACGTGGCAATTGCTAACCTTAGTTGTTAATTGAATTTTGTTTTATTTTTGAGACCCTCCTTTTGAAGTTGCAAATGGTCGGACATTGTATGGCCAATGTGAACGGTAGTTTCACCCACACACGGGAAGTTGGTCGGCACTGGAAATCGTACAGTAAGAGGATGTCTAGGCTCAGTGCAAGATCATGTAGGTCCCCCCATCGCACTTAGCAAGTTGGTGGATACTAGGAAGTGAACTCAATAAAGGTATAAAGTCAAGATGGGATCACCAACAGAAAGTATCCGACAGTCGGCCACATAGCACTTTTGAATGCGGTCCCAATGAGGATAGATGGTCAAAAGACCAGTGGAAGCCCAACGGAAACATCTCCTAAAAATTAGAGAACTGCTATTTTGGGCCGTGAAATGTGTTCGCGTTATTACCTTCGGAATGACAAGGGGAACATTTTACAACTCTACCGTGAAGTCAACTGGGCAACCAGTCGGCAAATTTTTAGGCGGCAACCCCAAAACGAGAAAATGCTTGTAATTGTGCCAAGTGTCGCATTTTAGCGTACTTTCCTATTGCAATGAAGAGGTAGCGTTGAATATTAAGCTGGGAGGCCTCATTTTGAAGAGCTGTCACAGGTTAAGAGCTATGGAGTGCTTTCCTTCCACTATGTACAATGTGGTGCTAGGAGTGACGCCCTGCACACTACACACTACTCTCTCTCCCCCCTATTCAAAACAAGTATTGAACCCCCACCCCAACTGCTTCACGTCAGGTTCACCAAAAATGTCGGAATGTGTGCGGTCTAGCTAGGAAGGTGCAAAACCTCTAGCTGTGAGAGTTCGTGATGAGAGTCACAAACACTTTGTGAAAAAGTATTTGTGGAGAATCACCAACCCTCTTTCTAAGGGCGACAAAAAATCTAAGAGCGTTCGTGATAGCAAAGTCACAAACCCTCTTTCCTATCGTGCTTGGAGTCTGCTTGTTTTCATAGTCGAGATTATGATGAGAGGATCACCAAATCACATTCAATTTCACTTTACAAGACCATTTAAAAACACTAAAGTTTCAGCCATGAAACCTCAATGCTCATACAAGCACAATTCTCAATCAAAACCCAAACCTCTTTCATGGTATCATGTAGCCTCGCCCCCAATTACAGTCATAACATCAAACAGTTGAAAGGAATTCTCGAGCTTCCACCTTCACGACGACAATTTCCTGATTTTGTAGATTTAAGAGCTTCTAAAGTGAAGCCCACACACCATTTTGATAAGGAGAAACCTTAATTCACTCCCTCACTAGCTCAAATACAAGATTTCGAAGAGGTGGGACTACCCTACACATAGATTGAGCAACCATGGAAGCCATTACACAGTACAGAAAAATTTGCGGTTTTTTCTGTAAAAAGCAAACCTCTCTCTCTTACCCATGAAATTTTCAGCTTATGTGTCAATGTTTAGGCCATTTTTCCACTTTGGACCAAAACTAGGACATTTTCAGCTCAATTTTTTATCCAAAAAATGTCATTTTTGATGCGAAAAAACCGAAACGGAGTTAGAAAAATCCCTAAATTTATGGGATCACTCGCATAAGCATAAAAACATAGATAAGTATCATTTTCCATCAATATACCATTTTGGGTCACTTTCCATGCAATTCTGCAACAACACCTTTTAGCTGCTATTTTTGGCAGTTTAGTTATGTGTGGCCCCAGAAGAGGGCTCTTCATTTGGCTAATATACAGTTGTGTGGGTTCATGCACGATTGCCGAGGCAAGAGCCTCCTGCACAGGTACTGGATTAGCTAGTGGCTAATCCCCCGTAGGAACCGGTGAATTCGGAGAGGTTTCACGTGAGAAATCTCGTCCGATTCAAAGGGCAAGTAGCCCTACAGGTGCGGGAGCTCGAGGACTTGCTACAGATGCGATCGGCTCGCAAAACGGAACCCAAAAGTTAAAACAGGGAATTATAGCCTGCTGTGTATTTTTGCAAGTTGAGGGTTTCGGCCCTAAACGGTCCCTAATACCCCAGGAGGTCCGGGGACACGAGGGGACTACAGAAAACAGAGAATTCAGCTTGCTGCAAATTCTCGCCAGGTTTTGCAAAGTGTCCGTATGCGTCGGGAAAGTCATCTATTGCGTGGGGATAGTGTCTGTGAAGCGTCCTACTGCAATTATGCTGCCGAAATCGGCCCAGAACAGATGGATTTCAAACCCGATTATGCGGGACAGCTCGTAGGAAATCACAGGTTTTATTCCTTCTGTTAAAGTATAAAGAAATACCGAAAGGGGCGCCAATTTTGGGACCTACAGGTTGTCGGCGTTTGCTCGGAGCATTCTAGCTTCCGAGCCGTGTGTGTGCTTAAGTGTTAATTCCCGTCACAAGTTTCCTACGCACGTCCTCTCTGTGTGTGTCTAAAGTAAAGAATTTCAGGTGAAAGCCAGTGCCTACCGCCCTACCGGCCAGTTTCACCAAGAGACCTTAAAGATCTCAATTGTAGAGCACAATTGAGAGAGAGAGAGAGAGAGAGAGAGAGAGAGAGAGAGAGAGAGAGAGGAACCATTGCTCTGGAATGTAAAAATCGAAGCATATAACTGTATGAAGTTCTCAAAAAAAAAAATCTCCGTATCGATTAACTTTCAGCCTTAAAGTGGAGAATTTTGCGACAAGAATCATCGAATAGTGAGGATAAATTCTTATTTGCAACAGGTAATTAAGGCTGGAGACTTGATAAAACCATAGGTAAGAACAGTAATCTACCTTGACTGCGGACAGCACGACAGCACAGTTAGCATGTTGCAAGCGAGGAGTAACTCGCTCCACAATATTTTCAGCATCACGAGCATCTTTTGCTTTGTAACTTGATAAAGCATCCAAAATGAAGACCTGACCCCACCTGCAACAACCACCACAAATTATGAGAGAGCAAGAAATCCTTGTCTGCAACCATGACTCTTAGAACCTTGGAAATTGACTACATTGCATTAAAACCTCAAAATACCCAAAACCAAGAGCTCAAAGACAAACAAGGTATTATTGTATAAAAGAAAATGAGCCTCTGCAATTAATTACATCTTTCACAGACATAAGGATTCCATACACCTGATGCCAGACTAGATCTCAGCATCTCTCCTCACAGCTGCAGCCTAAGTAGTAAGGTCATCAATAATAGCTTATCATCTATGTTGCAACCAAACATAATTACATCACCAGTAGATTAGGCACAACATGAAATGGGTCCTCTTACTTAATATAAGCACCATACAATGCCCCAAGCAAAACAGAATACCTACTCTGTGCATTCGTTCAAAGCTGCAAGAAGCTTGAATAAAGTGTGGCTTGTGATCTCAAAAATGACTTTAGCGCTGCTCTCCTGTATCTCTGCAAGGGCCGCCACTGCATTGGCAACCACCATGGGGTTACTATCCGATATCAAATCCTTCAATGTCTCCAAAAATCCCCGATCTTCTACTAGTTCTGCATTAATATCATAAAGCTTTGCCACACAAATGGCAGCAGTTTTGCGAACATAGGGATCATCATCCTGCATCCCCATAGTTTGAGTCAGTACACTATATACATTATTTTCAGCCCTACCGAGTACTATGCATTGCAAACACTTAATAAATAAATTTAATGTAAAGACTTGCATTTCTCCAGCATGTCATGCAGATAAAATCACAATGCCTCACAAGGATGCAGCACCTTTAAACACCTTTGAAGTGGATCACAAAGATACTCGGTTATTTTGTCTACTCTGATACAACCCATGGTTCGAACCGCCAGAGCACGTATCAATGGGTTTGGATCTTGTGAGTCCTAAAGGTAATATAACTATGAAAGTGTTAGTACCAACGATTTGCAATCACTTTGATGTATCATTTGTCAGCTAATGTAGCAGCTGCACTGACTTTCTCACCTTGACAAAGGTGTTGACTGCAAGAATGGCAAGATCAGGCTGGCTTTTTGCATAGTTGATGAGGTACAGATACACAAGCTTCTTCAATTCGAGATTCTCAGTTTGCATGCAATTCACCACATCTGTGAAAAGCATGGAAACATCCTTCCCCACTGTCATTGCTGCTATTACCTTCTTCACAGCATCTTTCTTTTTGTCCTGTAAACCATAGAACAATTTGCTTATGTCCTGGAAAGCAATCACTGCAACAAACTTGAATGCTGAAAACCTCTTGAAAACGAGCTGAGGTCTCACAATGACCTCCCAAAAGATAAAGGCCGAGTAAAGAAAAGCACAAAATGTAAATAATGTTTGTTGGGGAGGAGAACCGTCATTGGTAAAGGAAGCTCATTGGCTTCAAGAATAAAAATTGTGCAACATGTTTTTTCAATATCAAGCATGTACTTGCAACTGTAGGTAAAGAATGGAAAAAAAAAAAACAAAAAAACAAGGTCAAAAACATAGTCATTCAAATCAAATTGCATATAGACAGGAACCAACTTAATACCTTGTACTGTGAATTGAGCTCTTCCTTAAGCTCGGGGATTTCTCCCTTCTTTGTGGTAGAAAAGTATTTTGAATCGTGTCCACTCATGGCTGCTTGGTGTAAGATGTAGGCTACCACAATTTTCTACAAATACTACCAACAACATAATTAGGTGAACAAACATGCCCCACTCTGTATATTCAGATAGCAAAACCAATACAAGAAATGGGCTCTGGCGAAGGTCCTGGAGGGCCCATCAAATACAAAAGATTTGTGTACATGAATCAACACGTCTACAAGGACAAAATCAGAATCGCTACCAACCATTCGCATAAAATGTGTGCCCGTGAGTGAGAAATACCTGTAAGAGTATGGGTGTGGTTCAATCTTGGACAGATCGATTATCAGGACACTGCCGTCGCTCCGCAGCAAGACCAGGTCCTCGGGCACGCGGGATCTCCTACAGTAATGCAACTTCTACTGGCTCCCGTTCTGCAGCCATTAGGCGTTTTGTATAAAATAGAGGCTCGCTAAGTTGTATACATGTGCGTTCACTGCAGAGATCAGCCTTCACTTCGCGCAGGAGACGAATAGATCTCACACAGGGCGGATTCATAAATGGGCGCCACCTTTTCCACCATGGCAGAGAGACAAAACCATTTGCAACTTATAAGTCCTATGACAAGGCCATGAGGAACTTGGGCCGACTTGGGTGAACAACTGAGAGATCAAAAGGAGTAGACCGTGCCTAAATATGGCGAGGAGATACATGGAGTGAGAGAGAGAGAGAGAGAGAGAGAGAGAGAGGGTGAGAGCGGCTACACAGAGCATGCAGTGGTCTCCCTTTAACAAACCGAGGAGACGACGATTAAAAAAGCGAGAGAAATGGTGGTGCCATGTCCAAGCCCATCCCATTTCAACCAATGAGAGCTTTACATTATACGCATTACTAGTAAAACAGCGCCGCCTTCGGCGACGGCATGGCCCCTCTTGTCCTCAAACCCCTCCCTCTTGAAAAAAATCATAAAAGCATATGAAGAAAAGTACTCTCTCTCTCTCTCCCCCCCCCCCCCTTGCCATAGATTTAGTGTAATCCCACCTCGATAACTTTAAATCCATGAAGTTGATGGTGAAAAGCCTACAAATCTTGGCAATTTCATAATGTATTTGTCAAGATGACACAAAGTGTTCTCTCTCTCTCTCTCTCTCTCTCTCTCTCTCTCTCTCTCTCTCTTCTCCCCCCTCTCTCTCTCTAGTGCGCTCACGGTGGCAGTATGACCCATGTAAAAGAACTTTCATGTAATTTGGATTTGAACATTTGAAAAGATTTTGTTCAACCCTTTATGCAATGACTTAGGTCCAAAAATATAGCATTACAAAGACCACTTCTTGCGTTTAAATTGCAAAGCTATATAATTGCACCATTATGTTTCAAGTGCAAAACAGACAATGCTATCACAATGTATGCACTGACATATTCGAAATTGTTGCTATACCAAATTATTTATAGCATCCTTGGAAAGTTTGCATGGCAAGATATTGTTAATGGTCTCTAAATACGCAATCAAAATGTCAAAATGTCCAAAATAATATCTATGCGCAGTACATAGAGATGCAAGCTTTCTACATCCTAAAGCGTAACCTACGACATGCTCTACCACGGTATCGAACCACCCATGGTCCACGATGTAAGACACATCGACCAATCACTGGGGGGATAGACCCAGAACAAAAATGCGTAGGGACCAACTACCATAGGTTAGACTTTGAGAAAACACAGCATTCATTGGGAGGGTTCTTCCGAGCTCTTGAATGGTGATACGTGCCCTGAATCCTCTCTGGATAGCAACTTGGACGTAGCAGAGCAAACTTGGATCATATGAGGTCTCAAAAAATCCCACCAGCAAGAACTGTGGATGATTTTGTAATCTATATCCAATCAAAAGTCTTTAGTATAACAAAATAGAGACAAAATAAAACCTGATTACTTTACGACATCAACATTGTTACCTTACTACATTCAAAACCTCAAGTAGATGAATAACCTCCATGGCGCTGATAGGGCCCCTCCATAGTAGTGGATCTAGAAAATAATTGGTGATTGCGAGTTTCAGATGAGAGAGAGAGAGAGAGAGAGAGAGAGAGTAGCATCTTTTACCTTGGATGTGCCGAGGCCGACTTCCTAGCGTATAGGTCACGGAGGCGTTAGGATCCATCTTCATTCATAAAAAAAAGTAAGTGAAGGTCAAAGATTGGTGCTATGTATATTGGAGGGGGGGGGGGGGGGGGGGGGGGGGGGGGGGGAGAGAGAGAGAGAGAGAGAGAGAGAGAGAGAGAGAGAGAGAGAAAATACATAGCACAATTATGGAGATCCCCTATCATATCACTATATAAGGCCTCAAAATGTAATATGCAAAGAAGATACCTCTCTGAAATTCATGAGCAAATTGGTAGACCAAAAATGTAGTTTTACAAAGCTTATAAATAAGATGGGTGAACTTATATATTACAAAGCTACTGCATAATTTAAATCCTGCAAGGCTGAATGGGTCTTTACACTTGCATTTCATTTCATAATGAGGTCAATTGCAACACTTCCTTATAGACAATGTTAGAAGTGTATGTCCTTTGGTCTCCCCCTTTCACCACACTTGTGTGGTGGGCATCACCAACAACAACCTTGATGGCAAAAGACGATCTCACGCGAGACATTGCCACATACAATTGACCATGGGTGAAAACAGGTGTTGGGAGATACAATCCAAGCACTCCCAATGTTTGGCCTTGTGCCTTGTTGATCGTCATCCCAAAAGCACATCTCAAGGGAAATTGTCGACGTTTCAACTCAAAAGGGAGGCCTTCTCTAGCTCCCATGAGAAAATCAATCCTTGGGATGAACACTGCATTTCCTGCATGTGACCCTGTAATGATTTCTGCTTCAATCACTTTGCTGTGGAATTGCTTACAAATCAAGCGTGTCCCATTACAAAGACCACTCCTTGGATCCAAATTACGGAGCAACATAACTGGAGCATTTTGTTTCAAATGCAAAACATGCGGTGGAAAACCTCCTCCAAGATCTAAACTATTTAAGAACTCAGTTGTGAATAAAATGCTATCACAGTCTCATTCACACACTAAGTCTGCACTGACATATTCCTTATAAGTACCAGGAAATTTTTGCAATACCAAATTGTTTATAGCATCCACATCCTTGTTGCGAGGTGCCAAGATTTCCCTGTCCTTGAAAAAGGTTGCATGGCAAGAGAGTGTTTTAAGGTCTCCATATATGCAATCAATAAGTCCTTGCAAACTATTTTGTGGTAGCATCATGCAGGCTGGCAAAGCTACATTATCATGTAGCTCCCCATCACAAACATTGCCATTCCCAATATCAAGTGTCCACTGCACAAATTCTCTTTCTCTAACATTATTGCAACAATTTACCACTCGCATGTTCTCTGTTAGACGCAAAATTCCTGTACAACACCAAATGTATGAGCGGCACAAAGATGCATCAACAATGTCTGCCCTTCCTCCTCTACGTACAACAGGCAAGATCTGTCTAAAATCACCACCAAGGAGGAAAACCTTTCCACCAAATATCATATTATTATGCATGAAATCTCTTAGTGTCTTGTCAAGAGCCTCAAAAGCATGCCTATGAGTCATGGGAGCTTCATCCCATATGATCAATGAAGCCATTCGCAACAGCTCAACAAGCTGGCTATTTACTTTAATATTTCATGTCGAGTCAGAAGTTATATCAATAGGGATCTTGAATCTGGAGTGTGCGGTCCTTCCATTGTCAAGAAGTTGTGCTGCAATACCAGATGATGCGCATGCCAAAGCAACTTTGCTCTCTCCGCGTATGTGAGAGAGCAAGGCATTATAAAGATAGGTCTTTCCTGTTCCACCCGGCCCATCCAAGAAGAACACAGTCCCACTATTCATGCCAATGGCTTCTAAAACTCGATTGTAAGCTTCCCTTTGTCCAGCATTCAAAGATGATTCAATTCGAGCAGACAGGCCTCTTTGTTCCTCCACATTATACATTAACTCTTCAGCAAGCACTCCATGATCACTCATTACTTGCAATGTGTGATCCACCACCTGGGGCATTCCCGAGTAATCTAAGAGCCTCTTTCCATATTGTTGAAGCATTGTCTCTAAGTTCGACAATGCTTGGTTTTGTGCCATGCGTTCATAGATACGCTCATTGGTTGTGCAAGTCCTCATATGATATAGATGGTCCTCAGAAAGCTCCTTACAAAAGTGATTCCATAATGCACCAGGACATATCGGCTCACAAAAAACCAAAATGATTACAAATAGTAGCCGTAATTGTTTTCCTGTTTGTTGAAATGAAACTTCTTCTAAACAAAGAAACCATTCATCATCAACTTGCAATAATCCCCGTGCATTGCATGCTTCTTTAAAGGTTTCATATACTCGTCCATTGAAGGTCTGAATATCCTCAAAAGACCTACATCCTTTGTGTTGAGTAACATGTGCAAATAGTATAACTCTCCGGCAGTGGGAACTATGTTGTACATTCTTCCAATCACGTCTCCTTTCTGTCTTGGAGTCCATGTTCTGCTTGTTGACTTCCAAACCCACTTTGTTGGGAAGTCTATGTACAACAAATCATTGGCCTCTGGATATCTTTGATTTGCAACAAACCACTCAGTGAGCGTAGTCTTTTTGTTGGCCTCTCTCTCCACCACACTCTATATAGTTGCTCTGTCATTAAAGAAGACTTGATTTTGATGAGGTAAATGAACATGGAGGCGTTGTATGTTAGGTTTCTCTTGATGCAAGTCAAACCCAAATATCCGCCATATAGCCTCAGATGCTGATACATATCGTGCATTAAGATAGTTTGCAACTTCATCTAAAATCCCTTCAGTGTCTTGTAGAGCAATAGTCGCCCTGTCATGTCCCTTATACTTGTAGAGATATTTCACAGCGGATATAGTGGAACAAACCTCCACATTGATATGTGCATTGTATCTTATTGACAAAAATGGATTATATGGAACAATCCATTTATTATTCATTTGTACATTCTTATAAACAGTGTGATTTCCATCATCCCTCCTCATGTATGTTGGGTATCCTTCCCTATCCACAGTAGTCGATCCATTGAAGCCTCGAGGGTATTTCTACCTACACTTTCCCTCTACCATACATGGAGCATTTCTATTCAAGTTTCCACATGGACCATGCACATTACACCGACTGATAATGTCATAAAATTGTGGAAACATCACCTTATTAGGAAGCTCCGCACACACCATCTTATCATAATGGGATGTCTCTGTTGGTTTGTGTTCGGAAGAAAGTATCAATAGAATGTGGGCATGAGGAAGGCCTCTCTTTTGGAACTCAATCACAGAAATGTGTCCAATGACCTTACCAAAAATCTCCCCCTTAACAAGCAAGCCCATCAAATCCTTGAACTTATGGTAGAAAACACGTGCAGTAAGGTCAGGACGATCGTTGGACGTTTGTCCAGGCAATAACGCGTCCTCTATCTCCTTCCATCCAGGATTGCATGTGAATGTTATGAAGAGATCGGGCTTCCCTCTTTTGCGTACAATTGCCATGGCATCCTGATAAAGTTGGTGCATATAGCGTGGACTACCAACATATGATGAAGGCAATACCACCCTCCTGCCAACATTAGCACCGAATAATTGTTCTCTGTCACCCCTTGTTCCATCTCTTGCTCCAATCATGTGAGCCAAACCTTGGTAAACCTCACTGCGTAGATCACTCTGATGATTGCGAATCCATAAAAGCCTCAACTCCTCCATACAACTGTATGCATCAACAATAAATTGTTGCAGTAGCCTACCACCACGTAAAAGACATTGTGTTGTGTCATCCCTGATTTGCAATCTATACTTGTAGAAATCCATTGTAGAAATGTACCTTGTATTCCCTCCCCCTTGCTCTCTGTTTTCCCGTGGCCTGTCCAATGCCTGTATGTAGGGATTCCAACCTTCTTCACCACTTGGAAATAGCAACACATATAAGAGAGGCATGTACGACCTGTGGCAATTAGAGATTCTTTTTAGATCACCACCAGAAAGATTCAACACAATATCTTGATGGCCAATGTTGCTCTCATCGCCTTGACCAGGCATGATTGCAGCAACTTCCGCACCTGTTGGAGCAAGGTACTGCCAGCCATTAGTACGTTTCTCAGTGATGACCATCCTTATGTCAAGAATATTGGAAGTTTGAACCATTAATGCAAACTGCCTGAAAGCTTGAACGTACGGATTTACGCGATGCATCATTGATTGCAAGATTTCCAAAACATATGGCTTGAGTTTAGAAACATGTTGCATCCTATTTTGCAACTCATTCTCAGTGTAAAAAAAAAACAACTGAGCAAAGCGAGGGATTTGATCTGACTATTTTTCAGGCATCAATGGACCAATTTTATGATAGATAGATCCATGCACTTTGAAGGTATAGATTCCTTTTTCTTTGACAGAGAGATTCATCTATATGAGCTCCTAAAGAAGTAAATTCCAACACACTATTGTATGCTCTAATATTTTTTAGGAATTTCTTGCTTCTAGTATTACCTCCGTGCATTAATTCTCTTAATTCTAAAGGAGGTTCACATAATGGTGGCAAAGAAACGCTCCCTAAGTTGCAACAACTTTTCCCCACAAATGTGCGAATGGTCTTTGCTTCTATCTTCCAAGCAAAAGCACCACAAAGGGAACATGAAAAATCCAAGCTGCCTATGTTGTGAAGTATAGACTTTTTGTGAAAAAGTGACAACATAGAGATATGCATCAAGGGTGTGTTTTCAAGATATATGTAGGTGATGGATAGGCAATGCCTTTCGACTTTGGAGTAATCTCCCTCTCTAGAGACAACTATGGGCTCCCCATGAACATCTCCATTATTGGCTTCCAAATTGCTTCTCATTTCAATCTCCTCTTGATTTTGCAGAAGCATTGGATCAATATCTACATCCATTCCAACCCTTCCCTGAAAGAATTCATTGCATTGATCCACATTTATAAAATGCTGGCAATCTTGTAAGTGAGCTACATTAATCCCCCCCTAGAGAGCGCCAAACTCTCTCTCTTGCTGCCTCACGCCGCGTAGCTCGAGAGGTTTGACAGATCCTGCTACGTCTTGCATGTCCAGGAGACAACACCTTCGGACCAATAGCCATCTGTCCCAAAAAGAACTCTTATAAGTAATCTTAAATCTGGAGAATTAAGGAGAGAGTGGATCTTTTCTCTATCTCCATCCCTCACGTTTCATGTATGGAAACTATGAGAGAGAGAGAGAGAGATGTATTTATACACCTTACACCTTAAAAGAGGCGAGATTACAGAGGGGGAAGGAGCTTGTGCACCAGATTAGCATGACCACTTTGAAAAGTAGTTGAGAGAGAGAGAGAGAGAGAGAGAGAGAGAGAGAGAGAGAGAGAGTTGGTGCATAAAACAACTTTGGAGAGCACTTCATTCAACATTTTATGGCCACAATTTTAGAGAGAGAGAGAGAGAGAGAGAGAGAGAGAGGGGGGGGGGGAGGACCTAATAGAAAGAGAGAGACCCACTGCATAACAACTTTGGAGATCACTTCTTTCAACATATTATGACCACAATTTTAGAGAGAGAGAGAGAGGGAGAGAGGATCTAAAAGAAAGAGAGAGAGAGAGCTCGTGCATAACACAACTTTGGAGATCACTTCTTTCAACATGTTATGGCCACAATTTTAGAGAGAGAGAGAGAGAGAGAGGGGGGGGGGGGGGGGGGGGGGGGGGGGGGAGGGACATAACGGCAAAAACACTTAGAAAAGAGAGCTCATCATCCATCCACTACATACATAAGATAGACCCCCAAAACGTAGATCCCCATAGTAGCCTATAAAGGAGAGAGAAGAACATGTAGATCCACAAAGCCTATAAATGAGGAAGATGTGAGTATTAACGCTCATCATCCATCCACTACATATATAAGATATACCTAGCCCATCACCACAATTTTATAGAGAGAGAGAGAGAGAGAGAGAGAGAGAGAGAGAGATCTTGAAAGAGGCAAATCTATACACCTTGAAAGAGGTGAGAGAGAGAAGGGGAGAGGAGAGAGAGAGGGGTGGGTGTGTGACTCAAGAGACATAATGGCAAAAACACTTAGAAAAGAGAGCTTATCATCCATCCATTACATACATAAGATAGACCCCCAAAACGTAGATCCCTATAAAGGAGTGAGAAGGACATGTAGTTGCGCAAAGCCTATAAACGAGGAAGATGTGAGTATTATCGCTCATCATCCATCCACTACATACATAAATGTAGATCCCCATAGTAGCCTATAAATGAGATAGACCCCAAAATGTAGATCCCCATGAGAGAAGAACATGTAGATCCGCAAAGCATATAAATGAGGAAGTCATGAGTATTATCATCCACTACGTAATTCACTTCCTGTGAGGGGCCCCTTGCTTTGAACTCGATGGAATATCTCCAGTCACATTAAGCCCCTTCTTGGGCCAATGGGTCGACACCAATGCATTGAGCTTGTTTGT